>NC_133755.1:86920803-87520803 GCF_036562045.2 Rhinolophus sinicus
AGGCTGTATTTAGAGAAATCAAGCTTATATTCCTGTCCCCTCTATTCCTGTAGGTTATCTTTTTTTCTCTTTAGTTTTTTGGATTGTCCTTCTGTTCTTTTTTAATGGAAAATAATTATATTTTGTATCCTCCCCAACATTCTTAAATACTTAGTAGCATAATATATGCTATACATACTTTCTTTCTTAACTTTGCTTTTTTTGTACTTAACACTTACCTAGAGATAGCTATATAGAAAAATCTTATTCCTTTTCTTTTTTTTAATTTTTATTGGGGAATATTGGGGAACAGTGTGTTTTTCCATGATCTATCAGCTCTAAGCCAAGTTGTTGTTTTCAATCTAGTTGTGGAGGGTGCAGCTCACTGGCCCATGTGGGAATAGAACCGGCGACCTTGGTGTTATCAGCGCTGAGCTCTAACCACTGAGCAAACCGGCCACCCTGTTCATTCCTTTTTTTATAGCTGCATGGTACTTCTTGGTATAGATGTACTGTATATTATTCAACCGGTTCTCTATTGATGAACCAATTGGGCTGTTTTCAGTTTTCTGCTACTACAAATTATGCTGTTGCCTTGTGCATAAGTTTTTTCCTATTTTTGCTAATATATCTTTGGGATTCCTAGAAGAGGGTTACATGGTCAAAGGATAAATATACATGTAATTTTGCTAGATATTGCCAAATTTACCTCCATAGGGATTGTACCATTTTAAACTTCTCATTGGCAACGTATGATAATGATTGTCTACCTAAGGCTGCTGGCGGCACATACTGTCAAACGTCTGGATTTCTGCCAGTTTGATAGGTGAGAAATGGTAACTTACTGCAGTTTTAACTGTATTTCTCTTATGAGAGAAAATTAGCATCTTTTCATATGTTTGAGGGCCATTTGCATTTCACATTTCTTTTTTAAATAGCTCTTTTTCTAAGTCGTGTAGATGAATAGAGAATATACTTTTAGTACGACCTGGGGGAGCAGTAAGCACTTTACACTAATATTTGAGTGTGGTTTTTAGCGTTGCATGAGTCTGGTTTCCCTTCTTAAGGTCTCCTAGTTCTTCTGGAAAACATAAGCTGTCCTAAGTCCCTCTTCATCCTCATCCTTGGCTCTACCTCCGCTTAAAAGATAATAACTAGAACATGGAACTCTAGGTTCAAAATTCAAAGTTCTTTAACCCTTTCAAAGAACAAGAAGAAGCTTTCATTACCAGCTTTAAGCCCTTAAGTGTTCCCTCTGTGTCTGTCAGCATGCATCCCTGACGACTGGTGACTTTGTTGTTCTGGATTCTTCTTAGTAGTGACGTAGGGCAATCACAATAGACAGCACAAGCCAGGAAGTCTGCTTCTGAAACTCTGGGAGCGCTCACTGGGGCTGTCCGTCTGAACAGGACCCCAGGAGCCCGTAGGCACTGCCACTGGGCTCCCTGCAGTACCAGCAGCAGCAGATAGAGACGTTTAATTTCTTCCTCCCATCTTCCAGTCTCTCACCAGTTTCTGTTCTTGGCAGAACTTCACCAGGCACCAAGCTGGCAAGCGCGGGAACTGTAGTTTGCAGAATTTTATCCTCCAAGATGCAGGGTAGAGCAAGGGAAGGAATGGAGCTGAAAGCAGATAGAGGACTGGTGCAAAGGTAGAAAGTGTAAAAGGGGCGCTGGACAACAAGAAACTTACCATCTGATTCAGAGTAGCTGGATAAGCACATGGGCAAGTCATAGAAATACGCAGAGTGGAGAACACACACCAGGGCACAAACAAGGGTGGACGAAGATTAAATATTTAGTTGGAACCTGACTTATTTTCTTGCCCAGTAAGATAAGGCTTCATGAAGAATGGTGTCTTGATCTCTTCCTTTGAAGTTACAACAAGTTAAACAGCTATAATTTAACAAAGGATTCCCTGCATAATACAAAAACATGTTTGAGAGATCTGCTCATGGAAACATCTGAAGGTGGGCGAATCAGAGGAGAGAAGGGGAAAGAGCAGAGATGGGTGCCGTGGACACAGCCCAGAGATGACTGCAGGTCTCAGGAGAGGGGAGGACTCACCCTGCAGTTGCACTCTCTGTGGCCCCAAGCATTCCTGCTTTAGTGATCGGTATATAATATGGCTGAACCCAGCGATCGGGCAGAGACCAAATACAGAAGTGCGACAGCTATGTTCTAATAGCCACCATTGCCAGACAAAACAAAGTCAGGGAGCCTGGCCAGGTCCCTGCAAACTCCCAGAGCTAGCAGCAGGCCCCAGAAGAACCTGTAGCAGTGAATGTTGGATTACAAAGCAGAATATCTACAACCCTGAAAACTGGAGAGATTTCCTGAGCAACAGATACGAACTGCAACTAATCTCAGTGATGAGTGGCGATACAGAGGCAAGGCAGCTGAGGTCTGGCAGTCGCCATTACTGAGAGACCAAAACCACAAACACACCAGTGGCCTCTCCCAGCCTACCCCACCCCCACCTTTAGTGGCTGGTCCCAGCAGAGGCACCTGGGACAGCTCAAAAGAGAAAGATACAACACTCCAGCGCCACCTACTGAAAAACACAAGAAAGGCCTTTTCTTATCAACATGTTTCAGAGTTAAGTCCTATAGATGCCTAGGCAGAGACATAATCCATCAAATACCATGAATAACCAAGGTAACAAGGCACCTCAGAAAGAAAATGAAAACTCTCCAGCAGAAAATAAACTTAAAGACATGGAAATATGTGACTTAAATGACAAAGAATTCAAGATTGCAGTTCTGAAAAAACTTAATGCTAGAAAACTCAGATAGGCAGCTTAATGAACTCAGAAATAAAATCAATGAACAAAATGAATACTTTACCAAAGAGATGGAAACTTTAAAAAAAAAGAACCAAATAGAAATTCTGGAGCTGCAGAATTCAATAAAAGAGATGAAGAATGAAATAGTTAGCTTAGGAAATAGAGCTGACCAGATGGAGGAAAGAATTAGTGATATCAAAGATAGAAATCTGGAAATGACGCAAATTAAAAGAGAGAGAGACTTGAGAATTAAGAGAAATGAACTCTACAAGAACTCTCTGACTCCATCAGAAAGAGCAATCTAAGAATAGTGGGTATATCAGAAGGAGAGGAAAGGGAAAATGGAACAGAGAGCGTATTCAAACATATAGTCAGCGAGAACTTCCCAAACCTATGGAAAGAATTGGATCTTCGAATCCAAGAAGCAAGCAGAACACTCACTTATCTAAATCCAAAAAGGCCTTCTCCAAGGCACAGTATATCAAAACTGTCAAAAATTAATGACAAAGAAAGAGTTCTCGAGGCAGCCAGGGAAAAGAAGACAGTGTAAAGGAAAGCCCATTAAATTATTGTCAGATTTTTCAGCAGAAACTCTACAAGCTAGGAGGGAGTGGAATCAAATATTCAAATGAATGAAAGACAGAAATTACCTCCCAAGAATAATGTCTCCAGCAAAGTTACCCTTTAGATATGAAAGAGTAATAAAGACCTTTCCAGACATATAGAAGCTGAGGGAATTTTCCACCACAGGGCCTGTATTACACAAAATACTGAGGGAGTTATTCTGCCTGAAACAAAGACAAAAGGATACAAAAATATGAGTAAGATGTATAACAGACAGAAGCAGGAAATTGCAACCCCTATTCAGAATAGGGCACTATCCACTTAAATATAACACAAAGGCTAAAGGAAGTAAAAACATAAAAAAGAAAAAGAGAAGGCAATTGTTACTGCAACTCGGAAATGAGCTCACAGCATAAACAGGAATAATTTGTGGCAACAAAAACATAAAAGGGGAAAGAGTAAAGGTCTGAATTGTGCAAGAGAGAATGGAGAAAAGATGCATGCAGAAGAAAAAGAACTACTGTATATATGAAACTTTCTTTTCCGTAAACTAATGGTAACCACACACACACACAATTTAGAACTGACACATAAACATAAAAAAAGAGGAAACAGAGGGGAAAATATCACAGAATACCACCAAACTAAAATAACAGACGAGACACAAGGGCAAAAAAACAGTGGTGACACCAGAATGGTGACGATTTCCAATAAAATGGCTATTGGAAATCGTCATATATCTGTAATCACCTTAAATGTAAATGGACTGAACTCACCAATAAAAAGGCACAGAGTAGCAAATTCGATAAAAAAGCAAAGCGTATCCATATGCTGCCTTCAAGAGACACATCTCAGCTGCAAGGACAAATATAAACTCAAAGTAAAAGGGTGGAAAACAATACTCCAAGCAAATGACATCCAGAAAAAAAGTGGTTGTAGCCATATTTATATCTGATGAAAGAGACTTCAAGATAAAAAAATTAATGAGACAAAGATGGACATTTCATAATGAGAAAGTGTACAATACAGCAAGAAAGCAGAGTACTTATCAATATATATGCTCCTGATCAGGGAGCACCAATATATATAAAGCAACTACTAACAGAACTAAAGGGAGTAACTTGACAAAAACACAATAAATACGCCATTGACAGCTATGGGTAGATCATGCAAACAGAAAATCAATAAGGAAATATCAGTCTTAAATGACACATTGGACCAAATGGACATAATTGACATTTACAGAGCCTTTCATCCTAGAACACGAGACTATAAATTCTTTTCTAGTGCACATGGAACAGTCTCAAGGATAGACCATACGTTGGGACACAAACTTAGCCTCAGCAAATTTAAAAAGATTGAAATCATGCCAAGCATATTCTCTGACCACAATGCTTTGAAATTGGAGGTAAGCTCCACCCCCCAAAAAAAAAAACACGGGAAAAACTACAAAAACATGGAGATTAAATAAACAACATGCTACTAAAGAATGACTGGGTCAAAGAAGAAAAAAGTAGAGATCAAAAGATACATAGAAACAAATGAGAATGAAAACACATCATATCAAAATTATTGGGATATTGGGAAAACAGTATTAAGAAGGAAATTTATATCATTACAGGCCTCTCAAAAAACAAGAAAAATCCCCAATAAACAACTTACCATTACATCTTAAAGAACTAGAAAAAGAACAACAAATGAAACCCAAAATTATCAGAAGGAAGGAAATAATAAAAATTAGAGCGGAATTAAATGAAATACAAAACAAAAGACAATAGAAAAAAATTAATGTAACAAAGAGCTATTTCTTTGAAAGATTAGCAAAATTGACAAACTGCTGGCTAGACTCACTAAGGAAAAAAGAGAAAAGACACACAGACCATTGGAACAGAATTGAGAACCCAGAAATAAACCCACATGTATATGGGCAGATAATTTTTGACAAAGGAGCCAAAAACATGCAATGGAGGAAAGAAAGCCTGTTTAATAAATGGTGCTGGGAAAATTGGAAAGCCACATGGGAAAGAATGAAACTAGACTGCTGTCACCATACACCCAAATTAACTGAAAGTGGATTAAAGACGTAAATATAAGACCAGAAACAATAATTGCATAGAAGAAAGCATAGGTACTAAACTTATGGACCTTGGGTTTAGATAGGATTTTACGAATTTGATCTCAAAGGCAAGTAAAGTAAAAGCACATGTAAATGAATGGGACTGTATCAAACTAAAAAGCTTCTGCATAGCAAAAGAAACTATCAACAAAACAAAAAGGCAACCAACTGAATGGGAGAAGATATTTGGAAAACACACCTCTGATAGGGGGTTAATATCTGAAATATGTAAAGAACTCATACAACTCAGCAACAACAACAACAAAAACAATCCAATTAAAAAATGGGCCAAGGGCTTGAACAGACACTTCTCCCAAGAAGACAAACAAATGGTCAACAGATATATGAAACAATGCTCAACTTCACTAGCAATTAGGGAAATGCAAGTCAAAACCACAATGGGATAGCACTTCACATCTGTTAGAATGGCTGTTATCAACAAGTAACAAGTGTTGGAGAGGCTGTGGAGAAAAAAGAACCCTCATACACTATTGGTGGGAATGTAAATTGGTACATCCTCTATGAAAGAAAATCTGGAGGTTCCTCAAAAAAATTAATAGAATTACCATATGACCCAGCAATCCCTCTTCTGTGTATCTAACCAAAAAAATCTGAAAATATTTATTGGTAAAGATATATGTACCCCTGTGTTCATTGCAGCATTATTCATGGTAGCCAAGTCATGGAAACAATGTGTGTCCTTCAATAGATGATTGGATAAAAAAGATGTGATATATATACACAATGGAATATTACTCAGCCATAAGAAAAGATGAAATACTGCCATTTGCAGCAACATGGATGGATCTTGAGATTATCATGCTAAGAGAAATAAATCAGCCGGAAAAAGTTGAGTACCATATGATTTCACTCATATGTGGGACATAAAACTAAAAGCAGCAAATGAATAAGACAAACGAAAACTCGTTGACACAGATAACAGTTTATTGGTTATCAGAGAGTAAGGAGGAGGGGATGGTAGAAGAGGGAAAAGGGAGTCAGATATATGGTGATGGAAGGAGAACTGACTCTGGGTGGTGAACACACAATGCAATATATAGATGCTGTATTACAGAAATGTATACTTGAAACTTACATAATTTTACTAACTAGTGTCACCCCAATAAATTTTTTTAAATGAGAATATTTTTTCTAATTATAAAATAGAAAAAAATTGTAACTGTGTTTAGAATTCTATCAAGTTCCTGTGAAAGTAAACAGAGTTGGAAATCTGTGCTGTGAAGGGCATTTGGAACCCACTGAACTGGGAATATGACTTTTGTGCTTTACAACTGTGTTTAAGAAGTAAGTGTCCTCTGGAGCAGAAACAGAGATTTGTGCATGGGGGAGTTCATGAAGGGACAAAGGTGTTAGAATGTGGCAAAGAAGCAAACACAGTGGAGCAGCAGCAGGGCCCTAAAGACCTTGATGCAGATAGTAGTTTCCTAAAATGGTGCTATTGAGTCGGGACTAGCGCAGGCCAAGAGGCTGTGCTTTTCCCAGCCTATTTCTCTAGCCGGATATTAAGGCTGGTTCTAATTGTCAGTGAAGCTTAACTTCTTTATCTACTGTCAATTACATGGCATTAAGCAGACATTTATTGAGAGGCTGCCAAGTGTATGTTAGACACTGGGGATAGAAAGAGACACAGGTAGTTTCTGCCTTGGAGGATCATATGAGCTAATGGAGGAGAAAGACACTTAAACAGAAGGTGACGACGCAGCAAAATAAGTCACCTCCTGGGAGATTTCAGCAGATACTCTGGGAACAGAGTTGTGGGATGATGTCAGGGAAGGTCAGGAGAGAGTCACCACACACGATGGTCAGCGTGGTCAAGGCATGTTTATCTCTGACGACTCCAAAGCTGGTGCCCCTTCAGTAGACCACCTTGTATCTGGTCGGAGGTTGGAGTAGAAATCAGTTATTTGTAGTCTCTCACCTTTCCCTGGAGAAAATTAAGCATTCTTTTCTCTCAAGATCGTAAGAGTTACAAAAATTCAGATAAGTTAATACCCCACAGTAATGCATACAGAATATAATGGAATTTGTTGGTTTGCCTCCTACCCTGGGGAGCCTGTGTTCTCAAAACAAAATGGGCACCAGTTCTTGTGGGAGGCGGGACAGAGGGAATGATTAGAAAGTAACTTCCCCACAATCATTTAGGATTGTTGGTTTCGTGTGTGGTCCTTTGTGTACATTTAAGTTCCCTTATGCTTTATACCTGGTTTTTTATTTGAGAATGAAAAACAGCCTGAAAGTCTTTATTGCTCTTATTTTACAGAATTTACTTCTACAGTTTACAGGATTTAACTTTTTTGGACACCCTACTTCTGTATCACCTTGTTATAGCAGGGACATGGCAGTATGTGTGTGTGTTTGTGTGTCCAGGTAAACATGTAAATATGCACAAATGTTTTTTAAATATGACATCTTAGAGCATATAGTCAACATTATGCAATAATATCACTTTCTCACAAATCATGGTTCTGCCTCAAACTGGCATAGCAGTAACCCAGTTATAAGTGGGCAAGGTGCTTCTCTGGGAAAGATAGCCCAGTGGCCAAGGGGCTGTAAAATCTAATTTTGTTCACCTAGTCCCTTACTCAGTACCCCAGTCTACCCCAAACCTGGCAGGTAATTTTTTAATTTAATATTTTAAGTGGGTATTACAAATATATATTCTTATTTCCCCTCTTTTTATTAAAAAATGTAGCATATGTTCACATATGTTTTTTCAGTTAACAGTGCTTCTTGGAGATCTTTCCTTCCCAATACACATAGAGCTTTCTCAGGCCTTTGTACGTCTGTGCAGTGTTCCACTGGACAAAGGGGCTGTCATTTGTTTAACCAGCCCCCTTTGGTAGACATGTCGGTGTTTCCAGTCTTTTACAATAACAATCCTGATGACCCATTTTATAAACAGTAACGTTTAATCAAAGGCCGTTCCAATAAGGCCTAAAACAAAAAATACCCATTGTAAGTCCCAGGACCATCGACATAATTTGCATGGCACAGTGCAAAACAAAAATGGGGGGCTCTTTATTTATAGAACAGGAAAAAAGTATCGCTAAAGGTAGTTTGTAAAAAGCAGTCTTTTGACTTGGCATGGTATTTCTATTAGCTGTTTAATATAATTCTAAGTAAAGAATAAATAAACTTTTAAATTATTAGCACGGATTTTATCATTCATCTTTATATTGTGCAGTGGAGCTTTTTTTATATGCAAATATGAGAGAATCACCAAAATTACAAAATTCACATTTGGTAGCTCATATATGGGTATGTATTTAGTTCTTATCAGAACAGTAGGAATTCTGCACAAAACTAAATTATTTTAATTTACGCATATTCTACCAAAACTTTGTACTTTGCATTTACCAATGAGTAAGTAAGGACTAGCGAGAACAGGAACTGTGGGTTGCCTTATCTTTCTCTTTCTTTCTCTGTATTTTCAGTGTAAGCAGTTCGCTAATATAGGGAAATAAGAGTGAAAAAGGATATGATAGAGTTCCTTGGTCATTAGTGCTGCTTGGAACACTCTTGCCTTCTTTCTATATGTGAGGCAAGTTCTGGCTGGAAGGAAAAGTGTGGTGTCTCAAGGCGTCAGCGTCCCAGCTGACTCGGTCACAGTTGTAGCACATTTACCTTGTCCTTGCTCCTTCAACTCCCACGTGTTGTGGACCCACTGGGATTCTGTGCTCGTGGGGCTACACACAACTTGGGGCATTGTGGACAGGTAAATGTGGGCTATCTCCTCTGTTACAGGCTTGTTCAATTGTCCCATCAGACTTTACTTCAAAAACATGAGTTCAAATATAAGATTATTAAGAATTTTAAGGCAGGAACAGTAGAGCACTGAACTAAGTGCAGTGGGTCACTTGTATGTGCAGGGCCTGTCTGAAAGCACGGCGTGCATGCCCGTGACGCTGGCGCTGATTACCACTTCTATTTAAGATTGCTCTGGAAGTTCTGATGGGGGAGGGCGGTGTAGGGAAGAGCAAGAAATAAGTATGATAATTATTGGGGGAAGGGGATAAAATATCATTATTTGTAGATCTGATATACCCAAGGAATTAACTGACAAATTATTAGGACTAATAAGAACTCTAAGGAATGTAACCAGGTGTAATCATATATACAAAAATCAGTGGTTTTTCTCAAGTACCCACAATAACCAGTTAGAAAGTATAATGGGGAGGGGGACGGAGTCCATTTATAATAGCGATAAAAACTATAAAATACCAAGTAACAATCCATGAGCCATACTTCTCCTTTATACCTAGCCCATCCCTAGCCCTATTACCAGGCATCACCCACCCCTGGACCACCTTATGCCGTTAGAGATAGGATAAGGGTCAGAAGGTGGGAGGCAGAAGAATGATGTGAGCTCTTAAGTTGTGTAGGTATGAGGTGAGCATGCCAGGGCGCTCTGCTAAAATTTTTTATTTTTTCCCCCACAAACAGCATCTACCTGGGATTAAAGTTAATAAATCCACAGGTTCTAATGAAGGAAATGATAAATATTTAAGAAACACTAACTAATAAAAAGATTTTCCTGGATGAGAAAACTTAATATAGTAAAAATGTTGGTTCTTCCCATCTTAATTTATAAATTTAATACAGGACTTACTCAGAATCCCAATTGTGCTTTTTAAGAAAAACAAAAACAAACAAAAAAATTTTGACTAAGTTCTTTTAAAATTTTTCCAAGAGAATAAAATGAATGGAAATCTATCCCCCCTAGAATGAAATAAAATTAATGAAATGAGAGGGTCTACTACCACCAGGTATTAAAATTAGTACTGCATACTAAAGTAGTACAGCATTAATGCAAAAATAAATGGTAAATAAATTTAGCCATCATCTAAACTCTGAATTATATCCCAGTATATGTAAGAATATAGCACAAGATAAAGATGACATTTCACATCAATTGAGAACAGAAGTGTAATGCAGCAAAGGGTGCCGAGACAGTTGACAATTGAAAACACTTACATGAAATTTTTTCCTTATACTTTATACCAAAATAGTTTCCTGTTAAGACTTAGATTTTACAATACTATTCCAAAAGAACTGTACAGAACTATTAATAAGTCTTTATCTAATTTCAAGTTGAAGAACTACTTCCTCAGCATAAAAGCAAGGCAGAAACCATAAACAGAATTCAAAGGTGTTTGACAAGCTGGGAAAAAATAATTGCAACATATATGACAATGAGCTATTCACTTTAATATATATGAAGTACATTCAAATAAGTAAGAAAAATATGAATTCCCAATAAAATATATGTACAAACAGCAATTTATTAAAAAAACAAAGAAACAGTCAATAAACTTGAAAGAATTTGGCCTCACTAATAGACAAAGAAATACAAATTGAAACAACATACCGTTTTTTGGCCTGTTTTATTGGCAAATCTTTTTAATTTAAAATGTTTTTACATGAGTAATACAACAATCATTTCTCAACAAAACCCAAATAATACAGAAGTACGCACAGTAAAATAAAATATTTGTTTTAACTTGTGTTAGCCTAGTTATTACTAAAATTGAGTATCTTTTTATGTTTCTTGACCATTTCAATTTTTTTATGAAGTGTAACTTCATATTTTTGTCAACTTGCTTTTTGCTTGATTGTATTTTTTATTATTACCATATATTGCCATGTGTAATGTGCACTTTTTTGCCCAAATTTTTAAGTGAAAAATAAGGATGCATGCTATACATGGGTAGTACTGCGTAATTCCGTATCTATATAAATGTTTTTAATTCTTTTATTTATACTTATGAATTAAAAGTATAACTCTAGAAATCAATAACAATATCCATATGCAAAATATGGATGATCCCCTGGAATGGGATCATCGGTTTTGTTGAACTTGCGACAAATTTGCTGTGACGAAGAGTTCTTGGCCTTCTATGATGCGTAAATATCATAAATTTGTTACCAGTACATAAAATTTGTTGGACCTTGTATCTGTTCTTGGGTTTTGTAATTATTAATAAATAATAAATAAAATGTCTTGTACCATAATATGTTAAAGAATAAATGCTAAACTAAAATTCCTTTATAATACAAAAAAACAAGTATCTAAATGTAAACAAATAAAAATTTGAATTAAAACAAAAGATTTTTTTTTCCCCCTGAAAGTTTGGGCCAAAAACGTGGGTGTGCATTATACATGGGAGCACATTGTATACAGCAAAATACAGTAATAGTCACTTATAGATTATGGATGTTAAGTCTTTGTCTTTTACATGTGATGCAAATATCTTCTCCCAGACTGTTAGTTACTTTTTAACTCTGTTTATGATGTCTTTGTTGTACAGAAGTTTTTTATTTTGATTTAGTCATATGTCAGTCATTTCTGACTTCTTGATTTTGTGACTTGCTTAAAAACTCCCTCCCCAGACCAAAACGTAAAAATATATTCCGCTGAAGTAGTTGTTAGTGTTGATTATTATTTTGTTATTGTTTTGTGTCTTTTTGGCATTTAGCTCTTTAATCCATTTAAATTTTATTTAGTGTTTGATCTGAGGTAAAGGTTTACCTTTTATTTCTAAAATATGTGACTGTTTTGAAATCCTTTACTGATTATTTCATCCTTTCCTCTATTGATTTAAAATAGTAGATATCATACATCTGTGTATATATTCCAGATTCTCTATCACATAATTTAAAAAACTACAGCTTTATAATCTATTTTGCTGTCTAGTACTGTAAATCCACACTCATTGCTATTCTTTTTCTAAATTTTCTAGGCTATTCTTTCAAATTTTCTTTTCCAATGAACTTGAAAATCAGCCTGTCAAGTTTCATTTTAAAATCCTGTTGGTAAAGATGTTTTAAATTAAAATACATATATGAGTGAGAGTGTCACAAAATGGGCAGCGTCATGTACTGCTGAAATATGAACAGTACAAGTTTTCTAGAAGGCAGTTTAGCAATATGTATTAAGGGTCTTAAAAATATCCATATATCTAGTCTTTGTACCTTTAGTAATTTGTCCGAAGAAAATATTCTGGAAAGGCATTTCGTCTATGTGAATGTTCAGTGCAGTGTTATTTGTGATCACCAAAAAAGGGGAAGTACAAATATCCAACAATGGGGCATAATGAAATTATGGCACATTCACACATCAAAATTTTTCTGTCCTCATTCATAACACAGGGAAATGCCCACATGCAATGTAAAATAAAAGAAGTAGGATATCTTTATATCCAGATTGATGCCACTTTTTGAAATTAAAGATAACATATGTATTTTTATGTGCATGCATTCATTTGCCAAGACTGCCATTAAAAAATACCACAGACTGGGTGGCTTAAACAGCAGAAATTTATTTTCTGACAGTTGCAGAGATTGGAAGTCCAAGATCAAGGTGTCAGCATGTTTGGTTTCTCCTGAGGCTTCTCTCTTTGGCATGAAAATGGCTGTCTTCTCACTGTGTCCTCATACATAGCTTTTTCTCCATGCCCACGCATCGCTGAGGTCTCCTCCTCTTTTTATAAGGACACCACCCTTATGACCTCATCTAATCTTAATTACCTCTTTAAAGGCCCTGCCTCCAATGCCGTCACATTCTAACGTGGGGGGGGGGAGGGTGAAGATTACCACTTCAACATACGAATAAGGGTGGGGACATAATTCAGTCTGTAACTGTACATAAAAAAGAATATAAGGACAAACATTAAAATGTTAACAGAGGTTTTCTGGTTGGTGACGTAACAGGTAATTTTTATTTTTTATTATTTTTTCTGCATTTACATATTTTCTTCAGTGAATATATATTACTTTTATAATCAGAAAAAAAATAATGTTTCTTTTTCAAATAAAGTTTATTTCCACATTGCCTGTCTTAAGTGAGACACAAGGCAGAGTGGGCAGAGCCAGTGGCAGTGCCCCCCTTGCACCTCTGCACCCCACGAGCTCCCCAATCTGGCCCACTAAATGAAGAAAAGTCCTGTTTTGGGGCGAGGGAGGGGAATTTCTTCAGGAAGTCTAGTGGTTCACCTGATGGTGGAATTGAGTAAACCAAGAGTTCTTGAGAATTTAGGTGAAAGAGGCAAAACAAAAAAGAGTATATACTCTATGATTCCATTTATAAATATTTCTAGATCATGCAAACTAATATATCGTGTCAGAAAGCAGACCCATAGTTCTGTGGGGCTGCAGGAGGAATTACAAAGGAACGTGAGGAAATGTTTGAAAATGATGGAAAGCTTTGTTATCTGGATTGTGCTAATAGTTTCATGTGTGTATGCATATGTCTAACTCATCAAATTGTACATTTCAAATATGTGCAGTTTATTATTGTCAATTATATCTCAAGAAAGATGTTGAAAAATGGGAAGAGGGAACTGGAAGGAAAGATCCCAGTAGCCTTTGGGGCATTACAGTGTGACTCATTTGTTAAAATAGTGATGTGAGGGCTATGCTTTTGTGAATCAAATAAACCCTTTAGGATTTGGCGACTGCTAGAGCAGACTGCTGCATAAAAGGTTTTGGGAGGGGACCTCTAAACCTGATGGCCCTTTTCTGCCTCTTAATTCAGTGTAACAGGGCTTGGGCGTGTTGCTGATTCGAGTAAAATTAAGTCATTGTATGATAGTGGGTGCCTGGTAGGTGAGCAGGTCTGGGATGCAGAAGGCTTTTTTAATTTATTGGCTCGTTAATATTGTGATGATGGGTATGTTTCTTTTATAGCTGCATTCGATACTTATCTTTTTAAAGATAGGAATCGGTACAGTGCTATGCAAGAGAGAAATGTACTTAAAAATTACAGCATTACCTGTGGTAAAATTATCATAAAAACTACTTAGTACTCAAGCAGGGGATTACTTCAATTCTGCCCACATAATGACAGGAAATGGTTGTTGGTGAAGTTGTTTTCCATGAAGCTGTGATGAAGTCAAGTAAAATGGTAATAAAGTGGAGTGTAAAAGTGAGGGGCTCAAGTGAGATGTAAAAGTGCAGAAGGTGTTAGAATGTTCGAATGTGATTCTGCAGAAAATGATTCTGTAAAATATTAAATGTGAATTGATTTGAGTTCTCAGTTCAGAACTGTCAGCAGTGCAGGCAGGTCTCCGGCCGTGGGAGGTGGACCCCCCACATCCCGACTGGGTAGCTCCCATTTTGCTAATGGCTACAGAAGCTAGTATATGACAGCGGAATGGTCTTTGTTGGCAAATGATAGTTTAGGAAAGGGCTGAGAGCCTTGTGTCCTTCCTTCTTGCTCAAAACCAAAGCGCCAGTCGCCCAGGGAGCATTATCATACTTTTTGCCAATGATCCTTTGACGAATTAATGTTCAATAGATGCCTGTTATAAAAAATTGGAGGTACACCTCAGTAAAACCTCAGTGAGCTGTGGAAGCATACTAAAATTTGTATCAGCAGAGATATTTTTGCATTATAGAAATCACTTCTCTATTGATACCACATTCCAAATGTCAAATCTTTTTTCCTCTTGCCACCACTGCTGCCAGCCTAGTGCAAGCCAGCAGCTGTATTGTTGTGCTGCCTGTCTATCCAGTGTCCCTGCATCCTCCCTAGTCCTTCTCATCATTCTCCGCACTCCTGTCGGAGCACTGCTTTGCTCACAACCACTCGGAGCCTTTCCATGGCTCCTAGGATCACCTGCAAAATCCTGACCATGGCCCCCGAGGCCCTGTGTGATCCAAGCCAGCATACCTGCTTCTTCCTGCCAGTCCTCAGCTAACGTCCTGCCTTCAGGCTACGAGCCTTCCTTCCGCTGCTAGAATGCACCCTGCACTGCCTGACCCCAGAGCCTTTGTACAGCCACTCTCTCTGGAACGTCCTTTACCCTCTCCTCATTCTTACCCTCGCCTCATCACACTCCAGCCCCTTTGTCCAAGTAGCCTCCTACTGACCCTGTAAGTTTGAGCTTAAATGTCACTTCTTAAGAGAAGTTTTGCCTACACTCCTACCCCCAGTTTAGGTGAAGTTTCTTTGTATGTTGCTAGTAGATCTGGGGACTTTCCTTCAAAGCACTTAGTTTCATTTGTAACCAGATATACATTGATTCACATCGTTTGATAATAGAAGGGGTTGTACCTGTTTTGTTCACTGCTATATTCCTAGCACGTGGAATCTTTATACTCAATAAATGTTTACTGGATGGATGGATGGATGGATGGATGGATGGATGGATGGATGGATGGATGATGGATGGATAATGTATTGCATTCTGAAGACCAGAAGATCAACCCAGATTCTCATTCCCACTCTCTGCTGATTTGCTGTATAATAAATAAGACACAATCTCTCTGAGCCTTAGATTTCTCAGCTACAAAATGAAAAGTCTAACCTAGCAATCTGTTTTTTAAAATAAAATAAAAAAAAACAAGTATCCTTTGGATGTCGATAATTGTGTTAAACATATACCTCAGGTCATAACACCTCACCCTCAGTGGTCCAAGCGAGGCCTCTCTTTTATTTCCATTTCATCTTTTCACTGAACCCGGCTCCTCCAGTTCCCCTCCCCTTATGATACCACCTGGTGTGCTTGATTTTATCCTTAATATGCACATGTATTTGTAAAATAAGTAATGAGTTTTGTATATGTGTTTTCGTTTTCAAACATGTTTTTATGCTGTAAATCTTATTCTTATTCATACTTTCCTCACATTGTTTTAAGACCTAACCGATCATTGCTTCTTAATGTTACTTAGTATTCCATCATAATAATTCTATTATTAGCAAATTTATATAGTCCTTACTATTCGCCAGATACTGTTCTATGTTCTTTACATAAAATCATTGAACCTTCACAACAGTCTTGTAAGGTAGGTACTGTTATGATTCTCACCTGTGATTCATTCATTCCCCTGGTTATGGATACCTAGGTTACCTCCAGCTTCATGCTCTCAAAAACAACACTGCAGTGAATTTCCTTGTATCTGTCTCCTTTGCACCCGCATGAGAATTTCTCTGCATTCAAAAGTATGGTCCCCAAGTACTAAAGCACACATGTCTTTAATTTTGCTCTGTCCTGCCAGTCGGCATTCCTACACAGCTGTGCCAGTTCCCGCTCCAACCACCAGGTGTGCACGAGAGCCCTTCCCCGCGTCCTCACCCACACTTAATGTGTGCTCTTCTCTTGGACTTTATCTTGTATCTCATTGTTTTCATCTGCATTTCTCTGATGCCTGGTGCGTTTCCTGCCACTGCTGCTGCTGTCCCCTCCTGCAGGCCACCACCGTCTTTCCTCATTGCTGCTTCCTCACTGCTGCCGTAGTCTGTCTACTCCCGGGGGTCCCCGCACCGTCTCTAATCCTTACTGCTCTCCACGCTGCTAGAGTCATCTTTCTTTTCTTTTTTTAAGATTTTATTGGGGAAGGGGAACAGGACTTTATTGGGGAACAGTGTGTACTTCCAGGCCTTTTTTCCAAGTCAAGTTGTTGTCCTTTCAATCTTAGTTGTGGAGGGTGCCGTTCAGCTTCAAGTCGTCCTTTCAGTCTTAGTTGTAGAGGGCACAGCTCAGCTCCAGGTCCAGTTGCCCGTTGCTAGTTGCAGGGGGCACAGCCCACCATCCCTTGCAGGACTCAAGGAATCGAATTGGCAACCTTGTGGTTGAGAGCCCACTGGCCCATGTGGGAATCGAACCGGTAGCCTTCGGAGTTAGGAGCACGGAGCTCCAACTGCCTGAGCCACCAGGCCGGCCCCAGAGTCATCTTATTGGAACACTGCTTTGCTCAAAATCACTCAGAGCCTCTTTTTTCTTTAATCCACTGAAATGATAGATGTTCTGATGATGACCCACACTTACGTTCCTAGGGTAATTGCTATTGGACATGATGTATTTTTAAAATAATTATTGGATTTGGTTGACTACTGTTTTATTTCAGAATTTTTATACCTGTTTTTCTTAAAGAAAATGGGCCTATAAATTTCTTTTCTTGACCAATCTCTAAGTCATTGTGCAACCAAAGTTATATTAAAATGACTTGAGCAGCTTTCCCTCTTTTTCTGTTTTCTAGATCAATATGTAATAAGATATAAATTATCTACTCCTTGAACTAAGTGAGTCTCAAGGCTCCTTTCTAACTATAAATTTGATGATTTGATGAGCTACTGTGAGTTTCTTACCAGTGTATCACTGGTTGTATGGACTAGCCAAGCAGATTTATGTACAGCCAAGACCTCATGATGGCAGAGGGGGTTAACCCACTACGGGTGCTAATGGTGTTTTCCATCGTGTGCCCACTGACGGCTGTAAACAGGAGTCTGTAGTCAACTGGTATCTATTTTCATCCTGTCACTTGTTTAAATTTTAGCCACAAAAATTTTGGTGTGTAAATTGCGTCTAATAGATCAGAAAGGAGCCTTCCTGGCCCCACTCCCACCCCAGCTGATTTCCCGGCCTCTCCTTTCTTTTCTCAAAGAAATATACTGTTTTCTTTTACACTTATTTCCTTTCTTCTTTCCTGCTGCACTTTTCTTCCCATCTGTCTGATTTTTATGGTTCTAGAAGAGAATTGGGTTCTTTGAGCCAGAAGACAAAGAAATTACCAGAAGGGGTGGTTTGGGCAAGATTGGAATAAGTGGGTAACAGAAGGAGGGGATTTGGTCTCTACAGATTTGGCAGGTGATAGAAAAGAAGCTTCCATGCTGGTGCGTAGTAGTTTCATGAGGGAGAGATTCCAGGGTAGACGTAGGGTGTTGGTGGCAGCACCTCGTGGCCTTAGAGACCTTGGGCAGTGCAGACGCACTCTTGTCAGTTTAAACTGAGAAGCTTTGCATCATGATTCCCAGGCCTCACTCTCAGAGCGCAAGTGAAATGAGAACATGTGACATTGCTCTGCAGATATCTCCCACTCTTCTTAGCACATATTACTTTAAACCATAATAGTAATTTTTGTATCATGTTATTTTTATTTTTCATTTGGCTGAGGACAGAGTGCACACAGAGAAGATTATTCATCAGACAGCAACTACCTGGCACATGCAGTCCGTATAATGACAGCTAAGCTGCAATCCACAGACTGACAAATAAGCTATAAAATTTAAAAACCAGGATTTCTTGTGGTAGATCAGTTATAATAATTTTATGTCGCATTATTTTACATATGTGACATTTTGTGTAATAAACAATTAACTGCCTGCTTTTGACATTTGAAAGTTAATGTGAAGAGAGTTATAAAGCACACTGTAAACATCACCTCCCTTGCTGAAATGGTAAATGGCCATCAGCCTCCAGGAGGGTGAGACTTAATTACTCTCACAGTGCACTCTGTACCTTTTTGCTACCAGTTTGGGTTTCATTGTCTTTGATCAACAAGATAATTGATATAAATGAATGCTGTCCTGTAAAATGGTTCCCCAATTGCAGATTTTCATGCGGGAGGTATAATTTTCCTTATGGCACATTGCTGCTAACCTTTAAATGGGGAGGGTGGTTAATCTGCCTTACACAAGAAGATACAAGGGGAGCTGGTCCTTTTCGGGGCTGATAAAAACATCGGGTGTAACCAGGGCACAGGAAGAAATGCCTAATGTCACATCCATGAGCACGAGCGTGTGAGGTTTTGTGCGGGAGGTTTAGAGTTGGGACTTAGAAGAAAACTCGAGGAGATAAAAAGGAGATGCTGTCGTGCTCAGGAAGAGATCCAAGGCTGTGTGTGAGGAACCAGGAGGTCTGGCCACACTTCCTTCCCGCTCTCCCCCAGCCCCAGCTCTCAGCACCCAGAAGGCTGGTCTGGCTGCACTGACAGACTTACAGGCTTTAACAAGGAAGCCCTGATGTGCTTTATTCCTCTTTTTTGGTGGACAAGGATTAAGGCTTTCCCAAACTACCATTTTGCCCCGTAAATTAACACTGAGCGTTCTCCGAAGCTCTCTAGGAAATGTCAAGGGTTGGGTAAACAGAGGAGGCCTGTACCTTTGCACCCAGTCAGGAGGTCTGGAATAAGATCATTGACAATCTGCTTTGAAGAACCCATTTCTCTTTATGCATAAAGGATAACAAGGAAGAAGGAATGAAAAAGAAAGTGGGCGAACGCGTAGGAGAGAACATAAAGTGACATGTCCATGACTCCTCTTAGGGGAAAGTTGTGCAACTCATCAGGCAGAGTCATGGTGGTTTCAAACAGTAATAATTAATAATCATTCATTTGTCTAGGGCATTCCAATATTTAGTTTTAAAACACATTTAAATTCATGGCAAGGAAAAACCATGGTAGAATGAAATTTCTCCCAGGACAGTTCTCTTTGGCAGTGTTCACACAGCCTTTCAAAGATGCTCATGCTAAAGGTAGTTTGCTGTCCAGTTTAATGTCATCTCT
This sequence comes from Rhinolophus sinicus, assembly GCF_036562045.2. Taxonomy (NCBI): domain Eukaryota; kingdom Metazoa; phylum Chordata; class Mammalia; order Chiroptera; family Rhinolophidae; genus Rhinolophus; species Rhinolophus sinicus. Next base: position 86,940,551 of record NC_133755.1, read on the forward strand.
TCACGGAAGGGACGGGCTGCCTCCCTCCCCCTCTCCCACTCTCGAAAGGTTAGCCTTTCTTTAGAATAGTACAGGTTTTCCCAGCAACATCTGTCAACTTGGCAACGAGCACACCCTAAGGAAATTATGAACATTTGAAGACCATCTGAATACTGGAGGAACCTTTCCTCTTTCTCTTCCTCTCCTATCTCCCTGCTACCCCTCCTGACTTCCCCCAAGAGGAGTGCGGCAGCTACGTGGCATTTACCACCGTCATTCTTACTGATAAATGATAAGCCCATTAGTGTGTGATTTTTTTTAATGTGTTTTGATTTCTCATTCAGTTGTGATAGCTCATGAAACCCCAAAGCAGTGACTGTCCTAGAAGGCAAGCTGTGAACGGACCCCTTTGTTTAATGAAAAGAGACCCCTCGCCGCTGTACTGTTAGCAAAAGACACTTCTTTGGTCTAATGACTTGGATCATCTTGATCTGATTCAGTGGGTCAGAAATTGCTGTCCCCAGCAAATATCGACCAGAAGGAACTGCTTTCTTGGTTATTCTGAAACTGCCAGCTGCATATTACACTAGCAGGTGCTAATAGTTTTTTGCAAGTCAGTAGAATTGTTATTGGTTCTTCTTTCCCTTGCCCCCTGTCCTTTTACAATTGCAAGGTAGTTCTTGGGAATACAAGTCTCCCCTCTTGTGTAATACCCAGATTTCTGAAATGCTCGTCCCACCTACCCATTCCACTTGGGGGGAACCTGGCTCTTCATGGCTGGGGAGGTGCCAAGCCTGGATCTTGCTTTCCTCTGAAAATTTCAAGATACTTTTATAAACATCGCCTAATTTATTCTGTCAATATCATAAAGTAAAGAGAAGAAGGGCTCATCCTCTTTAGAGGTAAAGAAACTGAGTCACGGGGGGTTAAATGGCTTCCTCGAGGTTGCCTAGGAAGCCGGTTGCAGAACTGTGGGTAGGTGTGTGGAGCCTGCTTTCCAGCCCATTGCCTTATGCAGTGGGTGTCAGAGCTGAAGGTGGGCAGGGGAGAGTGGACATTTCCCTTCTTAGAACTAAGGTATAAGGCGTGTAAGAGAGCTAGGACTCAGAAATAAGATGCTTCTTAATCAGCAGATTTGAACTATTTGTAATAAAGTTCCATATAAATATTCACACCCATTTTTCATGTCCCAAAGACTAAGTGTTAAACCATTAAAAGAATAATTAATTCAAAATAGTAGCAAAAGGCTCTTTTTAAATTACCTTTTATTCTGTTTTAAACAAGACTTTTCATCACATACTGTAAATCTACTGGAAAACATAGCATGATTCTGTTTCCTCAATCAAGATTAATTTTAGCTTCCAGAAGGTAGTATAATCTGTGTGTTTTGCTGAGGTTTTTTTTTTCTGATAAACTACTTTACTTTAGAGGTATGAATAGAGTTGTTCCAGGTCACTTGGAAGACTCTGTCAGTCTTTGAAATTGGGTCGCCACATCCCCCAGGCACCCCAAGTTCACCTGTCTGAGAGGTATCACCTCACTCTCACCTGGGGGATTGCTTGGCCTCCCCACAGCCGTGGGCTGGTCCCTCAGGCTAAAACTGGGAGAGTGCCCAGGGGGCAAGTTTTTCCCTCAGGCACCCTGTGTGGTTTGATTACTGAGGCTCATTCTGAGAGCCACGCATTCAGATGTTGACTCACTCACCTTTACCCATATGTTTCTGCTAAATTCCATCCTGCTCCCTTGAGATTCTCAGAGATTCTTTCCTTCTCACACAGCTCATTCCAGGGTGGCTTTTGGGAGCTAAGACGTGAGAATTTGGCGTCATCTCTGGCCTTTTTCTCTCTGTCTCCAAAAGCTGCAGCAGGAAGTTTCTGCCAAAAAGGAATTGTAGGAGCACACTTGTCAGATCTGATTGGGACATTTTCTGTGCAATGTACAAGGCTCCACTTAATGTTTGAACACTCACTACTGATACTACTTTAATAAAAACTCAAATTTTATAGTTACTGATGCATTTTAAAGAAATATCATTTACGATCTTAAGACTGAAGAGTTACCCATTATCCCAGCTTAAAACTTTGAACTCGATGCATCCTTCTGCTTAAAAAGAAGAAGGAGGAGGAGGAGAAGGGAAAAGCTACTACTTTATGAAAGGGATAGTTTTTTAAAAATTCCTTAGAAAACAGTATGAAGCAACCCACCACTTCTTTTGTGGAGCTTTGAAAAAAACCTTTGCACATCCTTTGTTCTGTGCTCATCGTGAATGAAAAATATTCCCCCAGGCTACGGTGACACCTCTGATCTTGAGTCACAAACCTTTCAACCAATAGCGTGGAACAAAAATAACTTTGTTGATTTCAACTTCTTTTAGGTGACAAGGAAAATAAATCCCTGTAAAATTCTTATACTACTCACAGGAAATGATGCCCTTTACACGATAACTTTTTTAATTTTTTGAGATAGAGTTTCCAAAACCTGCAAAACCAATTTCAGCAACTCTTTGTATGTTAGGTATTCATCCCACACCCTATGAATAACTTATCCCTAAGTAGGGGGCAGATGTAGAGTCTTTCTCTGGCAGATTATGTCCAGAGAAAAGCAAAGAGAACAAACACCCCGTGAGATATTGCCTGTTAGTTCAAACACAGAGTTGGATGTTTGGAATATCGTTTTTCTTACACCTGGATATACCTTTGTCCTAAATTTCAAGGCTCACCTACAGAGTGAATCCTTCTTTGATACGCTGCAGGGGTGACTGCTGTTAAACATCTGATGCTTGATTCTTTAAGGTCTTTTGAATTGAAGATCCTAGCAGCTAAAACCTCCAGCATCCCAACTACACAAAAGAGAGTAGATCTCTTACATAGTTCCGGACCGCACTTGCCTCAAAGGCTCCAGCATGAGGAGAAGAAGTTCACTGATCCCAGTGAACTTGTACATTGAGAGCCCGGGGCCCCGCCCCACCTCACCTTTCCCCTTGGAGTAACCACCTCTGATTTCTCACCTTCATCTTCTAGAAAACCGCCATGTCTTCGGAAGTGTTTGGAGCTCTAGCTTTAAGCAATTATAGAGTTTGACTATTTGGGGTGGGGGAGAGGACCACATTTGAAGTTTGGGAACATGTTACTTCTTCCTGTCATTGGCTAAGTAGAGCCCCGTGCGATTGTCAAAGCTGTTATAAATCAGTCTCAAGATGCGGTGTGATTTGGGCAACCTTGGTGATGTCAGACCTGGTGCTAGAACAGGAATGACGAGAATGCTAAGATTCATACTAATTAAAACAGGCAAAAATGAAAAGCAAAAGGAGAAAAAGGCGCAGAGGACTGGGGCATGGTCTGTTTTCTTCCCGTGGGCTTTCCCTGAAGGTACTGCGAGGTGCTCAGGACAGAGTCTGGGAACGGCAGAATTGGGGGAGGGAAAGTTTAAAAGGTTTTACTTCAGCGATGTGATGTAATTATGATTGAAAAGTGATTTTTTTTAACCTGATAGATAAAACTGGGAATTAATGTAACTTAGTGCCAGTGCTGTAGAATACATTTGTGTAGCTTTTTGATAGTTTCCAAGAAAGATGGGCTAGCGCTCTAACTAGCTATTGTTCTTTTACAGCTGCTCAGACACAACAGCTGCGGGTATTTTTTTCCTTTAGAATCACTTGACAGAAGGGTGGCTTGCAGTTGGGTTGGAATAGCAAGTTCTTGTATAGGCCAGGGGATTGGTACCCGAGGGTGAGGCCCCCTTTAAAACTAAAAAGTGTAGGTCTATAGGGGAATATCTGGGTGTGACCTTCAGCTAATAGCCTTAGTTGTCTTTTTGAAAGAAATACTATGTATCTCTGAAAATCTTGGCAGTAGAGAGGAATCTATGCTGAGACTATTAAGCACTTCTTTGCTGAGTGAACCACTGTGCTGTCAGAAAACATTCTGTAAGGAAAACAGGCAGGAAAACAGTGAATTAAGCCCAACACAAGCACAGCTTTTGAAGATGATGGTCCCCTGTAAGTGCTGAGTGCTATTTCATCTTTGAAAATTTGCTTCAAGTGGGTTTTTTTCCCCACCTCTCGAAGGTGATCCCTGGAGGCAGTTAAATAACATGTCAGTCTTATCTTTAAATATAGCTGGTACAGGTGGCCCTCAGGTCACGTCCTGGTGAAGTAATACTGCCTTTTAAAAAATTTATTACTCCAAAATTAAATTTACTGGCACGCTCTTGGCCACCCGGGTGCTGCGTAAGAACAGAGAGCAGTAAAATTGTTTTCAGAGCACTCCTTCTGCAGCTCCACGGTCTGAGTCATCCCGATAGTCATATACTGGCAGAGTATATACATTTTGTTAACATGCAACTGTTGCTTTCAGCAGCAGCAAATTAAATTGGAGCAGTATTGCTATGTGCACAGAGGGGGAAAAGCAATTTCTGCCCCGGCCGTTCTCCCTTTGCCTTTGGCTCAGAGCACAGGCTATTGTAATAGGTGTGTGGCTGGTGGAAGGGTGGCAAAGGGAAACCAGAAAGAGACAGACACGAGATGCTGGATTTGGGCAGTATGGTTTTGTAAACAAAGCGACACAAATTGGGGCAGAAATTCCAGTGGGATGGGGAGGAAACTGAAAGACTGGAAACACAGCACAAACCTGAGTCCCATCCAGATGGTGTTTTTAATAAATTTATCAGACGCATATGAAAGACGGTAATGAACATTCAAGTGGGGAGTGGCCCAGCCCCTACGGGGAGAAAAGCAGTATGACACCTTCTGTGCACTGCAGTCTGTTAGAATCACTCTCTAATTTTTCCCAATAAAAAAGACCACAGAACTTACTGGGACCATCGAGTAATTATTAGGCAGTCCAGCCAGGCAGGCTGAGGTTTGTGTTACCAGGAAGAAAAATTAGTAACAGAATTATTTACTGCTGAAATGGAGGATGCGGCCTGTATGTGTTCCAAACCCAGCAGTGACATTTAGGACAAACCTCTTCTGTGAGAAACCTGTCATGTGACTAAAGCAGATAGCTGCCCCCCTCAGGCATGTGCTTTTATATTCTTTAAAAGCCACAGGGTTTATACTTCCTCCTCTTCCAAAATGGTTTCTTCATCAGAAATATTTTAGCCTACCACCAAACTTTCTCTGTGTGGATAAACTTTTAGGGGAGACGTCGAGAGCATTGTGTAATGTGGTGCTTATATAGCAGCTCTTCTGCTGTGGGCATATCTTTTTTTCTTTTTAATGTTTAGGTCAAGACCCAAAGATTGATTATACTTTACTTTTCTAAGAAAACTTTCACCGAGAAAGCAATTTTTTTCCTGCTTTATTCAGTAATTTTTAGATTTTCTAGCTTTGGGTAAGGAACTGTGTTAGGCAAGGTTAAGTGCCACAACCTGCAGAGGTATCCTTTCCCTGCTCTGATTCATTCATTCAGCAAATATGTACGAATTTAAGGCTGACTATATGCTGGGCACTGTAGTTTGGCAGTTGGGACTATAGCAGTGAAAAAAAGAAACAGAAGTTCCTGCCCTTGTGAAACTCACGTTTGAAATCCCCTATTGTCAGGTTAGATGGGATTTAACTAGTGATGTGGAGAATTAGCACAGTGCTGGAATGATTGCCTCATCGTGGTGAGTTACAGAAGGTCATTACCACTGAGTTTGTGCTTATGTCCCTGTCCTGCCCTTCTTTCCACTTGTTGGCATCATTTGGTCATTTTATTATTAATTTGACTCATTATCAAAAAATAGGCATGCAAATTAAGAAAAGGGGTAGTAATCTTTTGATTTTTGTGTCTTATGAAGTAGATACAGTTGCTTAGTCAAGTTGCTAGTAGAGTTCCAGCAAAAGCTATTTCTTGAAAGGAAATTTGGGACTTTGGGGTAGATTTCACTGGTACAGTCCATCTCTGTGTGTCTATGTTGAGATATGTCTGTGCTGGGTACCGTTTGTGCATCCTGACTTTGACTAATAAACATTAATGAATAATTATGTCAAAATCCAAGGAGAAACCATGGTATGCTATTCTGCAGCTCATAGGTAAAGGATTCCTTGATAAGTAGGCAAAATTCTTGAATGTAGCATGTATGTTATACCACCTCAAGATTCCAAAGGGACAGAGGGTAATATTACTAAAGCTGTTTTGCTTAGAGAAAATGTTAGCGACTGAAAGAATCTTCTCTAATAAGCCCATTTATAAATGTGTCTATAGAAGAGGGATTCTGAGTGCTTACCCCGGACTTGTTTCCCAAAGAGCTGGAAACCATATCAGTAATGATTTTGTGATAGTCTCTGATGCTGTTGTACTGATTGACCACAAGTTAAAATCAGATTTTCTAGGAATAAAATTGTGAAGCGGTAAGATAGGGTAGGTGGAAATTGACCCACTCAGCAAGAGTCCACCGAGACGGCTGGTAAGTCCTCTGGATAGTTCAAAATAATCATAAAAGGCTTTATCCTCTCAGAGGCTTGCCATCTTTCTGGTTTTCATAAAAGCAGTGTAAAAACATATGAAACTGTTTTAATTTAAAATAACAAAAACACAATATTCCGTATGTGCAAAAGAACATAAGGGACATATGTGTAAAGTTTGGAGGCCAGGAGCACGTTCACGCCCACCACCTAGCTTTAGAAATAGAACATTCCTAAACCTTTAAAGTCCTTCGTGTGTCCCTCCCCCATTTGCCTTCTCACTGCCTTTCTATACAAAGGTAACCATTCTTAGGAATTTTAGTGTTTACTATTTCCTAGCTTTTCTTTCTAAATTCACCACACAGGTATACAGAGGATGCCAGAAAAACGTATACACATTTTAAGAAAGGAAAAAACTGTATTAAAATTGTAATACTCAATATATACCAATAACAAAAGATGAATACAAGTCACGTTTGACTTCTGCAATTACAAGAGGTGTTCAAAGTGGTTACCATCAACATAATTTTAATACAGTTTTTTCATTTCTTAAAATGTGTATACATTTTTTTGGCACCCTGGTATAGCACTAAACAGTAGAAGCAGAAGTATCTGTGTATTTTGCTGACTTACGCTTCTTAACCAACTTTCTCTGTGAGATTGACCTTTGTTGATACACATAGTTCTAGTTCATTTATTTTCAGTACTGTGTAGCTTTTATTTAGTAATGAGGTTTAATAACTAAGTGTACAGGTTAGGAACACCTGAAGAGAATTAGTGAACGCAAATAGTAATTTATGAAATTACCCAGAATGCTTTAAACAAGAGGTAAAGAGGGAAAAAATAAAAGGAAAGTGAAGAAATACAGAGAATGCAATGAAATTTCAACAGAGGTCTAATGGGAATTACAGAAGAAGAAAGAACAGAAAATGAGGGAGAATCGATACTCAAACAAGTAATAGCCAAAATTTTCCAGACTTGGTAAAGGCATAATGCTCATATTTAGTCCTAGGCAGGATAAATTTAATCTACATTAAAAGTACCACAATAAAATTGCAAAATACCGAAGAGAAAACCTTAATATTAACTGTAGAGAAAAAACAATTATAACAGAGGAATAGCAGACTCAAGCAGGTATAACAATAAAAGCCAGAAGACTATGGAATGATATCTTCAAAGTGCTGAGGAAAAATAGCTTTTAACTTAGAGTTCTATACCCAATTAAGCTATTTTTCAAGAGTGGTGGCAAAATACACTTTCAAACAAAGACATCTGAATGCTAATGAATGTGTCTTAGAAAAATGGAAGTTGAGCCAAGACGAAAGGACTATATAAAAAAAGTAGTGGTGAACAAATTGGCGAATGTGAATAAATAAGTTTTGACTGTATGAAATAGTAATAATAATAATAATGACTGATGTACAGAGTATAAAGCAAGGAGGAACGAAAATGTTAGGTAACAATAATAAATAAGCCAGGAAGACAAGTAATGTGTATTAAAATGTTAAGGTCTTCTATATTGTTCAAGAGAAGAGAATATGTGATTTTTAATTTTAGGCATTGTTTGGTGTGGTATGCACATCTAAAATTTAGTAAAACAATAGAAATCTAGAGCTTCCAAAATCAAATCAATAAAGATAGTTGGTGACAGAAGTAAAGGCAACTATCAATCCATTCAAAACAAGGTTGGAGTACATAGAGAGGTGGGGGAAGCGCAAAGAAAAAACTTGTAAATAGAAAGTAAAAGTCAATCCAAAGATACCGGTAATAACAATTAATGTAAGTCATGTAAATCTGCCAGTTAAAAAGCACTGATTTTTTTTAAAAACCTAGTTATATTTGTATGCTATTTGCAAGAGGCCAGAAAAATAGAAAGTAGAGTGATACTAAGGAAACAGTAGCCAAAATAAAGTTGCTATTGTTATTTCATATTAGACAATATAGACTTTAGGGCAAAGGTATTATTAGGGATAAAGAATGATACTACACAATGATGAAAGGTTCAATCCACCAGGAAGAAACTATTATAAAATGATACACATAAAATGATCTAATCTCAAAATATATAAAGCAAAAATTGACAGAATTATAAGGAGAAGCTGACAAATCTACAGCCAATAGTGGGAAATTTTAACAAACCTCTCCCAGTAATTAATAAACGTATAATCGATTTGAATAAGACAATTAATAAGTTTGATGTAGTAGCTATATATAGAACCATACATCTCCCAAATAAGAGAATACACATTCTCTTCAGGCACATATAAAATATTAATAAGACTTAACCATGTATGAGGCCAGAAAGCAAATCTCAAAAAGTTCTACAAAGTCAATATCATAAAGACCATGCTTTTTTTTAATCCACATTGCAGTGTAATTAAAATCAGTAACAAAAAGATAACTTGAAAAGTTGTATTTAGAAAGTTAAAAATATACTTCTAAATAATTTATGGGTCAAAGAAAAAACTATAATGGAAATTAGAAAATATTTAGAAATGATCGAATTTTAAAACACTACATATCAGACAAACCCAAATGGAGGGACATTCTACACAATACCTGACCAGTAATACCCTTCAAAATACCATATGTCAAAACTTAAGGAGAAAGAAAGATAAAGCAGGACTTAGAGGTAAAATATTAGCTTTGAACTCATGTGTTAGAAAAGAAGAAAGGTTATGAGCTGTGTATTCTTTTCAAGTAGTTAGAAAAAAAAGTAGAGTAATTGCAAAGGAGTAGAAGGAAGAAATAATAAAAAGAACAAAATTTAGTGAAGTAGGAAATAAAGAATCAACAAAACCGAAAGTTGTTTCTTTGAAAACACTAATAACGTAGCCAAACCTGTATAGGACTAATCAAAAAAGAAAGAAAAGGTATAAGTAAAAATATTCAAGATAAAAAGAAGACATACTATGAACATTTTTGTAAGCTGGTATATTTGAAAACTTAAGGAAAATGAAATTTTTCCTAAAGGGCCAAGAATATCTGAAGTAATTTTGAAGAAAAGAGAAGGCAGAGGTATTCATTTTACCAGATTTTAAGATAACTAAAAAACTATAGTAATTAAAACAGCATGGTATCAGCACAAGGCTAGGCAAATCAGTGAAAAAGAGTACAGAGCACAGATCTTAAAAAGTGATGCAAATACATAGGAAGCCTTTTATGTGACTAAGTAACATAAATTAGTGGGGAAAAGGATGGACTTTTCATTAAAGGGTGCTGGGTAAATTAGCTAACCTTATTAATAAAAGATGAAAGTAGATTTCCATTTCACAGCATACCAAAAGTAAATCCTAAATAAAGAACCAAACATGAAAAGCAAAATTAGAAAACTTTTAGAAGAAAATATTGGAAAATATCTGTATGAATTCAGGGTAGGGAAGAATTTATAAACAAGAAAGGAAAAGCACAAATCACAAAGGAAAATATTAATATTTCAACTCAGTACACTAACCAACAAAAGAAGAACAAATCAGTTAGAAAGACAATAGAAACAGACAAAAGATAAAGATAGGCAATTTACTGAAGAAAGGTGGAGAATGATACCAGAGGGAAAAAAAGAGAGAAAAATATGTTCAACTTCATCTAACAAAAAAAACGAAAAAACTAAAACCACATTGAGATATCATGTCATAATCATCTGTCTGATATTACCAAGAGTTGGTGAGAGGGAGTAATAAGTTCAAAGTGTAAATTTTTACAGTCACTTTGGTGAATAATTTGACGATATCCCGGAAAATTGAAGGTAACCCATAACCATAAGTGTAATTCTGTGTGTGTGCACGCGTGTACATGTATATTATATATACACAGAGGGTGCCAAAAAATGTATACACATTTTAATAAAGGAAAACTGTATTAAAATTATAATACTCAATATATACCAGTAACAAAAGATGAATACAAGTCACATTTGACTTCTGCAATTACAAGAGGTACTCAGAGTGGTTACCATCAGCATCCAGACACTTCTGATGATGGCGAAGTACTGCTTGAGCAACGTTGACCAAAGTGTCCACCTATGTACATTGTTTTGGCACCCCAGTATATACATATATATCTTATGTATTCCTTGAAGAAACTCTTACCCATCTACACAAGAAGATACCTTTGTAATCACAAAGAAACCAATGGTAGCAATCTAAATGTCCCTTAGCAGAAGACTAGATATATAAATGTTTGTATATTTATACATTGAAATATTTGATATACTTTACACGAATAAACTAGATTTATCTGTCTACTGAAAGTTCCTTCATCCAGATTTAATGCTTGTGGTAAATGTTAATATTCACGGAACATTCCCTTTCTTCTGGGTGCACAGCCAAGATGCACTTTCCCCCCCTTTGAAGTTAGGTGAGACCCTGAGACTTGCCTCAGTCAACCAAATGTGACCAAAGTGACGTGTGTTACTTTTGGGGAAGACTTTTCAGAGCCAGTCGCCAGCTCGCTCTTCTCACCGCTATTGTGATTGAGGAAGCCCATATTAGTACAAAGCCTCTGTCACCTGGGTCCCTGAGTGATACAGAGAGCAGGGCCACTTTGCTGATTGTCATTGAATATACAGGGTAAGCAAAGGATAAACACGTGCTGTGTGAAGCACCGGGAGTGGGTGGCTGTCTGTTGCTGCAGCCTAAGTTACCTACCGTAGCATTTTGTGTGTCAGGTCAGGTTACTGTGCATCTCGTACCACTTCATGAAGTTCTGTCCTCCAAATCACAGACTTCCTCTTTCTGGGGAGACAGAGGTACCAGGGTTTCGCCTCTCACTGTAGTCCTTCACTTGTCTCTTTTCATGGGGAGCTCCTCTCTAAGCCCCTGTCAGGAAACTGTCCTTACAGGTGATTTCATCAGTAGTTTTGCTTTTTGCTTTGGAGTTAAGCTTCAAGTCGGGATTCATTACCAGAAAATCCATCCTCTCTTCCTTCCTCCTTCCCTTACTCCCCGCTTCTGTATCTGTGGATGGCTGTCCTCATCCGCAGACAGCAAAGCAATTAGTGAAGAAGGTCTGTGAGAGAAGGGCTCAAGTACAGGCATGCCCAACTTTGCGAAATAAATGCATTGCATAAAAGACGCATGTAAGATTATTTACTCCACATCATTATAAAGTTGGAAATGTTTTGGCATGGTGATAGTACTGCTCACCTCTCTCTTTTCAGAGAGTGTAATATACTGGAAAGTAAAGTATATTCCAATGAGAAATTGTCTTTTTTTCTATCTGTTTTTAAATTATGTAAAGTAGGCTATAAATCTTGAATGTAAGTAGCTGGGGTTAATTGTAGATTTGGGTTAAATAACTTAACTATCTGAAGGAAAAACCAACGCAAGTAAATACACAGAAAAGCTCCCGGGATTTAAAATGCTCTCACCTCTTCATTTTCTTCTTAGTGTGTAGAGAGTCTACCTCATTTGGGGACAGCTATCATTTTGTGCAAGACCTTGATTTTTATAAATGAACAGGCTGATGTGGATTTGAAGTATATAGAGAGACTCAGAATCAAAACAAAGCTGACGTTTCGAAGTACAACAGTTTGTGAACAAAGAGAAGAGCATATGTGTTGAAATGCACGGAATAGTAAACAAACAAAAACAGGGAAATGAATTGTGGTTGAGGGCAACTGTATATTCTGAAAAGGCATTGGTACCATATCCTGGATTACTTCCCTGCTTTATAAATTCTAAACTACTGTGAGAGAGAGAGAGAGAGAGAGAGAGAGAGAGAGAGAGAGAATAAACATACACATCTTTAAACAAATTTGTTTCATTTTTTTTAAATGTAATAAATATGTAGCTTAGATAATACTAATAAAACAAGGGCCTGTGTACCCACCACCTAGCTTTAGAACAGAACAACACCAGTACTTTTAAAGTCCCTCCAAGATTTCTTCCTGGAAATGAAATCAATTAATGGTTCGACCCATTGATGGCAGTCTCTCCAAGATTTCATCTCCCCCTTCCCAGAAAAATTGTCCTGAATTTTCAGTTTTACATTATATGTGTATTCCTAAACAAAGCATGTTTTCAGTTTTGCTATTTTTTTTAACTTTGTATAAATGGACTCATACTCTGTTTTTCTGTGCCTTGCTTTTTTCGGTTAACATTGTTTTTTGCTGTTTTTTTGGGGGGGAATGTTGGGGAACAGTGTGCTTCTTCAGGGCCCATCAGCTCCAAGTCAAGTTGTTGTCCTTCAATCTCGTTGTGGAGGGCGTAGCTCAGCTTCAAGTCCAGTCGCCGTTTTCAATCTTAGTTGTGGGGGCGCAGCCCACCATCCCATGTGGGAATTGAACTGGCAACCTTGTTGATGAGAGCTCGTGCTCTAACCACCTGAGCCATCCGGCCGCCCCCAAGTTAACATTGTTTTTTGATTCATGTATTTGCATGTAGCTGTAGTTCATTAATCTCAATTACTGTGTAGTTTCTTTCCCATTGTAGTAATATCTCACAATATAACCATTCTCTGTTTTATGAGGTATTATGTTTCTTTATAATAAAATTATGTAGGGTTAATTACTACATGTGGTTTAGTTTATTCCAACCTCTGGTTCAACTTTTTTTTTTGAAGCTATTTAGCATGGAAAATGTGTTCATAACTTGATATAATCAGGATATTCTAATTCCCTTTTATTATTGATTTGAGATAGAAATTAATTAGTGTTGTTCATAGCACGCTATCGGGATATATTTGGCTTCTCTTATCTTGATGCTGGATCTTGTATTGGATTCACAGTTCCCATGGAGAACGTTGCAACAATTGCTGATTGTGCCAGTGTGATTGAAGGAGTCAGTCGGAGCCGAAATGCCTTGCTGAATGGGGACACCAAGAATTATGACTGGGATTCTGGCTATACGTGTCATCAGCTAGGCAGTGGCGCGATCGTCGTTCAACTGGCACAGCCATACATGATTGGGTCAATACGGTAAGAAGATTCCTGTTCATTCATTACTTTTAGAATGGAAGACACACGTGCAAATTGTGTTTCGGTACAACGATGACCCCCTAACGTCAGTGAAGACACTCTTCTGTTCTTTGCTCTCAGTATCGAGGAGAGAGGTGGAAAGGGGGAACAGAGAGACACAGGGTGCTTGTTTGGGTCTCTGGTGGGGAGATGCACCAAAATTAGACATGAGGAAGGACAGAGACCTCTCCCTGGGTACGGCTTACCCCTTCCTAAGTTTCAGTTTGTACCAGTTCGGGGCTTGTAGGATAATGTCAAGACAGGTTACAGAGAATCAAAAATCCTTTTCAACTTTAATAAATGACATTACATAGGAGCCAACAGATCTGAATACGTGGCCTCTAAAACATCTTCTTAGTGATCGTTATGTCTGTTTTTTAGTTGCTGTTTTCATTTTCTTTTAAGAAGGGAACTTGAACCCAATATTGCTTGATTTATAGGACCATGTAATTTTAAAATGTGAGACTGGTGACATCCCTAGAGGATAAACTTTTAGTTCAAGAGAGCCATCTGGGTCTTGAATAGGCTGCCTTTTTTTTTTTTTTTTTAATGTTCTAAGAAGGTCTCTGAAAGACTAATGATGTGTGTGTGTGTGTGTGTGTGTGTGTGTGTGTGTGTGTAATATTAGATAAAATATTTTACATTACATCTTAGCCTGCCGGGTAGAGATGTTGGTGGCTGCCTTTGCACCATCATTTTCTCCACCACATTTGTTTTGTTGTTTCCTAATCTCATCTTAAAGTCAGTAAGTGTAAAGAGAGAAACAGCACAGAAAAATAAGGTAGTAGGATTCTAAAAGGTAAACGTTTGCTGATGTTTAGGCTAATCGCCTTAGGGGCTATTGTTACTTGTGCCAGTTCCTGAGGGTGCCCTGAAAAGTGATGGTGGATTTCTTGGAGAATTCAGACTGTGGATTTCTTCCTTTAAATTGTCAATCCCTTTTCCCAAAGAGTGAGTACTATATACAACAAATCACAGATAGAGAAGCCTTGAGTTTATACTGCAGACCAGACAACTCGCTTTGTGCTTAGGAAACGGGAGGAGACGAGCCACAGTCTGGACAGGCTACCGGTACAAATAAACTTCTGTCACATAGCAAATAACACCCCTGCCTTCCTTTTTCTCAGCTGCATGCATTAACTAAAGCATTCATAAGCCATCTATTTTATAAGCCACTCTAGAATTTTTGTCATAGGTGGTGCGAAACTTATCTGAATATTTCTCATTACAATCTAACCCTCTTCACTTTAAAAATCTGGAAAACAGTTGTCCTTCTCTTGTCACTGGCACTCCTTACTGTCTCCACAATTTCTTGAAGATTACCAATCGTGTCTCTGAGATTACATCTGCAATTTCTTTCTGCAGGCTTGTGGTGTAACTCATCTGAGCCAGGAGACTTGAAATCATTTAAATTGACTAGATACTCTCTTTCTTTCACTTCACCTATTTGGGGCTTCAATTTTCTCTTTATTATGTTTGTTCTGCTATTTCTCATTTGAAGACCAGTCTTCTTGACAATGAAGATGGAAGCAGACTGGCAGCTTAGTTGCTCTGCCCACTCTCTTTTAATATTCCCTATATTCTGTCTGTTTACTTGGTAACCCCATGCCCCCCCAACCTGAAAATGTTCCATGTGCATCTCAAACCAATATGTCAGAAATGGAATTCCATTATCCCCCCTTCCCCTGCTCAAGCTGTCTCACAGTCATTCCCCATCTCATTCAGTGGCATCCCCCCACACACATCTATCCATCAACTAAGCCAGACACATGGGAATCTTTCTAAATTTCTTCCTTACCTCCCCCCTCCACCAGTCGGCTGTAAAGTTCTGTCAATACCAGCTCCTACACATCTCACAAATCCTCCCCGCTGCCATCACCATAGTTACTGCTTGCCCCTTTGTAGTTGCACTCTCTGCCTGGACTTCCAGACTTTCCTCTGGCCCTTCCTTCCCCACCTGCGGCCATCTCCCACAGTCTTACTACAAATCTTATTTGGTCGTGCTCCTTCCTAAGAGGCTTCATGGCTTCTATTTGCTTTCAGGAGAAAGTTCATATGAAAGCACTGAAGAATGATCTGATTTGCTTCTGGCTGTACAGCCTGTCTCCTGCTTCTCCACCCGCCCTACACGAACCCTGCCTGGCCAGCTACTTGCAGTTTTGCACATGTGTGTCACCTCTCTCTTACCTCTGTGCCCTCAGTTCTTTGAACGTGCTGTTCCTATTGCTTGTGTCTCTCACTACCTTCTCTTCACCCCCTTTTTACCTGGCTCTTATTCCACCCTCAATACTCCACTCCTTTCCTTCTGTCATCTCCTGGGCTGATTTGGCCATTCCTCTTCAGTGATCTCATTCACTCTCCATGTAATTCCTTTCGGAGCATGTGTCGTCTTTATAATTGTTTACTTGCTGCCCCCTCCCAGCCTCAGCTGTTATGTAAAGCCTGTAGCAAATCGGAATAAGTGTCCTTTCACAGACTGAGTGTGCAGATGAGTCTGTCAAGATAGAAGGGGAAGCTTCATGGGCGTAGTAGGAGATCGGGCATTTTAGATCCAGCAGGGACTTTGGCAGGTCTTTGCCAAGGTGGCAACTCAGAGACAAACAGGCTCTTCACATGACAAGGCCACCTTGGCCTCTAGCTCCTCTCAAAGAATCAGACGTGTTGAATCTGACTCCAGAAAAAGGTGTGATTGGGGCTTCAGGCACGAGAGAACAGTGCCCATTTGGTTTTCTTTAAATGTGGAATGAAAGTGGTCCCCCCAAAACAATTTTTCTTTTCCTGACTCAGAGGCGGGATGATGAGCACAACCAAAGGCAGAATTGTGTATCTCAGCACAGTGGGGAGCCTCCGGCTTCCTGAAGCCCAGCTATTGTTTCTGCAGCGAGAAAATCCATGCAATTGAAGCCCTGTGTAACTGGCTGAGCGCTCCAAGAGACACGTATCTGTGAAACTCCCATTATGTTGTCAGGAACTGCATTTGCCTCTTCTGTGACATTATTAAGAAGGAAGGGAGAGGGATTTCTTGACCACCAATGCCTGTGGACGATGCTGGCTATCTTGGCAGGCCATGGTTAGCAGCCGCTGATGGCCCAAGATAGATGTTTATTGATGGGAAACTAGATCAGTGGCACCTCGTCATGGGGGTGGGTAATTGACCAATGACAGGTTGATTAGTCAGTGACACCTGACCTACAGCTTCCATTGCTTGTGATGACTGACTTGCTTTCCTGGTCACTGTATCCAAAGAAGCCCAGTGATTCTGAATCAACACCCAGAGGGAGAGCATGACAGCAGAGGGACTAACGCTTTCCCCATCTAAAAGAGAGGAGACTTGGCAATCCTGGAAACTCTTAGTACACTGGCTTTAAAAATTGACATTTCTTTGTAGACGGTGACTACACAGGCAGAGGTCTCAAACGCAGATTGTCTCGATCACTGCGTTCTTTAGTCCCGAGAGAGGACCTCATTGTTTTGTGGATAAAGTTTCCTTCTGTTTGTCTGTTTTCATTCACAGAGACCACATCTCTCTTTCTGGCGTTTGCCCCGTAGCTGGGTGGGCAGGCGGAGCCTTCCTCCCTGACGAGACAATGCTCGCTCCTGACCACACTGGGCAGGAACCCAACCCTGAGCGTGGGTCTCACACCCGCTCCCTTGTGGGGTCCTGGAGAAACTGGCCTTGAAATATGGTCTCTGACCATCTGCACCTCCCGCTATGTTCTTCCATTCATTCCACAGACATTTATTGAGCCTTTTACTGTGTGCCAGGCGCTGTTCTCAGCACTGGGGACACAGCATTAAGTAACGACACCAGTCATCAAACTGGTGCTCTCGTGGAACTGACATTCTCATGGGGAGACAAACAGTAAACAGACACTGCTTGTAACATGTCAGAGATTTCGAAGTGCTATGAGACACTCAGGAGGGGGGACTTGGGGATGGAGACAGCGCAGTTTTAGATTTAGAAGAGCAAGCCAGCTGGGGACCTGGGGGATGAGCGGCGCGGGTACAGCGCCACGGTCCTGAGTGGGGAGCCTGAATGGCAGGTTGCAGGAGCAGCAGTGAGGCCCCTGAGGGAGGGGCAGTAAGAGGCAAGCGGAGGGAGGTAACTTGGAGAGGTGACAGCCCTGAGATGTTTTGTTGTTGTTTCTTCAGCCAGTCACCAGCTCCCAAACCATCCGCCTACCACCACAACCACCATCCCAGTGTTTCATCAGCACAGTTAGAGGAGAGGAAGGGGAGGGCTGGGAAGCCATCCTGCCTGTAGACGTCCTTGCTCCTGACCTGCCTTCATCGGACCCGCTCTCAGGAAAGCAGCAGCAGGAGGCATCCCAGTCCTGGCCTTGCGAGGGGAAACTTTCTCCCCATCAGCTGTGTCTCTCTTCCCTACGAGCCAGAGCAGGTGGTCTAGCTGGGATTAAGGAGCTTGTCTTTGCTGTTGCTCGGTGTCGAGACACAGCAGAAGCTATTCGTTTTATTTGAGAGAAATTGCCTGGAATGTACCTTAAAAGTGGGTAACTGAGTAGTAATTACATCATTTTCATGCAATTTAAAAAACATTAAAATTTAAATAACAGGAAATCTTCAGAGGCCTGGCCACATAAAAAGCCCAGGGTAGAGTCATAATAACTAACCAAAGCTACCTAGTGTCTTAGTTTATGGTCCCTCTGCCGCCCTAGTTTTAGACTTCCTATCTTTCATTGCAATCATGATATTCTTTTGAGTGTTTTCAAGTTGGTATGAGCAACCCTATCAACGGCATTAAATACGCCTGTCACCCAGTCTTTTTCAGCTAATAAATGACAGCACTTTGTTGAAACCCTAATTATAAGACAGTTAAATGAACAATTTTTGCATTAGCTTGAGAATGATGGTTTTGTAACTGATATGTGCAATACTGTAAGTAAAATGCCCATTATGCTTTAACTAGCAAACTAATTGTAAGTAAGTAGGCTGTCCACAGATGAAACCGTGCAGACGGATGCAGCCAAATGAACCCATAGTCTCTCGGGGTGTCGTGAGGACTAAGGAGTTAATGACACAAAAATATTTTGAGTTCTTCAGCTGGAAACTGTTAGATGAATATAATATGTTAGGACAAAATGGGCCTAGCCCCGAAGTGTGTTCTTGATGAGTATTCTCAATCTCTTTAGTTTGTGGGGGTGAGGCTTTTTATTTTGCAGCAGGAAGAGCCAGTTCTACTGCTTATAAAGTGAATCTGGCACAGGGTGGCTGAACCACAAATCAGTTTATGGTTTGCAGTTATTAAACATAAAACGAAGCAGCAGCAAGTTGATCCTTTAAAAAACAAAGAAAATTAGGTATGCCACTGTGGTCCTTACTCATCCGGCATATTTTTCTTTCTCTGTGAGCTGTCAAGCCCGTGCCTGGTTCAGCTGCCTTTTCACTATTGTGTGGCTGCAACCAACTCTAGATGATTTATTCCGTTTGTAAATTCCTGAGCCCCTTTTTGACTGCTATTTTCCCTTCTTCCCACTGCGCACCACCCTGCCAAACTATTGCTCATCCGCTTCCCACCCAGAGGCTAGGCGCAGGAAAGAGAGGAGAGGAGTCACCTACCATTCCATTTTGTTTCCTATTTAATAGCTCCAAGTGAAGGCGTAGTCGATAGGGGTGGGGAGAGGACTCGGAGCTGACTCAAAGGGTGTTTTGTAATGCTCTGAGTGTTTGCACACCCGTGCTGCCCTCAGTCTCTCCCAAGACCCCAGAGCATCTCCAGTAGAAGAGAGTGATTTTGTAGGAGTGAGATGGACGTGGGTCTTTGCCGCGATGTCCGAGCACCTGGTACAGTTCTCTGTGCAGTGAGTACTCAATAAACACTCATTGACGGAACTGCCAACACAGTGTGTTAGTGCAGCTAAGGGAGCTCTATCTATCAGCTAAATTGGACATCATATTTGCTCGGAGCGTCTGAGCTAAGTATATGTGAAGAAACTGCTAAAGATTCGGCATCTCCAGCACATAACTGAGATTGAGTTCTGGAGTCAGGCACGGACTGACGCTAGCACCGGTGAGGATGCCTGCCTCACGTTCCAGGCTGCCTCCATTTCATTCCATCGGAGGGCTGCTCAGGCAAGCGATACATCTATTTACATTACAGCCTCCTTCACAACCTAGAGAGCTAGAAATTTCCTTTTTATAGTCTAGAGAATACAACAAACATCAAAATATATGAATCCTCTGGCTTGGATTAAGATTGCCTATAATTCTAGTCAAAATTGGAAAGATATTTTACAAAATTTGCTTCGTATCAGTCAGGCTGAGTGTCGTCTGTCACAGCTCTGAACCGAGGAATTCTTCCTTGTCTTGCTGATCCACGATTTATTTACCAAGTGTTGTTTCTCTCTCAGCCTGTCTGCATTTCACTAAAGTCTTCCCTTATCACCCTCAGACCTCGGAACTCTGATTTCCAAAAAAATTGTTGAATAAAAAATTTTGTCTGTGGTTCCCCGTAGAGGTTGAAGTCTGAACTGTGTGAATGCTTATGGGACCAGAAATCCTGGAGCCTGGACACAGATAGCAGTTTGGGAGCATGGGAAATGTGCATCTGTCAGTTTCATCCTAGAGGTGTTTCAAGTCTGGAAAGTATTGCTATGGCAACTAAATTGCATGTTAAAAATACAGGAGGGGCACTAGAATTCAGATGTTCTTTGGAAAATCAGGAAAGGTTAAATGCTAGAGAAAAATGTGTATGTGTGTGTTTGTGTGTTTGATTTACCGCACATGTCAACCATTTGTCTCTCTTGAGTGATTAGGGAACTTGACAACTAGTCATCATAAAATATAGCTGGATACATGAAAAGAAAAATCCTCTTAGTATTCAAAGATTAACCCATCAAGAAGACATTTTTACAGAGTCTATCAGCCCCACTTGACCCGGTATTTCATGCACAAATGTATGTCTAGTGATTATCCGGAATTGTTATTTAAGACCCCTCTCAACAAATACTTCACCAATAGTGCTTTGAACAGCCATTTTAAAAAACCAGAATCCTTCACCTTGGAAGGTCAAATGAATGGGTCAAAAGCATCAACTCACTCCTTCTGTGCTTTTACTCTGGCACGTGTTTCACACGCTGCTGCCCTAGAACAGGCCATACAGGGTCACAGAGATGTGGCCGTTCTCTTGAGGGCCCAAAACAGCATAGGCCTTTCTTTCAGCAAATTGAATGAAATGTCTACAAATTTAGCACATCACTTGGCTTGAAAATACTTTTTGAGTATTAAGTGAACAAAGCAAATCTGAAAACTGATGAAGGGTCAGTCATTTAAGGTTAATCCTTGAATTAATCCAAAGCAGAAATCTACCTTTGAAAATCTTCAATTCCTCAGGTATCCTTCAATCAAAGATTTATTTCCCCCAGGAGCCCAATTTTGTCACCTTGTTAAGATGCTTTTGGTGCATCTCTGTAGCACCTGGTGTCCGTATCTCTCTGTCTATCTGCCTCTTTTTTTTTTTTTAAGCTTGTCCCTTTGTAAACTGGTAAGCACGGGGCACTTAACCACAACTTTCTTGTATTTCTGATTAAGAACAAGTAGAAGCACTGAGATACAGAAAAACTCTCTACTTCCCCTTCTTACCTCTTCTACCTCCATCCACCTCCACTCTGCATCCTTGTCCTAGGAACAATGTTGATGATGGCAGGCTGGTTGGTGCCTCTCTCAGACTCCTTTCAGCAATTTTTCTGGGCGCTCAGGGGGTTAGCTCCCGCTGAGGAATCATTTTTTTCTGCTGTGTTGCCTCTTTGAACAATGTATCAGATTCAGTATAAGAGTTATGGGTTACTAGATAACTGCAGAGTGTGCTTTTACTTCTCCCTGGATTTTCTTTCCTTTCGCCCCTAAGGCCTAACAGCTTCTCTTCCTTCCTTTTACCTTATGACATCTAAAACCGTGTCCCTCAAAGATGATGACATTGCCAGCCTTGCCACATTATCCTTTTATTGTAACTGAACACCAGTCAAGACTGTTTAGATTTTCTGTACTGTTTAATGTTTTGAAATGGCTAATGGTTCTTTTAGTTACCTCATTTTAAAGTAGCTCTGGAGCTTTAGCTGTTTCACTGTCTCCATGTAAGAGATGAAGAAACCAACATACACCTAATTTAATTCCTTCTCTTTCTCTCCACCGTGAACGTGGAGGTGCAACTAGTGCTACAACTCTTATCTTGGAAGGTTCCAATTTATTGCAAGATCCTACACAGCCTCCTATGGTCTTAAAAGGAAAATTAGACAAATATATGGTGATGGAAAGAGAACTGACTCTGGGTGATGAACACACAATGTGATACATAGATGATGTAATACAGAATTGTACACCTGAAACCTATGTGACTTTACTAACAGTTGTCACCCCAATAAATTTTAATTTAAAAAGAAAAAGAAAGAAAATTAGAGGAGGTATAACACCTTCTGGTCAACCCACCCTCATTTCCTAAGGGTATAAACTTTCTTTAAATGTTGTGGCTAAGAAGTAACAGCATGTGTTTTTATTACTAGCACTCATTTACTCCAAGGAGCTTGCATTGAGGTTGCATTTGACTGCAAATAATAGAGAACCAAATGAAGAAAGATTTTCAAAACATTGGGTTTTTCAATTTTTTTTGTTTTGCTTGTTTGTTTTGGGTTCACATGACAAAAAGTACACAGGTGGTGGCTGCTGGTATAGCTTCTGCCATTTAGTGAGCTCTTCAGTTTTCTTGGTCTTCCCGCATGTATGATTGCCTCAGAGAAATAAGACTGCTGGGCTGTAACTATGTCAGCATTGGGCAGGAAGGAGGAGGGCCCAGCGCGGTAGACGGGTGAAGAGCCCTGCCAGCCAACTCTGGCCGTTTCTATTAGGAAAAACTAAAGCTTTATGTGAAGCCACACGCTGCCGACTTCACTTAGCCAGTAGGTAGCCCTGTGTCATACAGTTTGCCCAGCAAGGTTGGAGGAGAAGCTGAGGGTCGTGGTAAGGGGCTGGCTCTTCCAGTCACAATTCTGCCACAAATCCCTGCCTCCTGCTTGACGTTTGACATCTGCTTTGGAATTTTTATAAATCTCCATATTTCATGTGTTCTGTTTATTTTTTTAAACAGCCTTATTGAGATGTAATTCATATAGCATACAATTCATATACCATTTAAAGTATAGAATTCAATAAGGGTTTTTTTTTTCCATTTATTTTTTTAAAGATGCCCTTTAAGCCCACAGCTTCTGGATGTATCCAAAACAGTAAATATAATCATTGTATTTTATATTATTATTCAGCCTCAAAAATATTCTGTACATAAAAAGCCTATATCTGCTTCCTGGGTAATTTTGATCCAAAACATGAAGCGTTATTGGTTATATATGTTTGATTTCTTGTTCAAGAAATTTACTTCTTGAAAAAAACTAAGTTTCTGTTACAAACTGTTACCTAGTATTTAATAGACTGATTTCTGTGACTGGTCTTTCTGTTTTACCGGCACAGTCATAGTGGCTGCACCTAATGAAATTTGAGAGGCAAGGCGAGATCCCAGGTACCTTCCCATTTATCAAAAGGGGAATAAATTGTATTTGCTGTGGTCTTACTCTAGTTAAGTACATTTTATAATATCTGAGTTCTTGTTAAAATTGGCAATCCACATGGAATCTGTTAACCAGACATATCTAATTAACCAAAACACCTGTTTATTTAACCAGGTTATAGTAAGTTGAGTTTCTTTCCATACATATATAAAATTCTAATATCAGAAACTTTATTGCACATCCATGTTATTTTGTAGTGGCAGATTAATTATGACAAAAGTCCTGCTAGGAATAACATTTTTAGTCTTTAAGATCTGGAGTTAAAAACAATCACGCCCATCCGCCCTAGGATGAGCTAGTACTTTAAAGGACCTTGGACTTTCACAGCGGGTATTGGGCCAACACTGTCATACCACCTCCAGTCTTTCCTTCCTCTAAGTTCTTGGAATGTAGAGTTTCGTTTTGTAGAATTCCACTGAGTGTTTCTGGCTTTTGGAACATTTCGAACAAGAATGTACAGTCAGTGGGAGGGTAATTATAGCAATCCCAGGATTTTAGACCTTGGGAGAAGAAGTTCAAACACACTCTGCTTTTCCTTTCATCATTTATTTGTGCCTCGCCCTGTCCCTGTTTCCACTCCTCCCGAAATAGTGGCCATACGCCAGGCATTTAGCTCCTTCCAGGGGAGAGGCTGCTGGGGTTGGGAGGTGGCAGGACTGGCGTGGGTCACAGTTCAGTGGGATCACATCTGTTGTCTCCCACTGCACCCCAACGTGGCCTTGGCTAGTAAGAGACCTCGCCTTCCCTTTTTGTTCCTACCTCTCTCCCAATATCTCCTCTCTGCCATCCTCACAATGAAGTGATAAGCAGACCCCTCCTTTTCTCTCCTCAGGCATTCTTACTTCCTCGTTTATCATTTAGGGCAGCCAGGGTAGGCTACTCCCTTAGCCCAGGGACAACTCAGTGCTACGATTTCTCCAAAAATAAGACCTAGCCAGACCATCAGCTCGAATGCGTCTTTTGGAGCAAAAATGAATATAAAGCTGGTCTTATATTAATTTTTGCTCCAAAAGACGCATTCGAGCTGATGGTTCGGCTAGGTCTTATTTTGAGGGAAACATGGTAGGCAGCAGGGGACAGTGAGCTGCCCCTCACCCACTCTCTCCCAGTTGTACAAGAATGTGTAAGGTTGATCCTTCCTTAAATTGTAGTGGTAAGAACCAAGAATAAGTTTTGGGTGTTGAAGAAGGAACAGAGCAGGCCTCCTAGCTTGCTCTGCTGGAAGCTGTTCAAGCATAACCATCTTGGGAGTAAGGAGTGCTCCATGTCCTATGCCTTTTACATGAGATTTTGGGGTCAGAAATTCTACTAGCAATAAACTATCCCTTTGCTTCCCACTTGTGACTTTCCTTGGCATATAGTTACCTCAAGAACCTTGTGGGAAGGGGTCATTGTGGTCTAGGATGCTAGATCTTGTTCCTAAGTCCCTTAGGCGTATACCATCTAACTGTCCCCTGATGTCTGATGCAAACCCTTGTCAAATCTTTTCTTGGTGTCTAACCTTCTGCATTCATTTCTTCCCTGAGGTTAAAAAAAATAAAGTATCTATAATCAAGTAGTGCTTTTATTAGAAAGTTCACAGTAGCCCTATTAGAAACAGCGAAAGCATTATATAGAGAGACTTGTCTGAGAATTGGCAGTAACCAGATAAATAAGATCTTGTTGATAATAGCCTTCTTGGTAGAATAGGGAAATGGCTCTGTCTCTGTAGTGAGATGTTAGCTGTATGTGTTAGACTCACACAACAAGTAGAGAATTCATGAAGATAGTTGGAACTACTTGGGAAAAACATGTTAAATAGAGTCATCCCCTGAAAATTGGTTTCAGTAAAGATTCCAAATGAGTAGTTCTGATAAAACACCAAGCATGGTAAGGTTTTTATTGTTTTGCGGTCTGACTGCCTTGGTCAGCTGTCTTTGTAAGATGCCTTTTATAATCACAGTAGACAGAGCTGAAGCGATAGCAGGGGAACAGATCCATACAAATCCATTTTCTCCTGGTGACCAATAAACAACTCAGCACCGTCTACCTAATTGGTACAGCGTGGTCCGTGGTGTCATTTTCCTCCATAACTGATACGTTATTATCTTACTGCTGTCATATTAACTGCCTTATCAGTGACTATGTAACTTTTGTGTGGGGATTGTTTATTGACTTTAAACATCTCTCTAACGTTTCCACCCTACCCTACTCCTTGGAGGCCCTGTAGGAGGGATCCGGAGGGTCGTGCTCGGTGACTGTCCTGTTTGCACGTCTTCACTCTGAGACCGCAGCTCCTGGGCACCTCATCAGTTCAGGGAATAGGGAGGTTTGGGGATGGTTTCCAGGTTTTCATTTTTAATTGGAGCTTTTTGTTTTTGAGGGTTTTTTTGGTCCCATTTCTTTTCTTGTTTTTTTAGTCTTAGGAGAAATACCAAAAATTGGGGGTGAAAGGCAAGCCAAGAATAGTGAATAGTCAGTGCAGTTGTCACAGTAACAAAGACGGGATTAGGACTATGGCAGAATCTAAAAATTCCCTGTGGAATTTGCTACATGAAAAGCTACCGAAACACTTTCAACAGAAGAGATTTGAGGCATTTCCAGGCTCAGCTCAGCCTAGAAATGTACCTGTATTTTCTACCTTGATGCCGTAACTCCTGACTGCTCCGTGCGGACACTTTGGTGGTCTGTCTGCTCCTGACATTGGCAAACTTTTTCCATAAAGGGCCAGGTAGTAAGTTTAGACTTCGTATGCTATAGTGTCTGTCACAACTGCTCAACTGTCATAAAACTTCACTGACAAGAAGAGGCCACCATGGGCCATAGTTTACCAAAGCTTAATCTCTCCAGCTCCTTTCCTCGTGAGCAGCTCTGGTCCACAGAGGTGAAAGCAGAGAATGAGGGACGTCCATTAGCCTTCTGCCATGGTTTCAAAACTGAATAATGATACTTACAAGCCTGTTATTATAAGATATGAATATTCATATCAGCATTCAGTCTGGGGTACAAGATAAACACCACGACCCAGTGGTTTTTCCTCCTGTGTTTTGTGGGGGTGGGGGAGGTGAGCCTTGGGAGCTGCCACAAGGAAGGATCAAGAGCAAGTCTGGCAAGTGAGGCCACAGTCCCAAATCTGACCCTAAAAGCAGTTTTGCTTTTATCTGTTACGGATATTGGGGTTCTTCTAAAGCAATGTCTGTAAAAAAAAAGTTCTGCTCTAGTGAATATTTTTGAAAATACTGCTTTACAGTTTTTGCAATAATTATAATACATTTTCGTGATGTATACTTTATAAGAAGCACCAAAGAATTTCTTAATATCATTATTACAGTCGTCCCGTGGTTGTCTCAGAGGACTGTTTCCAGGTCCCCTGTGGATACCCAAATCCATGGATGCTCCAGTCCCCTACATAAAATGGTACAGAACAGTGCGTACACTCAGCCCTCCACAGCTGCGCATTCCCAACCACAGAACAAACATATGTGCTGGTTTTGATCGGTGATTGGGTAAACCCACGGATGTGAAACGCACAGGTATGGAGGGCTAACTGCTTTGTCATGAAAAGAAAAAAAAGGATGTTAAAAAAGGGATCACAAATCATCTATGTTAAAAACCATCGCCCTCTCTTCCCCTTCCCCTCACACCCCACTGAATAGATTATAACTCTGAGAAAATAAGGTTGCAGGGTAGAGGCAGAGTGGGGACTGGTCTCCCGTCAGATGCCACTGCTCCTCGCTATCCCATGCTGCCTCGGGATGTCTGTGTGTTCATCGGCCCAGAGGAGAGTCAGCAGAGCCCTTCATGGTTCAGACAGGCCAGGAGGTAGCTTGACCCATAATGTCACGGAAGCCACACCATTTCTTCTTCCCGGCTCGTTGTTTCTTCCTTTGAGCTTCCGGGAGCCCCCAAGCTCCTGGATGCCCCGAGCTACCAGGGTAGAACTGTGCTTACAGCTGGGACAGTTCCAGCACTGGCTCCTTGGAGGTTACCCCAGCATGTCTCCCATTCCCGGCACCTACACATCCATTTCATTGTCTGAAGAATGGTAGGTCCAACAGTCTCGTGTGTGACTCAGACACGCTGCCTTGGCCAGTCTTCTCCCCTCAGCATGAATCTCAGTGTTGACTCTTGGCGATTCACTGCCAGAGTGGGAGGATTCAAGAAATCTGTGACCTTACCACGCTGGACATGATTCCTTCCCAGGCTTGTGAGAGTTCTTAATCTTTTCTGTGTGTACCTTTCTGAATGTGAATTAGAGCAGTGGTGTAGAGGTGTGTGTGTGTGTGTGTGTGTGTGTGTGTGTGTACACCGTACGAGTACACACGCATTGGGTGTCTGCATGGTACCAGGACTGTGTTCTCAGGATGCCTATGTGGGTCCTATCAGCCAAAATAAGGAGAAAGTAAACGGGGGTCCAACAGATAGGGTTATGGGGCACAGGGAAGATAAATGTTTGTTCTTCTTAATGAGGACGGATAAGCCAGATGAACAAAAGAAACAGCTTCATTCACAGAGTGCAGTATTCTAATGAAGCCTCACGCTGTGCTTGAGTCCCAGTGGCAAGGGCTGGCTAGCTGCAGCAGGGCCTTGTGCAGGTAGGAGTGATTTATTCATATCTGCCTCCTTCACTCACATTTCCTCCTTGCAGCCGTCCAATATCCATCACCGGAAAGCCCAGGTTCTGCACAGGAGTTTGCCCTGGTAGCTCGCCTGGAATACATTTTGAAGGATTAGTGTACATGGCATAGAGACTGGCCCCAGTGCCCAGTACACTCTGGTGAATATTCATGTTGGCCCCTGGGAGGGTTATTTCTTAAAAGGCAGCTCGTGCAGAATACATCTAAAGAGGGAGTGTTTTTCTCTTGCCTGCCTATCCTTCAACCAAACAAATGTGGGAGGGAGGGGAAGCTACTCTGCAATTCTGGTGAGTACCGAGGAGACAGAAGCCGGCATCCTCACTTCTTTTGAAGCAATGGGGGGCGGGGGGCAGCCCCTCCCTAGTCAGAGCCCTTGCCTGGGCCTCCCACTCTGGGGAAAACAGTCTAGGTGATTCCAGAAAACAATGACAACTCCCCACTTAGTCTGTGGTCCTGTAGCCCACACCAGGTTGATTTAATTACAGCTGTTTAGCCGTTACAAAAGTTAGAGTTATTAATGTTCAACTGAAAACATTTGAATTAAAACTTACGATCCCAGCTTTGAAGACCTGGATCAAGAAAACTGTACTGAGTGGCCAGTGATCAAAAGAATTCCATTAAAAAACATAATTAGCCATTTTTCCCTCTAGCCGTTACCAAAAATTACATAAAATTTTGCCTTTTTTCTTGCTTCTTACCATTCTTCAAAAGATTTATCACACAGTTACATATTAAATTGATTAATTATCTTTTGTTTATAAGTACTTATAGTTAGGATTCTCACTTTTATGTATCGGTGGAGAGGACGTTACTATTATTAGTCTGATTAATCTTGTCTTTATTTTAATGGTAAGTCATGTCCACATAGAGGATTATGATTTGTCAGACACCTCAGACTTCAACTAGAATAATCTACATATTCTGCGTGTCTAAATTTTATAGCAATTGCAACTTTTTATAGTTTCATTTTGCTGTTTGAGAGGGTAGTTGTTTTCATGTGAAAGCCTTCACAGAAGAATTCCCTGAAGGAAGTTCATTAGAGAAGGGACTTAAAGGGAGGAAATTTAGTCCAGGTGAGAGAAAGATAGAGCAATAAAGAGATAGAGAGAGAGAGAGAGAGAGAGAGAGAGAGAGAGCGCACGCAGGCAAGCGTTTCATTGTACAGGGCCTAAAAGAAGAACTATGAGATTTGGGAATGAGACGAGGGTAAGGCAGTAACTTAGTAGAGAGAGAATCAGAGGAGAAATGAGCAACAGCTGGCCCAGGTGGCCTGCTGACGGAGGACAGCCTGCATTAGATGGGCAAGTGTTTTAAAATCATTTTCAGCAAGAGCTCAAGACTTTGTAGACTATGCCCTGTGGAGAGGAGAATATGATTCAAAGCTGGAGCAAAGGTTGAAACCCAGATCTGATTTGGTTGAAAAGGTCAGACTGAGAAGACAGAGAGAGAGAGAGAGAGAGAGAGAGACGTAGGAAAATAGTACTGGCTGTGTTAAGAGAGACCAGAGAAGAGATTTGGTGAGAACAAAAATAAAGAGATGACAGGACTGCATAGGAAGAGTTTTGCCTTGTAGTTCATCCCTGCTGGAATGTTCTCTCACCTTAATATTCAGAGTTGAGCCTCCCACCTCGTTTTTGCCCTTCCATTCTCTCCCTTATCACCAGGCTGAGAGAATACAAAGATCTGCCTGTAGCTAATCGTGAGTTCTCCCATAGACAAGTAGACTCTGTGCACGTGGGCACATATTAGCATGTGGTCAGAGAAGGGGCGGAAGAATGAGCTCAAGAGATGAAATAGTCAGCATTGGTATATTCCATAAATTATCTCTTATGTGAGATTCTCCAAAATGGTGTGGGGATAGAGGACTGCTGGGGGTGTTTTTGGATAGAACCGTATTCAGTCCATGGAGCGTTAAAAGCTGCTGTACCGGGATGAGCTTCCTGGGTTTGGTGAGAAGGGTGATTTATCTGTAGTTCCCTCTTGTCGTGTGGGAGACCCTGCTCGCTGCGCCATTTGTCGTGCGTGGAGGCCTGCTCGGTCTCTGCTCCCGCTCCCCACACAAGAACGCAGGATATGGTGAGGCCAAAAGGGAACACCCACGGAGCCATAGGTAGGGGAGTCATACCACTATGGTCTCACTGGAGGCTGGGCCCACTGGACGCGCGACCTGCCGTCCGCCTTTCCGCCGACCGACCGACCGACGATTCTCCTCCACTCTCTCGACTCTGTTCCTCTCCTCTCTTCCGCTCTCCTCAGCTCTCCTCTTCTGCTCTCCTCGGCAATCCTTGGCAGTCCTCGGCTCTCCTCCGTGGCCGCAGCAGTTATACTAGCGGCCAATCAGCTAACCGGCCACAGCCGACGGCCAATCAGCCACAGCCGACGGCCAATCAGCCACAGCCGACGGCCATCCACCACCCGAGCCAGCACCCTTCCACGTGAGGCCGAGAGCCTGTAAACTACTCTCTGGGGCTCTGTCCCCACACCTCTCCACTGTCCATCATCCTCTCCTGTCCTGCTCCCCATGTCTCCTTCAGTTCAGCTCAGTAGGGCGCAGGATGTACTGGGGACTGTGAGGAATGCCAAGACCACAGCCGTGCATCGTCCCTGCATGTAGAAGCATGGTCAGGGTGGTCCCTTCTGATTGAACTTGGTCCTGAAAACTGAAGGGAAAGGACATTGGATGGTGTTATGCAGGGAGCGGGAGCTTCCCCTCCCTGTTGGATGAAGGTCCACAGTGGGGCGAATTGATCACATAGGAGTCATAGATATAAGTAAAGATCAAGGAGTTAGACCCCTAACACTCAGCTGGTAGGATAGCAAGCTTGGAGCTCTTCAGCATGCCCGTCCCTTCCTCTCACCCTGCAAATAACTTCATAGATTTGGGAACAGGGAACAGAAAAACTTACACAAATGCGTATTGCCTACAGCTGTTAATAGACGAAACTGATTCTGGCCTTCAAAAATTACAACAGCCCCTACTAGCCTTCCTATAGCAAATGAAGCTGCAAGTGAGCAGGACTTGGTACCCAGGGAGCTAAGCCCTGTGGTCTGGGCAGGACCCTCCATTTCTACCTCTTTCACGTGCTTTTCCGATCCCGCTGATGAGCAGAATCAGGCCTAATGTCACTGATTGTGTATTTGAGTCATGATGAGGAAGTCGCTGAGATCAAGGAAGGTGGCCTTACTGCCTAGAGGGAATTGACACCACCAGATTTAAATGCAGGGAAGGAGCTGTAAAAGCCACATGCCTGCCTAGTGTGTCACTGCCGAAAAGGTCTGCAGTATAATGAGACTTCACCTTTTAAAATGGTTCCCTGTTTGAAATGGTTCCCAATATGTTTGATGCCAACATCTTGCTTAAGAAAGGGGCTGCATTGGAAAGAGTCACCTTGAAAAATAGAAGAAAACTGCTTTTCTTCTCAAGGGCTGTTTGGCCTGGACAAAATTTTCTCATATGTCCACACTGAAAGCATAAAATGAAAGAATTTTCATCACATTGGACTGTGTAATGAAATCTAGATCATAAGCCTCGGCCAAAACTTATTTATTACTAACGAGTTTGCCAAGTGATTGATTAATCTGTGAAAGATTGCTTGGGCAGTGTTTAGTCCCTATAAGAAAATTAACCAAGTAACTTAGAAAAACAGATTTGCATTGAAAGCAGGAAGTGTGTGATTATAAATTGTTGTTGTTTTTTTCTAAATGTGATAATGTACACAAAAACATTTTGAAACCGGTGAGGTGAGTGTGAGGTGGGATTATGTTCACCATTTCGTCCACACTCTTGGATGCATTGAATCTTGCAGTTGCACCCATGCTATTTGGCAGTATGGGGTTGTTAACCTTTTATGTTATCACCAAAAACTAGAAATTAAAAACTTAACCTCTCCAGGGCAGGAAATGATGGTCTCAATTAACTGTTAAAAGTTGGTAATTTTGTATTGTCTCCAGCTTTTGGGAAGTTTTGTCTCTAGCCATCCAGATGGCGATGTCCTACAGGCATACTCTCCCTCGACATTTCTCTACTTTCATGTAATTTACCTGGATTATATTGTGTTCAATGTAAGACGTGATGGAGAGAAAGCCCTCCTTTCATGCTGCCCTTTCTCAGTGAGCCAGCCTGCACAGTGGAGCCCCAGTGTGTACTTTGCCACCTCCTCACTTTTTGTCATCCTGGGGCTTCGGTGACTAAACACAGACATGACATCCGCGTATGCCAGAACACTGAGAGCTTGCTCTTGTCTTTCACTCACCAGATACAAGAGAATATTGTTTACTAGAGCCACACTTCTTCCTCTCTTAGAGAAATCACCCTCTATGTCGAAGATAGGGGAAATTAAACAATATCAGACAGTGTGTAGACTCACTGATGTCCCCTGACTGACATATTTCCCCAAACCCTCTTCCTTCTGGTGAGCAGCTTATATTTCCCTCCTCCTGCTGTTGGAGGAAAGCTGGTGTTGCCTCTGCCCTGAAAGGTTATGGCCCCATGGTGGCAGCTCCTCGTGTCTGGAAGCTGCAGGGTGGCTACCGGGCCCACTTTGCACACTTTTGATAAAGCGTAGTCGCTTTCAATCTCCTGCTGAGAATCTTATTTTGGGCCTGCAGCCTTCCAGCAGCTTTTCTCAGCTTGACCTTGCTCCCCACTGGAGGAAGACGCTACACGATCGAACCCTGTGACAACCAGCCGTGAGGTTCCCTCTCATCTTTGGGAAAATCCCAGGTTCTTACCAGTAAGGTTGTTCCTCGGAAGCTGTATGAGTTCCTTCCAGCAGCTGTTACAGCTCCCTCCTGCCTCTCAACAGCAGAGGTAGAATAGAGCCTATAACGTGATGTTTGTCTGTCTGATCCTCATTCAGAAGAGTGAGAACTGGACTCCTCGGAATGAGGTGAAAACACTGTAATTTCCCTTTGTGGCCACAACTTCCTACCTCTCTCCCTCACCTTCATGTCTATCGCATCCGTTCTTCCGCTTCATGACCGGCAGTCCCTCTCTATTCTGAAAGTTACTCAGCTCCCTCTGACCGCACTTAACTCCTCAGCAGCCAGAACTGGTACCTCCTCTGCCTGGCCCTGCCCTGCATCGCCTTGTCACTGTCCACCTGCCGCTTCTCTCCTGCTCCCTCAGAACCACTGCTGAAGACAGTTGTAAACTCTGCCGATGGTTCCATTTTTGCCAGGGCCCCTCCCTGCAGCTCAGCTGGCCCCACAGAGCCTATTCGCAAGCCTGTTTTGCCTTTCGACCCCAAACTGCAGTCCTCCCATTCTCAGTTCTACAAAGAACCTCTTTTCATACTTGTATGAAAAGATTGCCATCCAGAATGAGCTTCCTCACCAGCCCCGGTCTTCCCCTCATTGTCTCTCTGGCCCTGTAGCCATCACGTCATCCTTGTCATCTGAACATCCACTCTTGAGTCCCTTTTCTGTCTCACACACTCCGCTAGGAGCTTATCTTGTCTTCGGCCCTTTAGGTTCCAAGCTGCAGAAACCAGGAAAAGGTGGCTTAAGCTATAAATGATGATTTTATTTCAATGATTGGGAGATTTCTCATAGAACACTGGGACAGAAATTGTGGTGGCCCTCACAGGTACTAAATTAGGTACTGGAATTCTGCCAGGAGCCCAGACAACCCTCGCTGGGCCATGCCATCTGTCTCCTTTGCTTCTCACTGCAGGTGACTTCCTTCCTTTGTTTCTTTTGTGCCTCTGCTGAAAGAGGATCACCCCCAGAATGCCTGCATTTTCATCATCTCATTTTAAATGAACAGGGCCAGTTAGCTAGAATCTCACATAATTCTAAAATTTTTTAGAGGAAATCTGATTGACACAGCATGGGTAGTGTTTCTTCCTAGAATGCAGTCAAGTCTACAAACCAAGCTCAGGATATACCATGTTTACCTCCAGGTTAGGCCAGGAAGTCTCAAAGAGAGGGGTTTACTATGTATGTAATGGATAAGTGTGTCAAAAACAAAAACAACCTCTACTTCATATTGCTGTCGCAGAGAATTATCAAATGTTAGAACCGAAAGAGACCTTAGAAACTATCAAATCTAGACCTTTAATTTCCCAAGGGATGAAGCTGCAGTACAAGTAAATTGTGTCACTTAGTCAGTACTCAGTAAATATTTGTCTAATTGTTGAATGGAGGACAGTTATTTCTGAAGGACTTAATTTCTGAAGACCTTTAACAAAGAATAGTCTGTACAAATTTTGTAGGTCAGATTTGATTTTGACTGAGAGATTAGAAGTGGGTTTGATGATATATTATTATCATATTACTAATATCATGGCAATTGATCTTCCCTTAGTTGTCTTGTTTTCACCCGAATGAGAAAACTCTGCAACAGCAGCAGTCGTGGCTCCAGGCCTTCCAGTGGAGTCTCCCACAGACAATGGACAAGTTAGAAACAGGCAAAACAGACACTTGCTCGTCATCTGAAAGAGGAGCCAATTCAGTGGAGAAGCTGTTGATCTCAACTATTAAACCTCGGCCATTGTTCACAGTCTGGCACAGAATTAATCCCTTAAGAAAGGGATGAAAAAAAATGCCATTCAGCACAACACAGTTTGTCATCGCATGCATAATGCAGACTTTCCAATTAGAATGCTACAATTTGGAAACTTTCTTCACAGACTGATGAGAGAGCAATTATTTTAAAGAAGGGAAAAAACTCAGTCCACTGGGTTTGCCTCAAGTCACTTCTGACTCGAGCCACAAAGACAGGAGTTTTGAAAACATATTCGCTATTGAATTTTGTATCAAAACACCAGCAAAGAGAGCAATTAGTTGCTGTAAACTGAACCGTGGTAATCAATGGTTTGCAGCCAGCCAGAGCGTTTATGGGAGATGTAGGCAAAATCACATCTGTTAATCAATTTTTAAAAGCCCAGCATTTTACTGCTTTGAAGGGAAACTCCACAATGAGAATAAAGGAAGACAGAGAAGAGGCATTTCCCATCACCGGGCATTTCATGTGCTCATTAGGTGAGGGGGGTGTGGCAACAGCTAGACACAGACTGATCTGCATTGATAGCTTTGGCCAGCGGCTTACTTTGAAAAGGGCTTTTGATGTCGGGGTGGAGGTTGCAGATGCAGGGCGTCCATGTAAGGAGCTCCACTCAGTTCCAGTCAGAGGGAGTGCGTGCACGGGTCCAGGGCCAGCTCCCTGGGCAGACATTCTTCGGGCAGATTACAAACCGGAAATATCTCTGTGTTGTTGCAGGTGGAAAGACATCAGAACAGACTTTGTGGGCAGGGAAAGAAGTGAAGGGAGTTGGCTTTGCAATTGTGCCTTCCAAGAACAAAATGCCTCTCCATGGAAAAAATAAATGGAGCCAGCTTTCCCTTTACTGTCCGTAAGCTGTGCTTGCTTTTTTTTCAGTTGAATCAACAAAGGGATTTTCATTCCTGGCTAAACCTAAATTCCAAGTAAATAATACCCTGGCCCATGAATTCGAATCTCTCTTAAAAATTCAAAAGTGTAAATGAGTCTGAGCCCTGGGCTGGATAACCTCAGATCCATTATCAGTGTCCCTTTTCCACTCAGGAGTCACCATGACCCCACATTTCCAGCCCCCAGGGACCTCTTAATAGAGAAATAGAGAGGAGATGTCTCGATCAGTCTGTGCATTTGGCTGCTGTTCAGAAAAAAGACTTTAGGCCAGGAAAAATTACTGAGGTAGAGATCGATTGACTAGGCTAATAAAAATTAATATCTTCAGCATACAAACTATGATAGGCAGTGGATTAATATCCTTAGAATACAGAGGGCATCTTGTAAGTCATTAACAAAAGGATAAATATAAGTAGAAAATGGGTAAAATGTTCAAGTTCAATGGCAAGTGAAAAGCTGCAAATTAAACTATATAATGAGATATATTTTGTCTGTCAAATTGACAGTATTTTTAAAGATAAAGCACAGTATTGGTGGTGACTCACAGAAATGGGATTTGTTATACACTCTTGGTAGTGTGAGTGTAAATTGGTACAAACTTTTGTTTGTGGGAGGGGGAGAGGTGTACAGTTATTTTCTAACTATATCAAGGCCGCCTCATATGCCCTGCTCCAGGAATTTCACTTATGGAAACTTTCAAAGGCAGCAATCATAGATTTAGCTTATAAGAATGTTCACCGAGTTTTCATTAACAGCACAAAGTTATCAACTACCTAAGTGCCCAGTAATAAGAGACTGATTAAATAAATGATGATACATCCATACAGCAAAATTCTGCGAAGCCAGTACGTGTAATGAGGACGACTATTTGATGATACAAAAAAGGTATTCATAATAGACCATGAAACAAAACAAGCAAGTTGCAAATAACTTGCACCGTGTGTATGTGTTTACGAAATTATTGGAATTACAGGTGATCCTCATTTTAACATAATAATTTCCCTTGAAACAAATTGGAGGACTTTATAGAATAAACTACTATGGGACACAATACGCACAACTTGAGAAATTCTTTCAATATGCTGTCACTCCAAGAATCTCTCCGAGAACATTTATGGTTCTCATAATCGGTCTTCCTTTTTATCTTCTCCATATCCCATATCCTTGGGGCGGTCTTTTCCCATGAAACATTTCGAGATCTGGTTAGATTCTATTCCAAAAGGGCCTGATTATTTTAATTGGGATACACTGGTAGGAACACTAACTCATTATTATCAGAGGGAGCGGGATTATGGTAGACCTGGCTCTCCATAAATAATCCAAAGGATCCGTTGGGGAAATAGCCTCAACATTGTCTCCCAAAAAGCCCGTTACCAGAGCTGTTAACTAAGTAAAGAGAATAATTAATTAATTTGACATGTTTTCCTGGTTTGAATCAAGTCTGGCAGAGTTATGAATGATTTCGGCCCAGAACATGTATAAGAGAAACTGACACTATGAACAGAGCACATATTTGGAGTAGAATTATTTTTAAAAAAGAAAAAGATCAATGGTCATTCTAAAAGGCTTATAATCATTTTGAGAACCATGCAAACATAGATGCAAAAAGTACACTTTTAAAAGTTACTAAACATAAATATAAATTAGCGTAGGCTAACTGTATCAACATGCTGAGAGACTACAATAATATTTGAGGAAATGACTAATGAGGGAAATGATTCACTTTCTTATCAGGCAAACTGATACAATCTAAGAGTAGAATTATTGGACTCATAAAAACAATAGGGTGGGATCCTGTCTGACTCATTCAGCGTACTCCGAGAGATTAAATACTCCCGTGAATTAAAGGGAATCAGTAGGTATAATCTGTTTATGCTTTCCAGAACCTTTTAATAGTTTTCTGTGCTTAAAAGATGAATTCCAAAATACTAGGTATTGTCGACTTAGTCATCGAAAGCAAAAAAGTTATAATTGAAAACAAGGAACAAAGGGGAAAGGGAAAGGGGAGCACGGTGGTATTTCTTATCCTCAATAATAGCTTTATAGGTGAGGCTAAACTGAACCTGTACAAAGGGTTTTCATTGGTTATGATTGCAAGATTAAGGGAAAATCATCTGAACTATTTTTGTAGAGTGATAGGTTACCGGTTGAAAATTATGGCCCAGATCTATCCAGGGCGAGTAAAGGAAGCATTAGGCAGAGGTATTACAGAAGTAGGCTTTGGTGAGGACACTGGGTGAGAACCTGGTATTTATAATACCATCACTAACTGAGCTTAGACAAGTTGCTTAACAGCTTTATGCCTCATTTTTACCATCTATAATTTGATAAGAATAATAATGTTTGTTAAGAGGATTTTTGGAAGGATTTAATAAGATAAATTACATAGAGCACTTAACATTGGGCCTGGTGCACAGTAAGCATCAAAGAATTGTTGAACGTTATGGTAATAATTATCATTATTATTACTATATAATGTATTTGCTCAGCAAACATTCATTGAGTGTAGGCTCCATGTGAGATGCTATGCAAGTACTGAGGATGGAAAACCCAGTAAGACGTAGGTACTGCCTTCAGGGAGCTCACTGTCTTTCTAGTTGGTGGAGGAAGGAAATGTCATGACTACCTGTAAAGCAGTAAGATAGTATATTGTGTGGAAGGACATAGGAGGCTGCCATGATAGAAAATAATGATCTCTCACCACTGTGGCACTGTCAGAAGCAGAATGCTGGACTGGAGTCTGATCCCGTATTACAATACTTAGAGTTTGTTTTTTGTTTTTTTCCTCTATTTTTAAAAAGTGAGGAGTAACACATACAGTGCACAGATATTTTATATACAGCTCGATGAATATTTACATGTCACTACTACTCAGATCAAAATCAGCACATTTCCAGCATCCCAGAGGGTTCCCTTATACACTTGTCCAGTCATTACCTCCTTCAGAGGTTACCGCTATTCTGGTTCCTGTCACCATAGGTAAATTTTGTCTCTTTTGAGCTTTATGCAAATGGAATCATATAGTCAATGATTAGGTTCTTATGTGGGCTAAAGAGGGGATAAGAAGAACAGGACCAAGATAATTTCTAAATAATGGGAAAGTTTTATTAATGAATATGTATTTGCCTGTATCTCCAAATCAGACAATCTTACCAAAGCTATACAAACAAAAGCCTACTAAGAATGAGAAGGAACCTAAAATATGATAATTAAGGTCATTGGGACATGTTAGTTATTACCAATTAGAAAACACAGATTCTCCCGAGAACGTGGCCTCTGGATGTTACCTTTGGAGAGCCCAGCCCACTGAAGGTGAGAATTATAAGACTGGAAGGAGGGATTTGGTGACATCTTCTCCCTGATCAGCCAGTCAGACAAGCTGTGCCACTTGGCGGACAGAGGCTGCCTGGGATGGGATGACTTATGAAATAAATTCCTAAAGAGCCAAACTTCTTCCTGCAGACTAACTCCGCCTTCTTCCTGCAGACCAAACTTGTTGAGAGATTCATTTTGTTGGCGATTCACTTTCTTTGTCCATTCCTAGGGGCAAAGGAGGCAGGCAGGAGGGATGGGTAGACATGGATCCCGCATGCCTACAGCCTAAGAAACAGCCCGTCAGAACATTCATAGCATCCTTGTTTGCCGTTTGTTCAGGTTATTGCTTTGGGACTGCGACGATCGAAGCTACAGCTACTACGTTGAGGTTTCCACCAACCAGCAACAGTGGACCATGGTGGCTGACAGAACTAAAGTCTCCTGCAAGTAAGTGACATCTTTTGAGGAATTTATTCCAATTTAAAAAACAGGCTTTCCAATGGTTTCTGAAAGTTCCAATGAAGATTCATGGAATCACCAAATTATATCTTATTTGGAGGTTGAAAACATTCTGATGATCCTTTACTTCAGTTTTGACTATTAAGTACTTAAATGAGAATTTACGTTATATGACCAAACAAGCTTTCCGTATTTTGTGATTTAAACTTGACCTTCGAAAATGGCATGTAGCTAAGCAGGTAAAGAAAGATACAATCCTCTCTTGGATCCTCCCCCCACACCCCACACTACCCTTTAGGACTTTTAGAAAATTTTGCTGATGCAGTACACACTTTAGTAATTATGCTGGGATTCTATCCTATTCCCCACCCTCATGGCATTCTCAAGGTTAGCTTTAAATATTTATCTCTTCTCCGTGTTAGCTACACAGTTACCTAAACTGAAGAAAGCTCGTACCTTAGGTTCTTCGTAGGCAAACGGGCAT
Organism: Rhinolophus sinicus; assembly: GCF_036562045.2. Classification (NCBI taxonomy): domain Eukaryota; kingdom Metazoa; phylum Chordata; class Mammalia; order Chiroptera; family Rhinolophidae; genus Rhinolophus; species Rhinolophus sinicus. The sequence goes on from NC_133755.1 coordinate 86,979,712, forward strand.
TTCATGCATAAGGCACTGGGGCTTTGTTGGCGCTTACTCTGGCTGTGGGGAAGCCAGCAGGAAGGATTCTGCTCGTTCCTGCCTAGAATCATGCCTAGAATGAATATTTACATGTGTGTATACTCATTTAACTACCACTCAGTTCAAAATTAGCACAATTCCAGCATCCTAGAAGATTCCCTCATACCCTTTCCAGTCATTACCGGAACAGAGCTCAGGTCCATATTCTCTGGCAGGCATGATAAAGCAAATAGCTGATATTTTTTTAATTGAGATATGATTCACATGCCATAAAATTCACCCTTTTAAATCATATAATGCAGTGGTTTTTAATGTATTCACTGAGTTACGCAACCATCACTACTATCTAATGTTCTAGCACATTTTCGTCACTCCAAAAAGAAGTCTACCCATTAACAGTCTCCCCATTTCCCTCCAGCTCCCTTGGCCCCAGCACCTAATAATCTACTTCTATCTGCATATTCTAGACATTTTATATAAATGGCATCATGTAGTAAGTGATCTTTTCTTCCTGGCTTCTTTCGCTTAGTATAATCTTTTCAAGGTTCATTCATGTTATAGCACATATCAGCATTTCATTCCTTTTCATGACTGAATAATATTTAATCCAATAGATAGATAGATAGATAGATAGATAGATAGATAGATAGATAGATAGATACCACATTTTATTTATCCATTCATCAGTTGATGAACATTTTAATTATTTCCATTTTTTTTGGCTGTTGTATATAGTACTTCCATGAACAGTTCTGTATAAGTTTTTATGTGGACATATGTTTTCAGTTCTCTTGGGTATCTACCTAGAATTGCAGTAGAATTGCTGGGTCTTAATGGTAATTGTTTGAGTTTTTGAGGAACTGCCAGATTTTCCACAGCAGCTATACCGTTTTGCATTCCCACCAACAATGTATGAGGGTTCCAATTTCTCCACATTCTTACCAGTACTTGTTATTGTCTTTTTGTTCATAGCCATCCTAGTAGAAATAAAATGGCGTCTCATTTTGGTTTTGATTTGCACTTTCCTGATGGCTAATGATGCTGAATATCTTTTCATGTGCTTATTTGGCCAAGATTTTGTAATATCATTGATGATGGCTTGTTTGGTACAGTATCTGACGACCTCACCCTTATTAGTATAGTAATTATCACGTAGCATGTTTATGTTGGTTAAGGTAACACTTGCTACTATAACAAATAGAGGCTTCAACCTTTTAGTGGCTTAACACAATCATGTTTCTCAGTCATGTAGCAGTGAGTATGGGTGTTCCCGGTTGTCAAGCAGCTCTTCTCCACAGGTGACTGAGGAACCCAGACATCTTTCTTCTGTGGTTCTGCCATCACCTAGGGCCTTGCCAGCATCATCCGCATGTGGGTGGCAGCTGGGGAAAGAGCAGAGCGCAAGTCCCCCTGGTTCAGAGCAGCCTGGGCCTGGGTGCCGTGAACAGCCCTTCCACCTGCACTGCACCGGGGAGAACTGGTCAGTTGCCACAGCACCTGCTATACGGCTGGGAAACACATTCCTGGCTGGGCAGCGACAAAACCTGTAGCTATCGCTGCCGTAGCACAAGAACACTGACAATCATTTAATAATAGTGTTCTAGTATTTCCACATGTTTTATCTCATTTTGTCCCAAATACAAAATACCTTGTGGAATGTTGTCCTCATTTGATAAGGAGAAAATGAAAGTCCCTTTCCACCGTACTGTATTGCCTTCTAGCACCCAAAGCATTCCTAGAGAGCTAAACCAAGCTAGATGCTGGAAACTGGGAAATGAAGTGGTTAACTAGTTTCCAAGCTCCTACAACCCTTTTTATACAAGAGGAGGCCTTCAGGGCCCACAACTCATTTGTCCTTTCAGAGCCATAGCTTATGGGGTGTACAGTGCATAGGCCAGACCCTCTGCTTCCCTTTACACATCTCACTGCTTACCATCACCCATCTCTTCTGCCATTGTATGTGCTACAAATTGGATTCCTCTTCTCTTTCTTTTATGTCCCCTTGTTGAAAGTATTATACAATGTGGGGTTTTATCAAGAACTGGCTGACTAACTACTGACCAGGTACATATCATATTGATTTTATATTTATTTAAATGGGTTTTTTTCTTGATTCAGAAACCCATTCACTCATTAGATCCTTTCGCAGTAGCTTTGCATTAAGTCATCAACATCTTTTTTCCCCTCTTTTTTTATTTCTTGTTTCCATTAGTTGGTAGATTTAAATAATTTCTATGTTTTTAACTTCGTGTGTTAGCACTTAGCTGCTACAGCAGTAAATGCTTTACACATTAATAAATAAGTGATACATGACAAGAACAAGAGTAGTAGCAAGAAGGCAAGTGCCTATTAACCCTCTAAGAATCACTGGAACCGAAGGTTATGGTTTTATGTTTATAGGCATAAGCTTAATCCATGGTGTCTTCCATTTCTGAGTTAAGTCTTAAGACATATAATGGAAGATATGCAGATGATAAAAGAAGAAAGCCTTTCCTTTTTAGCTAGTACACTCCAGAGCGGTCCTCAAGAGAGGATTCTATTAGCATCAAGAGTTATAGCCTGCTTCTTATTGAAATAAAGAATGTAAGTCAAAAGAAAATGTGAATCATGTTATAAATGAAATCCTATAGGATCTTTAAAGATTACAGCGTGCCTTTTGGTAATATTCTACCTAGTCAAGAAATCAGAGGGCAGATTTTTACTGTCATCTGTAAAACACCTAGGAAATGAGCTTCTCCAGTGTCCCCCTGTAAATCCCTCTGCTCTTGGGGGGTTGAGGGCAGTGTATTTTCCTTTATTGGTGTCCTAAGTTCTATCTGCTACAGTTGGATCATCTCTTGTTTTGCTTTCAGGATAAAGGCTCATTTTCTATGATAGAGAACGCTGTTTATGTACTGACTGATTTTGATTCTTTGCCAGCTTTACTGAGATATAATTGGTACATAACATTGTGTAAGTTCAGGATGTACAACATCATGATTTGATATATGTATATGTTGCAAAATGATTACCATAGTAGTTAATGCTTCTATCACCTCCTGTAGTTCAATTTTTTTCTTGTGATGAGAACTTTCAAGATCTATTCTCTTAGCACTCTCAAATATTACAGTTCAGTGTAGTCACCGCGCTGTACATTATATGCCAAAATTTATTTATCTTATAACTAGAAGTGTGAACCTTTGGACCACCTTCACCCATTTCCCCCACCCCACACCCCCCTGCCTCTGGCAACCACCAATGTATTCTGTTTCAGAGTTCGGATTTTTTTTTTTTTTGATTCCACATATAAGTGGAATCATACCGTATTTGTCTGTCTGACTTGTTTCACTTAGCATAATGCCCGCAAGGTTTATCCATGTCGTTGCAAATGTACTGACTGATTTTACTTTTTACCCCTCTGTTTTCACATAATCTATTCCTGTACCCGTTAGCCTTATTCTAAAAGACTTCACTTTCCAATCTTTGATTCCTTTTCTCTACTGTCCTCTAAATTGTTGAACCTACGACTGTCAATACAGTAAGATACTAACATCAGTCTTTTTATTATACATGTAAGACATGCACAGGGAAAATTTAATACAAAGAGGTATAAATGAAAAGTGAAAATTTACCTTCCCATCTTCTGTTCCATTCCTCAGAAGTAGCTACTTTTGACTATTTTTTTTTAGTTTTTGTAACTTCTCCACTATAAATAATATTTTATGTCTGTTTATTAACTATACTATAGTATAATAATTAACTATACTAATTCCTTGCTATAAAAAAATGAGGAATTTAGTTTACTTAACCACTCCTCATTGTTGGTTAATTTATGTTTTCCTTTTTAGTTCTGCTACTACTGACCTTTTAAAATTAAACAATATACTTAAATCTCTATATTTTGATCCATCAATTGTGGATAGTATTTCTTGACTCACTACTTATTAATAAATTACCACTCCTGTAGTTCCCTCTGTCTCCCCATTTTCTGTTAGCTGTCCCATCACATTGACATTGGAAAGATTTATGATATTTATTTTTCGTTCTATTCTATTAGGTTGGTGCAAAAGTAATTGTGGTTTTTGCAAGTATTTTTAACCTTTTAAACCTCAATTATTTTTGCACCAACCTAATAGTCAAATCTTCCATGTGCTAAGTATAAATTGATTCTGAAAAAGGAAAACCACTAAGAGTTCATTTTACTATTATAACTACATAAATATTGTTCACTACATATCTAATAATTCGTTGGATCTATTGTGAGGGAAATAATTCTGTCACTAAATTTGTGCCCCTCTTCAAAGAATTATACTGTGTTCCGATCAAGTAGAGTCGATTTTTCTTACCAGAGCTCAAAATTATTCCACAAATAATAAATACCTTCATATTAGCCAGCTTTTTGTTTTTCTAGAGTTCTTAATTGCCTCTTTTTCCTGTTAACAGAAGTTTCTAAAGCATGCTGTTTGGTAATTGTTTAGTTTTTGAACAGACTGCTTCCTAGGCCTGCCTGCTCTCCTACAGTTTCTTTTTCTTTCCTATTTAGGTTGGTTCCCCTCTTTCTTGGATTTCTTTTTCTTTTTGTAAAATGTGGATACAAGGTTAATAAAACCTGTTGTCCTTTACTGGAGGTACTGACCTAGAACCCAGTTAGTTACCTCTATCGATCAGTTCCCCAGAAAACTTGACAGAAGTGGAATGTCCACTGTACGATTAGGCATTATTGCTTATGATAAAAATTACCCCCACTTGTAAATTGCACCTGGCCTGGGCGACTGTAAATATCTGGTTGAAAGCCGTAGCTTTGAGTTTCCTGAGTGCGCTGACTTTTGAGACTAGGCATGTCCCTCCTGACCTGTGTTTGTGGAGCTATTGCAAAGAGATAATTGTTTTAGTCTGGAATATGAGGTTTCTAAGCCAGGGTGGCTCCACACTGTCCAATGTAAGTCGTACACTGCCCTGAGCCGTCACCTGCATGCCAGCAGGAATAACTCCTGTACATGGTGGAGGTAAGGACCCCACTGAGGAGAAATGCCCATGCCCCCTAGTGGCGTCTGCGCATCCTGTTCTCTCTCCTGGGTGAATCTGAAACCAAATAGGACGTGGCTGGGTCTTAGTTAAGAAGATCCCTCATGGGCATTGCACAGTGTGAATCTAGAGGTAATTTTCTTCAGAAAGAGCAAAAGCAAATTTTCAGAATTTTGCATGCCTGAACCATAGTGTGACCAGGTATAGAATTCAGTTCCTTCAGGATTTTGAAAGCCTGGATTTATTGCCATCTGGCTTCTAACGTTGCTGATGAGAAAGCTGATATAATCTGATTCTTATTCTTGTAGTAATTTATTTTTCTTTATAGAAGCCTTTAGGAGCATTTCTTCATCCCTAGAGTTCTTAAATTTCACAGTGATATGGCTGGATGTGGGTTGTTTTTTGTCCATCCTGCCCAGTTTTCTTCAATATGGAAATCTGCCCAGTTCTCCTCAGATTTATCAATGTTTCATGTACCTACCATTTTCTAGAAATTCACCAAAACCTTGATTTGCTAATACATTTCCCTCCGATTGGCAGCACCTTTATGAATGTATTCCCTTTGTATTTCTTTGATGACACCTCATTGGTTTCCGGGAAGAAATGTAACTATGCCTGTGGGTCGGCCATCTTGAACCTGAACTCCCTGAAGCTCTACTGCAAGGGCTGTTGATACTCCCCAGTGACCCCCACATCCTTTCCCTTTCCTTCCCTTCCTTGTGCCTGGCTGCACTTCTCCCGTGTTATGTATCTGCCTTGTTTCCTGCCAGCGTGCACTCCTTAGTATATTGACCTCATTTCTGTTCGTTTTTAACCATTTTTTCACTGTGTCATGGTCTCATTAACTAATAATTCTGTCTGCCAAAGCGTTAATGATCTCAGCCATCATCTGTCTAAGACTGTGCCCTTGGCAAACATTTTGGCAAATATAAATGATTAGATATAAAGAATTGGGTGATACTGAAATTTTTCTTTTCCACTTGAGCATTCTGTAGTCCAAATATTTGCACTGCCTAGCATATTCAGCTCTTTTCTTAATTTTCTCACAAACTGTTTATCTACCTTCCAGACATACTATCCAGATTTCCTTTTGAATAAGTTTTTGTCTCCAACCTAAGTGTTTATTCAAAATGATGTTGTAAAGAGTTTTTAATAGCTTAAGAAAACCATTATATAACAGGATTTTTTAAAGCAAGATACAAAATTGTAGAAGTATTATCACTAGTAGGAATAAAATATGGAAGAATAAAACCAGAAGGAAGTGTTAATAATGGTTGCCTTTGTGTATTGGATTATGGGAAGTATTTCTCGTTTTCTACATTTTTTGACCAATTTACATGTATTTCTTTTAAAATCAAAGAGCAAACTTTTGAAAAAGATTCTTTTCTTGCTGCAGCCATAAACATTGTGTAGATGTTTGTCCTTGCCGTTATTTGAGGAGCATATGCTGGCAGAGTGGCATGTTTATTCACTGCCAGCAATAAATTAAAGAAATTAAGTAAGTGCTGTACATAGCAATATCCTAGCGGCTTTTCCAAACCTCAAAGTCCCTTACCCTCAGCACAAGTTGTGCTTCCCTGAAAGGACACCTGGGCCACGTTCCCCTGCTGTTCCTGCTGTTGGGCCTCGTAAAGCCCGGTTCTCGGAGAGCACTTCTTCCTTTCCCCTTTCCCCAGGACCTCAGAAGCCCATTTCCACCGGGGTGTCCCCTTTTCTAGGGACCTGGCCTACTTGCAACCTTGGAGCCCCACCTTGGATCAGGCAATTTCTACCGCATCCTATATTTAGAAAGTTTCTTCCCTGTAACTTCCCTGAGAAGAACTTGGGCCATCTCTGTGCCACCTGGAAAGACCTCTGTGGGGACAGCTCGTCTGCTCCCTGGTCTGCAGCATGATACACATATCTGAGAAGCAGTATGTCCCCTCGCTGCATAGACTGTCGTTTCGTCCTGGGGAAGGGCAATGTTCCCTTCTGGAGTCTGTGTCTGTAGCTGGTGTTGTTTATTCACTAGGAATCTTAGAACAAGGAGTCATGTTTCCTTTTCTAAGTGCTGCAGTGGTGGAGGGCAGTAAGATAAATGAAAGGTGGAGACTTACAGCCTCAGTAAACTTTTCCAAAGTGTAGCAAGATTGAAAAACGGCACATTTAAACCTAAGCTATTTACCTTACCTGTGATTTTCTGCATCTTCACTGCCATTGTTCGTGATAAAGCTGAGAAAGCATTCCTTCTGCCAGCTTTGTCCCTTAGCCCGACACTTAACAAAATGAAAATCTTGAGTTGGTCCCAGGAGGTCACTGTTAAATATGTGACCTGGGGGTTGTGTGTAGTTCTTGGGGTCACTAATGTGATGCAATAAAAAGAAAATGGGTTTTAAAGGAGGAAATGTCATCACCGTGGAGGCGGCCGATGAGAAGAAGTTCATGTTTAGTGTCAAGTTTTAGTTTCCAGGATGGGATGGCAGCTCTTGACTGTCACAGAGGTCCTGTGTTGAAATATGACTATTTCTCGCAGGTCTCTGCTGTGGTAACAGATGGGCTGCTCTCCTTGGATCCCCTTCCCTGTGAGGTTGGAAGAGTGTACTTGCTTGTTCCTTCTTGATGTGTGAGCCAATTAATGGGCTCTGGTTGTGTAATTGTCACCTTTAAAATGCTCGATGGAGATTTTATTTTTCTCTTTTCATACTTACTTTCATTTTTCTACACAGCATTTGACAGTAATGAAAAAAACCAGTCATGTTCTTTTCTGTGTTTCTTTTTAAAAGGGCAAACATTGGTGTTAATTTTGTCAGGAGGTTTAGAACTTGACCAGTAAAGGAACATGTACCTGTAAGAGGAATGGCAAAAAATGAAAATGAAAAATAACAGGATTCAGATAATGCACGCACACGTGCGCACGCACACAGACACACACGGCAAGTCTGGCACCAGGCAGACTCCTGTGCCAGCGATGACATATCCGAGCCTGCTCTGGAGAAGGCATCTGTCTGTTAAACCCTACTTGAAGATGCCTGTTAATCAAACTGTTGTTTATGGAGTAATGAAGTACCAGCATTAGATGAATATTTTGGGGTAGAAAACATCATTAGGGAGGCAGTCACTCATCCCTGCGCATACAGACAAGGGACTTATCTTCTGTACTGCAGGAAGTTTTTATGCAAAAATTTACCCATATATTGGAAGCCAAGTGGAAAGTAGATTTTAATGCTAAGTATGTGAACGGAGTTGTAAATTTAGAGCTTTCAGCAGGTTCTGTCAACCACCAGTGGAGAGGCTCCTCCCACCCAGAACATTTGACAGATGAAGGAGCTGGAAGGCAATGAAGTTCCCGAGGCTAGCAAGTGATCAGGAGGGAGAAGCTGAGAGAGCTCCTTCCGTCTTCCCCGCTTCTTCCAGGAGCCACATTATTCTGGGAGGGTAATAATTTTTTCCACACCTGTTATAAATAAAATGAAGCGTACCTCAATAAAACTTTCTCAGTGAGCTGTGTAAGCACACTTAAAATGTCCATGGTCAGAAAGATTTTTCTTTTATTATGGAAATAACTTTCATATTAATACCACATTCCAAATGACAAAAATCAATCAAGACCACCCTAGTCCAGCTGCCGTCATCTCTGTTCTCTCTGCTCCACTCTGCTACTTTCACACACACACACACATTCTCTGCACCCTCCTCAAGTTTACTTTACTTACTTAGCCAGAGTGGCATTTTTCAAGCACAGCTCTGGTATTATACCTCCCTAGAACCTTTCACTGGCTTCTCATTGCTCTCTGATAAAGATTAGCATTCTTCGTGTGGCCTAGAGTGCCTGTACCTTCCGGCCCATCCTGCCTCCCCAGACTCATCCTACATCACATTCCTTGTTGACACCAGCCTGGCTTCCTCTCCCATCCCACCGTGCGTCTTGTTTCATCCCCTCACAGGGCCTTGCGCCCCTGCTCTTTGTCTGGTTACCCCCATTATTCTGTTGTTCTCAGCTCAAGGGCCACTATCTCAGGAAAGCCTGCCCTGACCAGCCATCTCAGTCAGGTCACGTTGTTATTCCCGCTTCCTGAACTGAGCTGCCTTCCTCCATAGCTCATATCACGGTTTCCGTCTGTAGTGATAGGGTTTCTGTTGTTCTTCCCCACTAGAATGTAAGCTCCATGGGAGCAGGGGTTACATCTTCCGTGCTCACTCTTACCCGTGGTAGCCTGGCCGGGACCTAGCAGCTGTGTTGTCTGCATGAAGGCTGGGTGAGTGCTCCCGCTCTGTCTCCAACCAGGCACACGTGCTGCTTTCATTCATCTGGAGCCGTTGTCATCACAGAGCCCACTCAGGAAGTCTGTCCATCCCAGCACGGATACTGTCGCAGGGAGCAGGGAAGAGTTTGTTTGAGAGAATCCATGTTGCTCATTGCTCCCGACAAGGTAGTCCTTATAGACGAGGAATGCGTCTTCCCAACTCTCCTTATTAATCCGTTATTGCTCTGTCAGCCTGGATTCATGTCCAGCCTTAGTCCACAGATTCAGTCATTGCCAGAGGTTCAGTTTTCTCTGGTCTCCACATCTATCCTTGCCCCTCAGTTAATGACTTAACAGTTTATCACTTGAGACTGGTGACTAGCTGGAAGTCCATCACTTTTATTTTTAACCACTCTTAGAGAAAATAAAGTTTTCTTTATGGAGGGCCAAGTGCTTTAAAAACTGTTTGCCAGCTGTGCCCCTTTCACTTTGGAAATCGATTTGATTTAAAATCCCAAGTTTGCCAGGTAAATATGTTTCGATTGCTTCTCTGGGTTTTCAGAGTAAAAGGTTTAAAAAGAAAAAAAAAAAAGCTGGCCTTAATCTCTGAAGAGGAACTCTAAACCGTTGCCAAGGCATTCTGTGTAGCTCTCCAGCAGGGCAGAGTCTGTCCAACAGAACAGACCATTCTCTGGCTTCCTGGAGCTCTGGATCCCTCCCATAGTTTCGGGATGCTCCAGAGGGCCCAGCCCCGACACTGTGCAGAGAGGTGCGTGGGAGGCACCCCTTCCCATGACCAAGCCTTGACTAACCCCTCCCCTGAGACGCATTGCCCACAAAGCAATGCAGCCTGCCCCTCAATGGGCCTCCACGAGGAGTCACCCCCTAACATAGGCAAGCCAGCTGAGCCCACCGAAACACCAGAAGAGCAGTCATCATAGAAATCCATTTAGAAATGGATGGTCAGCATGCACATCTGCAGTAGAGGAAGGTAGAACCTATGAGGAAGGTCGGTACAGTTTTGATCATATCTTCTTCAAGGGACCGCCTCGGTTTGTCTCTGGGTCCTAATGAGCAGCACTGTCTTGGCAATCATGCTGTGATTAATGCTGACTCAGCTCTGTCCCAAAGTGCTAACAGGCTCGTGTTTTCTTCATAGGTTAGAAAAAGGAAAAGGAAAAAGAAAAGTGTTCCCTATGAGTTCAGGGGTCCAGCATGCACATAGAATCCGTTTTTAGGTCTGAAAGGGCACTCTTCCTTGACTGTCTGATTTATTCTCGTGGCTTCAGCTGTCTCTTCCATTCGTACTTTCCATTGAATGTTGGCCTGTTCTACAATGGCTTCTCAGACTCACCTTGTCTAAAACTAAGCTCATTGTCGTCTTTCCCCATAAAGCAGCTCCTCCCCTTCAATGTCCAGCATGTGCTGGTGGTAACCCCCTTCTCCTGGGCATTGCTTACTCTTTTGACTCTTTTCCTTGCCCTCCACAGCCAGTCAGGTGTCAGGTCTTTTCTTTTACACCCTTCCTCCCTTTATTTCTGTTCGTAATACCTCCATCTTAATGCAGCCCTCATGCCTCCCTCCCAGAGTATTGTAGTAGCCTCGAATAAATTTCCCTGAATCAATACTCTGTTTGCATCTGTTGCTGGTCTTGTGTCTGGAACACTGTTGCTGGGTGGGCCTGGCTGATTCCTTACTCCTCTGTACAGGAGCCTCCAGTGCTCTGCTGAGAAAAGCCTCAGATCCTCACTCGGGTCATCTTCTGTCTCTAACATGACCAGCTTTTCCCAAACATCTTGTTTTCAAATATTTTGCCCCACTGTCAGACCTCATGTCCAGATTTCAAATATGTAATTACCATGTCTGTCTCTCTGACTCTCACCAAACTTCCTAATCTTGACCTCTTTAATTCTTTCCTTACAGGTAACCAGTTTTCCTTTCAATCTGGCCCAATTACTATTGCCCGACGAGTCCATGCTTTAGATCAGCTAATTATTTTTATTTCCACCTGCTGATCTTCCAGTCTCTAGCTGTCCTCTGGTCCCTTCAAAACCCAGCCAAAAATACTGTGAGAGTTTTTCCTTGATCTTTCTCCTGCCAAACACAAGTAACTGTTCTATTAGCTAAAAGCCCACCGTAATTGGTATATATAACTGAATAACACTCACTTTTTCTTGGGTCTGTTTTAGAGAAGGGCAGAATAAGGGGCTAGGCTGGGTGGAAGCTGGCTTTTCAAAAATCTAGCCGTTTTTCAAGCTGCACTGGCATTGACCCCCCCTGGAAATACAGGGCCAGATTTTTGTTCTGTAATCAAATGCATAGCCCAAACAACTGTGATTCAATCCAGTATTTGTTAAGTTAATGCTGCATTGTGAGGGAAAATACTGAGGAGACAGGAAGACGTTTCTCCTCTGAAGGAACTTACAGGTTATACACATTCCAGACGTTTGGGAACCATCACACACACACACACACACACACACACACACACACACAAACACACGCACACAGTGCAAAATACAAAAACAGGATCCTGTAATCATAAAACATTGTAACTGAAAGTACCTTGGAAATCATAGCCCAGGCCTCTCATTTGGCAGATTAAAATCTAAGAGAGAAGTCACAGGTGCCTTTCCCAAGTTCTCCTCTAATGGAAGGGTCCAGATTAGAACCCAGATGTCCTGATTCCAAGTCCCTTTTTCCAAGAATTTTGCATGGCCTGTAAGACCATAATAAAAACAGACATGTAAGGGCTGTTAGAATATGCGCATGATCAGAATATGGCATGAAGTTAGGGAAGTTTTTCTGAAAAGATGCGTTTTGAATCTAGTCACCTACCACCGGCCTCCATTGCAGCTGGGAAAACTGGTGATTTCCCAACCAAAGAAACCTATGAACTTCAGATTTAAAAATCATCCCAAGGAACAAATCAGAAATAGACTCACCCTCCAGATGGTATAATGAAGCCTATAGATTACAAAGAAATCCATTTATATTTTATGTGATTTCCTATCTTGCTATCACTCTGCTTGCTCCACAGAATATTAAGTTGTCCAGCCTATTAGCTGTATCATGATTCATACTTTACAAGCCGGTTTTAGAAGTACAGGCTCTACACCAGTGGTCAAGTCCACATTACCTGGGGTGTTATTATCCAGGTTGTAGAGTATAGTAGCCTCTGCTCTTCTTCCCTGTTCCTTCCTGTTGCCTACTTTTAAAAAAAAATCATTACTCTGTTTATTAGGCCATTTATTAGACTATTTCCTTCTATCAAAAGAGACTTGCATGTGTATTTTTACCCTCTGTTTTAAGCCAAGATCCATACAGCATATTTTCCCCCCAGTTGACATTTTCTTTTCACAATCCCTTGAAACGGAATGTAAGTGACTTTCACATGATGCTGTAAATTACGGACTGAGTATCAGTAATAACATTTCTTACAAAGTTTTAAAGTGTGGTTTCAGAGTGGTGATCATCTGGAATCGCACACATTAACCAGCTGCTTGAGGGGGAGTTGGTGAGTGTTTTCTGCTCATACACTTTCACCTCTTTATCCAAATTTACACGACAATATGGAGCCCGGATATAAACCTAAACTGAACAAAAGACTGTTTGTGCTGTACTCGAATGATGCAGCTCGGCAGTTTGACCTGGAGGGGTGATGAGTCGTCATCTCCTCCGGAGAGCAGTGCATTAAAAGTGCCCCCGCGAGTTCCTGATTTCCCACTGGTGACAAAGACTGGATAATATCTCTTGCTCCCTCATCTCCTCTCGGAGCCTGTAACTGTACGTTTGTTAAGCGGGATGATGCTCAGGCAAGGGAGGGAAGCCCCCGTTGGTACTGCTGCTGTTAGATGAAAGTCACTTGTTTATATTATTCTTTTTTCCTTCCTAATTCTCTAGAGAGTTGCTGAATTCTCTGTAGGATTTGGCAGTGGATATATAGGCTTCATAGAAATTCTGACTGCTGAGGCCTGGAAATGTATATTCCTTCCTCCGGGGTCTGCTGGGGGTGGAGGAAGGAGGGGCTCGTGGAAGCATATTTGTTTGTTTCACATTTCTGAATCTTCTCAATTCATTTCTCCTAAATAAAATGAAAATTTGCACCTATACTAATCTAATGTGGAGATCACAGGTTTAAACTAACATGAAGATGTGATTCCAAAGTTCACGTTCTCACAGCACCATTGAGCCCCTCATTTCACAGCTCCTGCCTGTGTGTAAGTGCTTCAGGTAGATTAATGAAAGGCTCAGATGCACAGAGATGTGGGGGGATTGCCCTGTGAGGATGGAGGCCCACAATAACATTAAGTAGTAATCAGGTTTCTAGTAAGACGTGGCATATACTGTGATCTACAATTACAAATGCATTCATTTTTGAATTTCTGGTCTGATTTTCAAATTTACACCTTCACATTGCATTAATATCGCATTCTTACATTAATATTAATTAACGTTATAAATTTCTGAGAAGATGAAAAGGGAACACAGGGCACAGTCTTCTAAGCCTTTCATGTTTGGGGATGGCACAACTTATATTCTCAGGCACTGTTTTCTCCTTTTGTCACTTTCTTAACCAAGATTATTATTCAACTAATATTCAGTCATTGCCCTGCTAAAAAACCCTCAGTTTGCGGGGCATGAGGCCATGTTCACTCAAAAATGTATTATTTATCCATCATTCACTTAGCAGACATATTTGAGCCACTGCTCTAGGTCAGGCCCTGGGCTGGGCACTTCCATCCTCTGGGCCCAGGTTTCCCATCTGCTCAGGGTCAGTAGGAACCGAGAGGCCTTCATCCAAATGTAAAGAGAGGCATTTGTGGATTCTGACACACCCAGGTAGACCAGATGTTCTCTGAACCGGTAGGGATAACGTGTGAGCGAGCAGCATGCCAACCTGGGAGCACTTGCTCCGCGGACAGCAGTAGCCTTGGCCTTGGTAGATACATAAAGATCAGTCCTTCTCCCTTCCGCCTACTGGAGGGAATTGCAAGTGTGCCTTTGAGCACAGGTCTTCCTGGAGATGGCGGCATTGCAGCCTGCACCCTCAGCCAATCCACTTCTTCGTTACCTTTGTATGGTTACCTTTGCAAACCATAACCTCAGCCCTAGCGAGCCTTAGCAAATGGAGCATGTTTTGTCGCAATCCGGTGCCATTGTTCTGGCTGCCCTCTCTGATGATAAGTGTGATGTTCATTTTGTAACGAGCACTTGCAGTTTCTGTAAACTGTGTAATATCATATAATAAGCAATAATTTTCCACTTACCCTTGATAACAGGAGATTTCTGCTTGGCTTTTAGCTATAGCCAAACTGTGGGTGGTTTTTCACCAAGATGATGAATTTTCAGCGGCATCTTTTTGCACAAGATAGATTGACAAGCTCTTTTCCAAGTGTGTCCAAAATGTGTAATAGCTAATCTTGCCTTTAAAAAGTCAAAGTCAAACAAAATGATTCTGAAGTAGCCATTTGTAATAAAATGACTATATACATTCTTAAGCTCGTTTTTGCTGTCTCCTGGCTGTGCTTTTCCTCAAGGGATTAGCAGCTTGAAGCTGAGCCCAATAGCTTGGATGATAAAAGTGTCAAGTCTCAAGTTATTGTTTTAAATTTCCTATAAGAGATTATATCTTAAGTATAAAGTGAACTCGCCCTGGATGACTCGGTCCTCTCCCCGAGAGAAGAAGGGGGCCGTTACGCTGTGTGCTCTTCTCCCCTGAGTCACACACCTTCAAGATTGGATGCGGTTCTTGCTCTGATTTTTTTTTTTTTTTTAATCATTGGGAAATACTTTTAGAAAAGAAACAAACATAAGCTTTACCCTTTAACCCTCCTACCTCCATTTAAAGTCATCTCTTGACTTTCCCTTGATGCTCAGAACACCATAAAATTCAGTGTTTTCCTCTAATAAATTAAGATTTCTCTTCCATCAGACCGCCTTCCCCCTTTCTGAGATATGGCCTGCATTATCTAGTCATTCATTTCTGTAGGCTTCTGGGTAACCACTTACCCTTTCAGATGGTTTGAGCAAGACCAGCAGCTGTGGGTTTTGTGATCTCGGGGAAGTCATATGAGTCATGATGATGGGAGCCCTGGTACTTTCATAATCGCCGGTTACTGCCATTTATCTGTCACACGCTGGCCTTCCTGCAGATTTCTTGCCTGGCACTTCACATTGCCTGAGTTTCTAAAACTAAGATATCAGTGACTGGTGTCAACTAAGATGCAGAAGTGGCTTGAGCTGACCTCACATTTAAGAGATGATTGTGCCTTTGTGGCACAAAACGTGGGATTTGTTCATCAGGACGATAGATTTGGTCCTCCCTGTGTGCAGAGCTCTGTGTGGGGTTATGAAGAGGAGAGAGACAGGCCACTTGCCTGTGGTCATTCTAGTTTTAAAACAACATACACATAGAAAAGTCTCCGCTATCATCTGACTTCCTAAGTGTCGCCTAAAAAGCAAACTGGACTCAAATGATCGTTTGCTTCCTATGTCTGCTTAAAAATTCATCCAAACCAGAGAAGAAGTAGTGTGCAGTTTATGAAGTCAGTTTATCAGAACAAAAAAACAAGTCATAGCTTTAAAATTAGTTTGCTCATCAGTGAGGTGTGGGAGAAGTACGAAGTTCTGACAATGAAGTTCGTGAACTTGTTGCTAACCGTTTTTGATATCAGAGGGATTATTCATTATGAATTTGTACTAACTGGACAAACAGTTAACCAAGTTTACTATTTGGAAGTGCTGAAAAGGCTGCATGGAAAAGTTAGACGACCTGAACTTTTCGCCAACAATTCGTGGCTCTTGCATCACGACAATGCACCAGCTCACACGGCACTGTCTGTGAGGGAGTTTTTAGCCAGTAAGCAAATAATTGTATTGGAAAACCCTCCCTACTCACCTGATCTGGCCCTCAGTGACTTCTTTTTTTACCGGAATATAAAGGAAATATTGAAAGGAAGACATTTTGATGACATTCAGGACATCAAGGATAATACGACGACAGCTCTGATGGCCATTCCAGAAAAAGAGTTCCAAAATTGCTTTGAAGGGTAGACTAGGTGATAGCATCGGTGCACAGCTTCCCAAGGGGAGTACTTTGAAGGTGACCCTACTGATATTCAGCAATGAGGTATGTAGCACTTTTTCTAGGATCAGTTCGTTAGCACTTTTTCTAGGATGAGTTCGTGAACTTGATTGTCCGACCTCCTATGTGCTTGGGCAGACACCAGGGTTCCGTTGACCCTGACATTTAGTGTTGCTCAGAGCAGGTGCGTCCCATTCATTTGGCACAGCCATAGCCTTTTGTTTCCCACAAACACCATCTCAACTGCTCTGGGGTCTCAGGAGCTGTTGTTTTCTTTCTCCCTGCATCTTCCTTGAAATAGCTATTGTACATGTGGAACTGAATCAACTATGCCCATGAAATAACCCAGGTGGAAGCAGATTTTTAATCAAATACCAATAGAACAACCCATTTTCTAGCAATATCTCTGGAGTCCTAGCATCACTGGTGCCCATATTTTTTAGTTGTTTTCTGGTTTTGATTTCTAGCCCAGCATGTTGTCTTTTGGGGGTTATTTAGATTGATTTAATTAAATTAGAATTTTTAGTTCTTGGACCTCTCACTTAGGAATTTTACATGGAGACAGCCCACACACACACAACTCAAGATAGAACATTGTGTGTTGGCAGACAGTTGTGATCAAAATGAAGGTCTTTCCTTCAAAGCAGAAGTGATTTGCCCTATACTGGATTTGGGTCTTACTGTTTAGCTTTTGTTAGGATGTTGGGCATTTGGGTTTCAGGTTTGGGGGTAACTTTCCAGGTTGTTTGAAATGATGTCACAGGTGAGTGTTCTCCTTTAGAAATGTCTAGATCGAATCATTTGTTAATTTTACTACAAATGAAAAGTAAAGTGAGGTGGGGGAAAGCTCAGAATTATATTTTCAAAGACAGAACCTAAAATGTGTACTAGTTTTGCCAATTCGTGGCCTCCATTCTGTTTGGAGGGAGGCTGAGGAGGGAAGGAAGGCACCTAACCCAGAGGCTATAGGGAAAGGGAGGAGAAAGCAATGGGAAAGCTGTTGGCATCATTATTGTTTCTTAAATGAGGCACTCCTTTCTTCTAATGAGAAGGTCTAATTTACGTTTCCTTGAGAAATGATGATCTGGCTGTAAAGAGATTCAGAGTCTGTTTCCTGGCTCTGAAGTCTTGTCCCATGCAGCACAGTTATGTCACGTATGGAGGCCTGACCTTTGAACCTCAGGTCAAGGGTCTGTCCATGTCCTTTTGCCTCAGGGGTCTGTGGGCAGCACTGTATTTCAATACATTGTTTCCCTGTGTGTTTTGTTTTATGCATTTGAAAGCATTCTGAAAAGGGGACTGCCGGCGAGAGCCTTGGCTCCAAAAGGAAAGCTGTGAGGGTTAAACGAGTACTCACCTGTGAGAAGCTTCTGATAAAGCAGACACTTCCACAAAAACAGGGAGTACCGGTTACTGACAACTGTGTTACCGTCTGATTCCTTCACCTCATTTCCAGGGGACCTCCTGTGACCTTGTCCATCTGGTGTGTGCGCGCCCTCGGTCCGGGGCCATTTGCCGCTAAGATGAGCATGTCAGGCTCATCTTGGTCACTGACCTCTCCATCTTAAGCCTTGAAATGTGAGTGGTGCCCTCAGTTGTTACACTTCAGCCGGTGGTGCTGGGAGCCAAATGAAGTTCACAGTGAAACCTGAGCCCTCCTTACCAGGCTCAGCTTTCAGAATAATTCCTCTCTTTGCAGCTGCATTTCACCTCAGTCCTGAAGGTTTGTTCTCAAAGATCAGGGCTGGGCAACGTGCCAGCCCCTGGCTTTGCTTTAGCCCTTACTCTAACCCCCCTTGTCTGCCTGCCTTCTTTGAGGACTCCCTTTATACTCACAGGAAGCCTATGCAGACATTTATCCCTTCATCCCACCCATTTTTATGAAGTACCTACTATTAGGTTGGTACTATACCAGGCAAAAACCCACCTGACCACAGAATCCATGAGTCCATGGGAGCGGCTGGTGCTTGTACTTTGGCTGAACCGGATGGCTGCCGGAAGTGTCAAGTGCAGGCTCCCTGTGGGTTAGCAGCTTGCCGTGCAGTCTGGTACTTAGCTGTCCCATGCACTTGGCTGGTGGCGCGTTCCGAGCCCTGCCCCCAAGGAAAGCGTAGGCTAGGGGGTGAAGTAATGTGTGCATGAATGAAAGTGAGAATCTGTTGGAATTGTGTTAAATGTAAAATGATTTCAATCTTAGCCTTTATATCCATGATTATGTTCTTGAAATACTAGTATCTCGCCACCAGAAAGAAAATTGTGCGACATTAACTGCACGTGAATGAAGTAAAAAGGCTAAATAAAAATCCCCAAACTGAAAATCAGGAGGCCTGGCTTTCAGCCGTGGAGCTGCCTCTGACCGGCCAAGCGTCCTTGGGCAAATCCTTTACTCTCCCAGTACTTCTGTCTCCATATCTGTAAAACACCATACTCCAGGGGCTGTTTTTACTGAAATAGTATTTTTGTTATGTTATCCGTTAAAAATATAAAATATGATGGAATTATCTCTAAAGCTCCTTCTAACATTTGTATACCATGGTTCTATAGTCCTAGGATAGTGTGTTGGCTGGACAGATATACAGACACTGGCCTACATATAAAATATATGTTAGTGAGTTTTTATCTCTTACTATGAGGTAGAACCAACCCCTGTGGCTGCTTCCCTCCATCTCCTTAGTCCCTGGAAACTGTCATTAACCATCATGTACCTGGGCCCAAAAAGCTACAAGGAGCTCCACCTCTAGATAAAAGCTTACAACCCCAGCTATTCTTGTTGGGAAGTTAAAAAAAAAAAAATCTGAAATATATTCAATAGCTTGAGTTTCTGGAGATGCACGGTGTTATACCATACATAGTTAAATTATATTTGAAAGAATATAGTCATGTAGAAGAACAAATAGATGAGTTTGTGTTGAAAGAAAGGTCAGGAAGTTAGCCTTTTCCTTCAAAAATCACTAAATACATACCTAATGATGGGAAGCCTTTTCCTAATGAAATATTAACATCCATTAGATGTTGGGTGTGCATTAAAAACATCTTAACATTTGTATTTTTAGCATGGACACAGTGGTATCAGTTAAAATAATTAGCCCTTGCCTATAATCTAAAAGCCTTACCTCTTTACTCGTAACTTTTTTAGAAGGCAGATGTTTTAAAACTGATTTGAAAATCAAATTTGCCCTTCAGTGATTTCATTTGGAAGAAACATCGAAGTAAACATTATAAAGCAGGCTTTTCAGTACATTATGCATGCAAATGTGGCAGCTGAATTCATTCACAAGTGGAGGTGGGTGACTGTTCTGGTTGAGAAAGGTTGAGTTGTTTAAATGAATCCAAAGGTCACCAGCCCTCGGATTGCGCAAGTCTGTCCTTTAGTGCAGGGCTATTGCTTCATGTTAAGCTCTACCTGCCAAAAGGTGAGACGTGAAAGCTTCCAGCAGGCAAAGTGAGGCCACGTTAGTGGTGAGTGGCTGTTTGAACACTGGAGCTCGTGCATCCAGCTCATGCTGTCTGCCTAGTCCTGTCCCAGATGCAACGGGATGGGGTAAAGGGGTGGTTGTGCTCTTCCCGGGTACCCCAGTGCTAGTGTTGTGAATGTGGGGGCTGTGGGCATAGAAATCAAATATGTGCTGCAGAGACTCTCTCTGATACATTTACAGGTTGTCTAGTACCCCCTCAAGGGGCAGGGACTGGGTTTTATTCATCTTTGAATCACCAGAACTCCGCA
This sequence comes from Rhinolophus sinicus, assembly GCF_036562045.2. Classification (NCBI taxonomy): domain Eukaryota; kingdom Metazoa; phylum Chordata; class Mammalia; order Chiroptera; family Rhinolophidae; genus Rhinolophus; species Rhinolophus sinicus. The sequence goes on from NC_133755.1 coordinate 86,999,771, forward strand.
CAGAGCCTGACATGTAGTAGGAGCTTAGAAATGAATCATGAACAAGTGAATGAATAAACTTATGAATGAATGAGTGGTTGTATTTGGGGGGCAGTTTTTTAAATCTAATTATAACACAAATTTGTTCAACTTATAGTGAATTAAAGGTTATTGCTATAGAAGAGTAGAAAATGAGATTTAAACTAATCCAAAACAAATTTTTGCTCTCTGTCCTGAAAATCAAAACCTTGAGCCCTCCTACTGGTCTGGAGGGAAGAGTTCTCCTGTGAAGTAAGTATGACCTCCCTTCCTAAAATGTGAATTAAAAACCCAGTTGGCCTAGCTCCTCAGTGGGTGGATGCGGGAAGGGGACGGTCACTCAAGGTGAGCAGAGTACCCCTGGGGAAGGGCTTGCTGGAGCGGGTGGGGCTCAGCCTGGGCTTTCAGGGGAACTTCCCTCTGAGGTGGTACTAAGCCACGATCCACAGAGACTTGTTTGAAAAGGTCACACTAAATGAACGGCAGCTTGAAAGTCCACTCCTGCCCCTTCTCTGACTGGTGATTTCTAGGTCATCCTTTATGCCCCGCTCATGTCACCTCCTCTATGAATCCCTTCCCGACCCCTCCAGAATAGACTTGGAATAGGTAGGATCCCCAACTGAGGCAAAATGTGGGAAGAAAGACCTATTGTTCTCCTTGATTAGTCGGGAAATGACTCACAGACCTGGCAAGGGAATAAAGGGTTTCAGACTCGATGAAATGATAAAACCACTTTTAATTCTCACTTCTCTGTTAATGAGAAATTGAGAAAGCATTTTAATTGCATGGCTCCTCTCTGGTGATGAGGGAGGAGCTGAATCTGGTTTGTTCACTGCTACCTTCTGCAGTTTGGTAGAAGCTCGGTGCATGTTAATGGGCATGAATGGGCCAGGAGGTCATCTGTCTCCTAATCTAGAACTTAAAAGTCACACCTGGAACTTGAGGAACTTATGGATAACATAATAATTAAAAAGAAACTAGGGGACCCAGAAACTCTACTCCCCAAGGTATATCCCCAAGAGAAATGAAAATATGTGTCCACACAAAAACTTGTATATGAGCGTTCATAGTAGCAGTCGTAATAGCCCAAAATAGGGAACAGTTCAAATGTTTATCGACTGATAAATGAATAAACCAAATATGGTATATCCATTGAGTATTATTTGGCAATAAAAATTAATGAAGTACTGATTCCATGGCACATCATGGTTGAACTTTGAAAACATGCTAAGTGAAAGAAGGCAATCACAAAAGACCACATATGGTCTCGTGCATGTGTATGCAATGTCCAGAATAGGCAGATCCATAGAGACAGAAAGTAGGTTTTTGGTTTCCAGAGACTGAGCATGTTGGGGAGTGAGGAATGATGCTAAAAAGTAAGGGGTTTCTTTGGGGGTGATGAAAATGTTCTAAAATTGATTGTGGTGATGCTTGCACAATTCTGTGAATATACGAAAAACCTTTGAATTGTACACTTTAAAGGGGTGAATTTTATAGTGTGTGAATTATATCACAGTAAACCTGATATATATATATATACACACACATATATATGTATATATACATACATATATATATATATATATATATATAGAGAGAGAGAGAGAGAGAGAGAGAGAGAGAGAGAGAAGGAGAGAGAGAGAAGGAGAGAGAGAAGTCTGTGGGACATTTCCAGACCAGGGCTGAAAGTACCCTGATAAGAAGGACTCTCCATGTCAGGGACCAGGGACATCTCTGTGGAGTAGGAAAGCCCTTATTTTGCCCTGTTTTGTTAACAGGAATCCTCCGGGGTACAGAGCCCCCACCCCAGTTTTCATCTCACAGAAGGACCACATAGCTGTTGTTGGGGTTCTTAGCTGTTAAAGGAAGCTAGGCTAAAAGTGCAGCAGAGAAACATAACTCTTCTTTCCACTACGTTTTCTCTGCCTTTCCTTGTGATTCTTTGAGAAGGAAGAAGAGAGGGGTAGGTAACAGATTAATTTTTCCCATCTCTCCTGTTTCCTGCCCCTGCCCCACCTCCTCCTATTTCTTCTGGCCCTCTCTGCACAGATTGTGGATGGACCAGGGATTACTGCTTTAATGCAATTTTAATTTACATATTCAAATCCAGAGATTTCATTCTGGGGCTCTGCGGTAGAAGAGGGCAAAACACAGAGCAGAGGACTAGATGTCACAGTGAAAAGAATGGTCCTACCTCCCTCCCAGGTGGCTGGACCGCAGCAGCCACGAGGAGCCAGTACGGCTTTGAGGAGGCTCAGCTCAGTGGTGCTGGGTTGATGAGCTGCCAGGCTCCTGATTGGCCTTCCAGCCCCTGTGAGCCCACTGTACGTGTTGGCCACTAAGTCAGCAGTATGAATTCCTTCTGTAAACCGAGTCTTACACTGGCATTGTAATGGGATTTTAAGTCAATAAAATTCAGATTCTGAAATCAGAATGATCCTTGCCCCTGATGTTGCACTGAAATAAGTACATATAAATGCAGGAGTTACAGACATTTGCATGAACTTGACCTGATTGAGCAGGAGTCCTCATAAGTGGCTCTTTTGATATGAAAACAATCTAATCCTATAACCACAGAGCTACATATGAGATATTAATTCTGCACTGACATCGTAGAGGTCTCAGAGTCATGGATTGCAAAGAGCATGTCTGTGTTAGCCCACATAATGCATTTTTACTACCACTTATTGTCTGAGCCAACTCAATACTGGTAATGCAATTTGATTCTTTGATGGCATCATAAGATATTGATAAAAAGTTGATAATTGTAATACTGGAGGAATGGAACCAAGAACCATTTTTATTAATACAAGTGAAGACATAGCAAATCTATTTGATTACTCCTGATTCCATAATTCTCACTATTATTAATTCATTCAAGAATAAATCAATTGAGCACCTACTCAGTGCTGGGCACTGAACAGGCAGACAAGATCCCTATTTTCATCAAGTTTACATGCCAGTAGGGGAAAGCAGGCAGTAACAGATAAATAAGAAAGTTTCGACTACTGAGAAATGCTATGAAGAACATGAAACAGGGTAGTAGGTAGATGGTGACAGGCAAGAAGCAGCTATGAGGTTAGAAAAGCCTCTTTGAGAAAGTGACATTTGAGCTGAGATAAGTGATATGAAGCCAGCCTTACAAAGGCTTGGGACGAGAGAATTTCAGGAGGAATGAAGGCCATGACGAAGGAATGAAGTTGGTGTGTGTGCAGAACCGAAAGACGGCTAATGCGGCTGAAGCTTGGTGACGGAGTCAGAGCGGCACAGGTGCGATGGAAAGGCCGCCGATCTCAGACGTATAGGACCTTTAGGTCTTGGGAAGGAGTGTGGATTTTATTCTGAGAGCAATGAGGAGTTACTGGCGGGTTTTAAGCAAGGGGGAATAGAATGAACTGATTTCTGCCTTTTAAAGATCGCTCTAGTTGCTGTGTGGCGAATGAATTGGAGGGAAGTAAATATGGAACTGGGAAACCAGCAAGGAGGCCATTGCTATAATCCAGACAAGTGATGACAGGATCTTGAACTAGGATGGTGACACTGGAGATAGTGAGAAGTGGGTGGCTGTGGAAAACCTACTGTTGATTGACTGGATCGGGGGCCGGGTAGGGATGGGAGAGAGGAGAGAAAGAGCTCTTGATATGTACCTTCTGGCTCTGTCCTTGGTCCTGGTCATTTCAACACTTTTATCAATGTCCTGAAAGAAGACAGAAAGCATGCTTCTTGGGTTTCTTAGATGGGAGGGGTAACTACCGTGATAGATGACACACGTGAGATTCAAAGTCTCTCCAGCCTCTAGTGTGGGACCAAACAAACAGGATGGGATTTAATGGGGATAAACGTGATGCCCTCCATTTAGGTTCAGAAAATCAATTCTATAAATACAGTGTGGGGCCAGTGATGCTTGGGAAACATTTATGTGAAAAAAGAGCTGTGATTTTAGCTGACCACAAACTCAGCGTGAGGTAATAGTTAGGATGCAGCTGCTACAGACCTGGGGCAGTCTTAGCCCACACTGGCTGCCTCCACTAGTGTCCATATGCCTACGCGACCTTCCTGTAGTGCTCTGTGTTGGTCAGGACACATGTGGCCATGCTTAAAGAGGTGCCAGTACGGGCTGCAGGAGATTACTGCTTTAATGCAATGACCAGATGCTGAGAGTTCAGGAAGTTGTTTCATTGGGGGCGGGCAGTTAAATTGAAAGAACTACGTGTAAAACAAGACCCAGGTAAGACAAAACCAAGGGAGCTGTGAGGTCCTGATAATTATCTTTAAGTATATGCAGGTTGGCACTAAATAAAATTTTTGTTCATACCATCAGCACACATTTAATGAGCATCTACTCTGTGCCAGTTTCTTTTTTTAAGTCCCTGAATTTATGTCTCTCACGTGTGATGCAGAGAGACAGATATATAAATAAATAAGCACAATAAAAGTATTCCAGGTGCCACAAGTATGCATTAAGTACAGTGGGGACACAGTGAAAAGAGTGGCCATTCTGTTAGGTTGTTGCAAAAGTAATTGCGGTTTAAACGGTTAAAAATAATTGCAAAACACCACAATTACTTTTGCACCAATCTAATTCCTGAGGAGGGTTGAGAGAGGCCTCTTGGTAGAAGTAACCATATGAATGCGTGCTTGAAGGAGAGGCATAGGCATAAGGTGTGAAAAAGCTGAGTGCGTGTTCAACTAACTAAGTACACTTTGGCATGAGTGGAGAGCAGAGTGGGAGGCCCAGGGACCTGGGTTTGCGAGTGAGGAGGATCTGTCCGGCAGTGTTCCCTGGGCAGCCCCTGAAGCACAGTGTGCCAAGAGGGAACGAGCTGGAGACAAGGCTGGAAGGACAAACTGGGACCCGGCTGTGGAAATCCCAGGGCAGTATGTCAGGGGTCACCTGGACAAGGGGGTATCCTTGTTCAAAACAGAGGAGTGCTATAGCTGTGCTTTTTATTTAGGCAAATGTTCTTACCACAGTACGATGAGTTGGAAGTAAGACTGGAGACAGGAAAACAAACCAGGGAGCAGGAGTTAGAGATGAGAGGCGGTCTAGAGCAATAGCAGTTGGGACAGAAAGTATTGTAGGTAAGAAACTGGTGGGGTGAGCAGGAAATAACTCTTTATAACTCTGTGTCCTAGTGCCAGGGGGGATGGGGTGTGCAGAATTGGGGCAGCCAGTCAGCAGGCTGGACAGCCAAAGGCAAACCAGTCAGAGCCAAAGGGTTTCATCTGAACAAAGGACCACACATGATTCCCGAGGTGCCGCTGCCACAGAACCCACTGTTCCCAAGCCCGTCCGCCGATCAGACACAGGTGCCTGAGTTCTCAGCATGGCAGGACTGCCGGCCCCAGCCAGCCTTCTCCATCACACTCTTACTCAGAGCTCTGTGTGCAGGAGGAGCTGCCAGCACAAAGGAAAGTGATCCCTGTGTTTTCATAAACATGGAGCTGTGACCTCCTGCAGAGGTCTCTGTGGCCTCTTCAGAAACACTCGTGAACCTCTCCCGTAACCGGCTAACTCAGCCCGCCACTGTAGCCAGCCCTGCTGTCTCAGCTGCATTCTGCTGCTGGATGTCCTTCCTTCCCTCCTGCCCCATCAGAGCAGAGGGCCTGAGGACTGTAACTGGATGTGTGTCCGGGGCTCTGCAGCACCAGCCAAGCCTCACTGGATGGCTCTTTATTCTCCAGCTGTTTTTGAGAGGCTCATTGTTTAGGCCTTCGGGAATCTCTGGATCAATAATCTGAGGAATTTGAAGCCAGGAGGTGGAGGAATATAAGCTGCGAACCATATGATAAATATGTGCCCTTAAGACAACATTAAGTGGCAGCCGTGATGGCTGCAGCTGGGGCTTCCAAGTACACCCCCCCAAAGTGATCTCATTGGGAAAGAAATCAGGATCCCAGAATTCTCTGAAAACGTGAAGAAAGGAAATATCCGACCGCCTGTCTAGACGATGTTCTGTGCATACTTGGAGGAGAGTGTTTGGTTTCCCTGTGAAGTGACATTGCACTGGGGGGGGGGGGGGGCGGGGAGGGCGGGAGGACTTGAGACGCAGGTTGGATGAGAAAGCCACTCCAGGACACGCTTGTTAAGTGGTAACCCTCACACTGCCCGAACCTCTGCTTGTCTCAGCTGTGAAATCCTGGGTCAAATTGTGGTTATGAAGTCGACTGCTTCCAAAGCAACCCTGTGTCTCTAGGTCTTTGTTTTACTCACGGCTGCTCTGTCAGCTATAGGCTTGTCTTTGATGGGCCACAGCAGTGGTTTTCATGTCTAACTAGTGTTTTAATGCTTGTGAGAGACGGTAGTTAATTGGATCCCTATGGTACCACGAATGGCTTCCAAAGCCTCTCATGTTGAGAAGGTAGCTCTGACTATGTGTGTATGTGTCTGTACACAGGTGCCCTCACACCTGAGCAAGCACCACGAGATTTAAGTGTTCTCACCCAGATCTCAGGTTTGAGTTTTTAATACTTCTTTTTCCACATCAAAAATCTTGGCATCGCCCCTAGAGTCTTAGCCATTTTCCTCTCACACTCTTTCACTTATGCGTGATGTGCTGGGGCCAGTTGGAGCTGCCCAGCCAGACTTGTCTTGATCAGTGTCTAATCCGCACTCACAGATCTGCCATGAACCTCTCCCATCTGGCTGGCTGCTGTGCGCCAGCCTAGCCCCCTTTACTGGCTTCCCTTTCGTAGGGTTGCAGCGGCAGCAAGACCCCACTCTCATCTCTGCAGTGCTCTATTCAGCTACTGTGAAAACTTGCAAGTGCCAGCCCGTTGCCCCGCCTCGGGAAGGGTGGCCACAGGCAGTTCCTTATGCACAGGCCACCATGCTGTGAGTTGTGCAGTTCGACCAGCTGCACCGCGCTCGGTATCTTATCAATTCTCCACGAGAGAGGGTTTTGCACTCCCGTTCCTCTAAGGTGACTTATTCCTAGTAACCTGAACAAGCTTAACTAACATACACCTATGGATGGAGCAGAGAGACCAAGAGAGGGCAGGTAGGGCAGGAATAGCTAAGTACCTGCGGGCAAGACAGTCTCAGGCGTTTTAGGACTTGGGATGCCTGCGAAGTAAAGAAGCTCGTCCACCTCTGGCCTTTAGCCTCATATTCTGTCCTAGCAGATGGACTGTGCTCGCTCAGGGAGCACTAGTATTGTTAGGTTTCTCTTTTCATGTACGTGTCTGCCTCGCATGCATTGGTGCACCTGGGGCTCATCTCTAAGTGCTAAAACTGTATACAGATATATCGTTAAATCGCTTCGACTAGATCGTAAGCTCATTGAAGTCCAAGGTTGCCCCTCATACCTCTTTGTACTCTCATAGGTAGTCACTAATCTCTGCTCTTTGCCTGGCTGCTTAAATGACCATTTCCAGCCAAGCTAGAATTGGCCTTCTCTGTTATTCTGTCTCATAGCACTGTGTTCTTTTCCTTCATAACACTTGTCACAATTTACTGTGCTTCCCCGAAAATAAGACCTAGATGGACAATCAGCTCTAATGCATCTTTTGGAGCAAAAATTAATATGATATCTGGTATTATATTATATTAGACCCGGTCTTATAGTAAAATAATACTTGGTATTATATTATATATTACATTATATTACATCACATTGTATTATATTACGTTACGTTACATTACATTATATTATATATTATACCTAGTCTTATAGTAAAATAAGACCATGTCTTATAGTAAAATAAGACCAGGTCTTATATTAATTTTTGCTCCAAAAGATGCATTAGAGCTGATTGTCCAGATAGGTCTTACTTTCGGGGAAGAACGGTATAATTCTGTGTTGTCTGTAATTTACTTATTAATGTATGTCTTTCCCATTAGGCTTTAAGTTCCATGAAGGCAGGGACGCTGTCTGCTTTGTTCATATCTGTATTCCCAGCACCCATATAATGCCTGGCACATATCAGTATGTTTTTGAGTTATAAAGGTGTGGTTCCCCAGGTGGACAGTAGTAAGTTTAGGGCCAGAGATTGTCTCTGTTCTCCTAGATCTTACCAACTGGGAAAGTCCTTGGCCTTTACCTTCAGGTTCTGCGGAGCTATATAGACCCTAAGCATTGCTACCTCTTCCCTCTGACTGCCAGTAACTTGATTCAAATGAATCTCAGAGCCTGTAGAACACATCTCTGGGTAAGCGGTGGCAGCTACCTTAGCTGATCTGTCCCTGTCCCATTTGTCCATGGAGGACCTTAGGAGATGAAGGGCTGGATGGCTTTGGGGCTACAGATGCAGAGAGGTGGGTAAGTGTACTTCTTAACCAGGCATGTAGGGGCGAATGCAAAGGCTACCCTGGGTGCACCCACAGGGGAAGTGTGCTCTTTCATATCTACCTGATATGACCATATGTACCCTCATAGGGAAGCTCCTTAAGACATCCAGTCACCATATACCAGCAAGAATTCCATCAGAAGCTAGTTATCTTCAACTAAATGTGTCTTTCTGATGCACATTTATGGATTTACCCAAATTAGATTGTGGAATTGCAGCATCACACTTCATTATTACCTTGAAATCACAATTTCATTCTGAATGACCAAGCCTTGTAAATAATTTAAGCACCACCTGTCATGCATACTCTGAAACAAGCTGCAAGTTGGTAATGGGTGATATTTGGATAACTGATTAAATAGATAAATCATGGAAATCAGAAATGGAAAAAAAAAGTCAGTTCTATACTTGAACCAGCTATGCAGTGGTCTTTGGCTCAGTAATGGACCGTCCTCTCTCATGCAGATCTTGCTCTCACTCAAGCTTTTTCTCTTCCTTTTTCCCTTTCTGCATGGAGCTCCCTTATCCCTCTTCAGACCTTGCAGTAGACAGCTTCTCCCTTTCTACTGTTTACACATTGTGTGTTCTTTGGCTGGTAATCTCTAAAAGCCTTTGTGTGAGGTTTTATGTATTTTTCATCCAACATTGGTATTGCCCCAAGGATCCTCTTCCCCTAAGCAGTGACACTAGATTTTGACAGTCCTTTTCTTTCTCATCATTACGGGATGGCCCTCGTCCAGAATCATGCTCGTGGTCATATCTAAGATTAGGACTATTGCTCGGAAGGCCAGGGACTTGCCAGCTGAGCCAGGCAGACAGACAAGAGGAGTGACAACATAGAAAAGTAGGTTGTTCAGGCCATGAGACCCAAATAAATCTTGTTCCTGAATTAGCCGTACCTCAGAATTGTAAAGAATCCCCAGCCACTCCAAAAGACTATAGGAAAAAGTAAGACCAAGTCAGGGATTTCCAAAGCAAGATTCTCAATTGGGGAAATTGGGGGAATGTGTTCGGATGGGGTGTAACCAATTTAAATTTTTTAAAAAGAAAGGAAAATAACTAAAACAAAGAGAATAAAAGAAAATGTTTGGCTGAAATGATAAAATTGGGCAGCAGTGTGACAGAGTAAGGGCAGACCTACATGGATAGCTGAGGAAGTAGGTGGAAAGAAAGGTAAGGGAATATCTAAATTCAGAATTCCTGTGCAAGAATACCTTCCCATGTTTTAAAGGGTGATTATTTTGTGATTATTTGGCACTATAATTTACCATGTTTTTAATAAGACCTAGGCAGACAATCAGCTCTAATGCGTCTTTTGGAGCACAAATTAATATAAGACCCGGTCTTATTTTACTATAAGACCGGGTCTTATCTAAAATAATATAATACAGGGTCTTATATCAATTTTTGCTCCAAAAAACTCATTAGAGTTGATTGTCCAGCTAGGTCTTATTTTTGGGGAAATATGGTAGTAGGATCAACTGTTAGGATATTTTCAAATTATTTGTTTTGATAATCTACAAATCTTCCCCAAAACTTGGGATTAGAACTTCATTTCTGCTGACTTGCCCACATGAAATCTATTCTTTTAAAAAGATAAAGAATAAGTAAAGAAAGCAGCAGGAGGAAAACTAGAGTGGGAGGCCGGCAAGGACACGTGTGGCCATACACCTGCTGTGTGTGTGTGACACACCTAACTATAAATGCGTATTTTACATGACTGTCTGTCTACTTTACACTTGACATATGTGGGTCTTCCTATTTTTGAGAGACAGAGATGAATGTTACATGTTCTTCCCCTAAAACCTTTACACAATATGCTACATCTCATTTTGTCCATTATTAAAATCAGGGTTCTTTTGTTAAGTAAATAAACGGAATGAATTATCAATGCTAATTTAGACCTTTCTCCCTTCATCACTGTGATTTTTCTTAACACTTTTAAGCATTGTATTTGAGTGGCTAAGAGCCCTGTTTTTTTAAGACAAATCTTATATTTCAGTGTCAAATGTATCCAATTTATGACAAGTGCTTAGACCAGTTTGTTACCTTCTCTGGGCTTCATTTTTTCCTTGAAACAATGACTAATTATTCCCGCTCCTCCCGGCACTGTCGGGATCTTTGGAAGGTAAATGAGATCCTATCTCTGACAGCATTGCCTGATCTTCAGAGGAAATCTGCAGTATTATTATAAGTTGTTACTGTTCTCACCCAAATTGCACCCCATGTAATGCTCGTGACACCCACTCTAGCTAGGCTTTCACTGGCAAAATGATTTAAACACGGTGGCTCATCTTGGGCTGTGCTCAGGGTTCAATGTGACATTCTGTGGGCAGCAATTTAGTGGTGCTCTTGGCCTGTGTGTCTGCACTGGGCTGTCTGAGACCTAAGTGAAGATGGAGGCAGTGGCTTTCTGAGGGGGAGGCTTTGGGTTGGGAGGTGGCTAAGTGGTTACAGGAAGGCAGGTGCTGGTTTACCTGTTTGCCAGTTTATTTTCTTTGGGGAGGCAGTGTTTCAATTTACTGCATTCCTTGGAGGTTTGACATATCAATTAGATGTTATCGACAGTAATAGAGGGGCAGTTGCTGTAAATGTGAAGTTTTTACTGGTAAGCCATGAAATGACACCCCAAGGGACTATAACAGTGGCGTGATGAATATCGTGTTACCTGCACACGGCAGAGGGACTGATTAATAGGGGAGGATGATTCTGTCTCCTGCACTAAAATGTTATTTATTCATTTGCTGTCAATCAAACCTTCTGTTCTAATTGGCTGAAAGGTTAAATCATGAAGATCTGCTCATAAACCAAGTTAAGGTAGGAAGAAAAGCAGCATTAAATCATCCTCAGTAGTTTGTTTATTTACTGCATTATTGCCTCAGTGTGACCTTGGAGAGCCTTTCTCTACCTTCTGGTTACAGTAGCAGCCTTGAGCTGAGGACTCACACGCATGGGTGGAGGTTGCTGGACAGAAGGAGGTGTTGCTGTGCCTGGCGGTGTAGCTGAAATCTGAAAAAGGCTGTGCTTGGTACCACGGCTCCTCTTTCTGCTACAGTGTTAACGTATGGCTCTTGTATTGTACGGCACTTGGAAAAAAGGAAGAATTATTTCCAACAAGATAAATATATTTCCACACTAACAGTTTTATAAAGATGTCAGCGAATAAGTATCGGCATCATTAAATCACATTTTAAAGGCAGGCTTCTCGTTGTGATAAATCTGCATTATCAAGTCTCATTTCTGAAATGAATCATACATGGTAAAACTTTATGAGAGTTGAATAAAAGATCCCTTGTTGGCCAGTACAAGTGTATATTGTCAAACCATGCAGAAAGGATAGCTTCAAATCCCAGTGAGAACGCCAGTGGGTTACACCCCTTCCTTATCAGCAGTGTTTTAAGGACGAGCTACTTTGGGGTGGTAAGGAACTTGCCTCACTGCCCAAGTAGCTTATTCAAAGAAAGTCAAGAGTAAACTACCATTCAAAGGATCTTCCTACTCAGCTCTGCCTGTGAGAACACAGCTCGTTCTTCAGTGGTCAGTATCCCAGGACCACAGTGCAGAGGCAGGTGGGGCCTGACAGGCGTGCTCACCCTCTAGGGGGTCTGTCCTCACCACGCACCTCTCCGGACTTCCTGCTCATGCGCTCCCACCTCCGCTGCCTCAGCCATAGAGGCAGACACTGCAGCCTAAGAAGTAGACTGCTTTTCCGTTAAATTTTCTTTCTTTCTTTCTTTCTTTCTTTTCCTTCCTTCCTTCCTTCCTTCCTTCCTTCCTTCCTTCCTTCCTTCCTTCCTTCCTTTCTTAGGTGCTCAACAATTTGATATGTAAAATGAAGCAGTCAAATCAAGGCTTTTGGGGCACTAGAGTTTTTGTGTTTTGTTTTTTGTGTTTGTTTTTTTTAATTAAATTTTATTGGGGTGACAACATTAATAAAGTTACACAGGTTTCAGGTGTACAATTCTGTAATACTTCATCTATAAATCACATTATATGTTCACCACCCAGAGTCAGTTCTCCTTCCATCACCATATATTTGATCCCCTTTACCCTCACCTACCACCCCTCACCCCCTTATCCTCTGGTAACCACTAAACTATTGTCCGTGTCTATGAGTTTTTGTTTATTTGTTTGTCTTGTTCCTTGTAAATCATATGTTTTGGTGTGCTTTTAATAATGCCTTATGTCCATCACCTTGATGCTTAACAAATTCACTTCCACGGTTGTTTATTTCAGTATTTTAAGCACAGACTGCCATGTCAGCCCTTGAATCTGACATACCATATTACCATGTTAAATAACGTATTAAATAACGTTGATATACCACATTTAATATAAATTAGCCAAAGATAGTCTATTTGTCAGCTCTTTGGAGAGTGTCTCTGAGATGGCAGGCGTAGCTGACTGAATGCCTTCCTCTGTGTTTGAAATTATTTATATTTGTGTATCTGTTTTAGGCTATCACGTTTATGAAAAGGTGTAACAAATGCCATTGGTGAGTCGTATGGTAAAAACGGCCAGCATTATTTGCTTTTGCATCTTTTGGTGGCTGCTGGGTTCATTTGACCATAGGCACACTCACCCATCTCAAGACCACCTGGCCTTGTTCATTCGTGCTGAATAACAAAACTTTACAAGTGTGGTGTTCCAAGGTCAGATCACACGGGAGATGCATGACAAAACTCCTAGGTGGTGTGACAAAACTGGAACAGTTTCAAATCCGAGGATTCATGAGAACGATGAAAGCGAAGAAGCTGGAGTTAGGTGGCTAATTTGTAAGGGGAGAGTATTTAGTCCAAAGAAGAGAAAGTGACAAAGCAATGTCCTCATTCTCCTTCTGCAGGAACAGACAGCAGCATGCGGATATGTGCTGCCTCTTACTAGACCCGCATAAAGGGCTCATCAGTCAGCAGTAGCTGTCGCGTTACCACACCTGGTACCGTCTGGGTGGCACGAGCAGAATCTGTACGAAACAGTGGTCTATCTAGAAAGTCACACTCAACAATGGATTACTTCTGCACTGATCAGATAGATAAAATGTCATATGTAACTAGAAATTAAACTTTATACAGAGAGAAAGTAAATGTCATATATAACTAGTCATTAAATTTTCGTGCCTGAGAAATATACAATCTATTGATCGTGGGGACTTAAGAATAAAGCAAATTAAGTCAAGATAACCAGTGTTTCCTTTATGCAGTTGCCCAATCGTAGCTTCATTATGTCTGTCCTTCCTGTGAACTTCTGTCCGTGCCTCACACACTCAGCCTAACGGGCAGAACCCAGTCGGCAATAGACGTTCCAGACCAGGAAAGTTGGGACCTGGACAGGAGGCCAACCTACTGCTACAGAAGAGAATATTCCAGAAGGCCTCTTCAGTAGGGTGGGGTAAACAGCAGGACAATCAATCTTCAGGGAAGTCTGTCACTTAGGGAGTATTCCAGGCAAGTTCCTGCCTTGGAAACTGGGGTTCAGAAACAGCCCTAGGAGGACTGGAAAGGTTATGGCAGGACCACAGAGTGTCCAGGGGATGGGACAGAGCAGAGGTCAGGGCCCAATTCATCCCGTAGGCTGCTTTTGTCTGATCTGTAAGCTTAGAATGGTTTTTACATTTTAAAGAATAAAGAAGTTGTTAAAAAAATAAAGAAGTATCTGACAGGGAACTGTGTGGCCTAAAACACTTACCATCTGGCCCTTCACAGTAAAAGTTTGCTGACCCTGGGGATGGCACAGACTTGAGTACAGAATAATTGCTGGGACCAGAGGTATGACATGCTTGTTGAATTACCAGGAGTGAGGTGAGAGCCAGTTCTTAGGACTCAAGCTCACGAGAGCAGGACCCACAGTAGGGCTCAGCTTGCTGCTGAGTGACTTCCCGTACCCCCACTCTGAGGGGTAAGATGGAACCAGGGCTCCGGTAGAGTCCGCAGGTAAAAGAGAGTCAGGCGGGTCCTGCAGCAGGAACTCTCTCAAGGTGTGGCAACAGAGGGACACCTGACATGATAGTGGCAGTTTATAGAATGCTCTCCCAGCCTCTGCCTCGTTGGACCTTCTTAACTACCTGCAGGATAGGTGTTTTCCAGGTGTGACAGCCAAGACTCCAGAGATGGAGTGATTCACCCAAAGCCCTGCAGCTAGTGAGTGGCCGAACCTGGGCCAGGCCTCAGGCATGGGACTCCTGCCTCGTGGACTTCCTGCTCCCCCATAATACCTCCCCCAGTAGTAATCCTTGGCCAGCAGACCCTGCCTCCTGACCAGGATACCTATGGAGTACTTTTGAAAGCTGGATTTGGAACCTTTCCACAGTGTCACCTCCGTGTCAGTCTCTCGTCCTCACTGCCACTAAAATTACCTTCCTGAGTTCTTCTGATTCCCTTATTCTGAAACCTCTCATGATCTTCCCAACTCACTGCCTTCCATCTACTGGAGCATAAGCTTGTCCTGTTTGTTATCTTCTAGAACCAGTGGGTCTCAAAGTGTGGTCCTTAGGCCACCACCATCACCTGGGACCATGTTAGAAGTACCAACCCTCAGGCCCCATCCAGACCTACTGAGGCAGAAACCCTGTGGGTCCCATCCCAGTGTCCCCCCACATCTGTTTAGCACACGCTCCAAGGCGATGCTGATGAGTTCAAGTTTGAGACGCCCTGAAACAGCACATCAGATTATGGGCACACCCCCCTTCCCGCCTGTAGGAAGCCCTAAACGAGCGCATCGCCGGCGTTCTCTGTAGAAGGTCATTGCTGCACTCTTTGCTGACGGTGAAGGTATTAGTGACAGCTACAGCACGGTTGTTGCGTATTGGTTCTCTCATGAGGACCAGTGAGCATTCCGCTTCCGTGGCAAATTCTTCAGATGCTCCCCAGCTGCTAAGCACTCCCATCCTGAGGACGTAACAGAATTGAGGAGTACGGGACATAAATCCATTACCATACGTGCGGTAAAACCATCTATCCAGGGCCCCAGACTCGGGGGTTCCAGCATCTCAGATCCTCAGAGGGAACCTGTGTTTGCCAAATGCTGCATTTCTGTAGGATGCACACTAGTTCATCCGGCTAGACTCACTGCTACAGAAAGGGGTCCCAGCCGAGTGCTCCCCAAAGGTTCCTTACAACCCAGACCCACCTGCTAACAGGGCCCTTTGACCCAAAGTTGGGAGTTATGATCCTTCCCACAACGGTTATAAAATTGAAGACAAGAAAGTGAAAATCGTAAAAACCAAGATGGATATTCCAACCCAGTCATGTGCTCTGAGAAAACAAACTGTACAGTACGCGTTGCATTCTCAATTTAGTGTGGCTCCCTCTCACGGTATTTTGTCACATCCAGAAGAAATGGCTCCAAGAGGACTTTTGTCATCTTTAGGTATAGAATAGAGCAGTGGTCCTTCACAAGGAGTAAAGGGCAGAACTATATTCTCCCCAAAGCCTTAAAATGGATACAGAGGGTCCCTTTCCCTGGGGTAGTGTTTAGGCAAGGGTTGGAGCTGTTATTAGCAGCAGTGGGGCTAGGGGAGTTTTTGGTGGTGGTTCATCTCTCGTTTAAAGGCTCCTCAGTACAGAGTTTCAGATCTAGAAGTCTGCTGACTTGATAGGGGGGAAAAAAAACAGCTGAATGACAACACGGCTGAAATATCATCCATTTCTCCCTCTCAGACCCCACAGTCCTTCAGGCCTGCCCCGCAGGACACCAGTGTGATCCTGGTGGGGGCCGACCCATAGCAAAACAGGGAGGTGAGTAAAGTGTCTAGCAACTTTCGCAACATCTACTTTGTGCTTTCACACACTTGGTTGAACTTTTCAAAACTATCGACGAAACAACTTGCCAGCTGTGATTACCAACAGCTCTATTTGACGGTCTTTGACAGAAAGCCAATGGCAAGTGCAACGTCCTCTAGCGGTAACAAGGGCCTTCATTAGCAGCTGCTGAGGGGCTGCATGCCCTCCTGGACCCGGGAGAGCGATTCCTGTCCCCTAGCAGTGTTCACTCGAGCATCAATAAACTGTTTGCTCAGTGTGCCCAGGGGCAGACATGAAGCCTGCCTGTACCTCTCCATCACTCAGAGGGTTTTTTATGTTCCGGTCTCCAGGAACACAAATAATATTCTTTCTAAGCCGCTCCAAAATACAAGTGATAGAAAATATCATGGAAAAGGTGAATTGCCAGACAGTAAGCCCTCATGACTGAGAGCTTATTCATAAAATGATGACAAATTTATTGCACACATTCACTGCTGGCTTTCTGAGATTAATAGCTGATCTATCTGATTTTAAAGCCTGACAATGGAATCAGAAAGAGTTACTGGTCAGTTTTCACATCCATCCCCTTCACCCAGCAACCTTCCTCCCCAAGAAAAAATACCAAAAAATAAGCTGATTGAGCCTTAGCGACAGCCTTACAGTATTTCACTGCGGGAGAGTTCCATGTGCCAAGGATAACTTTTAACCTTGTTGAATGTGGTTTGACTTTGTGACATCTACCTTCAACTCTGCCAAACCGTGAGGGCAGGGGACTAGAGCTGTGAATAACTAGGGGTAGATTGAAACACACCCTGAAAGGAAGCCATATTTCTGTGCGTCTGGAGGCTGCTTGTTTACTATGAAGTAGTAAAGAAGTCATTGTTTGATGTCTTAGCCTTGGGGGCATGAACAAAATTCAAAGCAGGTGTTAAGAAAGCCACCGCATCAAATCTTGTGCACACACACGCACGCGTGCGCGCGCGCACACACACACGGCCCAGGTTCAGAAACTGTGGGGACGGAATCGCTAAGGTTACTGGCCTGAGGAGAATCAGGATTCATCCCAAAGAGTGAGGTGCCTTTTGTGCAGCTTCTTTCTCCCTGATTTTGTTCCTCTGGCTAAGAAAAATGATCCCATGATCACCCCCAGCCGCCATACCGCCAGCCTTTCTCCTGGCCCAGCTAAATCCTGCTACCTGTGGGGGCATCTGACTTTTGTGTCAGAAAGTATCTAAAATATTGAACTTAATTTATGTACTTAACACATGCCCTGGCTGTCACCTGTCCGGTCTCATTGTCCACCGTGCTTTGTGAGTTCATAGGGAGACCGCAAGCTGCCTTTTTCCTTCCTGCACTGTGACACCAGCACAATGCCACACAGCAGCCTGGCTGACGACCCTGAGATGGGCAGAGCAGGGTCTCAGGGGAGTTCCTTCTTGCCTGCGTCTAGGCCAGTGTACAGCGAGAATCTGGGGAAGGGGACAGAGGGTGACTTGGAACCAGCCCACAGAGATGGGGTGGGGGGCTGCAAGAGAACGCACACCTCTTATAAGTCGTAAGGGAGGGCTAAGCCAACAAAGGCTGGACCCAGAAAGTCACCAACACCAAGATGAGGGTAGTGGGTTATGCTTTTTATCACGAAAAGTGTTGGTAAGAGGAAGAAATGATTTTTTTAAATTCAACTTTCTTACTGTCAGAAAATGTCCCAAAGAAAGATTGTTACATGCCCTGCACTGCCTTCCATAAGCTGGCAGGCCATTCATTCACTGTCCTGCTTTAATTTTGTTGAATGTGGCAGTTTATGCAAATTCTGGAAAAGGCCTTGATAGGGCTTGCCACAAACACTTGCTACCTGTTCATTACCGAGCTCACACTTCAAGATTCTGAGCGTGAAATGGCTCTAGGCTCATCTCGGGCAGCTTAGTACTAAGAGCCACAGTTTTCCTCATAGAGAAACAATGCTCTGTACTCTGGGGATTTTTAAAGTTCTCCCCATTGCCCCCAATTTCTTACCTGTTCAGCTGCAAGTATTAGGCCCTTAATGGCTGGAAAGGGAGAGTCTATTTTTAAGTTTGTACTGACTATACCCCTGCTGAGTGAATTTGGCATGTCATCAGATCTGGAATATCCGCAGGGGCTTAGTGTAATTTTTGGGTAGAAATTGGCCAGGTTTGATTCAGAAAATGTCTGGCGGTCCTTCTGGAGAGCCGTTGGCTTGCTTAGCTCTGTGTGCTGGAGTGGGTTTCTGAGGTCAGGGCCAGGCTTTGTTCTCCACTGGCTTTGGGCATGAATTTCACAAAAGCAGCCCTTTTTTTAAATCTGAGATTCAGGGGGGCATTTAGTCCTCATTGTGTTCTAAATGCATTTGGTATTTAAAACACTAGGAAATGAAGTCACCAGATTCTTAACATTTAAAAACTGGCTCCTGCCCATGCCTGGTCCTCACATTTTGGAGACAGTGTGCTTCTGGGGAGAACTGGAAGTGGAGCTGGTCGGCCACACAGAGCCAAGGAGCCAGTGCTTTCCTAGGAGGCAGCCGTTTCTGCAGAGTGAGCTGCTCTCCTCACAGGCTGAAAGGAGCCACTCACGTCATTCAGTCAGTAATTCTGTTGTGCTTGCCGGGGACAGGGAGACCTCTGGGGAGCAGCACACGGAAACTGCCCTCTCCCGCCAGCCTCCAGAGCTGCTGCTGGCAGGAAGTGTGACCACACTGCCAGCGTTTCCATCCATTCGTGGTTCTTAGGCAAATGTCAGCACAATTCCCAAGCGCCTGAGCTGGGCACTGAGAACAAAAGTAAGAGCATCCCTAAAAACGACATGTAGCAAATCAAGGTGTTTGGAGTGTGTGGAGCTGGGAGGGAGGAGACCTAAGTCCCCTCGCCCCACCACCGGCCTGGTCTAAGGTAGCTTATTTCCCCGCACTCAAAACCACAGCCCCAGGTAGGCCGTTCCCCATGACATCCCCAGGGCTGGGTCCAGGTCATTCTACCCAGCTGCTGTCAGAGAGAAGGGAATGACTAGCCCAGAACCTGTGCCGTGGATGGAGAGCCTTCCGCTCCCTTCACCTCCAAGAGAGGGCGGCTCCCCTCTAAGGACAGGACACCACAACCATTCCTGGTCACCATGTTGAGTGGCTTTGAATGTGTCTGGTGGGCCAAGAGTTACTACTCAGTCGGCTAGAATTGGCAGGTTGCTGATTTCCTTCTGCACACCAGCCAGCTGTGGGCTCCAGCACAACAGGAGGGTCAGTTAGTGGACTCAACACAAGGCTGGCCAGTGTGGTCCAGCATTCTCTGTCTGGCCCGTGAAGTCTGTCCGAGTGTTTATTTCCAGAGACAGCTAGGCATTTTGGCTTCCCACACAAGTGGCAGCGAGGATCCCCTTGTTTGTGAACTACACACACACACACACACCCTGTCCAGCCTCTGCCTGTTACCCCTCACCAGGGCAGGGACTCCTTAGTATTTATTTGGCAGTGGGGAAAAAAATTGCATTTTGTCTCTGATGTGGACCTAGCACCGTATGAGCAGTGAATTTTGTCTGAAGAAGACGAGTAACTGATCGTCAGCTAAGGGATAACCTGTCAATATCAGACAAGGTTAAGCCAAAGTGGATATTGATACAAAATCCATATCTGTCGGAGCCTTCAAGAGCTCCAAGAACATGGACGGAATCTGGAGAACTGGAGGGGAGGCCCTCCCACCTCTGCACTGAGCCTTGTGAAATGGTTTGTTCACACTCTTTCAGGCCCCAGATCTCTCAACTTTGGGCAAGACTGTCTTTGGTAGTAGCTATTTCTGCACCCACTTCTTACTCCCTTTTGTTCAGAAATCTTCTTAGAGGTTCGAGCTTGCCACAGAAAATCTTTGTACCTTAAAAGCTCACTCCGTTGGCCAGCTCCACCAAAGAAACCAATGAACAAAGGCTCCTGAGGAATGAATAGCCTTTTCCCTGAGTGGGGAAGGAGATGTAGCTATTAGGCTGAGGAAGTCAGATGGCCTGTGACCTAACTGGGGTTGGGAGGGTCTGTAGGGACTACTGCAGAGCTACTGCTCAAGACACACTCTCCCTTGGAAGAGGCCCAGGTTTCTCTCTCATGCCTGAGTCTCTTGGAGGAGGTAGATAATAGGCAAGGGCAAAAGTCATTAATTATAAGATCCAGCTGTGACAGAAACCCCATTAGAAAGAACTCTTCAAAAGACCAGACATTTAGAACTGTTTCAACAGAGTTTAAATTTGCAAGGGAACCCATTAAACCTTGTAAGAAAGAAATGCCAGACCAAGAAGGTGCTTTACAGACACTAATTTGATTGACAAGGCCTCCCATGTTTGTACACCACACAAAAGCTCTTGCCAGATGCAGCTGTGTGTGGGCATGGGCACGCACACACACCCAAACACACCAGCTCCCAACACCACTTGTGTACAAACATGAATACAGAGGCAGGAAGAAACATGAATTTTCTTTTTTTCTGCAGGATACTCAAAACCATTGCGTTTCTTAGCACAGCTGCTGCAAGAGAGAGAGAGAAAAGCACTTGGCCCCAGAGTCTGTTTATGTGTTTGAGCCGAGAAAGCGATTTTTATTGCAAGGAGCTCTAAGTGAGACAGACAGAGTCAGAGAATGAGAGAGAGAGAGATAATTATCTAAATTATGTTCGTGCTATTATCGAAGACGAATATAGTTAAAATGTAATTAAATATGACGGGCTAGCAGGATGTAAGCCAAGCTTTGGAATGCTAATCATCAATTACTGCACCCCCTTAGGGGAATCAAGGAGCTAGATGGCAGAGGGCAGGAGCAGGGGCTTGGGGATGGGGGATTAAGTAAGATGTGGACTGTTAACACAGCCCCCTCTGCTCACATCTCCCCACGTCCTCAAACACTCCACGAATGTCCCCGGGACACACACCTGCCACAGGGTTAGAAGCCCTCAGCTCAGCTCATCTGAGGAGCTGGCAGGAGGGTCCTGACCCTATCTTAGAGAGGAGACTCCTCCAAAAGGGAAAATTATGCTGTGAGCAGGGAAAGCAAAACCCAAGGCCGACTCACGTTGGAGCAGTAAAGGCAAGTGCATTTACCAGAGAGAGACCTGAAGTTCCCCTCAGCCCGGAAGCGTCAAATGCCCACCCAGGTCCAGCAATCCCAGGGGCAGGAGGAGCCTACAGGAGGGTTGATCTGGACTGTAGTTAGGACGGAAGATGACGTGTGTCATCTTCTGCTCCATCCACAGCTGGAGAGAGGGTGCCATGCTGGCCATACCTTAAAATCACCTGAGGAGCTTAAACAAGACTGTCACAGGGCCCACCCCCAGAGATTCTGAGTTTTAATTGGACTGAGGCGCAGCCTGGAGTTAGAATCTTTAGAATTCCACAGGATAACCTACTCACCATACATGGGAGCAAGGAGGCAGCTGCAGCTGAAGACTTTATCAGCCGGTACGTCCTTCCCAGAAGCTCACCTGTACCTGTCTCAAGGCCAAGAAGAGAACAGTGTAAGAAGATCGATTGTTTTGAACTGAAACATAATTTTTATATCAGTTCTGGGGCTAGATCCCCAAAGAATTTTGAAGTGGCAGGATTCCTGTGTAGGAGTTAGAAATTTAATTCATTCCGTTTTGCCGCTGCCTGAGCTCTTTCTAAGGCTGTGATAGAAACCTGGCCCCCTGCTTGGGCCAGGTGGGTGAAGTGAGTGAGTGAGTACAGCAGACCAGGACAGGCCCCGGGAAGTGATAGAGAGGGGCCTGGGTCCGTCAATGTTCGCCTTGGCTCCAGCAGTGCTGTCTTTGCTGCAAAGAGGACCCAAGGATGCCAGACCTTCTGGTTTTCAAGAGAAAGCAGAGACTTGTATTTCACTTGAAGTCTCCCAATTTTAAGTGGCAGCTAATTCAAATCTTATACAATACTCAGTAAACCAGCAAAATGTGTCTGAGCCTCCCATGTGTGACCTTTGCTCTCAGTAAGCATTTGTCTGATGAGCATGTGAGTAAATAATCACTAATCCTGGTGATTCCTAACCACCTCAGGTCTGCAGTCAGGTGAGACACACTTAGCACTGTTTTTTCTAAGCCTGGCACATAGAGGCCTCTTCATAAATAGCTGCTGCATGGATGGACAGACAAGGTGAATGGCGTGAGCCCAGAATTCTCTGTAAGTCAGAGCAGTGAGACAGCTGTACCGTCCAGTTAAACATCGTGCGAGAGAAAAGAACTTCCTCCCCTGGGGGACACATTCGACAGTGAGACCTGTACCGAGGCTTCCTTTAGACGGTGTCAGACATCTGGGGACCAGGGAGCTCCTTGGAAGAGGTTAAGTGATCTGGGCTGCCTGCCACTGCCCTGCACAGGACACCTATTCTCCGTCTGTTTCTGGAGCAAGTGAAGGGGTCCCAGGCTGGGAGTCAGCTGAGAAAGGGCCCAGGCTGAGCGCTGTGACAACACAAGAATCCCCAACTCCCCCAGTGTTGTGGCAGACACTCTCCCTCACATGCCCAGTCCTTGGCACAGCTTTAGATATGATTTAAGAGATGCCTGTGCTCCACCCACCTCAAGATTGAAGAAGACAATAAGAACAAGTTGCTCAGACAGAACAAGCAGGCAGCTGTGGGGCCAGCACGCAAGGCGCTCGGAAAGAATGGTCACTTCAGGCCAGTCTGGTGGCTCACTCAGGGCCTCTCATTTCCTCACGCCCCCGTGCCACACGGCTCGGAAAGGGCACCACCATCGCTGCATAAGCTCAGCTTATAGAGGACAGCGTTTGGTATTTCCTCCCTTTTTCAGAATCTTTTTCGAAGGTTCATGTTTGCCTTGCAGCCCTGTTCCCAAAGGCTGTAAATAAATCTGTTCCCCACATACTGTGTTTCCCCCAATATAAGACCTAGCTGGACCATCGGCTCTAAGGTGTCTTTTGGAGCAAAAATTAATATAAGACCCAGTCTTATTTTATTATAAGACTGGGTATAATATAATATAATTAATATAATACCGGGTCATATTAAATTTTGCTCCAAAAGACGCATTAGAGCTGATGGTCCGGCTAGGTCTTATTTTGGGGGAAACAAGGTATCCTTTCTATTCCGCATCACCACAGGCTTTGCTCCCTTTCTTGTCTCTGTGTTTTAACTTTTGAATATTTTTTATTTTTATCGAAGTTAAATATGTGTATAGTTTTAAAAATCATGCAGAACCACAAGGCTTAGAACAGAAAGCAGCAGTCCGCTGCCTCACCCTTCCCTACCCCAAGTCCCACTCCCCACAGGCAACTTCTTTCCACTTTTTGTCTTTAAAAATGTTAATATTTTGAAAACATAATACGTTCAAAGAAAATACATTTAATATAGTTAAAAAATTAAAAACTACAGACAGTGAAATGTCTTCTTTCCACTCACCTCTTCCTCCAGAGATAGTTTATACATAAACAGATGTATGTGTTGTCTCTGTGTTTCTATACCTTGGAGATCTCTAGAGAGCCCCTCCCTGTCCTGTGTGAGTGTGTGTGTCCTCCCCACCCCACTGCATAAGTGCATAGTCTTTCCTAGTAGGGACAGAGACAGTCCCTAGTGACAAGCATTTAGGTTGTTTCTATTCTCTTGTTCACACAGTGCTGCCATGCTGCCCTTCCTCCTGCTCTGTTCCCATGCAGGGAGCATATCATAAGCTAACGTGATGCAGGAGAAATTGCTAGCTCTCGGGGGTATGCACATTGAAAATGTTGCTGGTTGAGTGTATGTCAGTTTACACTTCCTCCGGCAGTGTGTGTGTGAAAGGCCTGTGTCCCGCCACTTGTCCATCATAGCATGCGATCACACTTTGAGATTTTGAGGCAAGCATGTTCATTTCTTTCAGACCTTTCTTTTGGTCTGTACTTTCATTTTTCTAAACTATGTGCTTATTCTGTTTCTTAATTCTGTGACCAAAATCATCTGTTGTTTTCCTATTTTGGAAAATAGGAATTTAGCTTTGTTGCCCTCCCCCTTTGCAAGTATGAGGTCTGACAATTAAGCTTGCGAGCTCATCCTAGAAAAAGTGCTACATACCTCATTGCTGAATATCACTATGGTCACCTTCGAAGTACTCCCCTTGGGAAGCTATGCACCGACACCAGCACCTAGTCCACCCTTCAAAGCAATTTTGGAACTCTTTTTCTGGAATGGCCATCAGAGCTGTTATCGTATTACCCTGGTCATCCTGAATGTCATCAAAATGTCTTCCTTTCAATATTTCCTTCATCTTCAGGGAAAGAAAGAAGTCACTTGGGGCCAGATCAGGTGAGTAGGGAGGGTGTTCCAATACAGTTATTTGTTTACTGGCTAAAAACTCCCTCACAGACAGTGCCGTGTGAGCTGGTATATTGTTGGGATGCAAGAGCCATGAATTGTTGGCGAAAAGTTCAGGTCATCTAACTTTTTCACGCAGCCTTTTCAGCACTTCCAAATAGTAAACTTGGTTAACTGTTTGTCCAGTTGGTACAAATTCATGAATTGTTCCTCTGATGTCAAGAAAAGTTTAGCAACATCATTGCAAGAAGCTCGTGAGCTTGTCAGACCTGGTATACTTATGCTCTTCCTGTCCCCATCTTCCCACTCCAGGTAGGTCACTGTTTTCCGTTGTTATCATTCACCAGAGCCATAGCACGACTATGTAACTGGCGTTCAGAGCTAAGCCACATACTCTGTTATGATCACCTTTCTTTGTTCATTCATTGTTTTTCCTGGGATTAAAAATGATTTCGTATTATATTTCTAGATAGAGATAGATGCAGCACGAATTCTTCCCCCTAACTTTGGTCAGACCCGAATTCCCTGAACCTGGTCTCACATGTCTGGTAACTCAGGTTGTTTGTCCCACTAGAGAGGGCCTCTTGGAGCCCCCACTGTCCCTCTGCATGTGGGCCGGTTGCTGTTCCCTATCGTCCCAGAAGTCCCCTCGCCTCTGTTCCATGCCAGAGCCTCTGTTTTCTGGATTCCATAACTTTCTTTGCCTTTGTTTCATACTTTGTTTTTGGGGAGCATGTTTTCCAGTAGTTTTTTGTGAATGCCCTGGAGGTGAATTTTTGAGATTTATGCCTGAATGAAAGTTTCTTTGTTCTGTCCTAATACTTGATGATAGTCTGA
Organism: Rhinolophus sinicus; assembly: GCF_036562045.2. Taxonomy (NCBI): domain Eukaryota; kingdom Metazoa; phylum Chordata; class Mammalia; order Chiroptera; family Rhinolophidae; genus Rhinolophus; species Rhinolophus sinicus. The sequence continues at coordinate 87,024,929 of NC_133755.1, forward strand.
CTGGGAATAGTCCTCTGGTTGGGAACTAATTTTCCCCTCAGCATTTGTTAGATAGGTGCAAAAGTAATTGCGGTTTAAAGGGTTAAAAATAATTGCAAAAACTGCAATTACTTTTGCACCAATCTAATAGACCAAAGGGCTCCATTATCTTCTAACTCCCAGTGTTGCTTTTTAAAAATCTCATGTGAGGGGAGGCCGGTTAACTCAGTTGGTTAGAGCGTGGTGCTGGTAGCACCAAGTTCAATCTCCACATGGGCCACTGTGAGCTGCGCCCTCCTAAAATAAGAAAGAAAGAAAAACAAAATCTCATGCGATTCTGATTCCTATGTCTTTATCTTGACCTGCTTTTCAGAAGCATTTAGATCTTCTAAAGTTTCATACACTTTGGTGTGGGTGTTTTCTCATTTATTGTAGTCGCCCCTTTAACTTGGAAACTTCAGTCCTTCAGATTTGGGAAAATTTCTCATGCTACTTTGACAATTTCTAGCTCATATCTTCTCCACTCTTTTGTTCTAGAACATCTACTAATTGGATAGTGGACCTGTTGGTTTGATTCTGTCATTCTCTTCTTATCCTTTTTCTTCTACTTTCTGTCTTTGTCATTTTGTTTGACATTGGGGGAAATTTCCTCAACTTAAGCTTCTAACTATTTTTGAATTATTTATTTCAACTCATCGTTTTAATTTATAAGAGCGTGTCCTTGCTCTCCGAGTATTCCTTTTCCTATCATTTTATTCTTATTTCAACATGCAATAATACTTTCTTTTATCTTTCAGGAGGTAACACAGGGTTTTTTTTCCTGAAGTTTTATTCTGCTAACTGAATTATATCTATATCCTCTGAGTTATTTTTCTTTTCTGTTTGCTTTTGGTCTCTATCTTTCATGTTAGACTCTTTGATGGTCCTTGCCTGGATGTTTACCTTTAAAAGTTAGGTACTGAGAAAGCTGTCTGGAAGCTTTTTGTATGTGGATGGTTTTGTGGGCTTCATTGAAGGTCGTCAGACAGGAATCAGATGTCTCAGTGGGAAACCCCTGCCCATTCATTCTTACCCATCACTGGCTGCCTTCTGCTCCTCCTCACTGGGACGCTCTTCCCGCTGCATGGCCACTTCCTCCATAGGTCTCAGCTCAGTGTCACTGTACCAGAAGGAACGTCCTTGAATATGTTACCTAAAGCAGTGTGTCCCTCCCAGTCCACTGACACTGCTTCCTGTTTCTCCATAGCCCTTCTTTAACTCTGATAAATTTGTCTCTTCCACTAGAATGGAAGCTTTGTGAGAGCAGAACCTAAAACAGGGCCTATTCCATAGGAAGCACTTGATAAATATTGATGGCAGGAAGAATGCACAGAAAGAAGGACGGTAGACCAGTATCTCTATGTCTTTCCTCTTGGGCTGGCCAGTCTCCATAGAGAGCCTGCAGTCTCCTGCCTGGGGGTGGAGGTTGGATCACAGAAGCCTGAATGCCTAGGGAGGGAAGGGGCCTAGAAGTTTCCATCTGGCACATTGACGTCCATGTAGTGCCTCCCTTTTGCCCCCTTCAGGTTCCCGCCCTCTGCTGTGCCTGGCGTCCCCAGAGTCCAGACCCTCTGTTCAAGGACTCCCGAGTAAAACCCGTCTCCTGCCAGGGGAGGGGCTCCTCCCCACCATGCAGGAAGAAGGGGAATTGGTGATCCACCTGCTCCTTTTACCTGCTTTCAACTCTTGGTTCCGCCCCTGGAGCACCCTCATCCCCAGAGGTGGCTGGGGCTCGAGGACATGAGCCTTTTTCGGGTTCTGCGGGCAAATCCACTTGCTTCCTGTGTGTTTTCTCTCTGCGGTGTCGACACACAGAGTTGGGAACATCTCCTCATCCTTTCTCTGTCCTGTGCCCGTGTGTGTGTTTATTGTAACACATACATTTGATACGAAACATTTATTAAACTTCCTTCCTGTCCTTTTAGTGGAGAAAGCAAAGATTAACCCTTCTGCCCTGTTTTACTGCAGTTTGGCCAGATGCTTTCGTGTTTTCATCTCCCCACTGTCCAGCAGGTCTGCTACAGAAAATTCTGACATTTGCATTCTCTTTATAGCATAGGCAGCAGAGACCTGTAATTTGCAAGAGCTGAACAGACCAGGCACCCTTGACATAGGATCCACAGAATCCCCGGAGAAGGCAGGACAAGGCTTAGGGTGGAAAGCCATTCTCGGTGTTCCTTTCTCCTGTAGCCCTGAGGGCCTGTGCGGTGTTTCTCCCAGAGCCACTCACACAGACCCTGCACTTACAGATGGCGGCTCCGCTCCTGCCCCACCCGCCCTCTCCAGGCCTCTGCTCACTCCGACAGAGGCGCAGCTGTCTGATGGCAGCGCCACCTGGCAGATCCGCACTCCCACCTGGGAACCACTCCACCTTTCTCCCTAATTTTTATATTTGCAGTTTATTTAATTCCACCTCTGGCAAATTCTTTCTCACATAAACACAGACATGGTTTTAATCCCTTTGTTCTCCCTCTTTTCATTTATTTCAAGAACTATTTAAAATACAGAAAAGAATAAAAAGCAATAGAACATTCTCTCACATACTCATCCCCAGAATTGACTGTAGTGAATATTTTTCACATACACTTAAAGTATTTTTTATTTTGATCAAATAAATAAAACATTCCAGTTAATGTGGGAATCAAAAGACTTTGCTCCCCAAAAGCAATCCTCAAAAGCAATCCTGTGCTCCCCAAAAGCAATCCTGTTCCCCACCCTCTCCTCAGAGACAACCACTGTCATGAATTCAGCGTATCCCCTTCCAGAATATTTAAAAAGTATTGTACAAGCATGTGTGTTTTCCTGAGTAACGTGTACGGTTTTGTGTGTGTATAGTCCCACACTGGACGTGGTGTCCTCTGCCTTGCTTGTTAGTAAACCTTGTGTGGTTTAGATCTCTCCACCGTGATATATATGGAGAGAAGGAGCACCCTCGGAGCCTCTTCTATTGTCCATGTAAGTGAATATAAAGATATAATGATAACAGCCAACGGTTACGGTGTTGTACCATATGCCACGCACTGTTTCCTCACTGGATCCTCATACTCCTAAATGTAACGGCTCTACTGTTATCACCCCAGTTTCACACAGGAAACTGTGGCTTTAGGGAACCGTCCTTTGCCTGAGGTCAGCTCGTAATACACGAGTGTGTGTGATCTCCAGCCACAGAGGCTAGACACCAACTCGTAGGTGAGGTGTCGGTCATACTCTGGGACGCAGGTGACAGTGAACAGTCAGGGCCCCAGCCTCTCAATCACTGGAAAGGTTCTCACTGTGACCTTTGGTGGACAGACTAACCATCACTAAAGCACAAACTAACCATCACTAAATCTAGCTTCCGTGGTTGACTCGAACCTGGTGGCTCTGGGACGTTGACAGATAACTTACCTTCTCTTTCTGCCGCGTCCACACCTCTGAAATGGGCCTCTGCTTGGCCGTTCACCTGCCAGCAGACCGTGCTGGGAACCAGATGAGATCGGTCATGATGGAAAGCACTTGGGAAACCACACAGTGGTCTGCAGAGGGGAGGCTTTTAGGAGCACGGGCTGTGGCTGCTTTTTCACCCTCCTTCTCCACAGCCCACCCCCATGGTTTTATATTCATTACAGTGTTCAATCCTCATTCCTCAAGCAGCAGCTTTACAGAGATTGTTTTAAAGCTCTTGTTGTTTTTTCTGGCTTGTTTAATTACTACTGTGCCAACATCATTTTTTTCTTCCTTTTTTTAACTTCATATATATCATATTTCAGCCTCATTGTGGGTTAAATTAAGTTTTATGGGTGGGCCTGGGAACCCAATCAAAATGTATAGCTTTATTTCTCTGGAAAAATTGCTTCCAAGCTTCAAACAACTAATTATAAGGGAAGTTTTGGAACACCACCAATTTGTAAGTTGGGACCACCGTACTGTTTGCAGTGTTTTCTAATTAGTTCATGGAAGGATAGCTGATCTCTCCACAGAGATGGTACACTTCTTAAGGGCAAGTACTACCTCTTGCCTGGATGCCCCTTAGCACCCGGCAGGTGCCAAGCTTAGGAGTGTGTTCAACAAACACTGGTTTTGTTCCTCCAAAGCCCGGCTACCTGTCGGCCTCCAGGAAATGGGCGCTGACGGCAGTGCCTTGGGCTGCTTGGAACCTCTGCAGTAGTCATTAAATCACACACTATCAAACCTGGTGGCTCACAGGGAAGTGGCATGTCTTGTCAGGGTTCATTTGGCTGAATGGTAATTACAGTAGTAATAACAATATCAACTATTGGGGTTTTTGGCACCTGGTATATGCCAGCACTGTTCTAGATGTTTTACACTTATTAAAGAATTTAATCATCACCAAAGTTTTATATAGTTATTGTCCTCATTTTACAGATGAGGAGACTGAAGCCCAGAGAGGTTAAGCAGTTTGCCTAAGGTCACAGAGCTGATAAAAATACAAAAGTGAAATTCAAACCCAAGCAACCTGTCCACCACTAGGCCATACTGCCTCTCATCCCTGAAAGGCCAGGATTAAAACCTGCTGTGTTGTTTTTTTTTCCTTTCCATCACCATGTATTTGATCCCCTTTACCCTCATCTTCCATCCCCCTCCCCCTTACCCTGTGGTAACCCCTAAACTATTGTCTGTGTCTATGAGTTTTTGTTTCTTCATTTGTTTGTCTTCTTCTTTTGTTGTTTTCAGTTTTATATACCGCATATCAGTGAAATCATATGGTTCTCTGCTTTTTCTGTCTGACTTATTTCGCTTAGCATAATAATCTCAAGAGCCATCCATGTTGTCGCAAATGACACTATTTCATCTTTTCTTATGGCAGAATAGTATTCCATTGTGTATATATACCACCACTTCTTTATCCATTCATCTATCGAAGGACACGGTTGTTTCCATGTCTTGGCAAGCATAACTAAAGCTGCAATGAACATTGGAGCACACGTGTCTTTATTTATAAATGTTTTCAGAGTTTTTGGGTAGATACCCAGGTGAGGGATTGCTGGGTCATACGGTAATTCTATTCGTAATTCTTTGAGGAACCTCCACACTGCCTTCCATAGCGGCTGCACTAGTCTGCATTCCCACCAACAGTGTATGAGGGTTCCTTTTTCTCCACAGCCTCTCCCACACTTGTTACTATTTGTCTTGTTGATGATAGCCATTCTGACTGGGGTGAGGTGATATCTCATTGTGGTTTTTATTTGCATTTCTCTGATGATTAGTGATGTTGAGCATTTTTTCATATGTCTATTTACCATCTGTATGTCCCCTTTGAGAAATGTCTCTTCAGGTCCTCTGCCCATTTTTCGATTGGGTTGTTTCTTTTTTGTTTTTGAGTTGTATGAGTTCCTTATGTATTTTGGATATTTGCCCCTCATCAGAGGTGTAAAACCTGCTGTCTGGACTGTCACCCCTCCCAACTGGAAATACCTTGCATAGCAATACAGTGCTGGTGTTTTCACTTGCTTCGTATCATGCGATCTGTATTAAGTAAGCTAGGTACATTTTTCAGTGCTTACATATACATTCTACCAAATTCAAACAGCACGAAAGGGCAGTAAATGTCTCTTGAAATCCTTCTGTCCAAAGCTAAAATCTTGACACCACTTTGGCAAATATTCTTCCAGACGTCGCCTCTGAATACCTATGTGTATAGGTGCCTGTCTGCAGTGTAATGGAATTGGCACCTCATTCTGGATGCATTTCCGTAACCAGGGGGTGGTATTATTTGTCAGCTGTGGATACATGAGGAAATTACAGCTCAGGAAAGGGGACTGACTTGTCCAGTGGAGAGGTAGCAAGTGCCAAGGTGGGGACATCAACCGTGGGTGAGTTTTTACGGTCTGCGGTGTCAGTTCTCAAAGCAAAGGCCACATGTATTTTTTGACACCCATCGCACCTGTGCAGACACTTACTCCCAGTACCAGGTCCTGCTCTGAACTGAGTGGGTGCCGTGCCCAGAATGCTCTAGTCTTCTGGGAGTGTTGCCTACTCAAAAAGAGATTCGGGGTACTTGGCAAGTAGAAATATTTATACAGGTTTCAATAAAAATGGCCGTTGAGCTTTTGTGTCGACTAACTGATGGTGGCAGTTTCCTGGCCCTGTGAAACCTTGGCTGAGGCAGCCTCCTTGGAGATTGCACAGTGATTGTAAATGTGGCCCTGACGTGACCATGATGGTTCCAGTGCCACCTACCATTTCCCCGTCCAGCGGCACTGAAAGTTGTTTTGAAGAATTTGAAGGAAAATGGAATCTGATATTTTGAGAGGGAGAGATGCTCATTACCTCATCCTAACCAACTTCCCTTCTTACTGGTGCTTTGGTCTTAGGGTTGGTATCCAGTTTTGCTGAAAATGAAATCATCTGTTCAACTCTCAGGCTGTGTTAGTGAAAATGAACTCTAATGTGATTAGGTATTAATGTAATGTAATGGAGGATTGGTATTAAATTGAGGCCTTCTGATCTTATTACTCCACAAATGCTCCCTCCTGCTCAGGCTGAGGCCCTGCCAGCCCTGCCTCCCGAAGCAGAAGTGAGGGGCAGTGGTGCCAAAGCCCCTGAGCCCACTGCAGGAGCCTGGGGTAGGGGGAGAAGGGCAGACAGGCAGACGGTGCGAACTGCAGTGCGTGAGAGGCGGGAGACGGGCTGCGGGCCCAGCCCTGCCCAGGACGGCCCACCCGAGGCCTTGCTTCCCTCACTGCCTGGGCGTCCGCGTGTGTCTTGTGGAGGCAGGAGGGGCTGCACACTGGAGGCATAACTCTGGGCCTGCCTGGGCTCTCAGAGCCACAAGGACAGTGAGCTTACAAGTGTCAGATGTCACCCTTATATCCAGAAGCACTTGAAGATTTTCTCTGATAGGCCTAGGACTAGAAAGCTAAGAACAAAACCTTTACCTCCTTCATTCCTAGCCCCTCTCTACCCGTCGTCTATTTTGTGAAACTGATTTGAACCTAACAGTTGTCACTGGCTGTTGTCACTGATCCTAGTTCTGTTTCCCTTTCCTGGAGGAGCGGTCTCAGCAGCAGGCGGTGGGCCCGTTTTGGTGTGTGCCGTAGCTTCCTACAGCAGCGGGCATGAGACTGATGCCCCACGCAGTGTGGGCAGCTCACTTCCCAGACCTGCCAGGAGGACATGAGTCTGTCGTCAGTCACACAGCTTAGCTAGGAAGGGAGAGCGAGGCCTGTGAGAGCCCAGGCCCAGTGTGGACGCCCCACAGGCCCCAGCCTGCCCAGCAGACTCCCCAAAAGAGCCACATGGGTCTGGGAGCAAAACAGTCCCCGAAAGAGCAAACAGGCCAAGAGTGCCAACTCTGGGGATGGTCAGATGGCATCACCTTCATGTATGAATAATAGCATTTTTACAAGGATGGCGATTTTTCTTGCGCTGTTTCCAGAAAACTGCTTGCAGAGGCACAGACTTTGCACACAGGATGGTAACGACTTTTTAATGACCTTCAGGGGCCTGGTGTCCAGGCAGCAGTGAATCAGTCTCAGTGGGAGGCTCCTAGCGAGAGAGAAGATGGAACACCTGAAGCCAAAGGGGGAAAAACAAACCACAGATACATATATTTTCTTTGGTAGCATTACTTGGTAATTAGACAATTACAGGAAACAGCTTCCCAGCAGCTGGCATTTCCACGGTGTGAGCGGAGGAGGGAAGGCAACTGTGAACTCCTCACATTTATTATAGGAAATATTATTGGCGTTTACAGTCTGGGTGCCACGCTGTCCTCCAGTGCGTCCTGATGAGCTGTGTGGGGTAAGCCCAGAGCAGAGCCCCCCTCCCAGGTTTGTTTAAGGCCTGCTCTGCTGGGCTTTAAAGGAGTTGGCCCAGCCCCTGGTAATTGATGAGGAATTGCCTTTAAAATATTGGGGCTGCTTTGGGTCCCACCCAGGGACTGGGCAGTCCTGAGAATAAACCGTCTGGGGGATGCGTTTGGAAGCTGGAACAGGTCGGGTAGGGGCCTCTTCTTCCCCAGGTGCTATCACTTGCATGGGTGGTGGGAGGGAGATCAGAGAGAAGAGCCCAGGGTTCACACTGCAGTGAGGGACCCCCACGTCTCTGACCGCAGTGCCGGGAATCCACAGCCACCCCTTGCCCTGCCCTCCCTCGCCCACGTTCCTGCCCTGATCCTTCCCAGAACCCTCCAGTGAAGTCACTGTTCCCACTCGGACTCCTCCATTCAGCCGACCGTGCTCTGAGGCAGGCCTGGTTTCACAGCGGAGAAAATGTGTTTTATGAACTCCCGCCAACCCTGATCACTGTTACACGGCCTCACTCTTGTCACAGTGTGAGCTTGGTCTGCGCTTAGGGCTTGTTTATGGAGAGCTTTATGAGGACCCCAGTCACCTTCACAGAAGGGGAGGAGTGCCGCCTTGCACGAGAGTGGAGGCTGTGAATGGGCCACGAGGGACTTGCTGCCCCCTTGGCCACACATCAGGCGCTGCCCCGTCGCGTCCCCCACCCTCCTGCAGCACTGGTCTCCCGGTGACAGGACAGCAGCCCCTCCTCCCTAGTTTGCAGGCAGGGCTCCCTGTGCCATCGAACCCGGCCAACGCTTGTGCTTCCTCTCACAGGTCCTGGCAATCAGTAACTTTTGAAAGACAGCCCGCCTCCTTCATCCGAATCGTTGGAACACACAACACAGCCAATGAGGTAAGGGTCTCCTTTCTTGAAAGATGCTGTGACATTTCATGGTGCACAGGTAAACGCTGCATCCCGAGGTAAGTGGAACTGTTTGTTCCACCCGCTAATGGCCTGGTGTTCAGACAGCTTGGTGCAGAAGGAAGCCCTGCTCTTGCACAGTGGGGGTATCATTATCATTTCTGAATGTCTCTTCACCGGCACATGAAAGCCAACTCCTATGGCTTTGCTTTCTCCTACCCGCCTCTGCGGAACTGGCAACCATGGAGACCTTGAGAGGTCAGATGCCCTGTCCTCAGTCCTCCGTTGGCCCGTCCCAGTCGGCGGCTCCCTCAGACGTCCCTGGATCTCTGTGGTGTTCAAGACCCCCAGCCCCAGGGGGCGACATGGTGCCCAGTTGCTGGTTTCCTGTCTGCCTACTCAGTCCTGCGCGGGCTGCACGTGAATGTTGATGAGCGAGCCTACCCCGTCCAGGCCTGCTCCCAGGGCCAGGCAGTCATTCCATGGACCTTGCTGTTGTTGGTCGATGTTCCCTCACCTTCGGATTTAGTGAGGGAAGAGTGGGCAGGTTGTTTCCTCCCATATTTGGTCCCCATGGTCAGGGCAGCAGTCAGGTGAGGAACCTGAGCCTCAAACATTGCCGTGCTGTTTTGTGTGGAATGGAAATGGCTCAGGAGAAGGGCACTGGGTTCGGGAAGGCACTGATAGTCATCGCACCAGGACAGCAGACTAAAGCAGAACCGAGCCAGGCTCACCTGAACTGTCGTTCCCTTAACATGGATTCCCATTGGGCTCACAGAGGCACTCAGGATTCACTCACAACTTAAGGTGAGAATAGCATCCGTTTCCATTTTGAGTTTAAACAATCAGAGTTAATTACCTTTTCTGTTCTTCAGTGGGTGTTGAGCAAGCACACGTGGGGATGGTGGGTATTAAGCCAATGGCCATGCTGTTGACGTAGTCTGCTCATGTCACACTTTCTGTCCAGTCATATGAGTTTAGTGTGGACCTCTGAAGGACCGCTGATTAGACAGGAATTATGAGCAACAATAAGGTTGAGACTTAGGAGGTAACTGAATGGCATAAAGAATAGTAACAGCTCTGCATTTTCACTGTAGTGTGATCTTTCTCAGATCCAAAGGGACCAGCTTCCGGGTGGGCAACCAGGGCAGCTGCACAGAGCCCCATGCCTGGATGAGCTCTGTGCTAGGGGTACAGCGCCCTGCAGCCATCTGGAAGTTCTTAGCGATGTTACCTTTGAATTATTTTGTTTAATAAAGGAAGCCCCCAGGGTCAGTGGGGCACCCACCCAGTTTCTGGAGCCTCAGCTCTGCCCCTTCTCAGCTTCCCAGGAAGGGTCCTCAGCTACCCACTCCCTGTCCCCAGTGCCTGAACCTGCCCAGGCTCCCCCTCCTCAGCCTGCCCCACAGCCACTGCCACCCTCCACTCTCAGTGGGGCCCTGGCCTGTTTGCAGGGAAGGTCAGGGAAGGCATGAATCCTGCATGTGAGTCACCCGACGAGGCCCCTGGCACCTTGAGCGTCTTCCCTGGTCTAAGGAGGTCCCCTGTGCCCAAGGGAATGCAACATCAAACAGCAAATGAAAATCCTTGACAACTCAAGAGAGAGACTGAAAAAAAAGCTTTTTCCTGCTTTTCGAACAAGAGGCTCCATGTTTTCACTTTGCCCTGAGCCTTGCACATGACATAGCTGGTCCGAGATTCATACACTATGTTTGTTGAATCAGAATTCTCCAGAGCACATTGAGATGTTTCTGGTACTTCAAAAAACATTTTAAAAAGTGAAAATATTGGGATAATTTATATTCATTTTTGCCTTTTTATTTATTTAAAATAAAAACAATACACACCCAGAATGTATTTCTTACAGAGAACAACTTGTAAACTGAATTCTGAAACTTTTTCTCTTACCTCTTCATTTCAAAATAAACATGAAAATTATAAAAGCCATTATTTTTAAAGCATAAAATTAAAGAATTCTAAATATCAGATCATAAAAGCATTTTTTATTTTTTTTGATGATGTAACAAAAGAAAAATTTGAATCTGCATTTTTAATACATAATGATCCCCAAACCAAATATCATATTTTTTGAAATTTTGCCAATAAATCCCAATTTTTCTAACCACTTAAACTTAGGTTAAATTAATTATGTATATATTATTAAATTGGAAAACCATCTAAATTTATCTTTTCATAACAATATGTCAAGCTAAAGTGAAATATTTTTCACTTGCAGTCACTTGTTTCTTATATTAAGGCATCATAAAAAGGACCAAATTTTTCTTTATCTCCTAAATGGGGCTCTGCAATTATGTATTACAATAGAAAGCATGCTCAACTTAGAGAAGGCTGGGAAGCACTGAAATGAGTCTGACCAGGGTGTTTTTCCAGCTCAGTCCCAAGCTCATCACCTCAGGGACAAGATGAAGAATAATCCCCATAGACCTCTAACGTTGGAGTTCAAGGTCTTCTCTCCTCTGATGAGTTTCCCAAAACTATATGTGCAGGGAGCCCCAGCCACTTTGGACCAGTTAGTTTGGAGACTGAACCAGCCAGTAGGAATGGGTTCGCTGGTCAGTCACCAACTGGTGATCTGTTGCATTTGGCCGAGGAGCAGCTTGCTTGGTTAGTGAATGAATCAGTTATTGATCAGGAAAAGAAGCTTCGATGTAGTGTTGCCGGCTGTGAAACATCTTAAATCATAAAATAAATAGTGACCAGGATCATAAGGCAAGATCCATAAATTGTATCATTCTCAGCATACAAGAAAGCACAAAAAAGTTGAATTTCACTGGGCATCAAGCATAAACAGAGGGTGCCAAAAAAATGTATACACATTTTAAGAAAGGAAAAAACTATTAAAATTATAATACTCAACATATACCGATAACAAAAGATACATACAAGTCATGTGTATGCATTGTTCTGGCGCCCCCGGTATAGCAAACCTTCGAAGGAATGTGCTTCACTGCAGCATAGCTGGATTTGAGGACGTCATTTGGAAGAAGTAGCATCACCTACCTTAGGCACGGCGGGAGTGGGTGTAAGTCGGTGTGAGGGACAGGGGCTGCATTAAGGAGGGGGAGGTGACATGGGTTGGTCGGGCAGGACTCCTGGCAGAGGCAGCCCTGAGGAAGCACCGCGATGGCACAGATGGCTGGGGAAAGGAGGCTGGGGCGGAGGCAGGAAACCAAGATGGCGGGGTTCCATGCTACCCGGATCCCTGGTCCCACGGGAGTGACAACCATGCCATCAGAAAATGAGGGGCAGAGCACCTTCTCACAGTGGAGGACATGTAGAGGGGAGGCAGGGCTTCCTCCGTCTGTCATTGTTTGTTTGCCAAGCGACACCCGTGGCCTCCATTTAGTCAGAGCCAGGACCTGTTTCCCTTTAAACATGGATGTTTACCCACCCGGAGACTTTGTGCCAATTTCAGAAGCATAGGTGGACTTGGTTTTTAGCATGGAACATGTCTGTGTGATAACAGAAAGAGAAATGTGGGTGAATAAACTGCCACATCTCCCGGATAAGACTGCTTTCTGCAGGTGGCGCCCCATCCAGAGAGGGAGGGTCAGAGCAGGGCACAGCAGGGAACGTGCAGCTTGAGGAGCATTCAGAGTAGGTGGGGTTGGGCTGTTCTGGCAGAAGGTGGAAAGTGGCCTGCATGGTGTGGAAGTGGCCAGAGCTGCTGGCAGCTCTGCGACTGTGGCAAGGGAAACCACGCCCACCTCTACACCTCCGGCTATTGGAATAGCTGAGCCTCCTGCACTAAACCAGATTGGGATTTCTTGCCCGATGTAGGTATGTGTCTGTCTTGCTCCGGTCGGCCAGCACGCAGGGCCCAGCGCCTCTCTGCTGCATGTTAATTTCCCTCACTTCTCTCCCGCCGGCCAGGGCCCGCTCTCAGGTGACAGACCCTTTGGCCGGCTGTGAAGATTCAGATTTCTTGACCACCTGTTTTGGCACACTTCTGATTTCCTGCGGCATTTCATCCCTCTCCTCTGGGAAGTGTATGTCTGCTGCTGGCACCTGTGTTTCATCTTCCTTTGGGAGCACTGCAGCAATGAATTCAGTTAATTTTTACCTACGTTTATAACTTCTGTCGATAAATTCCCTAATGCTTACCTCTTAAAAGCTGTACCACTTCCCTCAGTGACCTCCTGCTCCAAGGATGACTCAGTGTCATCCTTGTCATTTATGTTAACTTCTGAGAACATTTTCCTTTGGTTTTCTGTGTGTGTGTGTGTGTGTGTGTGTGTGTGTGTGTGTGTGTCTGTGTCTGTGTCTGTGTCTGTGTGTGTGTCTGTCTGTCTGTCTCTGGCTCTGCTCCTCTCGCTGCTCTGGACGCTCCCCTGAGTTGCCATATTCCTCACGTCGCGTACTTGCCTCCTTTACCCGTGGCCGCCTTCTTGCACACCCTCCCTGCCCACTCGCAGCGTATCCTTTGTCTTCCCCTCACACTCGGCACTAGATGGCAGGCACATGTCAGTTTGTCTTCCAGCACATCCACCCTCTCTTCTGCTCTCCTTCAGTTGTTTTCATTCACTGGCTTCTCCCCAGTGTCTGTAGCCAAAAAGGTCCTTCTCGCCTGTTTCCTCAGCTGCTTCCTGGGGTCTCCATCACCAGCTCAGCAGTCGCGTGCTCGTTCCAGCCCACCTGCCTCAGTGGCTAATCGACTCTGAGCGACTCAGGAGGCAGACACTGCTCCCCTTTCTAAGTCTCTCTTGTCCAAAACAAATTAGAAACCAGGCCTTGGTGACAACACCGCCCGTGTCCCAGCAGATCTGTTTCGCTCCAGGGGCCACAGAGCCACACTGGTTCTGACGCAGCGCCTCCCATGGACCCGTCCTTTTCATTCCATGAATTACCTAGAACAGTGGTCTTTCCCACTCCTCCATCCTTAAGGAGAGCAGCCTGGGCCCAAGGAGACCTGTCTGTGGACCCATGAAAAGAAGTTAATGTATTAAAAGAAATAGAAGTTACGCCTATTTTTGGTTTTTGTTTTTGGGGTTTTTGTGTGTATGTGTGTTTGGGTTTGTTGTTGTTGTTGTTGTTGCTGTGGCTTTTGTGAAAACCTGCATTTAAGAGCAAGCTTTGGAATGATTTTTCCTAGGCAGGGAGCTCAGGGGGCTGAGCAGCCCCAAGGGTTAAAAAGGACCAGGAACAACTAACTCTATGCCACATACAAAGCCTGGGCTCCTGCTCACGAGAACCCACGTGAAAGCTTTTGCCAGTCAGTAACAGAAACTAAGGGTGGTATTGACAGTCTGTAGGCAGCTCTCAGCGTTCCATTTGCTTATCGAATTTATGTAGCTGAGGAGAGAGGCTGTGTCATATTCATCTTGGTATCCTCGGCACCAAGCATGGGCCTGGCAAGTCGCAGAGCACCTGCCAGCTGAATGAGTGAATGAATCATTCGGTCTGTCCATCCCTCTCTCCCTCTCCCCATCATCAGCCAAACAAAGAAAAAGAATTAGTAATTCAGCGTCTCATCATCGAGAGACCATGGCATTCAGAGGCAGTGTTTCTGTTGTCATACTGAGGAGCTTCCTAAACCAGGAAATTTTGTAAATGGAAAAGTACGTGTGCCAAATACCTCAGCATCTCCTACTTTAGGGCCCTTATAATAATAATTATTATGACTACTATTATTATAAATTATAATACCTGGCACTCACTGTGTACCAGGCCCTATTCCAAGCCCTTCATATTTATTATACTATGTAGTCCTCATATGTGAAGTAGGTTCTGCTCTCCCTGCATTTTAATGAGGAGACTCAATACCAGGTGTCAGCAAAGGTGAGGGGCGATGGGCGCTTCCCGTCCAGTGCAGTGGGGGTATGAACGGAAGCAGCCACTCTGGAGAACAGTTTGGTACAACCTACCAACGCTGAACACTCGCACACCTGCCCTGTAAACACTTACCTGTGTTTAGTCTCTAAAGAAACTCTTACACAATCTCAGGATGCGAGAACGAGGATGCTTGCAGCAGCACTGCTCATCCCAGACCCAAATGCGACCCCGTGCGACGGTGCGTCTGCGAGAGAAGGGACGAGCAAGTGTAGGACGCAGTTAGAGGGGCCGGTGCGATCTGTGTGACCCTAGACCCGAAAGTACGTGTGGTAGGATTACATTCATGTCAGTCTCCAAAAAAGGCAAACTAAACTAATTAAGGATGCATACACAGGTGGTAAAACTATTCTTTTTTTAAGCAGAGAAATGATCATTGTTATTAAAGCCAGAACTGTGGTTTCCTCGGGCGGCAGGGCTCGGATCAGGAAGGGCCACGGGGAGGGACCACAGGGGCCAGCAGAGCTCCTGATCTATCACCCACATGGGGCTTACGTGGTGCTCACAGGTAATTCAGCAAGCCGTGCAAGTGTATTTCATGCGCGTTTTAGTGCATGGCTTTCACATTTAATGTTTTGCTTTAAGCAAAAAAGGGAAATGGATGAGGAAACTGAAGCTGAGCGACCTTAAGTGAGTGATTTGTACAAGGTCAGCCCACTGGTGAGTGGCAGAGCCCGGATTTGAACCCAGGCAGTCTGGCTCTTAGTATCCAGGCTGCTCCATCTCCCAAAAAGGTATAATAAGTAGTAAAGCCACAGAAATGAGCCCCGCTCTGCCCTGGCCCGGTTATCTGAGTCACATGTTGGCGAGCAGATGTGTCCTGTAGGCAAGTTTGTGCGCAAGCCTGTGCTAGATCTAGGAGAGAAACCAAGGCAGCGCCCCTCCTTAGGGGAGCTGCGGCTTCACTGCCTGAGAGAGACCAACCCCCAGGAAGAGCGCTTGACCCTAGTGGCATTGCGAGTAGCAGTCAATGGTAGAGACGAAAGTGCAGTGGTGGGAACTGAATCAGGGGGGCTGGTGTGGATGGATGTAGGGGCCCGGGCCTGTGGAGGGGGTTCCTCATCTGTAAAATGGCCCTTGGGATTGGGTAGCCATGAAGGGGGTGGTGTGCGGAGGGTTTTGGAGGAGGAAGGGAGGGTGCAGGTCCTCCTCACAGGCTCGATGCTCGTTGGGTGGGGAATAGTCACCTACCCAAGAGCCTGAGAAGGACAGAGGCTGTGCACGAGCCGGCACCTGCAGGACTGAAAGTCTGCAAGTGGCTACTTGAGCTGCCCTCCAGGACCACTCAGCGCGGAGCCTGGAGTGAGGCACAACTTATTTACAGGCTTCTATCAGGCCGGTGAGTGGCTGTGGGCTCCCAGTGCCATCCTTGTTCCCATAGCAACATGTGGCTCTAGTGCAGAAAAAAACAAACAGGGAAACGGACTGTTTTTTATTAAAGCTCTTTCCTGGCGTAGTGATCATATTTCCCAGACTCCACCCTCAGGTCTGATCATGCTCTCTCTGGCTCCCCGAGGATTTCCCTGGCAGTATCTAGAGGATATCCTCTCAGGCCTGAAGGTGCACGTCAGTCACGCTGGCTCCCAAGGCCAGGGTTCCCAGCCGGCAGCACCAGAATTGACAGGGACCATCCTGGTGGCGGAGATACGGAGCCAGTGGATGGACAGGCAAGCCTCATCCCTCAGAGAGCTCGTGATCAGCCCAGAGACCCCATTCCAGCCCTCAGACTCCAACATCTGCCACAGAGAACCCGGCAGTCCAGGGGTTGCATGCGGCAGTGATGGGCAAAGGGTACACACAGATAAAACCTGCTGGGGAATAGAAATCATTGAAACAAACCAGGTTTCAGACAGCACCTGGGTGCCCTGTGTGGTGTATGTGAGGCCGAGGTGGCATTTGCAAGGGCAGGACTAGGTGTGTGCAGAGAGAGGATAAGCACTGCAGCGGCAGAGCCCAGGGCCAGGCCAGGTAGGCCAGCCTGGCACCTGTGAATTTGTACAGTCGTCCTAGCAGGAGGCTTTGCCTGGCTCCCCCACTGTACCGCACTTCTTGAGGGCAGAGACTGAGTCGTGGTATCTTCATGTCCCAGCACCCAGCCCAGTGTCCAGCACACAGTAGCCCATCCATAAATCAGACTGGGGCCAGAGCTTTGGTGCAGGGTGCTGAGGGAAATCAGCTCTGAGGACTCACTGCTGACAGCCTGGATCTGAGGAATGAGGGAGAATGAAGATCTCACCATGGCTGTAATCCCCGTGACCTTGGAGAATCGGAGGGCTGTGATGGCTGTGAGAATGTCTGGAAGCATTTACTGGGAGAAAAATACAGGATGGGTGGGAGGTGGTTAAAGGTGAGCTTAACGTGGATTAAAGACTACACATGGTCAAGGTCAGGTGCCTCAGAAGAGTCAAGCTAAGAAGAAAGGAGGATGGAAAAGTAAGCCTGAGAAACAGGCATAATTCATGGGGCAGGAGGTGAGAGAGAGAAGTGGGTAGAAGGAAGGGCAGAGTCTCGGCACATGTGGACCAGGAGACCTCAGCACTGGCGGCAGCCACACCCTCCACCTGCTGTGTGACTCCCAGCAAGTCATTGCACCTCCCTGGCTCTCAGGACACTTATCTTTAAAATAAGGAGAATGAACTAGATCTTAAAGGTTCATTCCCAGTGAGACAGAAAAACAGCAGAAAAATATTTAATTTGTAGCATAATTATAACGGAAGACCTTTTTATAGGCATCTTTGTACTTAAATGTCTATTATGAAAGATTTTATTGGAAGAAGAGAGGGAAGGTGACACAACAGCAAGCACGTGTCATTGTTCCAAGCACTCTAGTCCTTATGCCTCTTGTATTGGAGCAGCGATAATTCTGCACCAAGCAACTGGCCCAGGAGCAGGTGCTCCCGGAACCTGAGCAGGTGAGTGCTGGGAGCCGCTGAGCAGTGAGATGAAGGGAGACCTCCGGCCTGTGAGGATAATATCAGACAGGTCCCACTGCTGAGCCAGCAATTAGGCGTTAGGCCTGAAATCTGCATGCAGCTGGAGCTCTTCAGACAGAACAGACGCACATCCCCTGGATGAGGTGAAAAACTACCCAGGAGGGCTGGGGCTGCGTGCACAGCCTTCCGGGGAGAGTGGGGCCATGCCGGGCTCTCTCAATGCCTGTCCAGCGGGAAGGGTCCTTGATAGGGCCACATCAACCAGGTCCTACCTGGGAACTAGGACATTTCCCTTCTTTTGTTCTTTCATTTTTCAACAATAAAAAGATACCTTCTGCCACTCCAGAGCCAAACTAATTAAGTTAGAGAATCGCTGCCCCTGGAACCCTAGGGTGTGCACACATAGGAAACAGAATCAGGAATTCGGGGCTGCCTGGGGTGATACATATTGGAAAGGCCCTTTTTCCAGAACGTTCCAAGCCATGGACTTTCAGTTATTTGTGGGTGCCCTGGCTGATGTGAATATGGGATAGTGACATTGGAAAGTTGCCATGTGTAAGCAGCGTCACCAAGAAACTTACTCGCATCCCATTAGAAGTGAATGCTGTGCAAAACGATTTGGTACCCCGCCATCCTAGGCAGTGCTGAAGACTGTTGCTCAGTCTGTATATGTCTCCCTGTGAAACGGGTTCCTCACCTGAAAACGATGTTTTGGGCTGTTTGGATGTCCATATATAAAATTCTGATTTATAAAAAGTGGTGTTTTGCTAGCAACATTTGGTCTTCATTTTTAAAGGAACCCAAATAAAATATCCCTGCAGTCTGTGGAGGGAGTCTTCTGCCCCTAAGAGGAGTGTAAGAAAGGTGTTAATTGTCACCATCATCAGAATCAGTTAAGTTTACTGGGCCGAGTGGGTGTGTGATGCTGCCACACCCGCCAGACACTGTGAAAAAAACAGGAAGTCCGCAGGGTGGTGTAACTCAGAAGCCACGTCTCTGTTTCTGACTTATGAGCAAATATCATTGAGAGGTAGGTATCTATTATAAAGATACCTCGCCTTGTAAATGTAAGTTGAAAGCTTGGATCAGAAATCCTATTTGTATCGGTTGGCATGAAAGCAGTCTGTGAAAATTACTCAGGAGAAACCAGAAAGGCAAGGCAGAGGCATTGATCACCATTTATTAAATTTTCCTGATTTCTGCTGCAGTTCACAGTGGACTCTCAAGCCAACTTGGGAAAATTAGCAGAGGCTTCTCTGCTTTTAAAAACCTTGAAGACATGTCAAACAAATAGTGCTTGGGGAGTCCCTCTAATAAAAGGCAGCCAGCAGCCAGCCGAGGAACCAGCCTGACCGAGAAGGCGCTGCTGCAGTCGTGTGCCTCCTGTCCAGGGTTCCCAGAGAAAAGAACATCCCCAACTACCTCCAGCATCCAGAGTTATGGCTCCCGGAGAGGACAGGCAAAGTGATACTAAACAGCAGCTTCAGAAAAGGACGCTGGATAGTGACCGAGGCTGTGGCAGAGTCATGCACACGACTACATTCCAAATTAGCCGGCTCCTCTCGGGGGACAGATCCAGAGGCCATTGACGCTGGTTCAGCGAAGGTGCCCCTTTGTGAGCAGCAGCAATCAAACAGGCTAATGGGATACATGATTGCCGAAAAGGGGAAGGGAAAATGATGCGGCAACGGTGGTAATGGTTTTGCATAAATCAGTAGTGTGACTCTGCCCTGTATGCCTCATTCACTTTTGGTCACATCCTTTCCAAGAGGTATTGCAGTCTTGGGAAGGTTCAGATGAAAGAAATTGGATCACACAAGCTTCTGAGCAAAGAGAAACTCAGAACCTGGCTGTTCCACCTAGAGGGAGGTCCCCAGATGCTCAGTGGAAAGAGGAGCTTAGGGGTGTGATGGGACCAGCAGCACATTTCCAGATGGCATCCCCCCACTCCTCCAGTTTCCCAGGAAAGGAGCAGAGACGCCACAGCCCCCCTCCCTTCATGCACCTCTGCTGGCCCCAACCACGTGCCTGCTGTCTGGGTGTCCATGCGCAATGCGTGCACATCTGAAGGGGGCGTCCCGAGGGAAGGAGCCCCAGCCTGCACACGATGCTGGGAGGCGCACACACGTGGGTGCTTGTGCTGCCTCTGCAGTCGTCCAGGACCTGGCTGGGCGTTGCCTTTGCACTGGTGCCGTGTTAGGTGCAAGGCTGGTGGGCTGGATTATCCCGAGATGGCTGAGCCAGCACAGGGCTCTGTAGAGGGGTGACAGAGTGGGTAGGGGACAGGTTGCCGGGAGCGAGATGCCAAGGCCAGACCTTGATTCCGAAGTGCTCTCTCTGGCCCCTCGTGGGAGGCCACTCCCCTCCCTATCTGCCTCCCAGCTCTTCAAGGCCTAGTTGATGCAAGTCTTCCTCTCTGACTTTCCCGAAACTCCCCTTTCCCAAGAAAATTAATTTCTCACACACCTGTCGTATTACTGATCACATGCTATTGTGGTATACTGTGTGTGAGGCAGGCATCTGATGCCGAGAGACCACAGGCTTTGGAGCTCCTTGGCCCTGAGGTTGAATGGGTGTGACCTTGGGCACCCCGTTACCTGGCAGGGGCGCCTCTGCCCCACCCGCTCCCCTGTTGGGCTGGGAGGTGTGTGCAGTGCCTGGGTAGTGTTTGTGCTCAGTGAGGTCATCGAAGTTTCAAAAATAAAAACAGCGAAAGGATCTGACGGTGACTACAGGTCCTTGGTGGTTACTGAGCCTGGAGCCCCGGGGCCCCCGCTGCTGCCACCTTCCATAGCACCACAGTCTGCCAGCCTCGTCCTCCCAAAGAATCCCTGCAGTCACTGCGGACCATTTTCTTCCTTGTATCAGTCTTACTGAATCTGTTACAAGTTCTGTTATTCTTCCTTTTAAAATGACTCTTTCCTGTTTATCCCAAATTGTTGAGTTCTCCATCAGGGGATTTCAAGTGTTAACCTGAAAATAAAAGTCCTTTCAAAGTGAGAGGCAACAAGCATTTATTTGAGATCAAAGAATAACCATTTGGGAAGCACTGATTGATGCAGAAGCCCGGATAATGTCCAATTAGGAGACAAAGGCGATGGGTATTTATGAGAAAGGAAAGGGAAACAATTACGTTACTAGAAGGAAGGCATTTCTATCGGTGCAGATAACATATCATAGTGATGCTAACTAAACACCTTAGCCGTCAGTCAGGCAGTCATAGTATCTGCCCTCCTGTCATCCTTGCAAACGGTTCTTTGGGACACAGTGTTGTTTTAGGCCCAGTGCAAAGGTGATTGTGCCCTGTTTTAACATTCCAAACGTGGGAGGCATAACACATGTGAGGCAGTTCCTCTGGGATGGCAGCTGTGGCTCTATTTTAAAGTGGTTCTGTTTATATTATGATTTTTTTTTACACAAGGTTTAAGGGTTTGTTGTCATCTACTTTCTTTTGACACTTAAATTATTTGTCGCCATAAATCTGTATTGCTTTTGCAATATTTTAAATTAAAAAAATCCTCCTTTTTTAAGAGTCTCCTCCCTCCAGAGCCCCTAGCTCCCTGCCCAGGTCTGGGCCGGGCCCTCCTTCTGTCCCCCAGCTGTGGCCTTTTGCGCACACTGCCCCCAGCACCCCTACCTCACACCTTCCTGCTTTCTGTGTCATCACCCTCAGCTTGAAAGCCTGCAGTGGTCGCCCCTCTTCTTCTACACTGAGGGTTCCCTCCTCTGACCTTCTCAACTCAGCTCAGACATCTTCTCCCAGGAAGCATCCTTGACTCCCCAGGCTGGCTGAGGACCCCTCCTCTACACCCTCATGGCTCCCCTTATGCCCAGAGCTCCTTCCTTTTCCGCTAATATATCTGTTCACCTCACTGGATGGTGCACTCAGAGGGGCCCGGACTCCCACGGGGTGCATGCAGGAGGCGCTCATAAGTGTTGGTGGAATAAGTGAATGAATGAATGCACTCAGACCTCCTGACCTCTGAACCCTACTCACACATTTGGCGTCTCCAGCCACGCCTACCGTACGTGTCACGCTCATTCTGCCCTCTGTGCCTGGCACATGGAAGCACCGGTCCTTTCCCGACTTCCACCTGCCCTTAGCCTGTTCCCTCTGATGCCCACTGCACACTGTCTCTTTGTTGACTTCAGGCCTCACGCATCTTTCCATTTGTAAAACACCCTTTTTCACTTAGAACCCTCACCCCTCAGTTTGTGGCTTAATAAAAGTAACTGTTTCCTGTGTGTCGCCTTTGAATCCAGCAGACCTGTGTGGCTCTCCAGAGACACTCAGGGCGCCCGCATTAAAGTTAGCTGGTCCTTTAGTGACACTCTTGGGACTCCAGGTCAGACTGAAGCATGGCTCTGAGCTGCCCTCATCCCTCACATCCGGCCTCAGAACTCCCACCAGAACCACCGGGGAGCTCAGCCAGGCGGGTCGCAGCTGAGGCTAACACAGCCTCCGGTTTCCCCAGCTTAGGTGGAAGGGTCGACCATGGGCTGTGTGGTGTCAGGGAGAGGAGTGGTCATGATTCCTCGAGGAGAAATATTCGTAGGAGAACACCAAACTAGCCTGTGGAGATTTGCCGTCAGTATTGTTAGGTGTATTGGGAATAGCAGCCGTTTGCACTATGATTTTAAAACAGGTTGGTTACATGGGCTAAAGATGGTTATGCAGTTAACATCACCCAAGTTAGAGAAGTGGGACTAACAAGGGAATGAGGCAGGAAGAGTCAGGCCAGTGAACATTAAGTGCTCACTGCAGGCAGAGTGGCTTCCCAGGCTTGTTACCAGCTCCGTGCAGAGCAGGAAGCCACCCTGCCCCTCAGGGTAGCGTCACTTCCGGGAACCCTTCCTTAGGTGAAGGCATGTTCTGAAGAACCAGCCATTAGTTAGTGCCCGGCCACACTGAGAGCCTTTCTAACTTTATTTTTCAATCCAGGATTTTCATTGATGTGTGCAAGGCCCTGAGCGAGAGAAAGGACGAGCTCGCCTTGGTCCTTGAGTCAGATGGGAACCGACAGAGCAGCAGACAGAGGCAGGAGAGACACTGGGCCTCGGGCGGGAGGCACTGGAGGCCTCGCGGGGCAGGGCAGGGCTCAGGGCGGGTTGGATGCGAGCACAAGGAAAGAAAACCCACTGGATACAAGAGGGGCGTGCTCGAGGAAGGACGAGTGTAAGGCAGTTCCGGGGTTAGCTTCAGCCTGCAGCTCTGAGACAGGGCGTGAGTGAGCGCTGGCGTCACACAGATGAAGAATTAATTACGTCATGGAGCAGGATAAGGAGCTTGGGGTCAGGAAGGCGCAGGTGCAGGGAGAGGCCACGTGTTCAGAGAAGGTGGAGACATGGGCGTGGGAAGTGTGACGGCCACGCTGAGGAAGGGGGCAGGCTGCTCCCTTACAGACAGCTCTAGGGGCAGCTTGAGAGTGTTGGGTGGGACGTGAGGAAGCGGGATGTGTTCGTGGGGGTCGCCCTGGCCACTCAGCCTGGCTGTGTCCCTACTGTCCCATGCTTGGAAAGAGCAGTGTTCATAAAGCAAAAGAGACTGTCAGTAACCCAGCAGAAGGTGGTCTTGTCACTTCGAATGCTTAAAGGTGAAGCTGGTGCAGAAGAGCAGATTAATAGTCGCACTTAGGAGATTCTCTGATTTACCTTGCATAGCTCAGGTCAGAGCCGATGGCCCAAATAGTTTTTAAATCTCCATGAAAGGCCCTCCCACCTGGTTGTTGACAGGTAAGCACCTGCAGATGGGCCCAAAGAGGGAGACTTGCTATAAAAGAAAGAGAGGAAGGAAGGAAAGGAAAAAGGAGGAGAGACGGGGCTAACACCACAGGGCAGGGACAGCACCAGGCCTGAGGTGTGAGGAGAGAAACCAGCTCACTAAGAAAAAAGTCTCTGCCAGAATGAGGAGAGCAGGCCGGAAGATGCATGCCTCACTTAGCCTTAATATTATAGTTTGAAATGTGAAATTTGAAACAGTGGTAGATAAATGAATTGAAGTGGGAATATGGAAAAATAGTGATGCAGGAAGGTAAGCACAGAATTTATATTTTAAATATAATTTCACAGTTGACATTACATTTGTCTTCTTTGCGAACTTGATTCTACAGTAGCCGGGTGTGTGTGTGCCTGAGCATGTGTACACCTGCGTATGGTGTGTGCGTGGCGTGGGTTCGTGTGTACACACGAGGGCATGCGCGGTGCGTGTGCATGTTCGTGCTCGAGCTGTGCAACGTGTAAGCTCCCGGAAGAGGCAGGGGCAGCCCCTCGTCCCCCCAGCTGTCGGCCGCAGCTGTACCTCCTGGCCCACTCCAGTCACCTCTGTCTGGTCCCGCCTCAGGGAGATCGGCCGTGTCCCCCAGCCCCGCCCTGCGCCCTGCCCGCTCCCAGGGTGCTAGTGCCTTATCCCCTACAGATGGGCCTTATCCAGGATTGGACTCACCCAGCATGGGCAGATCCAAGGTTCAGTGGCTCCTCCCCAGCCAGCAGACCCCTGGGAAGGAAAGGTTGGGCCCCTACCCAAGGGAGCAGGAGGGTTGCAATTCTCCTGGGAGCACTGGGTGGTGGGGGGGTAAGATGGGGGGGCAGCAGTGTGCCCATGTGCCCCGCCCTCTGGGCTTGAGCACCGCCGGCCGTGCCCTTGTGCCACGTGGCCTACCTTTCCTGACTGTCCACACAGGCTCCAGGCATCGGGGCACCAACCTGCCCTTCTTTGGCGTATCACCACAAACCAGTTACTCATGGTTTAGCCTCAGCATTTGCAAGTTCAACTACAGCCTTACAAGTTGCATCATCTTACTTATCTAGGGCCTCTGGCTGGTGTAGGAGAAGCCTGGCAGCCAAAGGCAGCAAGCCTTGGGATAAGGTAGCGCCTCACCGTGTGGAGAGCCTGGCCCTGCCAGCTATTTGTCCAGGAGGCTGTGTTCTAGCAGCGGGTCTTCTGCCCCTGGCCCCCCAGCCCCAGTCACTGGTGGCTCTCTGGCTCCCCCAGCTCAGTTCCTGTCACATTGCTGGCTCAGTGCCAGCACACAAGTTTCTTTAAGACTGGGGGCCACCAGGACCCTCAGGAGCTAGATCTGACCCTTATCCCATTCCGCTGAGGCCGCCCTCGCTGAGCTTAGCCTCTGCTCTTGCTGGGACTCACGCTGCCAGGCTGCCCCCGTGAGCCTGTGCCAACTCGTCTCAGCCTGAAGGTTGGAGCCTCTCTTGGATTGACCCCACTGCTCTAAACCTCACCTCTAATCAAGGTCTGTCTGGTTTTCTCCTTCAGTGCCTCATGGACCCTAGCTTGGCCTCTGGGGCCTCCTGCCCAGACCTCTCACCACTGGTTGGGGAAGGCGCTGTTGGCCCAAGCCGATCCCCCTCCCCGCGCTGCCCTCCATCTCCAGGCCCTGCTCCTCATTGCAGAGGAATCTTCCCCCAAATCCCAGGACCATGTCGCCAGCACACACACTCCTGAGGCCAGCATCTTTATTGTTGGAGCTGATGTACTGGCCGGGTCCTGTGGGAAGCAGCCAGTCAGTGTTTATGGGGTGAGCGACGGATCCTGGGGGAGTCCTGCTCCAAAGCCCCTGCCAGCCCCACCGCTGACTTCCCCATGGTTTGCTGCCGGGATCTGCTCGGACACCCTGGGCTTGTCACTCCCCAGCGTCTTCAGTGTGTCCTCCCTTGCCTGGAACACTTCTGACCACACCGTGCCCTCGCCCGCCCCCCAGGTCCTGCCTGCTGACTGGAGGAGTCTGTGGCGAGTTCAGGGTTTCCTCAGTGCCCTAATATCTTACTCACATTTTGTTTGCGTATCTCCTAAAAGGGGTTTTGAAAAAAATGTAATCCTTTGAATATTTTAAGGTTGAGAAGTAAAATATGTCTTCAGTTTAAATAAAATTATTTTTAATATGAGGTAGGAAAAAATAAACAAGATGGAAGACGAGTACTAATTATTAGGAATAAATATCTGATAATCAAAATATCTGTTTGATTTGCTCAAACAGATTTTAACTAACTCATTGAAGAAGGTACATCAATGTGAAAGTAATTGTGGAAACTTACATCCATGAGTTTTAGCCAGAGTATCTTGAAAATGTTTTCATAATTCTGGAAAAATTCCAGTTCCTTTTTATAAAAAATTACATAAGTCGGAATATACTTCAGTTCTGAATTCAGAACATCTCCCTCAGGCCAAGTGTCACCGTCACAGGGACTGGGAGACATTGGGGCCTGTGACTCACCAGAGGCTCATGGGGGGGGTGGTCTGTGCCCAGCCAGGGCCAGGGCGCGGCAGGCGGGGCAGGAGGGCTGTGCTTTCTGTGAGGCGGGAATGGCGTTGTGAATTCAGTCATGTTCTCAGGCAGTTTTGGAAAATATGGAATTTGAGGATCTGGAAATTGATTTCCTTCAAGCTGCCAGCATGATCCTTGGAAAACAGATCTGAGGGTACCCCAGACTGAAGACCACCACTGCAGAGCGTGTGGTTCCTCCGCTTCAGCGAACTCAGGACAGGAACCCCAGAAAGAGCGGGCACCCCAGTGGAGAGAGGACTTTCCATGTGTGCTGGGGAGGGTGCGGGAGGTACCCCTGAAGGCCCGCCTCTGAGAGACTTCCTCTGATCCCCCTCCTCCCTGCCCCCCGCAGCTCACATCCAGCGGTGACCTTTGCTCCGTACCAGATGTGTTAGGCTCACACCACGGCTTCCCACAGCTGTGCTGTGTGTTGTCAAGGTCATGGCCAAGGCTCCCCCTGGCTGAGCGCTGGGCTGTGCGGTCCCCTGTCTGCAAGTAGCACAGCACGGAGCTCAGAAAGGTTTCCGGAGAGACTTGCTGCGGGGGAGAGAACCTTTTCCTGGCTGCTGGGGGGTGGCTGGCTCCTCCTGGTGAGGGCCCAGGCCTTATCATTTGTGCCCCCTACCCCCCCCCACGCTCTGGGCCACAGTATAATTATGCAGGGAAGGCGGGGCTTGTTTGCACCTTTGGAGATAAGTCAGGTCCTCCCCTGGGGTAATGTCTGCTGGCTTTTTTCAAAATAAGTTTTGAGATACACACCATCCAACTCACCCATTTAAAGTGTATAATTCAGTGGTTTTTAGCATCTTCACCGAGTTGTGCCACCATCACCACCGTCAATTCAACCCCTGTTGACTTTTAGCCCAACTGCTAAATACAAGAATTAATTAGTTCATTAACTTACAAAGAAGAGCGCCTGAGACAAGAGAGAAATTCAGTGAGAACATTTTATAGGAATCCACGTGGTGCTGCGTATAACTTTCACACCATCGGTCCATTTACTCCTATCCTGATTGAAATGTGTTTACAACCTTCTAGTTGCTTCCCAGTGTGTACACCAGGGGCAGGGGGAGTGGGAAGGACTTCCTCTCACTCCCGTGTGGCAGCCCCCCAGAGCTGGCAGCACAGTGTCCCAACTGGTGGCAGCTCCAGGGCAGGACACCGACCTCTCACTCACGGGCTCTTTCCCGTCTCTCCTCAGGTCTTCCACTGTGTCCACTTTGAGTGTCCGGAGCAGCAGAGCAGCCAGAAGGAGGAAAATGGCGAGGAATCAGGGCCGGGGGACAACAGCCCTGCCAGCCAGCAGCTCGACCCCCGTGCCCTGCAGGCCCCCAGCGCCAGCTCACTGCCCTCCAGCCCGGGCTCCAACTCGCGCTCACCCAACCGGCAGCACCAATAAAGGAAGCATGATGTGGAGGGACTCGGTGGGCCCGGATGGCAGCAAGAATGGGTGTTCCCCCCACACCCCCCGCCCCACAGAGAAGCAGACTTGGCTGCAGGAACAGACACAGAGCAGGTTTCTCCCAAGGGCAGGAAGGGGCCGCTTTGTTCTCCTCAATTTGTTCAAATCAGACTGGCCTCCAGGGGGAGAAAATAGGTCTTCAATCTTCATCAAGTTCCCCGTTAACACCCTACCTCTCTAATCTAACCCAGGCGGGGGAACAGAAGGAAGTAATAGACAGGCCCGGGTCGGAATACAAAATTGGCATGTGCACACTCAAGTGGAAGAGAATATATGAGCCTTTATTACCTGGAGGCACCCTTTAGGAAATGGGTTTCCATAGTGGTTACTTTGTGGAACACATCGCCCTGGCAACTAAATAATTTTGTATTTCTTTTAGCTATTTTCCATTTGCTGAATCATAGGTGTTCCAGATCTTTTGAAATGCTCAAACAGCAAATCACTTGTTTGAATCCCTTTGACGCTGTAATTTTCCTTCCTTAGTTTTGAATGGTTAAGCCGGAGGTAGAGCCAAGACACATCACGTGCTCTGCTAAATGAGGCCCAGATGCAGCTCATCGTGACTCCTGGGCTGATAAGGAAACCCTTGGAGGAAGTTCAACAAAAGACACAATGAACAAACCAACCCATGGACACTAGAGTTAATAATCACTCGAACTGCAGGGTCCTTAACCTGTCATTTCTGAAATGTACCCACCCTTCAAGCTTGGAGGGCTGGCAAGGAAATAGCTGTCATGCCACCTGCTAATTTAATGGTCAGAAGCACGTGTATATAACTGTACCAACTTCCGGTTGGGCTGGACCTGTCCTCGAATCGACACACTTGGGCCACGTACGGCGACAGCCCTCCTGCCAGTTGGTGCCCTCCAGCCTCCTTTGCAGCCCAGTCTGGTGTGTCCCCCAGACCACAGTTCTCTACCAGGACTGATGAAAAACAGCAGTTCCAAGATGCTTTCCTCCCAGTCGTCACTGAAACAGTCTCGTCTGAGTCGCACAGCTTCATCTGCTGCTGTTGTCTTAATAATCAGATTGTTGTCTGCTGCTGGCTTACCTGCACAGTTCTCCCTTGGCTGTCTCTGTCAGCTCCACCTGAAGCTTCTTCAGATGCAGGGTTCTCTGTACCACCTGTGACCTGGCTTCGGCTGACAGGGGCTTCCCTTCTGGCGTCTCCAAGACACATTGGTTGTGGATGTACGAAGAGCAATGGGTCGACAGTTTTCTCCTAGTGGAACTTAGTTCTGTGTGACTGATGGGTACTAGAATAGTAGGGCAGCATCAGCTGCCTTATTCTCGGGGAAGGTGGTCTGCTGTGTGAGTGCAGGCCAGGGAGGAGCGGTCCTGGGGGAGGAGAAGCCGCTGGGCCAGCAGCCCCCACCCAGGGCTCTGTGTCTCCCTCTGCGCCCTCACTCTGATCCATCCACTTCCCCTGTGTGGGGTGAGCGGAACCCCTGCGGGGCGCCCCGCACTTAGCAATGGGAGGGAGGCAGACTCCTGTAACCAGCGGTGCCTCCACCTGCTCGCAGTGGGGGCCGCCCTCTGGGGCTTGGCCTCGCCTCCCGCTTCCAGCCCCTGGGCCCCTGGGCCCGTAAGCACAGAATTCCTGTCCACTCAGCACTTCCGCCAGCAGTGCATTCGCACCCGGCGGGGGACACAGGCAGCCACATAAGTAAGTCAGAGCAAGGGCCAACTGCAAATGTTTTGAAAGTGTCATCTATTGACCGGCTTCTTTTTAAACTCCGAAGTCACCTGTCCAGAGAGGAGTCCCGGGCTCAGAGGCCGCACTGAGGACCCTGGGATAAGGGATGGGGGCGGAGCTAAAGAAGGATCTGGAAGAGGTGACTGAAGGCTGTTTTCAGACCTGTCAGTTCCACTGCCACACGGCACACCTGGCCATCCCAGGCCCAGGTAACTAAATACCGCCGGGCAGCTCAGCTTCACCCCGGAAGTGGCACAGATTAGACCACGTGCGAAGCTTCAGCACTAGACCCACACGCGTGCCCTTCCTGCCAGGGCTTGTCTCCTCCCTCCTGCCTGTTAGAAATTTCCTTTGGTGTTTGCCCCTGCCAGGTAACTGCCCTTGAGAGAATGGAGTTTGGCCCCCTCCCACTCTCCTGCAACATTTCTGATGCTCATATTATTAGATTAAGAGAAAGGAGGGGAAACCGAGGCAACGCTGACAGCATGGCAGCAGGGAGAACTGAGGGCGGGTTCTGTATGGTGGTGCCGCCTCCATCCTTCCCAGAAGCGGTTGCCAGCTCCCCTCCCCCCAGGCGGGGACTGAGGCCTGGCAAAGCCTGCCCTGGTCTGCCTCCTGGTACCAGGCTGGAGCGCTGCCTTCCTGATGGCCTTCTGCTTTGAGGAGCATGAGGGACTCTTTCTGTTTGCCCGGCTGGGCCAGGGCCTTCCTGAGGGGGGCCGGAGACCCCACTTGTCGCATGTGGAAGCAGACACACCCAGAGCGAGGCCTGGATCACTAGGGAAAGAGGGATGAGTGGCAGCGGAGAGAAGCCCGCAGGCGACGCGTTCTCTAGAGCCCTGGCTGCCCCCGTGGAGATCTCCCCTGCGGCCAACTCAACCCAAGTGGCCTGAAAACTTGAAGAGACTCAGGGAGCTACCTGGACATGTGGGTGACAAGATGGGCTGGCACGCAGACAGAAGGATTCCTGGACCCCCGCGGAGTGAGCCCAGCAGAGGGCAGAGCTGCTTCTGTGCGCTGGCAGCTGTGGGGTTCCAGCAGGAGACTCGCCCAGGCCACGGGCAGGGCAGGGGCTGTGGCCCCCCCACCCATGTGAAGACACAGCCTGAAAGGTCAGGCGGGCTGGACCCTTGGCAGAGACGGACAGAGGGGTGCTTGTGACTCTGGTCCTTTACTGTGATGCTTGTCAGTTAAACTAAAATGGCAGCTTTGTAACCACCATCCAGGGAAAGGACTAGAACACTGCCAGAACCCCTGCCCTTCATTTCAAATCATGGTTTTTGACGAGTAAATAGCAAACTTCATTAGGTCTTCTGAGAAAGCCTTTAAGGTCACCTTGTGGCAGCTCCTGGGAGGACCGCTGGGGTGGCACTGAGCATGCCAGTCAGGGCACGTGGGCCGTGGGCTGGCACCCGGGTCAAAGCAGTCTTGAAGGCAGGGTAGCTGCCAACGAACCGGGTGTAACAGTAATGCGTGTGGGCACACACAGCCACACACACAACTACCCACACAGCCACACACAAATACCCACACAGCCACACACACACACACACACACAGTTTTCCCACAGTCTCAGTGCTTTTTCTATTTTTCTTCTGATT
Source organism: Rhinolophus sinicus (assembly GCF_036562045.2). Taxonomy (NCBI): domain Eukaryota; kingdom Metazoa; phylum Chordata; class Mammalia; order Chiroptera; family Rhinolophidae; genus Rhinolophus; species Rhinolophus sinicus. The sequence goes on from NC_133755.1 coordinate 87,055,417, forward strand.
TCAGTTAGAGACATGAGCCCATGATGGATGGGGACTCTTCTCAATTGCTCTTTAAATTGTCACTTTTTAAATCTTATTTAATGATAAATACATTAAAAGTATTTCATTCCTAGAAGAGTTGGAAAAAGAAATTATTTTCAGCAACAGTGGGATGTTTGTTAGACCGATTCCTTGGCAAAAAGAAAAAAAAAAAAGAAAATGAAATGAGTTTTGAATTGTGCAAAAAATTGCTCAGCAGTTATGTTGTCGCCCCAATTGTCAAACTGCTGTACAAACGGCTCCAACCCTGCCAACTTCACCTGTTTTTTTTAATTTAGAAGATAACAAAATTGTAATCACTTATCCTTTGCAGAGATGCAGGAAAAAGGAAGGTATAATCTGTGCTGAAAAAACAGAGAATCCTGTGTGCCGAAGTCACTGGGTGATAAAGAGGGAGCCTCCGTTCCCCATTTGGGGCTTCAGTTAAGAACCTCCCTTTGGACAGAGAAGAAAGGTGTCAAAGGAGAAAAGAAAAATTTGTCTCTTTCCAGTTTTTCCTCGTTAGTGTTTGCTTTTCGGTATTTTCCATTTAATCCTGTCTTGTGTGTGGGTGGCCGGTTCCTGTGGAACCCGCTGCCGAGGTGGTGGGGGCACAGTGGCTGTCGGGCTGTGGCTGCAGCGGGCACAGGCCACGCTCCGTTTACTTTTGTGGTCGCAGCCATCAATTCTGCATGTTTGTCCTGACAGCAGTTCCAGCAGGAGTCCAGTGCTCGTTAGTGGCCCTAGGAATTTAAAATGCAGTTCGTGGTTCTGTACCACCATGGTTTTTATTATTACAGTATTAAATTAGAAGTCCTCTGGTGCCTGGTGTTTGTTCAGGGCTTTCTGGGAAAGGGAAGGGGAATGATTTGGAGCAGGCTGGGCAAGTCCTCCTCGGAGTGACCTGGTCATACCTGGTTACTGGACCGGATGCTGAGGCCCTGGTGTGACAATGAATGGAGAAGGTGGCGAGAAGGGATGGGTTGGAGGGTAGACCAGCTTCCCCTGTATTGCATCCGGGCTCCCTTCAAGGTTGTAGGGAGGAGAGAGGACGTGATTCTGCTGGTTTCCATCGGGCTGGCTGGAGGGGCCGAGACACTTGGCTGTGACCCCACATCTGCAAACTAGGGAGCTGTACACACGACTGGAACGAGCTCCCCCCGCATGTCACCCCCACGCCCCTCAGGCAGGACTTCCTGCTGGACTAACGTGGGCTGGGACCTGTCTCCATGCTGGGTGGGGAGCAGGCATAGAAGGAGCCAGAAGGGCCCCCCCCCTACACATTTGTTAGAAAATAACTGCTCTGTCTCTTTAAATTACTCATTTAAAATTATTATTAAAGTAATAATGCTCGTGGAATAACATTCCAGCCCTGCAGAAGGGGTGTGGGTGCCCTCGCCCTGCTCTCTGGCCTGGGCCTGGTCTTTCACTTCCTCTGACTGACTCACTGAGCCAGGTGGGCCCACCGAGGGGCCTCCCTCCCCGTGGGCTTGTTTCTTTAGCACTGAAATACTCCCCCAGAGGCCGCGCCCTAAAGACTCACAATCAGCCACCTGTAATTTGTGATAAAGGCCTCGAGCATTTACCATTTGCATCTGAGTATTTATAGCCCTGAACTGGGAGGGCGAAGAGGAGTCCACACCTGTCTCCACTGTTGTGTCCCGCTCCACTGCGGCTGGGACGTGCTGGGACAGGTGAAGAAAGCCACCTTCGGGGCCAGTGGAGGCAGCTCCATCCTACCCGCAGGGGCCAGGCGCAGAGCTGCCTGGGGAGGAAGGTGTGGACGGAAGTGGGCAGCAGATCTGAGAGGCCTCGCCGAGGTGTGTGTGTTGGGGGGGTTGGATCTGGGCCCATGGACGCCCTGCGAACACGGTGACATTGATTATTGCAGTCCGTCCATCTGCCACCAAACAGTCTCCTGCCACCATGTGAGTCCCAGGGGCTTGTGGCGTAAGACTCAGCAGTGCTAGGATGGAGAGGACCAGGTCACCAAGCCTGTCCCAGAGGCTTCCTGTAGTTCCAGGTTTACTCCCAGGCCATGTGGCCTCCCACCTGGGTCTGATGCTGTGTGCAGCTCCTACAGGTGTGCCCTCGCAGCCCCGCCCCAAGCAATGGGGTCTACCTGGTTCCCCCATTCTTCGGCCCCCACCGTGCATGGAGCGGGGCACTGACAGTAAGATCTGAGACGCTCATAGGAGAGGACGGCAGGGGGCGCAGCGCTGGCCGGAGCCTGGCCTCCCCCTCCCCCACGCCAGAGGGCAGCTCAGTTCTCAGAGCTCCCTTCCAGAAGTGACCTGAGAGGCAGCGCTGCTCCGAGGGGCAGCCAGGAGTCTCCGTGTCCGGCTATCCTGAGCACCGAGGTCCCAACCACCCCCGACCCCAGCACCTGGAAAAGCGAGAGGAGAGAGACCTCAGGCCCAGCCTCCGGCCTGGGATGTGGAGGAGGTGGCAGGAGCGCCGCGGTGGGCGCTTGCCCGTGAGTTACTCTTGCCAAACTGTATCCTGAATTCACCAGAGAGTCTCACCTCTGCGTTTGGGGGCTCTGAGCGCTGCCCCCACTCCCCTTCCCAGGCCTCTGAGATGTAGGAGGGTGGGGGCCGTGCTGGGCCTGGAGGGGGGCAGTGGCTCTTCTAAGCCATTTGTAAAGAAGGACTCAGGGCTTGTCCAAAATTCTAAGAAGCACAAAGGGCAGTGTTGCTATTTGGAACATGTATTAATTCGTGGACAGGCTGTGGCTTTTTCCTCGTTTTGTGGAACAACCTAAGTGAGCAAATGTGCAAATTGTGTGTGTTCAGAACAATCCCTGAGACTGCTGCTATGGGTTTCCTCTTAGAAATAAAGTGGTGACTTTCCGTTCTGTCTGCATTCGTGTCGTCCCTCCCTCCACGGCCCGTCTGCAGTCCCCTCCTGTGGACACTGACTACCCATCCCTCCCGCCAGCCCCAGGGCATGGATGGGGTGCCTGTCCGCCCCCCTTGCTCTGCTTCTGGGTGTGGAGGCAGACAGCACCCAAGTAAGTGCTGTCACTTTCCGTCCCCACACAGCCCTGTGAAGTCGGCTGGGCGTCACGTGTCCCCGTGTGGACAGCGAGGCAGAGGGCTGACCTGTCCTAGGACAGAATGTGGGACCACAGCTCAGAGCAGAGTCCAGGCTCCTGTGCACTGAGACTTCCCTGTCACACTCTCTCCACCTGAGGTGGCTTATTCAATGGCATTTTTTGGTGGGAAGAAAATTCCATCACTATGAACCCAGGTCCACTTCCCTTGTCATTTCTCCTGCTCTGAGTTCAACCCCAGCTGCCATGTTTTTCTGCGTGACCAGCTCACAAGTCCAGGCTCTGGGGGTCGCACTCCTCAGCTCTCTCTTATGCAGCCGTCTCTCCTTCGCCTGTGGCCTCAGCGTGATACGATGGCCGCAGCTCCGCGGTGCCATGCAGGGTCTGTGCCGTGCTGCACTGACACGAGTAGGCAGTTGGCCACCTCCGATCTCGGCCTACTGAGCTCACTTCAAACAGCCTGAATCAGGCAGGTGTTACCATTCAGTGTCGTTTCTTTTCTGAGCCTAAACCCAAGACTTGATGTTTCTCTTCGTTAACTTCCATCTGGTGGTTTCAGCCTGGCAGTGGGGCCTGATGTCAAGGCCATTTCGAAACTTGATTTAGGCATCGTCACGTGCGCTTACCCTCTGACCTGTGATCTGCCAGAACTGACAGTGCAACCGTTGGTTGATGTAAGTGTCCACCGAGGCAAAACCAAATCTGGAGAGCGCAGGGCTTTGCCATCCATACCCCCCCCCGCCCCCTCGAGCTGCAGCCACCGCCCGGCCCACCACACCCACCGCTCAGCGCAGCCGGCTGAGCACATGCCAGGCCAGGCCATTTCCTAAGTGCTGGGGACATAGCAATGATCAAAGTGGACAAAACACTAAAGTCCTGCCTTCGTGGCTCTTACATTCCAGAGGGAAGTCACCAACAACACACGTGTGTGTAAATGTGGCCCAGGCCCCGTGTGCTGATCTGCAGGTAGAAATCGGAAGTCCAGAGAAGCTTCCCAGGTGACAGCTGGGCAAACCCTGAGGGTGAAGGACCGAGACTCAAGGCCCCACAAGGAGACCTTTCCCAGAAGAGGGAGGAGAGCGGGGAAGGCCCTTCCCTGCAGGGCAGTGGGTGGGAGATGAGGTGAGTGGGATGGGCTGTGGGCAGGGCGACCCTGGAGTGTTAGGGATGCTGGGCTCTTCTCTGAGATGGGAGCCAGTGGAAGTTTCTAGGCAGGGTGGCTGTGATCTGACTCACTCTCTAACAGGCTCACTCAGGCTGCTGAGGAGAGAATTCCTGTAGGCAGAAGTGGGGACGCAGGGAGCAGTAGGGGGGTGGGGGCTGTTGCAGCCATCCAGGGAGAAACAGTGACACCTGGACCAGGTGAGCCACAGAGGTGGTGCTGTCTGTTGTGCAGGAAGGGCCAATGGGATTCGTGGATGTGGCGGTGAGAGGAAAAGCCAAATCAGGGTCAGTGGACTCTAGGTGGTACCAGGATTGCAGGAGCTGGCTGGGGGCAGGTCAGTTCCAGACGTGCTGGGTTTATCAAACAGAGAGAAGGACCAGCTCACCAAACAAGAAACCCAAGTATTTAAGGAAAATAACACAAACTTTACAAATGGTCAAGTTCACACTAGCATGTCTGTGATGGAAAAAGAGAGATTTCTCTCTTATCCTAGCCCCAGAGGTCATGACTTATCTTTTCACTTCAGCTGAGCAAAAGTTAGGGATAAAAGTGTCTTAACAGCGGGAGTCTCTGTGGGAAATATTCAAGCTTTTATTATATGGGAACCAGAATGAGTCAGGTTGTCCCTGGTAATTTCAGTTTGGCTCAGGGTGTAAATTGGGTTTCCGTTTCTTTCTGAGAGTGGTGTGGAAAGTGCTGTTGCCGTCCCAGCAGGGCAGAGCATGTTTTTGTTTCTACAAGTTGGACATGAGGGCTAGGACAGCAGTCCGCAGGCTCTGCCTTGCGTAAGAATAACCTGGGAACTTGATAAAAAGCCACATGCACACCTGGCCCTACAGGTTGACCTGGGCTGCCTGCTGAAATGCGCCACTGCGTCTGGTTGACAGCCTTTGGAGGAACGCTAACCGGACATGTGAGCAGCTGGGAACCTAGCCTGGAGCAGAGGGCCAAGGTCTGGGCCGAGGGTAGAACTGGGGCTCACCGGTGTTTATGGAGCCAGGAAGAAATCACCGAACTGGGAGACAGGTCCCAGGCTGAGCCCTGGCGCCTCCAGCGGGTAAAGCCTGGGGAGGTGGGAAGGGACAGCGAAGGCGGCTGAGAGACCGGACAGCATGTGCCTGGACAGCCGGTGGTGACAGCCCAGAGGGAGAGCAGGTCAGTAAGATGACGGCTGAGGTCTGACTGTGGATTCAGGTTTTCTGGAATTGACCACCTTTGGGACAGTCCCTGAGGCTGGTAGTGAGCCTACATGTGGGCAGCTGGGATCCACACTTTCCTTTCTCAAATGTTTACAATCCTTCTGACACATCGCTCTTTCATTTTGCTGGGGATTGGAGTCAGGCTGTAGGAACAGCTTTTGCTGCCTCTAAGACTTAGTGTTTTCTCCAGTGACAAGATTTCCCCACCAATGACCATAGTGGAATCTTGCAATATCTGTACCCAGGGTATACATGCCCAGGACTTGGAAGGATAAACTCTTCTGAAGTGGCCACACATTTCACTGTCCATTCACCTATCTGGGACTGCAAAGCTTCCAGTATATTCTACTTGTTTCATCTATTTAAATTTTAAAGATCTAAAGTCTTGGACTTTTAATTCAAGATGGCAGACTGCTATTAATAGTTAGGAGGGCAACTGGCAGTCTCGACTAAAATGTAACATGTGCAAATGCGGTACAATGAGCATACACTGTTGCCTTCCCCTCCCTCTAACTCACAAGCAATGACCAAAAAATTGTATCATTTGGGGAAAAAAAACAAAAAACAAACAAAAAAACCAAACCAGAATTGAAAATAAGGTGGGGATGGCAGAAACTCAGGAAATGGTGAAAGATAAGCAGTAGAAGGAATTGCCTAAAACCATGGTGGGCTTGATTTGACATTTACACATAGAACACGATATACAACAAAACGGAAGACACACATCTTCAGACACACACGTACGATTCACAAGTGGCCACGTGTCTGTGAGGCGGGTCCAGAGGCAGAGGAGGAAATGTGCAGGTTTCCCTTTCCCGGGCCCAGCTCAGCAGCTCTTGTATTATGTGTAGAGAAGCAGCACGGCTCAGGCAGGCACGTGTGGGCTGTGAGGGCCGGCACTTCCCTAGCCTCAGTTTTCTCATCTGTCAAATGGAGCCAATAGTAATACACCACAGGACTGTAAGGAGAAAACACGTGTGTGGAAGGCCCCTGGGATAGGGGCCGGCATGGAGCACATGTGTGATAAATGTCAGCTGTTCCGATTATCTGCTAACATCATTACACTGGCCTAAAGCAGTCTTTAGGCCGTTCTGTCTCCAGAAATAGTTCTAAAACCCCATTTCATCGTCAGGTCCTTTGCCCCCAAGCCTCAGTTCCTCCATAGCTGCCCCCTCGGCTCCCCTCCTGGCCACACCTCTCCCACCTTTTCCAGGTGCCCTGTGGAATGAACGCCCTTCCAAGCATGTTGAGTCATCACCCGTGAGCACCCCACTTCAGGGGTGGGGTCCCTTTGGGGTGGGCAGGGCCCTGGGGCAAAGCTTTTGTAGCTGCTGTGGGGAAGCCCCAGCAGGTAAACTGATGGGAGCGCTGGGTTTAGGGTGTTGGGGTAACAGAGCCTGGCTGGGCTGTGCCTTTGGTGGGACTAGAAGAACCCATTTTAATCAGCAATGCTGCACGCGTTGGCGAGTGCCTGGGGACGAGGGCTCGTCTGGGCTCTCGCCCCGCTCTGAGCATGGCGGTATCAGGGCAGCCAGGCTTTTTTTCAATTGAGGTTGAGATTCACATAACATAAAACTTGCCGTTTTAAGTGAGCAATTCAGTGGCATTTAGTACATTTACAATGTTGCACAAACAGCACCTCTATGTATGTAGGTCCAGAAGGTTTTCTCTCCCTTAACGGAACCTCATACCCATTAAGCACTCAGTGCCCCGCCCTGGTGACGGCACATCTGCTCCGTCTTTATGGATTTGCCTGTTCTAGACATTTCCTTTGAATGGAATCATATAATGTGTGACTCTCCACTGAGCATCAAGTTCTCGAGGGTCACCCTGTTACAGCGGGTCAGCACGTTACCTCTTTTTGAGGCTGTGTGTACTACATGTTTACCCATCCACCCCTTGGAGGGCTCCTGGGCTGTTTCCACTTTGGGGCCACTTTGAATAGAGCTGCTGCGAACATGTGTGTGCACCTATGGGAGTCCCTGCTTTCTTTTTTTTTTGGGGGGGGGGTGTGGAATTGCTGGACGATACGGTGATTCTGCTTAACTTTCTGAGGAACCACCAGACCATTTTCTACAGAGGCCACCGTTTTTTGTGCATGAGGGTCCAAACGCTCTTCACGCTTGCCAACACCTGTTACCTTCCATTTTTTGATCCTCACATCCTGTGGAGGTGACTAGCCACACTTTTCACCTGTCAGCCCTGAGCTCCTGGGGCCCACGCTCCAGAGACAGCCAGGGGAAGAGGCAGCCAGGTGAAGTCTTATTATATGGCTTTTAGATCAAGCCTGGAGTCAGGAGACAAACTCGTCATTAGAAGCAAGTCCCCACGGCCAGCCAGTATTCAAGGGGAGGGGCTCCACTTTTTGACGGGAGGAGTGTCAAAGAATTTAGGGATATGTTTCAAAATCACAACATCGCCATGACTTTTCTCATCCACTCACCGAGACCAGCACTACCTGTAGTGCCAGTGTGTACACCACACGGAGCTTATGCCAGGCCGTCACTCAGCACCCTGCTTCCTCCATCAAGAGTCTTGTCAGCTGATGTACTCAGGGCTCAGCTACCTGGGTGACACACGCAGACCTCAGCTCGTCTCAGCCTGTGACAGAGGAAGGACCTGTGGGCCCCCTGGAGTAGCACTGTGACCCTAAGTGGCTATTTCATACCCTCAATCCCCCCAGGTTTTATGGGGCCTGAAGTTTATGTATTTTGGTGCCCCCCCTTTAAGAAAAAGAATAAAAAATATGGCTACAAAATTAGGTTCAAAAGTGAATACGAAGAATGAGAAATTGTGACACATTACACATTTTTTAACGTTGACAAACACCCAAACATCCCCAAATCCAGAATATCGACACAACAGTCATAATTGTAACACAGCTCTGCAGTGTGTGGGCCCTGCCTTTTTGGCTGTACTCCTTGAGCGTCCCTTCACGTGATAAAGGTTTCATAATATCGTGTAACAATAGAAAGAGTCCTCAATCTTTCCTCCAGCATGGTTGATCAAAATTTGTTTTGAATTATTGATATTTGAAAAAAGTGTCTTTCGTCTTCACAACTCACACCAGCACATATGTAACTTTTGAGAACTGTTGGGGGAACAGTTACCGAGTTTCTTTCCTGTATGAACCGAAGACTCTGGGACACGGCAAGAACACCTGACCTTTCCTACTCTGCACCGACAAAGGACGGTGCCATGGCTGTGATCGCTGCAGGGCTGAGTGGTCCCAACGAGAGCAAATGTCTGTCGTGAGCAGGCAGGGATGAGAATCGAGTCTTCCTCTTTGAAGGTCACACATCCGATGACCGCTGGAATGTCCCCCAGACTAGCGTCTGGCTCCATACACTGCAAGTCTTGTCTCCTCCTCACGCCCCTACCCTCTGGGCCAGGTTCTGTAGGACACGTTCATATTGCAGCAACCTCGGCCCTGCACCTTCAAGCCATAGGATGACGGGTGCAGTGGGCAGAAGGGGTCTCCCTGGAAGCCATCCCGACCCCAGGATGACCATCAGTAACCCAACTAAACACGGAAGTGACTGCAAACCACACAAACATACCCCACTAATTCTGAACTAAGTATGCCCCCCGCACATCCCCTTAGCCAAATCCCCAAAATGCCCACGTGGCCTCAGCACCACCCAACAGAAGAGGATGTGTGATGGATGGGAAGTTGGAATGGAAAGAGGCACCAGTTTCAACCAACTGCAGGTAAAGTGTCTCGTTCTTGCAAACTTTATACAACCTGGGAACATGTGAACCCATTGCCAAGGCCCATTGCAGGGCCGTGGGCCTCAGCTAAACCTTCATTTCACTGTAAATCCACCCCAGCTCTCCATCAAACCTGTCACCTCCCTCATCCAACCTCACAGGCACCCAATGACCCTGCCTCCTACTTCCAGGAGGAAACAGAACAGAGAACGTCCCCAAGCTTCCCGGGCCACTTCACTTGCCTGCCCGCGCCTGTGCGTCCATCTTGGGCACCGCCCTGGACCTGTCCCCTCCCTCCTACATCTGTTTCTCCCTCTCTACTGGTCATTCCATTAGTATAAAAACAGTCATTTCTCCTTATTTCAAAATTAACTCCCTCGCCCCTGTTCGCCACTCCACTACTGCCCAATTCTCTGTTTCTATTACAGCAAAACCCCTTGAGAAGGAGGCTCCGGTAGCCACGCTTCCCGGTTTCTCCGACCCAGTGGCCAGTCCCCAGATGCCGGCCGAGCAGCACCCCCACAGGTGGCCACCCCCTTCTCCCTGAAACACGTCAGGACTCCACGTTCTTGGTCTCTGCCTCCCTTGCTGGCAGCTGCTTCTCGGTCTGCTTTGCCGGGTCCTCCTCAACTCCCGGGACCTTGTAACACTCGATGTCCCTGGCACAGGTTCCGTCCATCTCCTTTCCTCCCTCCGTGACCTCAGCCAGGCTGGTGACTCTAAGTACTAACTATATGCCGATGACTCAGAAACACACACCTCCAGCCAGGACGTCTCCACTGAGCTCCAGAGCTGTATACACAGGCGTCTTCTCTGCACTTCCACCTGGATGTCTAGTCTGCACCTCTGCTCCCATCCAACCCCCAGCTGTACTCCTGCTTGGGTCTCGTGAACGACATCTCCACCTTCCTGGTGTTCAGGCCAAAACCATGAGGTCACCCAGGACTCCCCTCTCTCTCCCGCACCCAATCTGTCAGGAACTCCTGTCACCTCCACCTTCAAAGTCAGTCCAGAATCTGACTCTTCTCACTACTGCCCTGCTCCCTGAGCTCTGCCCGCCCCCCTCCCCCCCACACACAATCGCCTGGGTTTTCTCTCAAGTAGCCTCCTCCCTGACCTCTACTTCCCTTGTTCCCTTCCCAGCTATTGTCCTTGAAACCCAAGGCAGACCCCATCCCCCACAGTAGTTGATGGGAAACACCCCGATGGTCCCCAGCTCAGAGAAACTCTCACAGGTCCTGCACTTAACTATCCCCTTGCACTTACGCTTTATTGCTTATCTGTCCTCTTGTTATATGCTCTGCACTTCCTTTATTTTTTCCCCATCCCGTGTTTTTGGTCACCACTGTACCCCCAGTACCTGGAATGGTGCTGAGCACATAGCAGGTGTTGAATAAGAGCCACCACGGCCAAGGCTGGGGGCAGGAAGGAGCCCTGATGGGGCTCGAAAGGCGTAGGCCAGGAGCTTCCACCGTTCAGGCTGTGTCCTGGTCACCGCCCCTTTCCTTTCGGGGGCCGTGTCACTAGGGCAGATCCCTCTTCCTAGTCTGGGGCCACCCTCCCCAGCTCCTCCTGCTGCCTGGGGGGGCCTGGGCCTGTGGAGACCAAAGCCCCTCCCCAGGGGGGTGGCAGAGCCTCCAGCCTGACCCTGTGGCCCTGCTGTTCCCAGAGCCCCGCCCCCCCATCATGTCCACACTCCCCAGGCAGCCAAGGCTCTTCCCACCTGGGGGTGGGGGGCTGCATGGGGACGTCTAGAGGAGGTGGAACAGGAGCCCCCACGCCGACCACTTGTCCAGCCTGGCCTCCCGTCTGTGAACCCAGCAAGACGGTTCATCGCCGGCCATGCATGAGCACAAGCCCCGCATCTGGGGAGCATCTCATTCACCAACAGCTTAATCCCCAAATCTGAGACCCCCTTGAGCCCAGCAGCTGCGTGTCACCCCTTCCCAGCCAGGCCCTCTCGCGCACATCCTGAAGGTGACCTGTCAGTGTTATTTTGCAGGCCTTTTCCGGAAGCTGCCTGGGCGCTGGCGAGGTCTGAGCCAGTGAGGGGGGAGCAGCGTGTCCGTGGAGGAGCCAGCTCCGGAGCCCGCAGGCCCCGGGGCCTCTCGCTCTTGCTCACTGTCCACCGCAAGCCCCTGCAGTAGTTGACGGGAAACATCCTGATATATAAACCCAAGGAACAGTACTTAGGCCACGGGAAAGGCGAAGCTCCAGGAACTGGCCAGCATCCACCGCAGGTGTTTTGGGCTTGGGGACAGCGCAGCACAGAGCCCCACATACGCTGGAGCCTCCAGGCCAGCCTGGAAAAATTAACCCAGTTCTTTCTCAGGAAGCACATAAGGTGCACAATGAACTGGGGCAGCGAGTCCCAAATCCCTAGATGCACTGTTAGGAAAGGTCCTGCGGTCAGTCTGTCATGCGCGGTGCCTGCGCTACACCTGCCACCTGCCTCTTCCCAAACCTGGGACCTGGACAAGGGCCGGGGACCTGGACAAACCCCATTTTGGGAAGAGCTGGGACACGCTGCTTTCTAAGACTCAGCGTCCCAACACCGTGGCAGGGCTGGTCCCTTCCATCTTTAAAATTTTTATCGGGAAATATTGGGGAACAGTGTGTTTCTCCAGCGCCCATTAGCTCCAAGTCGCTGTCCTTCAATCTAGTTGTGGAAGGCGCAGTTCAGGTCCAAGTCCAGTGCCATTTTCAATCTTGGTTGCAGCCCACCATCCCATGTGGGAATTGAACCGGCAACCTTGTTGTTAAGAGCCTGCACTCCAACCAACCGAGCCATCTGGCTTCACCTCCAGAAACTCAGAGGCAGCTCAGTGTCTGCAATCTAGTTGTGGAGGTGGCAGCTCACTGGCCCATGTGGGAATCGAACCGGCAACCCTGTTGTTAAGAGCTTGTGCTCTAACCAATTGAGCCATCCGGCCACCCCCCTTCCGTCTTTTTTAATGTGAATTTTAAAAATTAACATTACACACGTGTACGGTCTTAATAGTAGTAAATATCATAGTGCTTCATTTCCATCCCCCACCCCAAAGAAAATTCCTGGACTTAAGCTTTTTCTGCTGCATTTTATTTCGAAGTAACGTATCGCTCTCTTGAATTTTCTGTTTCAGACACTGACTTCCTCTCCGAACAGGAACTTAGCCCTTTTGTGCTCCACACACACGCACAGCCTTTCCTTTGTCTCCCAATAGCGTTCCATCATCCATTTTTGCCAGAGCAACACTCATCATTATTTGTATGTGTTTACATTACTTGTATGTCGGTATTAGTCATAGCTGAGTCATGTAGGGTCTATGGTTCCTCTTCCTTCCGATTTTTTGTTTTGCAATAAATTACCTATTTTTATTTGTGTAATTTTCTATCTCAGATTTACATCCAAACCCCGTGAGAGAAGTGTAAATCAAGTGTTGACACTTTCAGCCCCATCAGAGCCGCCTGCAGTCCTGGCGCCCTGCCCGCTGGGTGTGGACGGGGCGCTGCGGGCCTGGCCCTCGGCTGTGCAATCCCTTCACAACACTCTCGAATTTCTGCATTTTTCTCGGCTTATTCCTTTTTCTGGAGCCCTTTCTCAGGAAGCTTTGAGACTGGCTGCAAAAGAGTCCATTTTCTGAGGCCCCTGCAGACTTTTCCTGGGTGTCCCTATTGCTCTGGTGCCCGTCTGGGGTCCTTGTTTCTCTGAAGCGAGAGGGCTCAGTCCCCTGAGCGTGTGGCCGGCCACTGCCTTGCTGAGCACATCCCCAGCCTGGGGCTTCCGGTTCCTCTCTGCTGCCCACGCAGAGCGCTCTCCGTTCCCACCACCATGTCCTCCCCGCGTAGGCTCCTGCTGGCAGACAAGCCTCCCTGCTCCACCGGCAGTCCCAGCGCCTCCTCCAAGGGCACCAGCCCCGTGCTCTGCCCGCTGGCTGTGGCTTGCTCTCCGCCGTGCAGCTCTGACTTCCTGAGGATTCTTCGTCATCATCACGGCCACTGTGAGGCCAGTGCTTCTGCCTTACGGGTGGTGGGAGGGATGCCACTCCTGTCACCCCCCCACCTAATGTTTTTAAACATCGTAAGACGTAGTAAGTGTATCTTTGCACCAAGGAGTTCACACAGCAAATACATCATTCTGATCCTCCCTTCAGGGAGATTGCACCCTCCATCCTCAGGGTCCTTCCCTCCTGGGGTGCGGTTTGGGTCCCGCAGACGCTGCCCCTCCCCCCAGGACCCTATGTAACCTCCCTGCTGCCAGCAGAGGCCTGGTCCAGCAGACAGGTCCCGTGCCAGGCCCACGGCCTCCCACAGAGCAGGGGAGCGGCTGTTTAGCCTGGACGCTTACTGGACTCACGACCCCCAGGCAATGCAGAGGGACTCTCTACACACAAGAGCCCCCCATCTCTCCCCAGCTCTGGCCAGGATGACCTTTTACCATTTTATCGGTTATGTAGGTGGTACACAGGAGAGTGGGTGAAACAGAGAAATCCAAACTTTCATAGGATTGGTTTAATTTTTTTTTCAGCAGGAGAAAAAAAGAATAAAGTTACAAGATTCTTTTAATATTTTCACAATGTTAAAACTAAAACTGAGCTCTAGGCTATGTGTGTAAGTAAATCTAGAACACAAAAGGGTTAAATAAGATTTTCTCTTTTAAAGATACAAGAATTTAAGCTTTCCTTACATTTAACAAACTTCACAGAACAGATAACTGCCAGGGAACAAGCCCCCCTCCCCCCAGCTCTACCATCAGGAAGTGAACATGGGCTTGGAGCCCTGTGTGCGGCCGGGCTCCCCAGGGAGCCTGCTTCCCTATCGCTGCCTGAAGCCGGTGGGACCTGAGGAGGGCTGGAGGGCTCGCCTCTTGGGGATCAGAGCTTGGTGGGGGCCTAGGCGCCGCCTCACTGAGGATGGCCATGGACTGGCCAGAGGGCCGTGGCTTGACAACAGTGGTAAACGCGGGCAGACCCGGCCCCTCTGCCCTGGGCTGCCCGAGAGCAAGACACTGGTCTGGGTCCTGAAGCAAAAATTAAGGCTGGAGATTTTGCAGCGGATTCCACTCTGGTGGGGTGGGGTGGGGTGGGAGGAGGTTGGGAAGAGCATGATTTCCTATTTCAGTATTTTGGATCAAATACCATTTGAAGTTACAGGTATTGATTTGCAGACAGAGTTGAAGTGATTGCTGTGACATAAAAGGGCAAGTTGCTGGGCTAATACTCCAGTAGGCTGTGAGTGGGCAGATGCAAACGGCCTCTGTAGGAGCCTTCCACTGCCACCAACCTGGGTCAGACAGGGGCTGGGGACACTCACCCCTGCCCCGCCCACCCCACCTGACTGGTACTGATCCCCAACATGGGCAACCAGGCCCATCTCCACCCTCCCCACCTGGCCTGAGCTACCGCAGCTGCTGAGCTCCTCTCTGCCCACGTCTAGAGGCACAGGCTGAAAACCGTGCCCTCCCACTCACCTGCCAGAGCCAATGTCTCCTGGAGCTGGGCCAGGGCCACGAACCACTGTCCTAGACAGCTGCAGCCCGCTGCCCCCCCTTACTAAACGTGCTAAGTGGCAGATGTGGACTGGTGGTCCTTGGGCAGAGGGGATGCAGACATGGGAGGCGGGGCCATCGTCCTCTCCGCCCCCCCCCCCCCCCAGGGGCTGAGCAGGCTCCTGCTGGAAGAGGCAGAGTCTGCGGGCAGCAGCGGCCCAGGCGCTCCCCAGCTCTTCCACTGATTCCTGTTGGCTATGAAACGTCTTTAAAAAAACTCCAATATAGAAATCTAGCTGCAGAGGCCAGTGTGCAGACCCCAGCTGCAGCTGCTGTGCTGCGATTAGCCTTATTTGATCAATTGCCAGATCCCTGTACGTGGCAAAAGCAAACCAGAGCCAGTGGGTCAGGGGGCGCCCCTGGCCGCTTCTCATGACCACGGGGTCCTGCGTAGAAAGGTGGTTCTTGTATGTGGACTAGTCTTGAGTGGAGCTAATTTTCAAAGTGAGGTTACTGTTTCTCTTCTCGTATGATGAGAGAGTTTTTTCATAGCAAGTCAGGTAAAAAATTTGTAAGATTTTCCTAAGAACCTGCCCCCCACCCCCATTTCCAGCTCTGCGGGAGAGCGAGGCCACCACCCAGCCCAGCCACGTGGCATCTCAGCAGCCTCCTGTGACCAAGGCACGCGTGGCCATCAGGTATCCTGGCTACTGGGAGTAAGGATAAGCGAAGAGGTGAAAGGCCGGACATTAACCAGAGCTTCTGGCAAAGCCATGTGCGTCGTGGGAACTTTCACATCAGCCTCCACTCCTCCATTCACTCAGAGTCTCCGTCTGGAACACTTTCCACTTAAGGCTTTTTATAAGTTTGACTCCAGCAGTGACAGGTATGTGTTGTTTTAAATCCACTAGCCATGCTCAAAAAAAAAAATATTCTTCATGTTTTAATTTTATACAATGGCTAGCAGGCACCTTAGTAACCAGCCAGAAATCAATTTCAACCACCATCAACCCCTAAACTACAGTACCAGGATGGCTGGCTAAAGAAAGGAAACAGACTGGCTGTCGTCTGACGCGTGCCCAGTACAAGGTGTCTGGCTGACTTTGTCCTAGATAAGGCTAACATTAGTGAGCTAAGAACAGCGTCGTGTGGCGGTCGCGCCCGGGCTTCAGGAGCACCCCTCCCCAATGCGCTGGCAGGAGCGCCCCACTTTCCGGTCCAGTTTCACCATTTTCATGATGGCTTCCTCTCGGCCGCGGCCCATGTGGTCAAACGTACAGTCGTGCTGCTCGGGGAGGCGGTGTAACATGCAGAACACGTAACCTGCAGCAGGGGGAGAAGCAGAGAACAGACCATCAGAGTGGCCGCCCGACGCCCAAAGCCCAGCTCTCACTCCGGTCCGGAGCATGGGGGGGGGGGGGCACCTCGGTGAGTGGATGGTCACGGCACGGGCTCCTGCTGCTGGAGAGTTTATTACAATGCCCCCCACCCTGTAACAGGGGCCTGCACACCACGTTTCACAGCTGCTCCTTCGGTCAGTCCGACATCCTCAAAACGTCCCAGGGCAGCTGCTCAGAGGCTGGCTCTGCATTTATTGCTGCTCCTGCCTGGAGCCTAAAGGAGGCTGCTGAAGAGAGATATACCCCCTTTCCTTAGGAAATGAGGGGGCTCTGAGCCCCTTCCCTCCCGGCAGCCGCCATGTAGGCAGGAGAGCACAGAGCTGCCAGCTCAGCACTTTCTCTGTCTTGGGCAAAATGTAATATCCACCCCAGGACACCTACCATTTCTAGGAGGCAGAGAGGGAGCAGAAATGATTATGGCTTAAATTACATTCTACCTGCTGTACAGCTAGGGCTTGGGGGGATGGTGGGAGTGATCAAACCACAACCCACAAGTGAGTGGGGGATCTCAAAGGAAAATGGATTTCAAGTGCTGGAAAGGGTACTACTTATAAATAGAGGAAAGAACAGAAATGCTGAGCTCTAATCATCATCTCAAAGGAGCCTGGTGCTTCTAACTCCACCTGGCAGGTAGGAGGTTGGGGCTCCCACTCAGGCCTTTCCCCTCCACAAGTGGAGGGGGCTGCAGGGCCACAGGAGACACTGGTGGGGCTGGCAAAACAAAGGATGAAGGAGAGGCAGGAAGAGGGAGCAGATGAAGTGCCTCTGAAAGGAAACAAGGAAAGGAAGCCTCAGGGAGTCAGCAGAGAGGCTCAGAGGTCAAAGTGAACACACAGCGGTGTCAGCATGAGATCCATTCCTCCTTCCCCTCTTCTGGTTCATTTCTAGAGATGCTGATAAGTAAGTGGATGAGTGTGGGGGTGGACACCTCCCATTCCCTAGGTCTGTCTCTTTCAGGAAGAGTGGGGTTGAAGAGCTGCCTCCCCGCCACTCCCTCACCCCATCAGTTAAACCTGGCGACACCTCCAGGCCCCTGGGCCTAGACCAGGTCCACAGGACCAACCTACAGATGAATCCGAATCCTTTCCTAAACCTACTGCCACCCCTTGCCCCTGGAGCAGACGTCCCCTAGGCCAGGTAAGTGCCCCCCTCACTCTCCCAGCAAACAACGTCTTTCTTTTAAGTCTAGATCCCGGTGGCCACAGCACCACTCCTTGTGACCCATCCATCTCCACATCCTTAATCTCTTTTCTTCTCAGCGATGAAGGGTAGAGGCAGTGATTTTAGAAGAATAACTGAAATTGAAGCAAAGGCTGAGTGACCAGGATGGACAAGTTTCAACAGCCTTAACTTGAAGATTAACTTCGCCCCAAGAATTCCCCTCATGGACACTACAGTGCTGCCCTGGGGCCTTGGGCTCATGCTGTGTACGTCCCTGGCCCTGCACACACAGGGGGCTGAGCGACCAGGGAGGCCTGGCCCACCCACTGTGTGAGAGAGCACATTATTAACTGCTTCCCAGGGAGAGAGAGGCAATGTTTGCCTCTACATTGGGATTGGGTTTAAGGAAAAAAGAACAGAGATGAAATTCTTGTCTCCTGAGAAGCGGAGCTCCCACTTGGTCCAAAAGCAAAGTTAAGACTAATGAGTTCATGTGTTCTATTTACTGATAAGTTCATTACTCGGAGATATTGGATACCAGTTGTCTTTCTCCTAAAGGATTTCTCAGCAGATGTGTGGATGGCCTCAATATGCACCCTTCATCTAACAAACACCATCATCTCCTTTGTGGAGCAAAGCCCACCCGAAGGGGGCAACCTGCTGCCAGGTCAGGGTTTGGCACGAGGGTACCAGCGGTAGGGAGGCAGGACGTGTGTGCATTTTATAAGGGGCAGGGGAGGCCTGCTGTCCCTTGTCTTCCCTTTCTTCAAGATACTGGGATGATGCCGGGGAAGGTCCAAGGGGCTCCTCTCTCCTTCTGATGAATGGCGCTGGTTGAATAAAAACAGCAGGAAATGGATTACCCCTGAAATTACCCTGGCCCTGGTTCAGCCTAACAGTTCGTCAGTCAAAGGCAGACTGGGGTGGCGGGGAGAGGCTCCGGCCAGGGGCTCACTGTGCCCCTTGTAACTGTGCTTGGACTGCCTTCCGACAGCTCGGGGGCGGTCTCCTCGGGGGATCTGGCACGGCAACCACACGGGGTTTCCTCATATTCTCTCTACACCCAGGATCCTCCATCCAGCCCAAACACTTCATTTCTCTACAGTTCTGTGAACTGTAAGATACACCTTGACACTTGGCTTTGATTTCTGAAGGTGAACGCCACTAAGCAGCAGCTAACTTTTGGGAGTGGTGCTGGTCTCAATTACAATATGTGGCACTGTAACTCACTGGGGTCTGGAGAAACTTCTGGAAAGCTCCCTTTCCAAGGTGCTGCACTGAGGTGATTAGACGGCACAAATGAAGCTCACTCCCTCGTCAGGATCGCTCACCAAGCGGAGGTTACACAACGGAACTCGTCCCAGGCGCCGAGCAGGCGTGACCCACTGACAGCAGCCAATCGGCTGAATGACTTTCCGTGTCAGTAGTCTCAGCGGGCTGTTCTGGAGACGGGAGGGCAGGAGTCTTCATCCTCTTTCCTTAGTGCCCCACAGACCTATTTCTAGGAACCAGTGCAAGTGTCATGAGCTTTCAATGACTCTGACTCTGGAGACCAAGCTGGGTGTGGAGAGAGCTGAGAGCCGGCTGCCGGGGAAGGTGATCGTCCTGAACTTCAGTGGTGAACAGCTGTAAAGCACAAGGGACTTACAGCCTCCATCGTGGCCAGGCCGTCCTCCAGGCCGGTCATCAGACACCAAGTGAGGCCTTTTGAGTGCGGGTCTAGCAAGGCAGTGTCCAGAAGGGACGAAAGCACAGACGACACTGAATTGAGCAGCTAAGCTGTGACCCGGGCTCTGCTACTGTCCCCCAGGGTGTCACACAATTCTTTCTGTCCTGATTTAAAAAAGTTATATATCAAAATTGCATTCTTTCACTCGTTCACATACATACAATCCATAGCTACACTCTCCTTATGGGCCCCTAGTTCAGCATCATGTAGTTTTGAAAACAATTTCAATATACTTTTGCTTATGACAGCCGTACACCATACAGTGTTTCGGAGGGATAAAGGCAGGAGAATATGAGGAAAAGGATGCTGACCCCCAAGAGAGGAAAACACCGAAGGCAAAAGTTTTTGAAAATATGAGCTGCCTGCTAAACGTGGCTGCCCTCAGCCCTTTCCCTGCCATGTCACATGACTGGCTCCCCTGTTTTCCATGAAATACTGGCCTAAGCGGAAGCTGCAGAGTTATCTGAACAAAACGCTCAAGAACTTGTGTGGGCATTTCTTTGCTTGCTGGCATTGAGGGCAATTTGGGATGAGCCCTTAATTACAAAGGGAGGGTGAAGCAGCAGCTCCACGAGCACGTTGTTCCACGGCCCTCTCTGCCGGCTGCCACCTGGCCTGTGACAGGCCATCCTGGGCATGGGAAGAGGGAGGAGGCAGGACCACCACAGGTGACATCAGTTAGCCCCCTGCGAGCTGGGCTGGAAGGTCTCCAGAAGGTCTCCGGCATCTACACCCTCAGTGTGAAAAACCTTCAGTGAATCAGGCAGCATCAGGAGGGGAGGAAGGCCTGCCTGTGTAGACAGTCAGTGGCGGGGCCAGACGGGCTCATCCTGGGATCCAAGCCTGTGGCTGAGGACAGCGAGCGACGGGGCGATAGCAGGAACTTCCCTGACTGTCACTATCAGACACACAAAATTATGGAATAAGGCAAAAACATACCATTCCAGACCATCTACCCCTCTGTCCCAAAAGGGTTCCATGTGAATGAGACATGCTGAAGGCAGCATTCAGGTCACTCGGTCACTCGCCCTGGCCACCAGCCTGGGGGATTCTTGTGGGAGGACGGGCATTTCAATGGAGGCTGCTCATGGGTGCAAACAAGCACCTCTGGTCTCGGCCCTCCTGACTAGACCTGGGGACTGTGACCAGTGAGCCATATGCCACACACACGACACACGCTGGCCCAGAAAACAATCGCAGAAAATGGAACTGAAGCTCCGTCTCCCCAGACTCATAAGGGTCTAACATGCAGGTTTCTAAAAATGCTCATTTGGCCAGAACCAAACTTCAGACTTGACCCGTGAGCTTTTAACGCTAACACCTGAAAGTGACACAATTTATTCAGATCCTTCATCCACAGCTAACACTCACCTCTGCTTACACAGGCAGGAATGTGGGTTTTCTGCGATCGAGATCACTCTGCACAAAGGCCGCCATTAGGTAAAGATAACACGACACCCAGCACCTTGCTCTAAGTGCTGTGAAAGGTGCAACAGAGTTGTTGCACTCACTTGTTTACAAAAACCAACAACAATCAGAGCCCAAGAGGAAAACTCAGAGGCCTCGCCCAGGGCCGAGGGGGCAGGGCCTGGGTTCCCCAGGGCCCAGCAGTGTTGGCCGGCAGGGCCCTGGGGCAGCAGAGCCAGACAGTGGCCTCAGCGCCAGTTCCCTTCCCTCCTGCTCTGCTCCCCGCACCCTCTGGCCACAGGAAGGGCTACTGCACTGGGGGTGGGGAAGCGGAGGGAGGAGGAGGCGGGCAGTGCAGCCCCCCCCCCCAGCCCCCCAGGCCCTGGGCTCCAAGGCCAGCACTTCCCTCCAAACCCTAAGGACTGAGCAGGAGGTGGAACTCTTTTCCTATTGGAATTTCCTAAGGGAGACAAAGAAAGCGATGCCAAAATTCACATTCAAAGTCTGAGCCCTGTCATTTTTATTCAATCCCTGCCAGATAGAAATGTTGCTTTTTGGCTTTACCTTGGAGTAAAAAGTACCATTTAAAGTTGGCAAAACTGGGCAGCTCTGGATACTTCTGGACTTTAATTAAACATTGTTTCCTTGCAGATCCCCACCCCTTGCAGGCTCCCCCAGGGGCCGGGCTGTTTTAAAGGCAGGGACCAGGGTAGGCCTCAGCTCCAGCTGCTCGGGTGTTTCTACCTCACTTGCAAGATGTTTTACACTTTCTTGCTCATTTGACTTTCAAATTATCTAAGGTTCAAGCAGAACCTAAAAATACTGACAAGCGTGGGGGCTGAGGCACTGTGAAATGATCCACTGGTGTGCCTGCGGTGGCAGTGCGCATGCAAGCCGTCTGCACAGACCCCACAGCCCTGGGCACAGCGGACCCCCCTCCCCACTCCCCGCCTCGGGCTGCGCTAGTGCGGGTGCAGCCGGGCCCGAGGCCCTGGCAGGTGTGTCCAGCTAGGAAAACCAGAGAGCGCTGCCACAGATGCACACGGGCTCCAGCAAACGGAGCCTCGCCCAGGCCCCCCGAAGCTTCCTGGGAAACCTGGGTAGGGCCCACCAAAGCTCAGCTCTCTCATAGGCCCCACTTGCTATCCAAAGTGCCTATTTAAAAAAATAAATGACAAACATGCCTAATCCAGTGTTTGAAATGAACAGGCAAGCTCCTTAGAAAAAAGAATCCGTTTTCCAGCTAGGTAAGGGTTCCTCAAAGCTCAGGACAGCTAACCGACCTCATAGCTCATTTGTTAGTACACGCTGGGAACAGCGGGCGGCTCCCGGAGAGCTTGTTGGAAAGCATCAGCCATTTATACTCGCACGTGGCTGCAGCAGTCCCTGGACTGCACCTCCATCCTCTGACCCAATGCCCAAGGCATGATCTTAGCACAGAAATGTAGTAAAGGATCTTAATGCACCTTATTTCATCAGGCTCATGGTACAGGCAAAGCAGCTGCAGGTGTTTTGGGAATGGACTGTGTCTACTTTCCATTCTTCCCATCCCTGACTTTGCATCATGGAAGGAAAAGCATCGTCACACTCCAAGAAACTGAAATGAGTGGGCTGACACAGAGCCGGCTGGGCTGGGGGACGGACAGGCCGATGGGCAGAGGTCAGCTGCCTGGAGAGCTGGAGCTGAAATGCCACAGTGAAGCTGGGCATCAGTATGTCTGTCTGCTTTTCAAAGGGAAGGAGAACCTGTAATCTAGAAGAGCCCACCCAACAATTTAATAAAACCACTCAATCATACTGACACAATTCTAAAACAGAAGCAATCATGTTTCCCCCAAAACCAATTAAAGTACCAGTTACATAGATACGAGCTAAATGTTAGAACAAAAAGCAGAGTGATAGAAAGCAAAGATACAAGAGCCTGTTGTGGGGACAGAGTCCCAGAGAGCAGTTTCCAGGCTCTCAGCCTCACGTGGGGAGGTGCTGGCTCGGGTAGAGAATGACCATCAGCTGTAACTGGTTAGCCAATCGGCTACTGATGTTACTGTGTTGATTGGCTGCGTTGATTAGTTGGCAGGCAGAGAAGTGAATGGCGGACTGCGGATCGTGTGGCTACTACTGCGTGTGTCTCCCCCAGCGACCAGCGAGAATATAGTGGTATGACTCCCCTACCTATGGCTCCGTGGGTATTCCTTTTTGGCCTCACCATATCCTGCATTATGGGGGGAGCGGGACCAGAGGCCCTGCAGGCTGCCCCGCACGACAAATGGCGCAGCGAGCAGGGTCTCTAGCACAACACCTGTGCAACCAGCTCCTAAGGTAACGGAATGTACTCGGCAACCAGCTCTACAAGAACCGTCAGCACGAGAGGGAGATGACATTGTCCCAGCCCAGCTTGAGGAAGCTTCTAACGCAGTGTGTACACACGTCATTTAAAAAGTATACAAAAGTCACCACTCTTGCACCCTAGTGCAGCCTCTGCGGACAGCCCCGTTCTTGCAGAAACTCGAACGACCTCTTTCCTCTCCTCTGTGTGATGCCTGCCCCGTCCCAGGATGTCCTCTTCCATCACCCAACTCCGCAGCCTCATTTGGCCTGATAACTCCGAGAACAAGTCTTCCCACCCTTCATTCTTGCCTCTACCGAGGAAAAACCCCTTCCTGCTTCTCCCACTGGGGTGGGGTGGGGTGGTCCTGGGGGGAGCTGCCCGCACCAGGAAGCACACTGAGCATCACCTTGAGGGCTGAGAACCAACTCCGAGCAAACCCCTAAAAAGGCCTCAGTGCACAGGGAGGAGGGCGGCTGCAGGCTCACATTAAGCAGGGCTGCTTTATCTAGAGATGAACATATATTTAAAAACCAAGAAAAAACAGCTCAGGGCAGTTTCTGCCAGAGGAATAATGACTTGCTTTCAAACCCCGTTTCATTTCAGCAGCTGAAAGCGGCAGCATTAGCCTGTTGGTACCTGGGGCACTTTCTCGGATCTGAGAAACCCTAGGAGCTGCCCACAGTCCTGGCTCCTCTCCATGTGCCTCAGGGGAACAGTGAAGCAAAAGCGGGGAGCTTTTGGTTTTTGGGGTGACCTTCTCCTCTCCTCAGCAGGCTCCTAATTTGTTTGGCCTTCTCTTTCAGCACTGCCTTGTCCTGTAAAAGATTATCTTCTCAAATGGAGAAGTCCCTAGAAACCCACCTCCATGGCTGCGGTGGAGACAAGAAACAGGGCCGTCCCCGTACCACCCAGCAGCCACCGAGGGCATGGACGGGGCCCAAGGCTCCCCACAGAACGGGGGCCTATGCAGACATCCCTGGAGGCTAAACTAGCAAGAGCCAGTTCGTCCAGTCACAGAAAGTCCAAGTGGAGATGCCATTGGGGGACATCAGACTGTAAATGCCAGGTGTCTCTCTCCGGGCCAACACTCGGAAAGGAAAACTTTCCCCATTTTTCTCTGCTGGCCTTTCCATCCACTCGTTGGGGTTGCGTGGGAGCACGAAGATGACAGACCAAAGCTGGGAGAGACCTATGGCTTAGTCCCACCCCTGCTGTCATGGCAAGTCCCTCAACAGGGGAACCTCAAGTTCTCTTTCTAGATAACCCAGGGAGGCGCTCGTGCTTTGGAGCCCAAGTGCTGGATTCAAGTGCCAGCTGCACTGCTTTAGCAGTTGTGTGGCTGGGTAAGCCACTGAACCTTTCAGAGCCTCAGTTGTGTCTCCTATAGAATGGGGTTGTTATGAGCACTGAAGTACCGTATTTCCCCGAAAATAAGACCTAGCCGGACGATCAGCTCTAATGCATGTTTCGAGCTGATTTGTCCGGCAAGGTCTTCTTTTCGAAGAAACACGGTAGCGCATATGAAGCCCCCGGCACGAGGAAGGCTGACTGTCCTAGCCACTGTCATCCCTGTCACCTCACACAGCACAACTAACATGCCTGGCTTCCAGGCTCGGCGCCCCCTCCTCCCAGCTGCCCCCACCCTATGGCTTTCATTCTGTGCCTCCCTCTTTCACCTCTCAGTCTAGGCTCCCGTTCCCTTATCCTTTGAGATACTGCTACTGACAAAGGAGAATGAACAAGGAAATCTTCCTTTGAACATGGGATGCACAAGTCTCCTCTGTCCCGCTCCACGAGCCTGTTTGTACAGACTACAAATGCATGGTAAGTGACAAGCGCAGTCAAGATTGCTGCTCAAGATATGCAAATGTTAGTGAGACTGATTTAAATATATGAAGACACACCGGGCAGCCTGGAAAGCACCCAGTGGTTAGGGACACCATGAAAGGGACACGGCAACTTTCCAAGGACAGCAGAGAGCAGCTCCTTTGCTGCTGTGCGGGGCTTCTCCAAGAATTCTGCATGCCTCTTTCATAAGCAGAGGCAGAGCATGTGCATTTCCAAGTTTGGTCACGTCCTGACGTGTCTATTTCCCTGAGACTGTCCAGCTGGGAGGTGTAGTGACAGGATGGGCAAGAGGAAGCAATAGGCGGCAGACACTCTGCAAACAATCTATATTATTACCCCAACGGTGCCAGCATCACATGCATTGTTTTATGTGCTTCTCTTAAGAATGAAGCCTCTCCACATGCTTCTTGTTTTCACAATACCTCAAAACGGTCATTCTGAGGACCTCAGAATGTGTAAGAATCCTATTTTCACAAAATTTGAACTTTAAGGTCGTAAGTCCCACAACATCTGCTGTCCACTGTTAAAAGTGTGTGTGTGTGTGGGGGGGAGGGGTGCAGAGAAGCTGAGTTCTTGATTCTCTGTGTTTAAACTTGAGTTTATTTAAACACACCTCCCTGAAGGGAAAGAGGCTTATATTCAGTGTTAGAAGACTGTTTTAGCTGCAGACATGAGTTCAGATTTGAGGTCAGATTATGGACTATATATATAAAGCCCCCACTGAATGGACAGCTTACTCCAGTTTCTAGAGACTTCCTACCTGGATGGGCAGCTGGTGCTGAGCTAGTAGCCCAGTTCCATTTTACTTGGGGACTGAGTGGGGGAGGGCTCAGACATGAGAACTCCACCAAATGGCTCTAGTCTGGGTATTAAAAACACCGCGAAGGAGGCCTGAAATCACTGAGTCCAGAGCGGCCGGGACAGATGATTGAGCCACAGGCCGTGTGACATACTTACTGTCCTGATCTCCTCCTCTTTCCCTGCTCACTCCGCATCTACTGTGCTTTACATACTACAACTATTCACTGCTGGACCCTCTTTCTGTCTCACCCCACACTCTCCCAAGGTTTAAAATTCTAACCATATATGCTAACAACTCTGAAATTGATCTCTCTGCCCCAGACCTCTCTTTGGAGCTCCATGCCTCTGTTCCCAATTATCTTCTTGGCATCCTGGATATCACGGACCTAAGATGTCCAAAATGGAATACTTGCTACATCCGCACAAACGCGCGTCTTCTTCAGTGTCCCCCATGTTAGAGAACCGGGCCACCATGCAGCCTCATGACACACACCGGGGGTCATCACAGGTACCTTCCTCATTCTCCACATTCAATTACCAAGTCCCATGGAGCCTATTTCCAAAAAGTCCAATCCGGTCTCTTCTTTCCATTTCTCCTGTCACCACCCAAAGCCACCAGCATGTCTTGCCCAGGTGACCCCAACAGCCTCTTCCAGTTCACCCATGTCAAACCATCCTCCTCCCAGCAGCCCACGGGACTCCACACACCCCAACCTACGAGGAGCACATTTGACTTAAAGCCTTAAGTGGTTTCCCTGAACGACCACACACCTCAGCATCAGTGCGCCTCCCCTGGGCCACTCGCCTCCTCTTACTCCGTAATCTAGACACACTGACCTCCTCACTACATTCTTGCTTCTCTAGGCCTGTTTCAATAGCCCTTCCTCAGGAAGACCTTCCTACACCCTCAGAGTAGCCTAGAGCTCGCTACATGCTTTCGTGGCATCTTGGACTTTTCCTTCAGTCACTAGTCGCGATTATAATTATAGGGTCATTTGTGTATTTTTTTTCATTTAACTCGTTTCCCTGACTAGATTTCATGGAAGCCAGAAACATGCTTCTGTAATTTATCACACACACACCCTGTGCCTAGAACAGTGCATGGTTCAGCCAAAGGATTTTGGTTGAGAGAATGAATGAGAGGTTAGTCGACCGTGTTCTCCCAACCTCAGGGGACAAGCAAAAGCCAGGCAAGAGCTCAAGTGGCAAACGCGATGCCCTCCCCCTGGCCTCGCAGCAGCACCTGCCTACCCTGCCCTCATCCGGAAGTGCCTCGCTCTCATCCTCGGTCATAACCCCGCTCCCCATTCCCCTCCTCCTCACGGATGCTGCCCCTGGGAAGCCTTTACTGGCGTCTAAAAGCCGCCACAGACCACAGTCCTGCATTGTCTGCTTTTATATTCCCTCCTTTAAGGAATCGCATTTAGACCCAAGGCTCCAAGTAAAATCTACAAGGTGATATCTCTTGAATTTATGTTTTCATTCAGAAATTCTTCTCTGAAACTCCAAACTCCTATATCCAACTGTCTATTTGACAAGCACCTCGAACTGGATTGGCAGACAGGAATCTCAGCTGTAACATGTTCAAAACAGGACTCTTAATCCTCCTGACTCCTGTATCAGCTCATCTCCGAGTCTCCCTGCCTCAGTGAATGACACCATAGACCCAGCTGCTCAAGCCACGCAGGACTCATTCTTGATTCCTCTCTTTCCCGTAGTCCTCACATCTTTTTTAGTAATCTTGTTGGCTGTGCCTCTAAATGATGTCCTGATCTGCCCTGCTTCTCTCCAGCTCATGCAAATGTCCTGTGGCAGGAATGAGTGCAGCATGCAGAGGGACTGGGAAGGAAGCCAGCAGGGCTGGGACGCAATGGGGCCAAAGTTCCACCGCGGCTCGCTGGGGCCTACAGGGAACTCGCTGTTGCCCTGCGTTAGCCTCTGCTGTCCCCCAAGCCTTCTCCCTCACAGCAGTTAGAGGGACTCCTTCCTTCCTTCCTTCGCTCCCTCCCTCCCTCTTTTCCTTCAGGTAACTGACCTGAGATGTGCTTTTTAATGTGTTAATTCCTCTTTGAATAGGTAATACATGAATATAATAGAAATTCAATTTGTATAAGATCAGATTCTGCAAAAGTCTCTCATCCCATTCTCAGTTACCCTCCCAGGAGGCAGAGCAGAGTCCGTACATACATGAGCAATTATGTTTATCTCCCAGAAGAATATTTTAAAAATGTAAACCAGATCATGTCACTCCTTTGCTTAAAACTCTTCAGTGCCTTCCCACTACTTTTACAATAAAATTCCAACTCCTGGCAGAGGCCTACTAGCCCGTCCGTCCGGTCTGCTCTCCAGGGCCAGTGCTCCAACCCCACAGCCGCCTTTCTGGTCCTCAGATCTGCCCAGTTTGTTCCCGCCTCCAGGACCGACGTTGTTCTCTCCATCCTGGACACCTTCCCCCAGCCCTCTGAATGGCGGGCTCGCCAGCTCAGCTTTCATCTCCTCCCAGATGGGGCCCCATCCCTACTTGCAGCCCCCACCCCTCGCCCTCCTCATTCTGTCATTCTTTACATCATGGCACTTACTCCCATCAGAAAGTATCTTTTCATATGTTCCCTTGTTCACTGCATTTCTCCCCCAAGGAATAAAAGCACCACGTGGTCAGTACTGTGTCAGTTTTATCTCCTGCCATTCCTCTGGAAGGAACTCAATAAAGACAAGTAGACTGAGTAAATAAATAATGTGAATCAACATTTGACTCCCTAAAAGGAGAAAAATTACTTCTAGCAACAAAAGTATGTTTAAAACTGTGCCCCTCCCCCCACTCCTGGAGAGGACCGCCACCCCAGTCCACTTCCTGGGTGAATGGGTACAGTGAGCAACCTAAAAACTACTGTTGCCTGGGGAATATTCCTTTTTTTTTTTTTTTTTGCAGTAGGTATACTTTCCTAATTATGCTTTTCTATTGCCATTATTATCAAGAGCCTGTATTTGCTGAGCTCACTCTGAGAGGCAACCCAGAAATGTCCAAGATGGCATCAGGTGCTCTCCTGGAATTACAACTTTGCTATGACTCATGACCACAAATTAAGTGAGTAGATAATGAAGAACTGAACACAAATCACACAGATTCCCACTGACATTCATTTCCTACCCTACTCTGGTATTTCAGTCAATTACCCCAGATTCCATGGAAAATTCGTTCTGGCTGGGATAACAGTTCAGTTCAAGGGAAGAACAATTTAATTGATGCCAGAGTATTAACACAAACCTGGCCCTTTAATTTATAAATCTGGCACTTTCCCCATTCCTGGGTGAATCTGTAACACTGCACTGCACAGTTCTGGGGAGCACATGTCATCCTGTGTCTTACTCACAAGGAAGCACAAACTCCCTCGTGCTGACTCACAGCTTCCATCTCCCAGGGGATGCTGGGAGCGAGTGTGAGTGCGGAGAGCATGGTGGCTGCACAGCAGGTGTCCTTATAATCCAGTGAACAAGCGGCCTGCTCAGCTCCTCCAGACACAACTGGGCAGTTGCTAGACTAAGCCTCCTTGACCCACAGGAAATGTCTTCGATGGCAGTAGCCACTGCCTGTCACCTCCCACGCTATGGCCTAAGAACAACCCATCTCCTGCATCAAAAGCCGTCTCCTGACTGATACTTCACAGAACATTTTGGCCAGAGGAGCATCTAACACCCGCGTGGTATGCTTCCCCAGCTCACCTGCAGCCCCTGCGTACTTTCCTGGAGGACTCATCACAACAAGTGAAGCCGGCCCCGCTGGCTGCTGCGGAGACAGCCAGCCATCAGGTGGCGATCCCCACAGGCAACCAGCGCTATCTGTCCCCCAGCCGTCCACCCGGGCACCGCACATTTTAGCATGTACACAGCTGGCCATCCCCCGTGATCACGTACCAGGAGGTACCCTCTCCTTCCAACTATGGCCAGGCACTGTGATGGGGCAGAGAATAAACTAGACAGCACAGGTGGCCCTAACACTCGACTCCGCAGGTAACACTAGAGAACACCTGTCACCTCCCAGGAGGGAATAAGCAACAGCACCCTCCCAAGACCACACCAGGCTCAAGGGCAGGCCAAGTCCAGTTATGCTTGAGAGCACCCATGCCAAGCAGCTTCTACGCATGCACCTGTCATCGTCTGCAGTCCACAGGAGAGGTCTTCATTTCCTACTGAGTCGCCTCACCCAACAGGGATGGGAAGAATGTCTGTGCAAATAAGATGTGGAAAGGGGAGCTCTTTCCTAGAGAAACCAGTTGATCCAATTCTTTTAGGCACCTCTCCAATGAATTATAGGGCTGACTCATGCACCCTTTTCAGTTTTCGGCCTCTGAACTTTGCTCCAGTATTTCATGGTCAGTTTCAGCTACCCGACTATGCAGTGTGACAAGCACCTTACAGCGAGGAGTGCCATCTCTCAGCACTTATTCCCTGCCCACCCAGCACTTGTTTCTTTTGAGTCTCTGGGTCTCATGCCCCTCCTGGGACCCAGCTCCTTAGTGGCATGACTTTTAGTCTTGGAGACTGAACAGTTCTAGCGCCCCAGGTCTAGTGCCACCAGGCACTTCTGTGTGACAGTCAGCAACCCACGAGCACGCGGGTTAGTGGGCAGATGTACTGAGCTCTAAAGGGACCGTCTCTGGATCTGCCTTCCAAAGATGGTGGTGCCCCAAACGCGAGTTCTCTTTTGGTAACACGAGCATAGTATCAACCACCACTGCAGAGCTGTGTCTTATCCAGGGTCACTGCCAGCAACAAGACAGCAAAACGAGAAGTGGTGAGGCTTTTCTTCGAGTCTGCCTCTCCAGGGCCCAACAGCAGAGGAGGAAAAGCTATCATGTGATCTTATCAGAACCTTGGTCTGCTTAGGAAAAAGCACTTTCCAGAAACAGAAACAAACTGCACTGATACTGATCTCTTCAGGGGAAAGGTGCTATAGGAATCTCATTTAATAAAGGAGTCAGGCTCCAGTGTTGGGCCGTCAGTCCAGCAAGGAAACGAAGCTACCAGGCTCAAGCGTCAGAAGCATGTACTGGTCATCTGTGCACTGGCCAGAGCTCCAGTTTAGGGGCCAGTAGAGGAGAAGGAAAGAAGTCACTGGTCCCTGCCCTTAGACAGCTGGAGACGCAGAGAGGAAAACAGCTGAAGGACATAGAAGCAAAGCAAGAAATCAGCTGCCAATAAAATCAACAGCACCCAGCTCTGTGTAAGGAACCGGGGGCATGAGGAGAGGTCAGCTGCATACGGCATCCAGGGGGAGGTCACTTTTCAAGAAAAATGAGGACACGAATTAGCACTTAGGAGAAAATGGAATGTACACGTCAACAAGAATTAAGTGCCTCCTATTACCCGGGCACAGTAGGAGACGAAAAGGTGGCACCCTGGGCCCTGCCCTCCAGAAGCATCTATCTAGACGGAGTGACAAGTGGCACATGGGACACAACTGAAACCAGTGCATTGGGATGACTCATGAGCACCATCTCAGTAGATCACACAGTAGGTCACAGAAATTTTTCCCAGTCCATGTTCAATAAAAGGCATCTGTGAAACGTGGGGGTGCTCAAATAAGGAATGGGCTACATGGCAGAAAATACAGACCACTCACTTTGCAGTCATTTCCTCACTGTTTAGTTCACTCCATGGGCCAGTTTGGGGACATGAAAAAGTGATGCGATTCCGGGAGCTCAACAGACCTGGGCTCAAATGCCAGGTGCTCCCTTAGTATTTCTGAGTTACTTCAAAGCTTGAGTTTTCACCTCTGTAAAAACAGAGTGCCATTTGTCCAGTGATGCTCATATAAGGGTCAAACGGTAGCACACAGGTGCAGGCACCCAGCACACACACAGCAAGTGTTCAATGAAGCCATTCCTTCTCCTTCCCCCAGAGGATCAAAACTACAATGGTACAGGGTTACGCCTTCATTGCAGCGTTTCCTAGGGAGTAGGCAGAGCTACATGCCAGCAAGTGCAGTGGGAGCTGGGATCCACCAGAGAGCGTGATCTGGTCCCTGCCCTCCAGTGCTTACGTCTAGGAAGGATAGACGTGTAGACGGACAATTTCAATAGATTCTGAGAAGTACGGCAACAGAGGCCAGCCGTGAACTCCACAGAAGAGAACACTTTTGAGCAGTCTCAAAGAGATTAGCAGGTGAAGGGTTTTGTTAAACAGAACACCCAGCTTCTGCGAGGGCCCCTGATGAGGAAAACTGTGGAGACACACCCTGAGCCCAGTCTGGCATTCCTGAGCCCCAACTTGTCCTTGAGGGCTCCACACCAGTTCTTTATCCGTATGGACTTGCTACTGTGGTAACGAGGGTGCTGGGAAGCCATAGCCACTGCGTTCAAACATTGGAAGAGCGATCTTGCAGGAGCAGAAGATGATTTGTGACAGCTGCTCTGGAGGGCAGAGTGAGGAGAACCAGCACATACAAGGAGCTCGTTCTTTCAATGAAGGAAGTACCTAGTCAGTGTAAGCTGCCTGGCAACCAGACATGCCACACTCCCTCCAGGCTGGAGATGTACACGGGCTGGATTACCTGCCAGGGCACAGGGGAGGTGGTTTCTGCTGCGTACGTTCAGGGCGCTTGACTGACACCAGGAAGGGTAACTTCTAAGTCACTCAAGTGCTTAGGTTCCACATCAGATAGTAACAGGTTTGTGAGGTAGGAATGAGAGATTGGTGTGGTGACACATAGTAGGGCTGTGACCTCCAAAGAGCCCATCTTATTCACGTGCAAGATGAATCCCAGGTTTTATTTATGCAAATACACTCATCCCCAAGTTGAGTATTTAATTAAACCATAAGCATATCAAAGAATTTTAATAAGAGCAAGCAGGCAATGCTACCCTATCTGATAGTAGATATGTCTTGTCTGATTTCCCCCCCTCTACCAATAAAAATTCAAGGCAGAAAAATATGTAAAAATAAATAATGCTAAGGTTCTTTAGACCTATTCCTTCAGCCAAATATTCTATTGGGAAACACTTGGGTTGCTCACGTACCCTGGCTTCAGGAATTTGCATGGAGACAGACCCAGACATTCTCCCACTCCCCTGCTTGGCCCTGCCTTCAAATACTACTACGAAAGGACTTTCCCAAAAGATGACCATCAGGCTCACTAGACCCCACGTCTCTGACTTCTAAGCTTTTCTTGTACATTGTTAGTCAACACTGACTGGGTGCCCCCTGGAGGCCCCGTACCCTACAGGGCGCTATGGGAAGCTATGGAACGACATGTGGTGCTGGCGCCTGAGGATTTTAGCAGCGAGCAGGGGACAGACCAGTGGAGGAAGGCATGTATTACACACTCAGAAGATGTAAATCCCTAAGTGAAGAGAATGGAGTTGACTAGATCTGATATAAAACCTCTATGATATAGATCACCTCATTTGAAATTTCTGATAATTCCATTTGGTCTTAAATTACCTTTGTGTTTCTTATGAAAAAATGAACTATTAAATACACAGGCAGTATATCAAACTTTGGGGTTATTTTAGAATTACCTGAAAAACTGAATTTTTACTTTCTAAAGAGGCAGTATCCCCTCTATCCAGGGACTCTGAAGTGCTGGCCACAGGCCCCCATGGTTTAAGAGGCACTGCTCAAGAGGGAATCACAGTAAGAACATATTAGGGAGACCAAGAGTGTCTGCTAGCAGATTTCTGCATACAAGGCACTGAACACAAGTTAGTTTTAATTACACACATTAAAGGCCCTGGAAAGGACATTTCTTCAGCAAAGCTCTGTGAACAATTTGTTATAAATTTAAAAGATAAAAATTAAAAATCCTATTATTTTTGTCTAAATACTTTATTTTTATAACTGGTCTAATTTGGTGACATTTTGGCATGAATCGTCCATACATGAGTCCCTAGTCTTGAGGAAGGCCTCGGAGGCCAAACTAAGGGCAAGTTAAAAGAATCAGGTGTATTAATTTGGAGGAAAGATCAACAAATCTTCTGGGTCCTTCAGGAGGGATACGCTGGGTTCAGTGGAGACCACAGAGTAGAAACCAGGGAGGGATGGGCAAGAACATGTGATAAGGAGCCATAGTTATGGGGCTGAAACATATGCTGATGGGGGAAGTGGGCACTGCTGAGAGCAGTCAACTGGTCAGGAACTTCAGCAGTCTCTGGGTTTTAGATCAAAGGCTGCACAAAATACCAGTATTTAGTACTCAAGTGTGACCTGAGATTAGTGGCAACCTCTCTGGTCTCTGTTTCCTCATTTATTTAAAAAAATGGGGTTGGACTAAATGATTGTTAAGGCTCTTTCTAACCCTAATGGTATTTATCTACCCACAGATTTTTATGATTTTGCCTTGTAGTAAAAGCACTTAATTCAAATAGCATTTCCAAGCATCACTCAGTGCAGTTTGCTTTCATTACCTCAAGTAAGAATAACCCAGAATAGTATCTTGGGTGTCTTTTATGATACTGATTTGAGAAAAAGGAGTACTCTAAGGTCTCCAGTTTTTCCCATTACACTCAGACAGACACATTACATGTGATTATGAACAAAGGGAATAAGCTTCAACTGTAAACAGAAATGAATCCATTGGATGGCAAAACTCTTTAAAACAGTTTTGTTGACATTTTAGGCCACACAGTAGCTCACTATGGGCTCTATTATCTGTTTTGGGGGAATGTATTTGAATATTTCCTTTGTTTTCCTAAAACGTATTCAACAGCTACAACTATTACAATTTGTTGGGTTGTGGGGCAGAGGTAGGGGACAGTTGTGAAATATCTACAGCTAAATTATCTACAGCTAAATTGAATGCTTTCTACCTGAGGTCAAGGAGAAAGAGGTCTAGTCTCAACATTTCTTTAAATATTATGCTAGAGATCCTAGCCAGTGCAATAATGCAAGAAGAAACTAACAGGCATTTAGATCGGAAAGGAGTAAAACTGCCTTTAATTGCAGATGACATGGTCCTGGATGTAGAAAATTCTAAGGAATCTAGAATTCGTAAGTGAATTTAAGCTAGGCTGCAGATAAAAGATCACATATAAAAACTGACTTATTTTGGAGTGGCAGCAAAGAATAACCTGAAAATGAAATTTAAAAATTCTATTCACATTAGCATCAAAAAATTAAAACACTCAGGAATAAATTTAACAAAAGATGTATGCTGAAAAACAGAAAATTTTGTTGAGCCATTAAATAAGGCTTAAATAAACAGAGAGATGTATTATATTCATGGGTTATAATATTGTTAAGATGGTGTTTCTATAAATCTTTTATAAATGGGAAAAATAGTTGAGGTATGAACAAATTCTTCACAAAAGAAGATACATGAGTGACCAAAAAGCACATTTAAAAAAATGCCTAACATCACTGGTCGTGAGGAAAATGCAAATTAATATACCATAGTGACACAGCACCACACAACCACCAGGATAAAGTTAAAAAGAAGACAATGTTAAATGTTGCAAATTATGGAGAAATTAGAATTCTAATATACTGCTGATGGGATTTTCTTAAAACGTTAAATGTACACTGACCACTCAACCCAGCAATTCAACCTCTATGTATCTATCCAACAAAAATTAAAATATATGTCTACACCGAGACTTGTGCATGAATATTTATAGAAGCTCTATTCATAATATTCCCAAACTGGCAACAACCCAAATGTAGGTCAAGTGGTAAATGAATAAACAAATATGGTATCATCCATACAATGAAATACTACTCAGCATTAAAGAGGAATGAACTACTGATAGGTAACAACATGGATGAATCTCAACAACATGCTATGTGTATACATAAAACTATATACATACTGCATGAATCCACTGATATTACAACTCTAGAAAAAGCAAACTTATACCAACAGAAAGCAGATGGGTGGTTGCCTGGGGCTGGGGTAGGGGAGTGTAGGGATTGACTGAAAAGGGGCAGAAGGGAACTTTTTGGGGTGATGGAAGTATTCTAAAATTTGAATTTTGTCATGGCTGCACAACTTAAACTTACTAAAAGTCCCTAAACGGCAAAAATAGGTGAATTTTATGGTATGTGAATTGTATTTCAAAAAAAAAAAATCTGTAAAGACACACACAACACACACACCCTTGTTGGGCAAAGAATTAACAGAAATTATTTACTCTTGGAACTAAAACAACAACAAAAAAACACCGATATTTCTTTTTGTGATAATCCCCATAACGAAGTATTCTAAGTAGGTTAAGCTACCCAAGTAGCTTTGAGAAAGAAAGTCACTGTGCTATTATGGCTGCTAAGACTGGACTATAGAAACAGTTGCAAATTTGCTATCCATACAGGAAATATTTCACTTCATGGGACAAGGGTCTCCTGACTCACTTACCAGTCGGGTACGAGTGGGGATGTGACACAGGCTCAGCCCATGTGCTCTGCACACTGTCTGATGCTCTCTGGCTGGGGAGGGGAGCTGTTTACGCGCCTGAAATCTCTCTTCAGCTCTGTCAAAGGACACGTGTAGGCTGGAGCTTGGACAGCGCTGAACTAATGGACTAAGTATAAGTACATGGAGTTAGTGTTCAGTAAAAGGTTTGATTTGTTTTGCTCTAACACTTCAGCTTGCAATTTATGGAGGAGCAGCAGAGGGACTAATCTGTTAGGTTTTAGACTAGGGCTCTTATACATTAAAGATTAAATGGGGAATACAGATAGCACAGTCCTGTTTAGGTAAAAATATAGTGAAAGAAAGGGAGTAGGAAAGGGAAAAAATTCTCTCAGAATGCCTCAGGATTTCCAATTACTCTTAGCTCTCACACAGGTAATAACACTCATCAACAGGTTTTTGTTGTTGTTGTTGTTTTGCTTTTGGGAGGATGGGCAGGGCCTTCCTTCTCTTGAGCCATAGGTTAACATACACACCGCTGCCGACTTAGAGGTACTGGAGATACCTGAGACTTTCACTGCCAGACTTAGCACAAAACACAGAAGCTCCTAAAGGGCGGGGAGCCACACTCTATGTACCACATGCAGAGCATGGGCTCTCCACTCGAGCAATAATGATAACACCTAACCAGCTAAATCAAATGGGTCACGATAAAGGATCTCAGGGGTTTCCCTGGATAGCAGGGTTTTCTGATGGCTCCATACTAGAACTCTGTACGTGGAATAAGGCCTTCCCTAAGAACATCCTGCCTTGTTTTCTTTCAGAGTCATAGGACAGATGCCAAATGTTTCTGACAGGTTCACATCACACTTGGACTAGAGTTAAAAATAAAGGGAGGCTTATTTGTGATTTTTGATGCTGCTGAAATGGGCCAGCCTGGAAATCTCATGTCACCAACATGCTTCGTAATCACCACAGGTCCTTGCCCCATACGGAGCCTTGGGATATCACTATTCGTTCACTGTGTAGTCCCCTGTAGTGGCAGGGATGGCTGTGACACGTGCATATTATTTAGTGAATCAGTTCACATATTCTTAGATCATTCTGCTAAAAAGATTCAACACCCACCTGGGTTTCCTGTGCTTAATTTAAAAAAAAAAGTCAAATTAGATTGTGTTGACCATATTCAAAACCACTGATACCTTCTTACTGCAAACCAATGTCCAAACGCTACAGCCTGGAATCTGGGATACTTTCTCTTCCTTTCCAGCAGGTTCTCCTTACTCAACACAAAGGCTCCATCCAGCTGCACAGAGGTCACTCACCTTAAAAACTCAGCTTTGTCCAAGCTCTTTCCCCACAGCTAAGTCCCACCCTTCCTTGTGGAAGCCTGTCCAGAGTCTTCCAGTTGGAATTCATCTCTCTCTCTCCATATTCCTGTAACATATGGCTTGCACCTTGGTTAATACTCTTCTGGTAGGCTGCCCTGGACGTCATTTATTTTATGGATGTATCTGCTTTCCTCTTAGGCCCAGCATCTCCCTACTTTGAATGCATATTAAAATCACCTTGGGAATCCTTGGAAAAGAGGCTGTTTCCAGGACTTGGCAAAGGTAAGTACAAATGCACCCAAAATAACATCTTATTATGCTAGAAAGTAAGGAAATGCTAAGGAAAAAAATTAAAAAGATGGGTGGGGGCCATGTCACAAGGACACAGAAGTCAGCTTGCAGGAACTTCCACCGGCCAAATGTGGGATAGTCTGAGCACCAAACTAAGTCCAGTAATGAATTATAAACCACTAAAAACTGTAAGAGCTCATGAGTCCATACCAATAATAAATAAATGGGGGAAGAGGGTTTCACTGACAGAAGAACACCGGATGCCAAATGGTAAATGTAGAAGCAGGGCTAGAGTTAGAAAACCAGCATTTTGTAACCTTCATAGTAAAGACTGGTTCAGGCAACAATCATCAATGGATGCTAAACCTAGGAGACATGTTTGATGAAGAACGGGACATTTACATGGTCACAAAGCATTTTCCCCCAGATTGCTTTCTAGCTGCAAGGTTACAGAAAGTAACTACACAGTGCAGACATCGACCAGCACCTTGACTGGGTGAGTGAATCACAATTAACACCAACACTGAGAGGCTGATGGACATCTGTGGTTCCCGGCATAAAGCCCTGAGAAGAACACAGCATCACTTACGTAATATACTGACTGGGATACATACCCTGAATCTCATCATGAAGAAACATCAGACAAACCCAAAATGAGGAATGTTCTATTAAAAAAAAAAACTGTAGGCAGGACGGTAGGGGATGTAGGGGGTGGTCTTCAAAAATGTCAATATCATTAAAAACAAAGAAAGGCTGTGAAAATGTTCTACATTGAAAGAGTCTAAAGAGACCTGACAACTAAATGCAATACCTGATCGTGGAATGAATTCTGTATTGGAGGAGAAAAAAAAAATGCTTTTATTAAAGACATTACTGGACCAACAGATAAAACTGGAACATGGACAGAAGATTTGATGAATGCATTGTATCAGTATGAATTTACTGAAGTTGATAACTGTGCTGTGGTTATATAAAGTATCCCTATTCTTAAGGAACATTCATTGATGTTTATAGGGGAAAAGGACCGTGAGGTTTGCAACTTACTCTCAAATGGTCCAGGAAAAAACCTTTACTTTCCAAACAAAAAATTACAAACAGTACCTGGAGACCTTTGACTTCACTGTTTAGAGGAAGGCCCAGACACCATTTTTGGAAGCTTCCCAGGACTGAGAAGTGCCCAGAGCAGGGGTTCTCAAAGTGCGGCCTTCAGATGAGCGGCATCGGCTGGGAACTTGCTCAACACGCACAGCCCCGCTGCCTCAGAACTTCCGGGGGTGGGGCCCGCATCTGGGTCTTACCACACCCTCCATGGGGTTCTAATGCCCACCCAAGTTTGAAGTCACTGATCATGACTATGAGCTCCTACATTCTCTATTTCTAGCTCCTATGTTCCCACAGCACCTAGCAAAATGCTTTGTGCATATAGTTGTATCTCAATAAATGCTTGCCGAATTTCGTCTGACAGTGAATGAAAAGGCAGAAATGACCACTGAGGCACTTGGAGATGATAAACTACTGTAAAGACTCCAGCTAAAGCATCACTGAGTTTCTAAAGTGAATACAAAATTTATTTTGAAAGCAATAAAGGAAATCAGATTACACAGGAAGTTGGTAAAAGCACTGTTGACCCAAAAGGGAGCGTATCAGCTTACAGTTTGTTAAGTCACTGTCAATTTAAAATACGTGATAATTTATACAAGCTATTAGACTGGTATTTACAAATTAATTTTGTGGTTC
The DNA here is from genome assembly GCF_036562045.2 of Rhinolophus sinicus. Classification (NCBI taxonomy): domain Eukaryota; kingdom Metazoa; phylum Chordata; class Mammalia; order Chiroptera; family Rhinolophidae; genus Rhinolophus; species Rhinolophus sinicus. The sequence continues at coordinate 87,094,408 of NC_133755.1, forward strand.
TGGGATGCAACGAGAAGCGATTAAAAAGCCACGTGTTTGTATCACGCAAGACCGGCTCAGAAAACACGGCGTTCACCTGGACGGCCAGGTCTCAGAAGAACACCCTTTAGGTGGGTGGCATTTGGAGGGACAAGACTCCTACCATGAGAATGAGCTGATCAATTTGCCTACTGAGTAGAAAATGAATCAAGTAAATCCATTTTTATGCAACTGTTTTCTATCTTGAGAAGTTAAACTGTTAAATATCCTCTAGGATGGAGGCTATCCTCCCAGCCTCACCACACACCTTATCTAATTGGCACCCGGAAAGATTTCACAGGAAAAGGGTGTTACTTTGGTATTGTTGATTTAAAGGTTATCTACTCACAGCGGCAGAGGAGAACTCATCTTCAAAATTCACCTACTTATTGCAAAGCCATGGAGTGTCTTGGCAATTAACAATTCCTATCACCTCTAGCTGTTCCCTATGTGAGAAAGCTCAGAACTCGTCTTACAAATTGCTCTTTTGAAGATCAAAGGGAAGCTGAATGTGTCTGTGTGCGCTCTCCATGAGACTGTAATTTAATGGAATTTTTAGAGCAGGCTTGCTGGCAGTGTTTGGATGACAGCCCCGGGGCAGAGGCTTCAGGGGAGCTTGGCCACTCTTCCCTTTGGAGCGTCTTCCCTGTCTTTAATTGGCACCTCATTAGAAATTAATGAAAATGACATCCTCTGTTCTTCCTGCTCTAGGCATCGAATGCTACAAAAAGGCCCATCACAATTCATAACACATTCAATTTATATAGCAATGGCTCTTAAGCATTATTTATGAGATGTGAATTTCTTGTCAGCAGTTAATAACCTGTACAGAGTGGAAGGGGAATGGAAAAAAGATTGTGAATATATATATTTTCTACAGTGGAGAGTGTTCTGTTTGAGTTCAAACTACCTTTTTGAGTCTTCACTTTCAGTAGTAAATGACTCTGTTTTCCCCCATCTAAGACCTTTCAGGGCAGTTAAATCTCTCCAACACTCCATGCATCCTAAGGAAATAACCAGACACCTCACCCTTCCCTGGAGAGATCCAAGCAGACAGGCAGGACGAACACAAGAGCTGTTTGTCAATGACAGTCCCACCGGCGTATGTTCCCACTGCTATCCTGCAGCTTTTGCAATGTGCCAGTTGCCTCAGCCATTTTTCTGGTTTATAAGTGTAATACTCTCAATGGGCCAAACTGAACTCCTGGCTCTCTCTGGGAAGGCTACCTCTGGAAGGACTGCAGAAAGCTCAAAACGTTCTTCTCCACCAGAAAAATCCAACCTCTCTATAAGCAGACCCTCAGAACTGGGCACAAGCCAAGGGACTACGTGTGAGATCCTTTAAAAAGAATGCATGTCTGTGGCAAACCCAACGGGCACTTAGAGTCCAGTCTCCTGCCTAAGAGGTAAAGAGAACAGCTGAGTAATCTGCACTTACCAGAGACAATCGAGCTGGCTACACTTCAGGAGCGGGTAGAGTCATGTAACATGTATTTCTAGATTTTATTCAGCAGTGCCTAAGACCTGAGGAAATTAGGTGGTTTGCATCAATGCTGAATGAAGGGTAAACTGGGAGACTTAGTTACAACATCTCTCAGGAGCTAAACTGTGAACTCTTACTGCTTGCCTGACAAGGAGAGGAGATATTAGCCGCTGCCAGAGGCAAGACCGCACACTTGATGGACCAACTGCCTGATCCACTAAGGCAAATCCTGTGTAATACCCAGGATTCAGTGACTTTCAAGAAGGAAACAAGAACACAGGGTACCGGAAAATCCCATGATTCAAATTTAGGAACTAAAGGCCCGTGTTATAAAAGCAACAGGCAAAATGGTTACTTAGGCTTCACAACACTGGTAACAGATGGAATTGCTGAAATGCTGCAACCGTTCCAGTGAAGACCAAAGCAAGTATGTGCACCACAAACAATTAGATGAAGTCTTCCATGTGGGGAAGGCAGGAGCCTCCGACGTTCCTTGGCTCACCACAGTATTCCCTCCTTACCTCACCAAGAACTTCAAATTACCAGCCAGGCAACTGGCTGAACGCAGGGTTGATCAAGGAGCAGCCTAGCGATAAGATTCTGGGCTCACCTGGGCCGCGCCACATGCCCAAACAACACTGAAGTTTGAAAACTCTGCTGACAGCCTCCGCCCCCACCTCTTACCCCTCACCTTCCTTCTTTATCCTTTCACACACAAGCACCTAGAAGGAAACTAAACGCAAGCAGAAAAATGAAAACTTGTCCGGTGACACCTGGACTCCCCATGCTGGTCCCCATTTCTGCAGAGGAATGGAATGCACGCTTCGGTTACGTGCCACACACCTGAGTGTACAACAAAGAGATCTCTAGTCATGACAGGAACAGGAATTCCAACTTTGTTTCCATGAGAAACTGGCACTCCCTCATTTCCTTCTCGTTTCCAACAGGGCAGGTGGTTGAGGGACAAGAGCAGAAACGGCCGTCTCATCAGAAGATGAAGGACGTGGAATAACTGTTCACTTCCTAGCTGCTCAGAGAAGCATCTACCCCTGAGTGCCGGCACTAGCCCTCGTGGGGTATCTAAGGCTATCCCGGAGGGGAAAGGAGCCGTACGCTCACTCCTAGGGACAAAGAATACATACAGGATTGTCAGAGGTGAGACCTAGCCCCAAAGGCTTTAAAGCACACTGCTTTGCTTTAAAATCAGGAAAGCACAACAGGGGCAGGACAATTATAAATCAGCCGAAATGATGAGGGAAAGAAGGGAGACTGGTTTAAGTTTTGTTCCACTGTGCGTCCACATAAAGTTTTAAAAAACACATCCCTGGGCAGAGATATGCAAAGAGTTGGTATTATACTGGCTAAGAGAGAAGAAAAGGTTACTTTAAAGCTATTTCCAAGGGGTTAACTGACAATGAATTACGGTTCAAAGAAAGTACTTTTCTAATCAAACTTTAATTTAAAAGGGATATGATGGGAGAAATCTTCCATTTATTATACATAGTAAGAAGCTCATTCAAAATTAATTTAATATCTGAATTTTATGGTACATGGCCCCGGATTTTGCTGGTTTGGTTAATTTCTAAATAAGTCATCAATGAGAAGGAACCAGAGCAATGTGCAGTGGGGAGAAGCTGAACGCAGAAAGCAGTAACAGGGCAGCTCTGAAGGAGTGTGTGTCCAAGCAGCGAGGGTGTGCGTTTGGAAGAACCCTCTACTCCGGAGTCCTCAGACTCCAAACCTCCAGCTCTCAGGGGGTGACTCAGGAGAAGGACAAGGGACTTCCACCTCCTAGGAATAATTCCAAGGCCATGCCAGGGTGTCACGGGCAGTCTCCCCCAAGCCCCTGGGGGAGATGCTTACCGCAGCGGCACGATCCCAGTTCCTGCTGCACCAGCTCCAGTTTGGTTTGGCACTGGAAGCAGCGGCGTCGACTCTTCTGTTTAGATCGGCTGGCTTCCTCGGATCGCTCAGTACTCTCCAGTAGTCGTGGCCGTTTCACTGGCGAATCCTCATTCTCAGACTGTGAATCTAACCAAAACAACACATTCAGGGGTCAGGTTAGTGCCGGGCCGGGCAAGCACCGCTGATTAATGTGCTGCCAGGCGCTCTTCTGACCAGGCTACTGCCCTTCTCCAGGAGCTGGACCTGTGTGAGCAAGAGCCTGTTCTGACTGGCTGCACAAACTGTGACAAGCATGAACCTACAGCGTTGACTTCTAACAAGCTAGGCCCAAACCAGGAGAGGAGGGTGGGGGTGGCAAACAAAATCAGGTCAATGCTGTTTTTAAAACAGCTGTCTCTAAGGGGAGACCACGCAGTCCAGAAGTGGGGTCCTCTGTCTGTGCCCCTTCTGTGGGTCCCAGCTGTTACTACTTATACTGGTTATTTACCTTCTCTTGGATATTTGCATCCTTATGTAAATGTAATTCTTTACAGAAGGGTCTACGTCTAGCACTTCTTTATATTGCCATGGTCAGCACAATTCCACACCTAAAGCCAGTGTTTGGTGGGTGATCCATAATCTTTTCTAGTAAAAACACTCATGTTTCTACCCTAAACACACAAGAATCAGGTTCCAATATTGGAAATCACCCCACCTTTATTCAGCGTTAAGGAGTGTCCCTGCTTGTTCACCAGGGAGCTGTCCCATGGCCTCCACTGTGCAGTGGTACAGAGGCAGCCAGCACTTGGTACAACCCTAGGGTTGGTGCCAAACTGGCAGGGGGAGGGAGATGTAGTGTGTGACAACGTGTGTTCTGTATAACCTTAAAAAAGTAACTAAAATGCAATCAGGCTCCTGTCATAGGTGGGCTGTAAATAACTCTTGCCTTACAGAAGAAGTCAGCGCCTGGGGCTCTGTACTCCACCGCACAGAGGAAGCTCCTCTTGCCAAGGTTCCCAAGTGGTGTGTGCTGAATCTCCCCTGGGAGGGAGTCTCCTAAACCATCTTCTTCAAAACGGATCCAGATGCCACCCCCGCACCCCTCCACTACCACCACCACCACCACCACGCTGGCCCAAAGCATCACTGTGTCCTCTGGCCTGGTCTACCAGCCTCTTAACCCGTCTCCCTGTCGTCTCCCTGCCCTACAGTACATTCTCCACATAGCAGCCAGCCAGTGACCCTGTTAAAAGTCAAGTTAGAATTACTTCAGTTCCCCGCTCGAAGCCCTTTAATAGCTCCCCTTCTCAGAATAAACGTTCAGACACTTAACCATGACTCTCAAAAGGCCCTGCACGATTTGGCCTGATCCGGTCTCTCACACCCCATCTCCTGTGCTCACTCCCCTTGCTCCATCCACACTGGCCTCCTTATTATCTCCTACCTCAGCGCCTTGGCACCTTCTGTTCCCTTTCTCTGGAACACTCTTCACCCAGATCTACACGGAATCTAATGTCTTTTAAGTCTTTTAAGTTACATTTTCTTGTAAATTTATTTTTCAGTGACAGTTGGCATACATTATTATGTTAGTTTCAGGTGTACCACAGTGATTAGACACATAACGTACTAAGTGATCACCCTTTTCAATGGAATCTGCTCTCCAGATTAGCCCATAGGAGACCACTCCTGCCCCCACTTCCCCAGCATTTCCCCTCCTCTCTTTACTTGCCTTGCCTTCCTCCATAGCACTTGTCTTTTAAAATCACCCACCAGGAGAATGTAACCTCCTGGAGGGTAGGAAATTTCACCTGCTTTGTCCACTAATGTGCCTACAGCTTAGTATGTATTTCTTGAATGACTGACTCTCCTCCTCACAGTGGCCCCAGTGGGAAGCAGCAGACTGTTGGATGCACTTCAGTGAGGTGGTCCATGTCCCTTTGCCCAGCCTCGCTCTGTGTAAAGAAGATGCCGCGCTTCATCAGTGCGTGCTCACTGGTCCTGACGGTGACAGTGATGACAGGTGACGAACGGTGACAGTTCGCTCACAGCCCCCAGCCCAGCGCTCTGTGCACTGACCCACAGAAGGCACGCACTATTCTTAGTGACTGTAAACTTTAGTTTTCATCTCATTTGGTTCTTCCTGTCCTACATGACATTTCCCCCCAATACACACCAACTACACAAGGGCTTTGATGAAAACAATTAAAAGCAAGTTCAGCTGATTTCCCAGCTCTGCTGAGAGAAGCTGTCCAAACCCTGTGGAGCAGTGACTGAGGCAGCCACAGACACACCAGGCCCTCTCCCCCTCCCCCTACAAGAGCAACAAGCAACAATCTAAATGTAAATCATTACAAAGCACCGGCCAAAAGGAATTCACCTTGTATGAGCCACACTGCTCTAGAGGGGTCCCTTTCCCACAAACCAGCAATGGCACTATTTGTATTAATAAGCCTATTTAGACATACTTTTTTTCTTTTTCTGTAACAAGAAAATTCTAGAGTAGAAGTTGTTAACAAAAAAATGGTGTTTATTCTGAGGCAAGATCCTAAATCTGGAGCATCCTTATGAGAAATTATCCCCCAAACCCAGGGGGCGAGGAGGAGGAGAGAAAGGCCCACACAAGGGGAGGCAGCTGAATCCTCTGAATTGATGAACATGGTTAAAATCTCGAGGCCGAGACACGATGCCAGCACAGCACTAACGCCAAGCGGAGCACTCAGACTGGAGGCTTTCATTCACACCACTACGTGTACAACAGGCCCGAGCGTGTGTCTGGAAATGCAGATCTCACAAAGCTGTTTTCCACATGCATCTGTCAAATGTGCTGTCTACCTGCATAGCACCCACCTCCATTTCTAAAGCAAACCTTTGCTATAAGGAGAAGACAATTTTTCTTTCAGCTATGCTCTCCATAGCTAACTATTTTTAAATAAGCGAGGAGTGATCTGTGAAGAAAATATTTTTAAATGTATGATTCCTAAGACTGGGAGACAATTCTTATTTATATAATCATACTCGTCATTGGTCATCACCAAGCAACCCACTTGATGGGCCCCCCCACATTAGGAGGCCTGTCCAGGCCTGATCTCTTTTCTTCTAATTCCCAACCTTGTTTGACTAATGAGCATTCAATAACAAAACTAAGGAATAAGTGTGCTTGATCTCATGCTGAAATTTTCCTTGATCCATTCCACATTACATAGAAAGACTTCTGAGTTATTTGTTCAGGTAGGCAGAAAGCACTGGACATTCTTGAGACAGTGGGTCGTATAGTGCAGACTATAGATTAATCAAGTATTAAGTAAAGGCAAGTAAAGAGCTGTTGGTTTCTGATGCTGCCAACAGCTCTGGCTGCACTGCACTGCCCATCCTAACAGAGCACCACTCAGCCCTAGTCAGGCCTTGGAGAATCGATGTGTTGGCATCTGTGCAAGTCTAAGACCAAAGCATTGGTGTAAAGTCTGAGCCGTGGGAAGCAGTCCTCAATGACTCTAAACCAAGACAAACAAATCATTTACCAGAATGGGTTATTTTTTTTAGAATCAAGGAGCTGTCCCCAAACATTAAGATATGCATAACTTTTACGCTCCGGAATATACCTACTTAGCCTTCACTCAGTCCACAGTCTAGAAAGGAATCCTGTGCCCGCTAATGCCCCCTACCACAAAGAGGGGGGGAATGAGCTCCCTGAACTGTTTACCACCCTCCACTCGCTGCTATCCAGGGAGGTCCTGTGTTATATATAACTTCCTGGTGAAGCAAACCATTCCTTGGCGTTTTCTCACAAGTCAACTTAGCGTTTTAATTAGAAGCTAATGAAATGAACAGCAGTCTACAGGACCATCGTCAGGTCTGCACAAGAAATTTACATCTCCTCTGCTAATTACTTAATGAAACTTTGTGCCATGGGGTGAACTGCCTAAATAAGAGAAACAGATGTCCAGGACCAGGATTCTAATCACATAATAATGAACTGAATAATTCAACTATTCAATGAGGAATTTAATATCAATTAAAAAAAAAGACTACCAGAAAGAAAAGATCCAAACATGGTCAAACTAAAGAAACCCTCACCTATTGTCCATATTTGAATAAATTAAACTTTGGTTCTTTACTGTTTGCTCACAAACATCATTTCTGTTACCCTGAAGCACTTTTAACTTCCTCAACGGAACAGTCTACTTGCATAATGTGAACTTGGGCAGTAAGGGTTAAAAGTGGAGAGAAAAGTGAACAGAAATAACTTTTCCACGCAGCTTTGACTGTCAGAAGAATCGAGTCCTTGCAAGGCGCATTCTCATTAGCAGCAGGAGGAGCTGTAGTGGCAAGCTAGGAACTATTCCCACCCCAGGAGTTAAGAGTGACTTCTAATTAAGGTCCTTCATGAAGGGCCAACAAAGCATTTTTCCCCCCAGTATATGCTGTTTTTTTGAGAACACAATCTAGTCTGCATATACCCACACAAGAGCTGCCATACTCCTGTGCCAGGCTCACCATTTTGGGTACTCACCAGACCCCCTCTTCCCCTGCCTATGTTTAACAGAATGAGAAAAATACCACATCAGATCTTCAAGTCAAACGAAAGCCTGATCAAGAATTATAACATGATTAAATGAGAAGGAAAATCTTAAGAAAAAATATTTTACCTATCAGCTTCCTGGGTTTGAAAGTAACTACTACTTAATTTGTGACAGAGAAAAAAAGTACAGTGAGTTTAAAACATCATCTTCTGAAGAGAGAAATTTTCTAATTATACTTTCCTAGCCAATTGCAGAAAAGTAGTGGTAATACTTTCAATTTAGAAACACAGTTTAACTGGAAAGCTTGACTGGAGACAACAAACAGAGCTACTTATTTTAAAATTCTGTTTTGTCTCTGACAGAAATTCACATTTGTTCCTTACTGTCACTGTTCTTGTCTTTATTACTCATGTTCTCTCCCAGAAATTTCCAAATAAATTGTGTCAGGCCTGTCAGAGTTGAATCTCAATCTCTCTTAATCTCCCATCACTGTGCAGCTGGCAGCCTGCAGGCGCCCGGGGCTGCTAACCATGGCTGTGGCCTTCTGACATCTCCGGCAGGCTCTTAGCCCGTTATACAAGCCAATCCTCACAATTTAGATCAGGAGAGTGGGAGAAATAAAGTGGCAACAAAGAGGAGGAAGCCTTCTTCCATTCACATCACCCGTACCTTCCCTCTCTTCTGAGAGAGAAAGATGAACCTGTTTAATCTCACGCTCTATGACAGCTTTTGAGGTACTCAATCAGCTTCTTAGAACCTATCACAGTCTCTTGACAGACTGACGTTTCTGATCCCCACAGCCTGCGCAAACATCAGGAAGAGCAATAATTAATGAGCCCTCACACATCCCTGCTGTCTCTCCTTTGACCATTTTTAAGAGGAGCTTCAGCTGCTGAAACCCCTGTCCATGAACAGCACCCCACTCTCACTGAAAAAACTGATAAAAGACTTTTTAAAGACCTGTTTTATAGGTCCTTTCTGTGTTTCTCCTCATGCTTTGCTTTCAGAGTTTATGCAGGGATTAGATTCATCCTCTGCTGGCATTTTACTGTGTGTCATGAAAGACTTCAGGAGAGAAAACTCCCTCATTATCCATTAAAAACTTTTCCCCCACTTTATCCAACTGGGATCTCCCCCTCCTCTATCTTCCTAATGGCCCTTAGAATAATTTTGGAATAATACACCTGTTAAAATGCTATTACACGGACAGAGAAAGAAGTTCAAGTCTTTGGAAGAGGCTGATTATTAAAATTTTGTGGAGAATGCCTTTGTTTTCATTTGATATATGATATGGAAATGAGTCTAGCTTGAAATACACCTAGGATGCCAGGTCTTAGAACACAACTATTTAAAGGTCCGTTTTCCCCAAATGGCCAGTCAGTACTATTCTTAGGCAGCAGTCCCTCTCTCCTCCTTCCATCCCCCTCCCCGCCCCTCCCGGCCTGTCCCTTCCCCTCCCCAGGTTATTTTTTCTGGCTCTCTCCTTTGCTATCAGAGACATCTGAGGGTGGCATCCTTCTCTGTCACCACCTCAACACTGAAAGCAGACCCGTGACCCTTCTTCCCTGCTGGGAACACAAGAGTGGGGGACCTGGGGTATATCTCTCTCTACCTCTATCTATGGATCAGTAGAGCCGACTCTCTGGGGAGCGCACCTGAACTTTTGGGGGCTCTGTCCCCCTCAATGTGCTCAAAAGACATAAGGCAGCAGAAGGCTCCTTGGAGGTAACTGTATCACCTAATCATTTGATTTGGGTCCTCATGACAGCAATGCAGAAGCTGCTTCTGTACAGCTTTCAGGTTGGAAGACAGTTTAGAGGGCAGCAGAACACAGAAGTCACGAGTCAGGACTGCACCCTTTCTGGAGATGAGCACCCACACGTCCCCAAGGCATGTTTTACAGACTGGGGTCACTTCCTCACAGTGCATCTCCCCCCGCCGATTCCTGCTGGACAGGAGTTGGAAGCTAACTTCAGTGGCACACCTTGTCACCAGAAAAAAGTGATTATGAATTCACCAAAAGAGCAAGTAGGAGAAGCTAATGTGCTCTGGAGAGAACAGCTCTCCATGAAATAAAACAATCTTTAAAATCATGGCCCCTGAGTCCAACAGTTCTAAAGGAAGGGTTTTTCCCTCAGCTTTTCTTGCTTTCTAATCTGTCTACCTTTTATTTCTTTTTCTTGCCTATTGTGCTAGGTAGGCTTTCTAGTATGAAGCTGAGAAGACATCGCTGCCTTGTTCCTAACCTCAGGAGGAAAGTATTTGGCTTTCACCCAACTTCTTATTTTGAAAAATTTCAAACATAAAACTTCAAAGAATAGTACAATAAACACCTGTGTATATTCCATTCACGTTTAACAATTTTTAACAATCTGTCACATTGTTTTATCTCTCTCCTCCGTATTTATACTCCCCGCCCCCAACCGACTGAAAATAAGTTGGAAACATCAAAATACTTCATCCAGACACACCTAATAATAAGGGCATTTCCTTACATAACCAAAATACTACACCTAAGAAAATTAAAGATAATGCTCCACTGTCATTCAGTCCATATCCAAATTATCTCCATTGTTTTCAAAAGCATGTCCTGTCAAGTTTCATGTGTTACACTTGGATAGTAAGTCTAAGCTCAGGATATGCCCCTCCCTCCCTGCATCTCTCCCTCCCTCACTCCCTCCCTATGACACAGACTTTTTGAACAGTCCTGGTTGGTGTGGAATATACCACATCCTGGATTCTTTCTATCTTATCTATTTTAACAGCATCATTTAACTTGTAAAAAAGGAGCTTTATAATTGTACGTCTCCTCTGTTTCATATTGAAGACCACAAATTAAAAACTTCCAGCAAGCACCTGACAAAGCCACATGGCTGGAGGGTCGGCACAAGTAAGGGCAGGAGACGAAGGGCAAGCACTGTGCAACCCGTGCGCCCCGACTGCACCTGGCGGCGGGGGAAGGAATGCTTTCTCCGCCTGCACCGCAGGCCTGCCATGTACTACGCATGATAACACAGTTTGTGCCTTGCTTGCCAAGGAATGGATGCTTGGGCAAGCATTAGGAGATGAGCTAGCTACTTGTGTTTTAAGTTCATGATTTCTTACAGTCTGATGGCACTGCCTGTGACTGAAGTTGGTCCCAGAAGGCCACAAGTCATTCCCCCAATTATCTCCTTTCCAATAGCTTCTTAGCCTTTTTCTGATTGCCCTTCCCCTCCTGACTGACTCTACAATGTTGCTAAATGTTTCTACAGGACACCTCCTCATTGCTGAATTATTCAACTTTCCAAAATTCTTCCTTATTTTAAACCTAAGGAAAAATTTCACCAGAATAAAAACATAAAGCAGAAGCCAGGAAGGTTAATTTGCAATAATAATCACAATCTCATTAAGTACAATAATAGTCTCAGTTTATATGCTCTAATTCATTTAAGCCTCTAGATTCATGACCACTCTACTCAGGGCCTTGACGACAGTCAATATTTCATTATTTCTCCAGCGCCTACTGTGTGCCCAGCAGTGATCTCTCCCCGCAAAGAGGCTACACTCCCGAAGGAAAGATGTCTATACAAGTACACCTACAGCACACTAAGTGGCACATTAACATATGAACAGAATGCTATGAACACAAAATGTGGAAGTGATAAATTCTGTTGGACAGGCGGTTAAGAAGCAGAAGAGGAAAAGATCATAAAAGGTACCTCTTCGACTTAAGAACTGTATTGTATGTATGTAGACGGGTGATTTTTAGCTTCCATTTGTCATCCCCACATTCTTTTCTGAGGTCTGCTTTTCAGCATACCGTTTGTACATAAGTTGTTGTTCATCTATTATCTAACTTCTTCTCTTCACCAAAATCCTATCAACCAACAGACCATTTCACAGTCCGAGGAGCAAAGGCCTCTGGAGAACACCACTTTGAGGGGTCCTAGGGAAATAAAGCTGTTGTTTATCTTTCCTCTTTCTTTTACCCCAACTGGTTCCATTTTTTTCTGAGGGTTCATGAATATCTCACTAAAATGTCAATAACTAGCTCACAGTTTTCCTTTCAACATGTTTATTAACCTTAATATTTGTCTGCTCAGACACACACTTAACGTGGCTTTAAAATGCCAATTTTTCTCTATCAGGAATCTTCTAAGCCCATTTTCATTTTATTAAGCAATTCATTTTGATATAATTGTAGGTTCACATGTAGTTATAAGAATTGACACAAAGCCCATCTACCCTCCATCCAATTTTCCCCAATGGTTACACTTTGCAAAACCCTAGTACCCTGCCCGACTATGACGTGGTACTGATCTAGCCAAGCAACAGGACATTTACATCACCACGAGGACCCCCCCATGTCGCCCTAACAGCCATGCCTACCTTCCCTCTCTCCCCCCTTGCTAACCCCTGGCAAACACTAATGTGTTCTCCATTTCTATAATTTTGTCGTTTTAAGAATGTTGTATATATGGACATACATATGGACATATAAATGGAATCATATTATGTAACCTTTTGTCCAAACTCACTTTTAAGGCCACTCATCACAGCAGATGGATATGACAAGAGATTCCTTAAGTTAAGGTTCAGTAATAATTGAAATAATAAGCACTAACAAAAAGCACTTATTCGGTACCAATACTTTCTAAATGCTTTTACTAGGTTAATTCATTTAGCTATTATAACAAGGCTATGAGGTAGGTACTATTAGTACCTGCATTTTAAGATGAGGAAACTGAGGCATGGGTTAAGTGAACTGCTGAGATCACACAGCTAGTGAGTAGAAGAATTAGAATTTGAACTCAGGGAGCTGGCCTCGAGTTCTTGCTCCCAACCACCATACCATCCTGTCTCCAACTGCTGTCGCACTGCCACGATTCTACTCCTGCTCTTCCCTGAGTCCCTTCCCATTTAGAAGATGAGTTTCTGCCACTTCCCATATATAAAAAGACCGAGCTGCTTCTGGGAGAAAGATGGTGGGGGCAGATCCTGGGCCACGTACGGGAACGAAAACAAACACCTCTCTCTGTTCCACTTAGAATTTTCTTATACAAATAATGTGGTTCAATTTCTCTAAGATACATCTCTGTTGAATAACCGTATTTGTCCTCTGCTCTAACAATATGACTTATAAGACTTACGCGTCATACCATTTTCTCCCCATTGCTGCTAACTCTCTGGATTTCTATGGACTACAGTCAGTATTTAATTTATATAAAATCAGCTTTATTTTTTCCTCTCATGTTATTTTAAACAACTTGTCCAGAAAAGTTTCCTTACTGATTATTTGTAGGATGGTCTAAAAAAATTTTTTCCCTCCCAACAGCAAAAGAAAAACCAGTTGTTTTTATTTGAAATTTTATTTCTCTTAATGGTCAGAAAAGGTAAAACATGCCTTCTCACCTTTATATGGGCCCCACAGGCAGAAGTCAAAGCCTTTTCTTCTTAACCATCCTGACAGCTTCCTACAGCTCATATGCCAGGTCTCTTTAAAACTGCACAGGTGCGGGTGGGTGGCCCATAAACCACTCCCCGGTTCGGTTCATCTGAAAAACTGCAGCTACCATCCCTGCTGGTTAAGTGTCACTCCTGCTGTACTTTTTACTCAAATGGTATCACTATTTAAGGGCAGCACTAGGAGCTAAGGCTAAAGGGGTGCCGGCCAGCAGCAGCTGACAGACCTGCAATACAGTGGTCACCCTTTGTAGCTGGCACTGGCCTGGCACCCCCTTCCTTGTTCTAGCTTCTCCATTACCAAGACCTGTCCTGCCTGCCCAACTAAACCACATTACTTCTCCCCCATAGATTTTTCAGTTGCTCATTGTAACTGACAAATTATCCTCAATAGATAATCTTTCCGTTTCATAACCTGCTTGGGTATTTCAGAGTTCAACATTACAATGCATTGATTTTTTAAAATATTGCGTTTATAGCATTAGTAGAGTACAGCGTAAGGTAGCAAGGTGAGACAGAGAGAAAAGCAAGATTAAGAAAACTAAGAGAAAGATACTTCTCAAAGGCCACACGCCCAAGTCCCCTCATTTCTGTTCCTTGATCGCAAATCAAAGTCTATGATCAGGAGGGTTCTAAGGCTCTTACGGTGCTAAGACTGGTCTTGAACTTCTGTTCTATTACCTTTTCCAACATTTCCAGAAAAGTAAGATCAGCAACAATTTATTTTCATTTATCCAAAGAAAGGGATAGAGAATCCATTAAGTATCTATATATCCAGTTTTATTTTCATATAACTGTGTCTATAAGGCAGGCAATACTGTTCTCATTTAGTTTCGAGGTTAAGCTGCCTAAAAACATGGAATAAGTCTTCTACTTACTCTGTTTACATGAAGCCTAGGTTTTCAAATCATGCCTTATAAAATCATACAACCGTGCGAGCAGCTGGGCAGTACACAGCCACAGACTCTACCCACCTCTTCCTACTGTTGATTTATATCTGAAGACACCTTGGAGGGAAGAGTTAGGCCAGAAGTCTTCAAAGAATGTACTCCATTATCTTGGTCTCTAAAGCATGAATAATTTGCCCAGGGGGCCTTGGGTCTTTGGCCAGGAAGACTGAAACTAGGCGTCCTGTATGGCAAACACTGAGTATGGGGGTAGGGTGAGCAAAGAAGAAGACACTAATTCAATTTTTCTGACTTTTTGTTAAAAACATAGATACAGACAAAAAGTCAAATATCCCCCTGCATATCATCTCACCCTTACGAAGCTTAACTGCCCTTCCTTGTGGGTCTTTTTAATTTCCCAATTGTTTTGCCGGCAGGGGCAGAACTGGCCATATTTAGTACTCCACGGGTGTTTAACTACTACTACTACTACTACTACTACTACTACTACTACTACATGTCTCTGTAACAGGAACAAGTCCCTAACGATGGCAGCCTTGCCATGAGAGACTGTCGTCCTGTGGGCTGTGCTCCAGGTTGAATGCAGGGGAAAAACCGTTTGAACGTTATTTTGCTATTTTAAAAAAAATCAGCTTGAATGCAAAACCAAGTACTGTAGATGGTAAAATTAAATAGCTGATTTAAAACTATTTTTGTTTCTAACTTAGCATCAGCTTAATTCAGTCCTTCTCTCTACCTATCACTTAGTTTTTTCCACCCAAGGTCTAGTCTTTTGACTCATTACCTCCAGAGCAAATCCTTAAGCTTATAAATACTTCTGTACCTCACTTGTGATGTGAGGCTAAATGAACCTAAAGTTAGAACTTAACACACAACGACAGAGCACCCCAAAGAAATCCGTGTCCTCTCCCCCTCCCCAGTGAGATGTCGGGGGTTCATCACTCAGGGCTGTGTAAGCGATGCTACCCCGTGTGTGGAGGGTTGGAGGAAGCTGCCTCAAGAAAATGGCTGAGGAGGTAAAGAGAAATAACCCCATTTGTAAAACGAGCTGCTGGAAAATCATGGCAAGAAATTCTGCATAAAATTGTTATGAAAATTGTCTTTAGTTCATATTTGAAACACGAGAGGATCAAGTACCTAACATTTTAATCTCAATTCAACTGTCTTTGCTCAACACTCTTCACTGAAAGAATTATTATTTATCAAGATGTTCACATGATGAACTGTACTGAAAAATCAATTATGTATTACATCAATGTTAATTTCCCAATTTTGGAAACTGCACTCTGGCTATTAAGGTAATACCTTAAGAATTACACACTGAAGTTTTGAGTATAACAAAGGCAACTTAATGAAATGGTTAGGGATATGGCTACAGTACATGTACATACACACGTGTATACACTTACACACACACACACACACACACACACACACACACACGGCGGGGGGAGGGGGCTGAGTAAGGGGAGTAGTGGAGAAAGCCAATGTCCAATGCGGTAAAACGTTAAGCAGAGGAATCTGGGGGAGGAAGGGTACCTGAGAATTCTACGTAACCTTCTTGTAACTTTTATGCAAGTCTCAAATTATGTTTTAAGAAACCCCAACAACTACATTCCCGAGTAGCCATACTTGGGCATGACTGGCTATAGTGCCTGCTGAATTCATTCCCAGAAATGCACACTGCTGAGGTCTTAGGAAAAAGCGCACGACAACACCGTTGTAGTAGGCAATCCATAGCAAAGTCCAAATTCATGCTTCTCCAGGTTTGCAGAGAAGCCAGCATGTATCTGCAAGCACAGTTACTACAACTGCTGTTCCAGGAAGGATGATGACCAAGACCTTAAATGTGATTTTAATCTTCTAGAAATGGATTTATCAACAGGACGCCAAAGATAAAGTAGATCTGAGTCTCTGTCAGTTACAGAAACTATCAGTGCCAAGTTGGAAGACCGCTGCAGCTAACACCTCCCATTCACATCCGTACCACACAAGTCCCCTCCCCGAGCCCAACTTTCTTCTAAAAGCCATCGTGCATATTTGGACACATAATTCAAACTGTAATGTAAATAATATCTCTAGAGAAGGGTTGTTCAACTTTCTCTAGAAAAAAAAGCAGCAGCACCCAATATATTTTTTCAAGTAAATATCAGCCCACATTCAAGGTAAAAATCTTAAAGATTGTCTGCTATATTCTCTTTCTTTATCCCTTGCTAAAGTCACAGAAAAATTAACACAATCTGAGTTAAATGTTCTATTTTCTTGCTTATAAATGTATATACATTTTTAATAAGTTTTGAACGGGTGGATGGATGTGGGAAATGCATAGCATGTAACTAATTCCCTTGTCCATTCAGCTAATAGAGATGTGGTTTATTTAAAATTCTGAGTTGTGGTTCTGCTATTTGGGAATGGCTTTCTGAAGCTCTGTGGGTGGATAGCGGTAATGAAACAGAGAATTCAGAACGGCAGGGAGCACAAGGCCAAATAAGCTTTTATAGCAGAGTGAGTGTATGCACTAAAAATAATTATACGTATGTAGTGGGAGGCTGGTTAACTGAGCCCACGGAGGCACTTGGCTGTTAAGATAACTAATCACAATGTGAAGTCCCCCATGACAAAAATGCATCCAAGGTTAAACTGTCTGATTTTTAATCATAAAGAAGTGAATTTATTGGTGAAAGTTCTCTCATGTTGTTGTTCTGGATGCAACAGTCTTTTTATCAAGATTTTAACCACAAGAAAACTATCAAAACTCTGTGGCTCCTAAATTGTGATTTGCCCCAGAAAGAAGAGGGGTTCTCAATTATAAGTATAAAAGCTTAGAGAAGAGTTCAAGAAATGAGTTGTTGTTTTTTTTTAAAAGAAGACAAGCTCGTGAAATCTCTGTAAGAATTACTTTCCATCAATACATATGGTCAAATTTTACTTTTAAAACAAGGCCTAGAAATAAAACAAACAGAATAAAAAAGCAGTTTGATCCCAGTTGTGATACCTTCTCACTTTGCTCTCCACTCCCTCTGTTTCTCTCCACTCTCCTTCTGGTTGGGATTATCACGTACCTTTCACCTAATTAGCATTTATCAGGCACCATGGGAGGTCCTTTAAAAGCATTATTTCATTCCCCTCACAACAACTCTATGGTTGGGTCTATTATTTTACAAGCCTCACAGAAAGGTTCAACAATTCTCCCCGTCATGTGGTTGGTACAAAGGGGACACTGGAATGTGCACCCACGTAACCTGCCTCTGGAACCCACATTCTCAACCACCAACCTCTCTGCTTCATTCCCTTCAGGACTAGGGACTTTAAGTTGGGTACATTCTCATTTCTAGATTTCCTAAGAACTACAACACTCTCCTGAGGCTACCCTTCCTTCCCTTTCATCTCCCACCAGTGATTAAATCCGAAGGCACAGCCCTGACTTGTCCCAGATAACTTTTAGTTCAGGAGGACAAAACACACTTTCCTCTGACCCCTCCGCAAACCCAACTGAAAGAAAAGCACAAAAATAACATGGAAAATGAATCCTCTGTAATAAGCAGAATCGTGTGTATGTTTAACATAATCAGCGAGAGATTTTAAACAAATTTCTAGACATTGACAGTGATGGGAGTGAGTGGGCTGAGGCTGAAACGTGGTGACTGCAGAGGTGGCAGCCACTGCATGTGAAGGAAGCAGAACGAGAAGCAGGGCAGGGGCAGAAGGACCCACTGAGAGCAGAGCACTGTGCTGGCCAGCACCCCCCACCTCGGTGGCAGCGCAGTCACACATTTATCTCGATCGCTCCTCTCCAGAGAAACGGAAGGACCTGTCTGGGCAAAGCTGTTTCTATGGTTCCTCATGGTCAAGTCCTTCTCCTCCATCTGAGAGACATGACAGCAGCAGGCTCTCAACTTCCTCACAACAAATCCTGCCAGTTGACACCTCTGCCCACTCCATCCCACACAAAGCCCCCACTAAAAATTCCCAATCGAGAAAGAGACATGTTAGAAACCCTCCCCACCCATCTAGGCCTTCTTTCTCAAAAGTCAAAACCAAACTGCACCAGGCAAATATATGAGAAGCATGAGGGGTAAGACTAAAATAAACAGGAAAACTGGCCTCAAGGCAATCACAGATAACTCAGAAAAGAGGAGAGCACGGTCCGACCACTAATGAATAGACTCAGAAGATGTTACTATATATTATTATTATTATATTCATAAACAATAGGATACTATGAAAAAGAAACCTTTAGGAAACGAGCATGCTCACTGAGTGTATGGTTGTTGAAATACAATCAAAAGAAGGGCCTTAGGTTATTAACAAGAATCACCCAGAACACAGAGGAGATGGAAACTCTGAGAAAAGAGTTAAGAGAAAAATCACCAAGCTGGCAAGTGCAACATCTACACGGTGAGTCCTAAAGGAGAAGAGAATGTGAGGTTTGGGGAATGTCAAAGACAGTCTACAACTGAAGGAGGACATCGGTCTTCAAATCTCAGGGGCCTAACAAGTATCCAACATCTTGAATAGGGGGAAAAAGGATGACCACTACACACTTCACTACAAATTTTAGAACACCAAGGATAAAAACACAATCCTAAGAGTTTTAGAGGAGAAAAAATATCTCAGCTACATTACTTATAAAAATGAAAATCATCCATAATATGGTAATAACAATGTATAGTGAGTACTAGAGTAGTCAGGGGGATCACTTTGTAAATTATATAAATGTCTAACCACTATGCTGTACACCTGAAATTAATATAAAATAATACTGAATGTCAACTATAATTGAAAAACTTTTTGAAAAGTGGGGGAAAGGTGAAGGGAAATAAGAGGTTCAAATTTTCAGGTATAAAACAAGTAAGTCATGGGGATGTAATGTACAGCATGGGGAATATAGTCAGTAATACTGTGACAGCGTGGTACGGTTTCAGATGGTTGCTGGACTTATCACGGAGATCACTTCTTTAGGTATATAAAGGTTGAATGACTAGGGTGTCCCCCTGAAACTAATATAATGTTGTATGCTAGTTATATTTTAATAAAAGTCTTTTAAAAAATGAAAATCAGTGGCATTGACTTCTCAGTAATAACACGGAATGCTAGAAGAGAAGGGAATAATGATTTTCAGCCAAGAATTCTATACTTAGTCAAATTTTCCATCATGCTAAAGGGCAAAAAAAGACATTTTCAGATACCCAAGAACCCCAACTCTTCTTCTCTTAGGAACTTACTTGGAGGTTATATTCCGAAAAATAAGGGAATAAAAGAGAGAATGATGAGGGAGATTCTCAGGTGACACAGTAGGCTTCAAGAACATGTAGTCCAGGACCGGTGCCCGGTGGCTCAGGCAGTTAGAGCTCCATGCTCCTAATTCCGAAGGCTGCCAGTTCGATTCCCACATGGACCAGTGGGCTCTCAACCACAAGTTTGCCAGTTCAATTCCTCGACTCCTGCAAGGGATGGTGGGCTGTGCCCCCTGCAACTAGCAACGGCAACTGGACCTGGAGCTGAGCTGTGCCCTCCACAAATAAGACTGAAAGAACAACAACTTGAAGCTGAACAGCACCCTCTACAACTGAGATTGAAAGGACAACAAGACTTGGAAAAAAGGCCTGGAAGTACACACTGTTCCCCAATAAAGTCCTGTTCCCCTTCTCCAATAAAATCTTTAAAAAATATATTTATATTTATAAAATAAATAAATAAATAAATAAATAAATAAATAAAAGAACATGTAGTCCAGATTGGAGCAGAAAGATGGTGGGCTCGAGGAGGCAGGTCTTGAGTAAAAGGTATAAGTATAGGTAAGAAGAAAGAAATAGTGACACAAAACCAAATATTGCAAGAAAAAAACAAAGGCAATTATAAAGACCAAGGAAAAAGGCTGTATTAAAAAGTTATACTCCAAATATAAAGCAAACTACAATGTGGCATGATTTTTCAGCAACTGATGGCATATCACAAAAACCCGATTTGGCTTTGATGTAGGAACATTCTCTTTCAATGGCCCAGATACTATGACATTAGACCCACAGAAAAAGAAGTCTATTCTTACTATATAACTTGGCTGCCTGGCAGGGAATAACATTTACAGAATCATAATAATGTAAACACCATTTAATGGCTTTCAATTTTGGGGAACAACTTCTGGACATACCATGGAAGATATGCTTGTGGTCACAGGCCCGATTGTGAATAGTTAACAACTATGACAATAAAAAAAAGTGCAAGTGCAGCTGACAGGATGTATGATAAGGAATATCCTCATTAAGAGATGGTGCTGAGAGTTGGACCAAGAAAGAATGAAAACAAGTAATATAAATACCAAACACTGGGATGAGGAATAATGTGAGCTAAACCTTCTTTTTCAAACCAACTGACTGACATCTGAAAAGGAGGGATATTAGCATTTTTTTTAGCAGTTATAAAGGTAACCTACAAGATGAAAGTACTAAAATCAGAAACTGCCAAGAGAGAAATGCTGGTCAGTTTTGTGGACGGGGACTGTCTCTAGATTCCCACCTTCTCTTACAAACTATTCTGTTAGGATTTGCTACCGTGTGTTACTTTTGAAAAAAGAAAACATATAATTAGAAAAGAAAGGAATAAGTACACTTGTTCTCTGCTTCTTTCTTTTGGGCTAAATGTAGTAGCCAGAGACAGTCTCATTTTGGCCCACTGTGAATTTAAACGATTTAATCACAGTTTGGATTAGCTACCACTTGGAAATCCTATTTTCCCTCCTCAGCCCACAACAATTCTATCCTTAGAACCTCAGTTCTCTGCTGCTCCTTACAGCTGATGGCATTTCCTATTTATTCCGAAAATGATGACCTTCTGGGATGAACTCCCTAGTTCATCTTGTCTCAGCTAACTGTCTATATGCTGAAAGAAGAAACGCACTCATCTGTATCTGTAGCTCTTTCCTGATACTCGGAAGGAACTAATAATTCTGGGTTTCTGTCTCTGAAGAATCTTGGTTTGGTATCTCTTCTATTTCTCCTCTAATATTTTCTGTCTCGTTTTCTTCCCAGGTACCTTTCCTGGAATCATATAAAAAAAGGCAGAGTATCTTCCTCCATACTAAGACATGCTGAGCCTACTTCTCCCTCCAACCACCATGTATTGGTTTTCAATGGCTCAACTAACTCTTTAACTGAATTACTTCTATTTGCCGACTTTAGTTCCGTATTATGAGTGCCTCTTTAATGTGCCTTCCATCAGCCTTTTAATCCCGTCACATCACACTAGCTTCTTTCAGGTTTTCCAATGATCTGCTAGCCACAGGCGACAGCCTTTCTTAGTCCTCATATTTCCTGGCCCCTCTTCTCTTCCACCTTGCGTGATCCTGTAAGAAGCTTTCTCATTCTTTGGCTTCCGTAACTCACAGGCTTCTTTCTCTCTTTCCCAGCCCCCTAAATCCAGTCCCTAGCCCCTTGTTCTTCTGCATTCATTCATTCCCATACCCACTAGCACACCTTTAATCACTGATTCCAGACCGATAATTTCCAAAGTAAACTTATATTTGTAATTTTCTACAGGACTATACAATAACCTAAAATTTAGCTTATCAGAAACTGAAAATAGTTTCAACCAGTCTTTCTTCCCATTCTTTCCCTGCTATGAATCTCATCTCTCTTTTCTGTTCCCCAGGTTTATAACTTTACAGTCTTTCTTCAGCTAACTCTTACCAGCCATTAAATCCTGTTATTATTATTATTTTAAAACATTTTTATCACATTCACCTCTCTTCCTCCATTCCACTGGCCACTACCCACAGAACACTCAGTGAATAAATGGGTAAGCAGGAATTGCTTATTTGGTAAGTCAAATATTACTTTATATGCAAAAGGAAAAACATCTATCCATCTTAGCTCAGTTGCATGACATTTTGTACATTGAAAGATTCTCCTATAACACTGATTCTTAGTTTATCTGGTTTATAATATTGAGATTATCATATATTAGGCTTCTTTAAAATGAGGTACACCTATGCAAAACTTAAGACATCAAAGCAGTCCACAGAATAACTACAATTTCTCAAACAGCAGGAAATCTCCTGATAAGTTGGTGGTGGTGTGTGTTTGGTTTTTTTTTTTTGAAAAAACACAATTACCAAGCTTATTTTAATGAATATATATAGAACACTTCAGAATACATATTCTTCTTAAGCACATATGGGACATTTACAAATACAAAGGGATAAATCGGATCTCAAAAAATTTCAAGTGATTGATATCATAAAGAACAGTTTTCTGACTTCAATTTAAGATAGAATAAATATTTCCTTCCAAATAAATCAAGATAGTTTCATTTGTTTTGAAATTGGGCAGCATACTTCTAAATAACGCATGAGCCACAGAAAAATTCATGATGAAAAGTACAATGTATTTTGAACTGTGCAATAATGAAAGCATTTCATGTTAAAATCTTGTGAGTAGCAGCTATAGCAATTTATAGTCTTAAATGTTCATTTTGTAAAAGAAGAAAAGTCTAAAAACTGAGTCAAGCATTCAACTTCAGAAGTGAGAGAAAAGCATAAAATGTCCAAAACAAATAGGAAGAAAGAAATAATATTTACAATATCAGAAGTTAGTAACATAGAAAACAAATATACACTATTAAGGCTCAACGAAGTCAAAAATTGGTTCTTTGGAAAAGCATAAAATTGACAAACTTTAGGTAATATTGACCAGAAATAAAAAGAGAAATCACAAGCAATGCTAGGAATAAAAAAAGGGTACTAAAAACTAAGATGTTAATAACATGATATATTTTTTTTATTTTTCAATTACACTTGACACTCAATATTATATTAGTTTCAGGTGTATAGCATAGTAGTTAAGACATTTATATGACTTACAAAGTGATCCCCCCCAATAAGTCTAGTACCCACCTGACATCATACAGTTATTACAATATTTTGCCTATATTCCCTAAGCTGTACTTTACATCCCTATGACTATTTCGTAACTGCCAATTTGTATTTCTTAATTCCTTCACTGGTTTCACCTAGCCCACACCCACCTGCCATCTTGCAACCAAACAAACTCTCTGTACATGAGTTTGTTTCTGTTTTGGCTGTTCGTTTATTTTGTTCTTTAGATTCCACATGGAAAGTATGATATTTGTCTTTCTCTGACTTATTTCACTTAGCATAATATCCTCTAGGTCAATCCATATTGTCGCAAATGGTTAAGATTTCATTCTTTTTTATGGTCGAGTAATATTCCATTGTATATATGTACTACATCTTATTTATCCATTCATCTATTGATGGACACTTAGGTTGTTTCCATATCTTGGCTACTGTAAATGCTGTCAATATTTGCTTTATATATTTATGTACTCCTGCACTGGGTCTGTAAATGTGTATAGAGGTTATATCCTCTTGTTGGACCGACCCCTTTATCATTAGGAAAAACCCTTCTATGTCTGTTATAGCCTTTGTTTTAAAGTTTATTTTGATATAAGTATTGCTACTGCAGCTTTTTTTTTTTCCATTTCCATTTTCATGAAATATCTTTTTCCATCCTTTTACTTTCAGTCTACGTGTGTCTTTCAATCTGAAGGTCTCTTATAAACAGCATACGTATGGGTCTCATTTTCTTGTCCAGTCTACCATTCTACGCCTTTCGATGGGAGCATCTAATCCATTTACATTTAAAATAATTATTGATACGTATGTAATTATTGCCATTTTATTGTTCGTATTATCTTTTTTTCATTCTTCTTAAAGAAGTCCCTTGAACATTTCTTGTAATACTGATTTGGTGGTGATGAACTCCTCTAGCTTTTGCTTGTCTGGTACTGATAAGCTAGCTTTGAAGACACTGCATAAAGAAGTGTTACTCATTTAAACGCACAAGTGACAAACAACCGCACTACCAGAACGCTCATCAACTGCATCAGGCTGGCAAACCCTTTTCAAAGCATTCCTCTGTGGCTCTGCTGCAGAGTACAGAGCTTTCCTGTCTCTAAGGTCTAATTACTGTGATTTAGCAAGGCTGTGTGATCAAAGCTGCCCAGGCCGTATCTCAATTTTCCCAAGTATTAGGTGCTTATCTGCTACTCAAAAGCATTGCCAAGTCATATTTGCCCTTTTCCGTTCACTAGAAAACAGTCCTACTTCTAGACTTTACCTCCACATTCCAATATCCCTTTACCACTCCTACTGATTCTAAGGAACTCAATTCTAAGCATTTCACCAAGAAAATAATTCTTTAAAAGAGAAAGACCACGTTAATATTATACTTGCTCACAGCGATTAGCATAATCTATCGTCCCTGTCCTCACTTTTACAAATCAGCACTAGTTACACTTCTTGTTCTCTAAAGCTGAAGTCCTTGTATTTATGTTTCTGTACTTATTCTGTCTCCTTACTGTATAAGCTCCCCGGGGCAAGATGCTTGTTTACCACTTCTTTTGCATGTTGCTAAAGAATCCACTGTAACAGTGGTCTTTGAATAAAGTACTGGACTGGCTGACTGACTACAGTGCCTCAGCTGGTCCAATATTCCATGCAAGCAACCACTTCTGAAGGTGTGATCTATAACCACGACAGCAGGCAATACAATAAGATTACAGCTTTAATCGGCCATGATTATGAAATATTTCTGAGGACTCTTCACGAGGGGGTTGCCTTAGAAGCAGACACAGGTTTGTGGAATAAATGCCAGCCCACCTGCTGGCAGGAGAGGCAATGGGACTGTCTCTTCAGATAGATGAGCAAGCAGGGAAAGGGATAACACAACTTGTCTTGGAAGTAAGCAGCACGACGAAGCAGTAAAAACCCATCAGCATACATCATCCTATCCTGGCCTCGTGTCATGCCCAGCCTCTATTAGCCCTCGCTGCATCAGCGCAAGTCCCAGACACTTTATCCTGTTTATAATTGCTGATGAGCAGTAATAAGGCCTCCAAGCCTCAGCTCTGTCCGTTCCACTTCGGCACCCACCTATTAGGTAATAACTTTTATTTACAGCCTTCCTTGATGCGCTGTTCTATTAGTACAGCCAGGAACTGAGTAGGACAAAAAAAAAAGTCTCCTTAACGGGCAGTATCATTGTGAGGCTCTGATGATTTATACTGCAGCTCTGGGGCTGTTTTATCTTGCTCCTCCTTGTAAGACTGCTTCGAGAAAGCTGCATTTCTAACACGCTGCCCTCTAACAGGTGCTAACGTGCTATGGAGCAGCAACTGAAAAGGCACCCCCAGCCCCACTCCCAAAATCCAAAAGTTTCAATGGAGGAGAGGGGTATTAAATTCTCTTGACATCCTTTTAAAATAATGTTGGCTCAGGCATTTTGCCCCAGTGGAGCAATAGAACAGCTAATTAATGGAAGTTCAGGGCTTTTCTTCTTGGTAAGAGTGCAAGCTATGAGAAAATAAATGGCCATAAAGCCAAAAAAAAACAACCCAAAAAACCAGTTGCAACTGCATTCAAGGAGTCAAGCAAACGGAATGAGCAGAAAGCATGTGGACCACAGGCAGCTCAGCACCACAGCCGAAGCTTCTTACACACACACACACCCAAAACGGCAAAAAGCCTCATCACACTGCCTTTTCCTTTTTATACTGGAGTGCCTTTTTATCCCTCAAGTGCAAAAATTCCTCTTGACAAGACTGGCATCAGGGGAAGCCATTGCTTCTCCTGAGTAAAACCCAAACAAGGCCTGTGAAAAAAGCCTATAACTTCAAGTTCAGTAAGCTCAGACACCGCATGTCTAGCTAGCCTGTCATACACACACAGCAAACGGTGACAATAGGCCCTAATTCTCACTCAGGGGTACAAATGAAAAACAGTAAGCTCTCCCTAACCTTTTTTGAAATTTATACATTGAATGAAGTGCTTTTAAACTCACCTGTAATTATTTACATACTGAGGTCAAATCATCTAATTATATAGTGCCTTGCTACCTCATTTTATTCTTTAATATAAGCAACAACTCAGGCAGATTAAAGTTTTTTAAAGGAAAAAATGCCTCACAAGAAAAAGCATGTGGCAGATTATTTCCCTTCCCCAGTTATTCACTCAATGGCCCAAAACCACATACTGTCAGTAAACAAACATTATGGCACACCATGATAACCTGTGTTTTTTTAATGGTAAAACATAAGATGGCACCTTTTAGATTAGGGAATTTTTGCAATCTTGCCAAATATTTGGTATTCATTTTGTCCCCCGCCCCAGGAGTCAAATGAACTCCTTCAAGACCCAAGATGATGAGTGCATGAGGTAAAACAGTTTTTTAACACTTTTGCTTTGCCATGACAGATTTATTGTTTTGATCTTTCTTCAATGGTTACATTAAATGCTAATAAAAAAATGAAGGGTTTATATCTTCCCTAATATTCTCCTGATGGGAACTTGCA
The DNA here is from genome assembly GCF_036562045.2 of Rhinolophus sinicus. NCBI lineage: Eukaryota > Metazoa > Chordata > Mammalia > Chiroptera > Rhinolophidae > Rhinolophus > Rhinolophus sinicus. The sequence goes on from NC_133755.1 coordinate 87,121,035, forward strand.
TATTACATAAGTAGGTCAAATTTCTAATTTTCTGTCTCAAATGCTGATACTGCAGACCTGAGGGAAAAGCTATACCTTAAGGACCAAAAAGGAAGAATGACAGAGAGAACTGAATTACACAGCGGAATTATACCCAAAGCCACCTTCCTTTAAAGCTATACAGCGTCCTTTCTAGAAGAGGCACTTACAATGTGCAATCCTGACCAATATAGTTTGTAGTCACTGACTCAACTGTCTAGGATTAAATGCACTGGTTGAAATGTTTCCATGAATACTGACTCTACCAGGAAATAAAACACACAACTGTAGGTATTTCTAAGATTTACAGGGCAGCTTCTGATTTAACACTTAACCACCCTTTAGCTTCTGAATCAATACAAAAGGTCTTCTATAAACCTCTTGGTAACATAACAACAATGAAACATTCCCCTTTAAGTGGCTTCTGAACACTGATGTGGAAAGTGTTTAGCACATCAATCTTCTCTTAACTCCCAGGTGAAAGAGGGTTTCTTCTCTTGTCTTTGTAAAAACAGACAATAATATCATAAGCAGGTTGCCTGAGAGAAATGAGTCAAGAAAAGGTTTTGGGGAAAAAAGGGAAACAATAAACAATACAAGGCTATCTAGTTCATGTCACCGTTCATCACGCTAAAAAGAAAATAGGTGACCTAAAAGGATAAACATGTGCTTTCCTATGGGAAAGAAAAAAAAAAGGAAGCAAAAGAAAAGATGCAGGCAAAGGACATTTAGTTAAGCTGAATTAATGTGTTCCTTATAGAGTGGAAAGATGAGACTTTCTGGAAAGACTTCCTTGGTGTTTAATGGGACAGGTTTAGACCCACCTGCTTTCATCTCAGATAGCTGCACAGCTCCCGCAGGCTCCACGAGTGGTTTTTTTACTTGTTCTTGTACTAACTGTACACATTTGTAACATACACAGAGCATTTTAAAAACCACCATTTTCCAAGTCTATCAGAGAGAATACTATTTAGTCAGCATACTTGCTGGAAGAAGAGTAGCAGTGAACACAGAGTGGGGCAAGTCTGCTGACAGTACCATCTAGTCTGTAAACTTGCTTATGACGTTTTTCTTATTTTAACTTCAGAAATAAAGTGAAAAAATAAAATCAAGCCATCTAAGAGTGGTAAAATAGGGAAGGAGCAATTTCCTTTTCTTCATATGCTAAAAAATCTATCCCATCATATAGTCAACCCTGGCCGGGAGTTAAGAGTTGGTGAACGCTCCACTTGGAAGGAGCAGGGTCCTGGGTTAGTCACTGCTCAAGGACCCTGCTGGAGAGAGACTACTTCTCCAAGGAAATTTAAGACAAGACGTGGTTCGACCTGTCCATTACAGCTTCAATTTTAAGGTTCATCGATTAGTGAGCTCTAATAAATGAAATACAAACTAACACTTCTTTTGCTGTAACTCTCTGCAAGTAAGTCTTTTGAAAAAAGGTTACATGTATTTAAATAAGAAATCCTTAGGAAAGGCACAAACCACCCTCCTTTCCCACAAAGCACTTTAAGCATAAAAATAAGACCTCATGAAGATATTCACCTGAATATCCAAACACCTTCCAAATGAAGTTGTCTAAAAAGATGACCATAGCTCAGATTACAACATATGGTTTAAGGTATAACTTCACAGTTAGAAAAGATGAAGGACAAAAGGGCATCTTCTGGTGGTTCTGTTGCCAAGGAAAGTGAACTCTTTTCCTTCACAGTATATTCATTCTTGGCAGGAATGTTGTGAGAATTAACAAGGGAACGTGCGCAAAACACTCAAAGCTCTTGGAAGAAATGTAAACTCTCTCTAGTAATCTGAAGGTGTGATGTGCTGTAACTCTCACATTCTAACCAAAGCACTTTTCAGCTCTTTGCTGACTAGAGATCCCAGAACTCGACAAAGCGTGCCACACACCTTCACTTAATTTTTTTCTGCTTAAATACCGAAGTGATCATGGTGCTGCTGTTTGTTTACCCATTTAAAGATTACAGAGTTTAACGGTTACTAGTTCCATGTGGCCAAAAGCCAGTGTCTAAAGAAAAGCCTTTCTACCTAGTTCCCAAGTACACGCTGACCTTGCATTTGTCACTACTGCTACTTTTTGCAACCTGTTTTCCAGATATCTTAGACTCCCAGTTACCACAAAACAATTCTTAAAGAGTTCCCTCTCCCATTTTGATGGTTGTAGACCAACTACACCACACTGCTGCTCACCTCTCTAAATTACAATACCCTCTGATCAACAGTAGTCCCTTCAAACATGCACACAGACCAGGGGTCTCCAAACTTTTTTCAATGGTTTTCACCAAGGGCCATATGTGGTAAAATACACAAACAGCTGGGCCACTCACTCGAGGTGAAGTACGTATTGCTTCACCTGGTTTATTTAAGTAAACCAAATATATTTTTGGAATTTGCTGCGGGCCAATTAACAATGGATCGCGGGCCGCAGTTTGGACACCCCTGACATAGCCATTAATCAACCACTCAGGCTTATATTCAGGCGCTGACTTATTAAACCACGTAATTATGGGTCTAATGCTAACCTTTAGCTATAATTTTCAAAGTACTAAAAAGAAAATGACCTGCTTACTGAAGAGGTCACTAACTTTTTCTGAGTGTACACGCCTAAGACATTTGGCCATGTACTTTTAATATGTATATACTTGTATGTGTATTTGCTCGTTTTAAACTATATGTGTGGACTAATACATAATTATGAAGTGAAACTGCAAAATAGAAATTTTAAAAGGCTGAGATAAAGAACTTTCACTGTTTTCTTCCCATCCCTACCTCACAGACTGTATGTTACATGCCCTTCTTCAGACACTGCTGACTTAACCCTTGGAGTCTAGTCTAGGTGTCCTTTTTCTAACATACATCATTATTAAGCTGGAGGCTGCCTTAGGTCCAAACTTGTACGGACAGACTCTGGGAGGGGGCGGTAAGATCTAATTCAGAGGGTGCCCCTCTAAGGCTCCTAAGAAATGACAGTACCCAAAGGTAATTATTTACGGACCGTCGGTCCTAAGCCCTGTGTTCTGGGAGATCTATGGGAGAGCAGCTGTTCCAGAGCCCCGTGGGGTAAAAGCACCACGGAGCATGTGTTAGGTATGAGTCCCACTCTCGAAGAACCTAGACATAAAGAATACAAGATCACTCCAGCAACGTAAAACTATAATTGCTGATGGTGCATAAGACAAATGCTCAGAATCCCCACCATGGGCAAACTGCTGATTCCAGGACAGACGGAATGATGGAGACAAAGACAGCCAGCTGGTTCTCAAAACAAATCATTTCCGTTACCTCTGAAAACAAGGACGCTGTCCTCCACAACAGGACCACGTTTAAGGCCGAGGCAGCACACTAGCTCAAGGAGCCGAGGGGCAGAGAGGCTGCTGGGAAAGGGCAGCAGGCTGAACTGGACGGCCTTTAACGTCCACGCTGAGAAATCTCAACTTTCCTTCAGGCTTTTAGAAGATGACCTGGACACTGCATTAATTTCTTTCCAAGCCAGAAATTTGCAATCTTTTTCTAGTTAAGAGGTTTGTAGTCATCCAAAAGAAGGCCTGGAAATGTTATGACTGAGAGGCTCAATGCCTCACTTATCATTTCACTTTATGGGGACCTAGAAATATTACCCTCCGTTCCTACTATAATTCTCACATGCAACAGAGAATGTGATCAACATAAAATCAGTTACTGAAACTAGGTATGGCAACGCATTCTGCTACTTCTAATCGACTCTTCTTTCCACCTAAAATACCTACTGATGTGCTATTAATACCATTTGATGGTTGGCCACTGTATACACATAATTTTTAATGTTAAGATTATAATAGCAGCTACCATTATTGAGTATCTATTATTCTTTATGTGTATTATTTCTCACGGAAAACCTATGAGATAGATTTACCATCCCATTTTACAGATGAAAAACTAATTTTGAGGTGTTAATTTATTTACTTAAAACCACATTTTGTAAGTGGCTAAGCTAGGATCTGAAACCAGATCTGCTTTTAAAACTCTCATTTTTAACACTATTTCACTACATGCTGTATTTCCAAATCTGTGTTTCTCTGTCTCCATATTTCATTCAATGATATGCTTTCCCACAGTCTGGCTAGGAGTAGGATTACAGTGAAATGTGATAAGCAGTAATGTGATGTAGTACAAAACAACACAGGCGCTAGCATCTGAAAGATCTGTGTTCAAGTCCTGGCTCTACTGCTTACTAGCAATATCACCCCAGGAAATGTACTTGGTTTTCTGAGCACCCGCTTTTGTCATCCGTAAAAGAGGAGTAACTATGTCGCAGAATTGTTCTGAAGATTAAATGGGTATGTATTAAAGCATACTGAATGGTGCCCGGTAATAGTGCTAACGTGCAATACATGCTACTGTTATTTTTGGATATACAAACGGCATGGGAGCAGAGAGAAGGAGACAGGTCTGCCCAGAGATGAGGACACGAGAACCTGACATTCAGGGAGGAGTCCTACTAGTTTCAGTGTCTCAGCTGAGCACACGGGTCTCTCCCCTAAATCTCTCAGGATGACCGGATGTGCTCGAGGCTCACTCCTTCACTGCTACCTGATCCCGTGGGTGGTGCTAACCGTAAGCCCTGCGCTGAGGGCCAAGACTGGAAGGAAAGAAGAAAGACTGAAGTACACTGTGCATATGAAGTGCTGGACCTGAAATCAAAGGGCTCTGGATGTTTTCAAGCTTCCGCTGCCGTGGGTAGGAAGCTGGCTCTCTGACTTCACAGCCGCTCATCAGGACCATCTGTCTCACTCCAGGGCACACTTCTCTTCTCTCTCCAACAGGAACTACCCAGGGGAGCTTGGGGCCTGGGGACAGGAGAGAGGAGAGCACGCCAGGACTACCTCACACAGCCCCGCCTCAGAACTGGTCACTCGGAGCAGAAGAGTAAAATGAAGTTCCTCCGAGTTCAGTGCCAGGATATTACTCTGAAACTGTGCAAGGACAGGCCTGCTAGAGGCTTAACATCAAAACTATGAGCTTTGGGCCGGACCGGTGGCTCAGGCAGTTAGAGCTCCGTGCTCCTAACTCCGCAGGCTGCCGGTTCAATTCCCACATGGGCCAGTGGGCTCTCAGCCACAAGGTTGCCAGTTCAACAACTCGAGTCCTGCAAGGGATGGTGGGCTACGCCCCCTGCAACTAAAGATTGAACAGGCACCTTGAGCTGAGCTGCCTCCCGGATGGCTCAGTTGGTTGGAGCGCGTCCTCTCAACCACAAGGTTGCCGGTTCGACTCCTGCAAGGGATGGTGGGCTGCGTCCCCTGCAACTAGCAACGGCAACTGGACCTGGAGCTGAGCTGCGCCCTCCACAACTAAGACTAAAAGGACAACAACTTGAAGCTGAATGGCACTCTCCACAACTAAGATTGAAAGGACAACAACTTGACTTGGAAAAAAGGCCTAGAAGTACACACTGTTCCCCAATAAAGTCCTGTTCCCCCTCCCCAAAAAAATCTTAACAAAAACTATGAGCATTTCAAAGAGGCGGAAGTTTCAGTGCAAATTTGTACACAAAAACAGTTTATGCTATTTTTGTTGGAGAGTTAAAAGGACTTTTTAAATTATGAAAAATACTTTGACTGTGACCTTTAGAAAAACAATATAGTTATTTTGACTCTCCAAAATAGAATCCTTGAGATATTTAAATAGCAGACAGCATTATTATAAAAGGCAAATACTGTTTACAATAAATTAAGCTACAGGCTAAGGTAGCAATGGGCATTATGACTGCTCTTTAGAGAGCTACAAGATTCGTGACTTCATATTTAATAAAAATGTCACAGATGCACAAAGATTTGGGGGGGAGACTTAATGCATCTGAAAGGAAGGATTTCAGCACACCCCATGGGTTTAAGATGAATGAGAGAAAATAGTTTCCCAAACTATTAGTATACTCTAAGTTAAAACACTGATTATCTGTACTACAACTTCTTTCACCTCCAGTCCCCATTATTTAAATAATGGTTTTTTTGGAAGTCCAAGACTGAGACAAATTAGCCATGTGTTAGAAACTGGGCACTGAGCTGCGTTTTCCGGATGTTTCATTATTCCTCAGACATTGGAAGCAGGCGGATTCTGACGTCCAGCTTCCTGGTTCCAGCTGCCAGCATTAATCCCGTCTCCTGACCTCCAGCAGGACCGCTCTGACCTCTGCTCGCTCGCCACTCCCAATATTAAGCACGTAATACATCACTTCCAAATTGATGGAAGAAATGAGAGTACCTGGCAAGGACACCGCATTAAAACCAGTAGCTACACTAATTTCTGTGAAGAATGCAGGGAAGAATGAACCCAGATTAGAACGAGGCACGTACCTGTACCACAGGATCTTTTGGTTGGTGTGATTAACGAGACATGAGCTGTGTCTGTGCGTGGCCCACCTAGAAACAGAAAGGCAGGCATATCAGTCAGGACACACCTCTACATGCCCACAGCTGCTCCCTTGGATAAAGAGAAACCTAAAAGGGCAGGGATCAGCCTGCAACTATGCATGAGGAGCCGCAGGAGGAAGGATGGAGAAAGTGAAGGAATGGCAGGTTAATTCTCAGGACCTAATTTTAGCTCAGCAATTTAGTCTACAGATCCGTACTTTTTCTACATGATAACATGTTTTTCATAAAAAACAATCGAGTCTCACATAATGTTAAGCAGTTAAAGGATAAAACTTTAACTAGAATTCCGATCCAGGTGATAAGAAATTACCCAAGTTTGGGGAGATGAGTTTTTGAACTGAGCAGTAAGAAGGAGTTACTCCCTGTTAAGCTGACGTCAGTGGTCACCCTACCTTTGAATTTATTGCAAGACTAGCCTTATTTAAGGGATGGGGTTGGGGGGAAGGGGAAGGCTGCCTAAGGAACAACAAACTGCATGTCAGAAGAAATAAAGACCATTTTAATATATAAAGAGTGTTGCTGACCGAGGTAGAATATCTAGTTTAGTTATAAGAATATGGTAAGAAGAGGGTCTTCATGGAAACTCTGCGGGCCCAGAGATCTGATGGATACCTGTAACTCAAGAGTATCCAAGCGAGATCGTCAGTCATTGAAAAGCAGTAATTCCATTCCACAGAATCAGGGCTACCAACAAATTCTTAAGTTGATATTGATATCAACACTCTCCACCAACCGTGCCCTCCCTATCTCCTGACACAGGAAGTTACCAGATATGCCCTGGGAGGGGCAGTGTGGTGACCATCAAGGAATACAAAGGCAAAAGTGACACATACATTGTGAAAAGGCTCCCCGGATGACTCTGACTAGCGAAGGGAAACATGGCTAATTGGAATAGTTGCATGTCAGCTATGACAAGACTTCGCATCACTGAAGTTACTCATGGAAAAGGAAGGAAAGATGAAAGAGCTCCGAGACCTGTTCCTAGAGTTGATGCCACTGAAATCCAAGGGTGCAGAGACCTGGGGAGCCCACCTAAGAAGTTCATTGTTAGTCCAGTCTTTCCTTCACCAAGGCTGTAACAGCAGCAAACCTTAGTTGGTTTCAGAAGACACAGAAGGGAAATAGGAGGAAAAAACAAGGAAGTGTATTGTTAACGTCAAAGAGCACTTAGCAAATACCTACTCTGTGTCACCGTAGGTTAGTCTCATGCCCAGGGAATTTATAATCTTGTTAGGATGACAAAATTTGTGTATACAAATCAACAATACATGACAGCAACAAAGAGCTGGGTCAAAAATGATCAAATGTCAAAGAATATGGAGCAAGTAATGAACATTAAATGTAATCAGGAAGAAGGATATTCATCATTGGCCAACATCACCTGGAAACACTTCTCAAGAATTTGCAAATGAGGCAAGAATTGAAAGTCAGACCAAAAGAGCAGGGCATTTTTCTACAAATGTCACATTTCCCATAGAAAGTTTAACATACTAAAATTCAAGGTCCAAAAGGGCAACTGTCACATGAAAATAAGCAACACGGAGAGACAATGAGCTGCAGGAAAACTTAATACAGACCCAACATCCTCGAGAACTCTCTGGGCACTGCCTTCCATAGCTCCACCAAACGTTGTAATTTCTGCTTCTGTGGGAAGTTTGTTTTTTGTTTGTCTGTATTCTTATTCCTGAGAGAATAACACTCTTATTTCTGGGGAAAAATAGGCCTTACTGGCAGACTCAGTTTAAGTCCTGGAACTCCGCACTTTAACAAAAATGAGGATAGCAAAACTGCCCATAAGCCACAGGGTTGATGAGGTCATCTGTACAAAAAGATGGCATAAACTACACAACTTTCTATTATATGTCATCGCTTTCCTTCCCTTTTAGCAGATTTTATGCTCCCAATGGTCAAGCCCCACTTTGTCATCTACCCAAGGGTTATGACTACGTGGAAAGTTCATGAAGACCACTGCAAGCTGGCTAACTGGACATTTAATAAAATCCTTCTTATTGAGGTATAACACAGAGGGAATGAAATACTAGAATGAAGTGTACAAATCTTAAATGTATACCCTGAAGAGTTTAAATATACACTCATGTAATGACCATCAGATTAAAAATGTATTAGAACATTTCCAGAATCCAGAAAGTTCAAGGGACTTAAAAATACAGATTCCCAGATTGTGACTCTGAAATATTTGATGCAATAAGTTGGGGTGGGCATAGGAAGAGATTAGTGTACATTTTTAAAAAAATTAGTTTTAGGTGTGCAAAACAATGTGATAGTTTGACATTCACACCCCTCACAAAGTGATAACCGCCCCCCCCAATCTTCTACCCCTCTGACAACGTGTATGCTGTTACAATTCCACTGACTCTACTCCCCATGCTGTACTCCATATCCCGTGACTATATATACATTAAATTATAGTTGACATTCAGTATTATTCAGCTTCAGCTTCAGGTGTACAGTGCAGTGGTCAGGCACCTACACTGTCCATAAGTGGTCTCCCTAATAAGACAAGTGCCCATCTGACACCCAACAAAATCTTTACAACATTATTGATTATATTCCCTAAACTATCTTTCGTATCCCCGTAGCAATCTGTGATTACCAATTTGTGCTTTCTAATCCCCTCACCTTCTCCCTCATCCCCACCCCTCTCCCATCTAGTAACCATCAGTTTTTTTCTCTGTATCTCTGATACCGTGTCTGAGTAGTTTGCTCATTTATTCTATTCTTTAGATTCCACATATAAGTGAGATCATATAGTATTTGTCTTTCTCTGTCTGATTTATTTTACTTAGCATAATGTTCTCTATGCCCATCCATATCGTTGCAAATGGTAAGATTTCATTCTTCTTTACGGTCAAGTAATACTCCACTGTATAAATGTACCACGGTTTCTTAATCCAGTCATCTACCGATGGGCATTTCAGTTGTTTCCATATGTTGGCTATTGTGTATAGCACTGCAATAAACATAGAGGTGCACGTATTTTTTTGAATTAACGTTTTGGATTTCTCTGGATAGATACCTAAGAGTGCAATTGCTGGGTCATAAGGTAAGTTCCATTTCCAGTTTTTTGAAATACTTCCGTGATTTCCATACTGGCTGCACCAGTCTGCAATCCCACCAACAGTGCACCAGGGTTCCCTTTTCGCCACATCCTTGCCAGCACTTGTTGTTTGTTGATTTATTGACGATAGCCATTCTGACTGGAGTGAGGTGGTATCTCATTGTGGTTTTTATTTGCATTTCTCTAGTGATTAGTGAGGTTGAGCATTTTTTCATGTCTGTTGGCCATCGGTATGTCCTCTTTAGAAAAATGTCTCATGTCCTCTGCCCATTTTTAAATTGGGCTGTTTTTTTGGTGTAATGAGTTGAATGAGTTTTTTAATAAATTTTGGATAGTAACCCTTTATCAGATATATCATTGACAAATATCTTCTCCCATTCAGTAGGATGCCTTTTTGTTTTATTGATGGTTTCCTTTGCTGTGCAAAAACTTTTTAGTTTGATATAATTCCATGTTTATTTTTTCTCTTCCCTTGCCCGATGGGATATATCAGTAAAAACATTACTAAGGGTAATGTCTGCAAATTTACTTCCTATATTTTCTCCTAGGAGTTGTATGGTTCCAGATCTTACATTTAAGTCTTTAATCCATTTTGAATTTATTCTTGTATATGGCATAAGGAGGTGGTACAGCTTCATTTTTTCACGTGTGTCTGTCCAGATTTCCCAGTACCATTTATTGAATAGACTGTCTTTACCCCAGTGTAAATTCTTGCTTCCACTGTCGTAGATTAAATGACCATACAGGAATGGATTTATTTCTGGGCTCTCTATTCTGTTCCATTGATCTATGTGTCTGTTTTTATGCCAGTACCATGCTGTTTTGATTACTATGGCATTGTAGTATGGTTTGATGTCAGGTATTGTGATACCTCCCACTTTGTTCTTATTTCTCAAGACTGCCATGACTATTTGGGATCTTTTATGGTTCCATATAAATTTTAGGATTACATGTTCTATTTCTGTGAAAAATGTCATTGGTAGTTTGATAGGAATTGCGCTGAATCTATATACTGCTTTAGGCAGTATGGACATTTTAACTATATTAATTCTTCCTATCCATGAACATGGTATGTGTTTCCATTTATTTGTATCTTCTTTAATTTCTCTCTTCAGTGTCTTATAATTTTCTGAGTACAGGTCTTTTAGTTCTTTGGTTAAATTTATTCCTAAGTATTTTATAGTTTTTGAAGCAATTGTAAATAGGACAGTTTTCTTAATTTCTCCTTCTGATAGTTTATTATTGGTATATGCAAATGCAACTGATTTCTGAATATTGATTTTGTATCCAGGATTAGTGTACATTTTCAAACCAGCTGAACACAATGTGAATATTAACAACCTAGTTAGTTCCAGTCTCTGGTAACATTTTCTTTAACTCCCAGCTCAGAATCTGGCCAAGATCAGAGTTCCCACATCATGAGCTGCACAGAGCACTCACAGAGCACTGCACAGAGCAATAACAGTTTAACCACCAGCATACTTATTTAAAAGAACATAAAATAATTCATCCAGCAAAATTATAAGAAAAAGGAAAACACTGGTCAAATCAAAACCCCCAAAGAAATCTGACTGGGACTCATGAATTAAATAACACTCTCATGTTTACAAATGCAATTTTTACCTCATCTGTAGGTTGAGAGTTTATTCTTTCTAAAACTCTTAATGAATGAATTTCTGTAGGTTTGGCAAATATGCTAAGGCTACCTAGCATATCTCAACATGCATCATCATGAAACTGTTCTCCAGAGAGCTTGTTAAACTAACAACCCAATCTAATATATTCACTACATTACAATAAAGTACAAACAGAACCATAGTTGAGCCAAAACAAATTGACAGCAAGAGTAACTGGCAGTGATAATATATCCCAGCTTTGATAATTGGACAATATTATAAACAGAGAACTTGGAATTAAGTTTGGTCTGCCACACTGTAACCTATGAAACTTAAAAAATCCAGAACAGATGCACGTAAGCACTGCACATACATACATTCTACACTAATTGTGCTGTCATACAAAATTCCTGTACTCTCAAATAAAAGAAGCAGCCACAGGAGATTACGCTACCTACCCTTACACAATTAACTACAAATCAACTCTGTTAAAATTAATGCAAGAAATTAAGGGCTACTCAAGGGGAACCCTTTTCAGGCTTTGTCTACAACAATACAAATATAACATAAGTCCCATGTGGACATAGCAAACAAAATAATTTTGAGAGTTGATGGTAAGGGTTAAAGTCAGGGTGTCTGCTCCATCAAGAAATGAAGTTGGCTTTTCTTTATTGTGCTTCCTAATGCCTGAAAGAGGGGCTGGCGTATGGTCCCATAAATCACTGTAAACTCTATTTTGGGCCTTTCTTCTCCTTCTTTCCAAACAGCAGGATGGACAGAGCTAATAACTTAAGAGCAAGATGAGGAAGCTTCTTGAAGACTGGGTTCTACTGGTGAAGAGTGAGTGAGTGTGTGTTCGTTCAGTGGGATCAAGGGGTTGGGAAAATAAATGTATTTCTAAAGCACAGAACAATTCACATCTTTACCTTCTAGCCTATATAAGTGGCAACTGAGTTTGGAACAATACGTTTTGTATTTTTAAACATTAAAAAAACCCACAAAAGTGCCTTGCTTAATATGACAGGTGCTCCGGGGATTCTGAACAACATGAGAACAAGATTAACCAACCTGAACTAACTTCCAGCCAATCACCATGACTGCTGTTTGCTTTCTTTTGCTAGAGCAAATTAAATATCTGAATTTTTTCAAGTTTCTTCATTATCTGGAGGTATTTCATAACAGAATCATTTTGCATTTGATATTAATTAAGCGGATTTTTTGCTAAGTTTCAACAATTTAGAGTCTGGAATTTGCAAGTAAATAAATGTCTGTGGTACCGTGTGGTTTGTGACCAGAAGTCTGAATACTCTGTCTTCTAGGGATGTTTCTATTCTTGTATTAAAGGTGTCATACATAATGCAGCACTATGGATCGCATCTGCAATTCCACATGAGAACCATGAAATGAAATTCTTCAGCTGTATCCCCAACAACTAGAAATCTTTATAGCATTTGCAATAGGGTAGTATATTTACTTGTGGAAACATACTGATTTCAGCCCTGTCAAGTTGAAGACAGGGGCCAAATCTACATACTAACTTCACTATAACCTGCAAAACCAGAAAGACTGAATAAAGGTATCCCATTAAACTATCAACACTCATATTTCAAGCCGAAGTAGCAGAATTCTTAATTTTTTTTTCAGCCTCCTGTAGAGTTATTGAGCATTTCAAAAACCCCTGAGCTACTCACTCATGTAGTAGTCTATCCCCTAACTGGTTGAAGACTATGAATTGAGGAAGTAGAGAACACAAGGTTGGAAGGCAGATGCATTTAGGCTGGCAATCATTTTAGGCACTCAAAATTTAAGGCTGAGTAAATACAGAAAAATAGTATGTCTCCTTAACCTTGAAAATAGAGATCAACAATCTGCCCAGAAAGGTTTTGTTAAAACAGCTGTGATGACTGGTTATTTTCGGCTCCTGGTTCTATGAGCCCTCATTGGCTGCAGTCATACCATATGCTAAAACACATCAATTAGGAAAAATGAACTGCCAAGGAGTCAGTCAGCTAAAAATTGCCAGAAGCTCAATAATCAAACAGATATTCTACTATCAGCTCTTTCATGGTAACCACAAAACATTAATAAACAAAAATAGCCATTCCTTTTGCAGATTTATAACACTTCAATATTCTTGCTTAATTAACATGACATTTACATAACAGTATCTAATTAATTTCCAACTAAAGGCACTGTGGGCTAATTAGAAGCGCATCATCCTTTTTTAATCAGCTTGTCAATTCCACTCTATCTTAATCGGCACATTGTTTACCTTTGCAGCATCTCACCTTTCCAGGCTCACTGTTCGAAAGGTGATTTTGGGCAACAGATTCAAGAGCTACAATTCTCCCCCATCTCTAGAGATTCATTATCGATTTTTTTGATGAGGCATCTCAAAAAATATATATATATGCAATGGAAATAGTGAAATAAATGCTACACTGTCTCCTGATGTGACTGTACTAAGAATGTAAAACTTTTAAAAATATTCAAAGGATCTGTATTTCTTCAACAGGAAAATGTTCCTCTTTTAAAAGCCTTCAATGTACACATGGAGACTTAAAATACTAAACAGTAATAAATAAATGGTAATAAATGAGTATCAGGAACAGATCAGAATGCACAATAAGTCATCTCTTCAGAAAAGAAAACCCTATCTCCAACCCCACCCTAAACCTGCAGTTCTTGCATTGTTTTAATCAGAAAGGACACACCTAATCTGTCTACATAACTGAGTTTGAAAAGCACCATCGATTGAAAACAAGGATATATAAAGATATAATGAGTAAGAATCTACATTTACAGAAAATCTTCAGATAGATAATGGCCATCCAATTTCTCCAAATGAAACTTTCAAATTAAACCATTTACGAACCTTGTTGCAGAATCTAAGTGTTAATCTGTTAGAAATTCTAACCCTAACTCATTGCATGATCTCTCACACCATTTGTACCTAAATTAAGAATTCATGAGAACAGGATTTTTAAAGTGGGTCAGAAGTTGCTATTGGTAGCTATCTATTTTGCTCATAAAGGGCTTCTCAAAAATATTTCATTACCATTCCCCTAAATAATTACAGTGCTGGGCAGGTTTGCAAATATGAGACAGAAAGAGAGGTATGTGTGAATATGTGTGTGTGCACACACTCATGCTCATAAGTCTATTTATTGCTCAAATAAATAAAATTAAAAATTCTCCCCCACCACCTTCTCCAGGGAAAAACATTACAAGCAAAACGAAATCAGGAATGCTTTCTATTTGCCCAGCACTGATGACCTCTTCTGTGGAAGCAGAGTGGACGTCCCTACTGGGGCTGTGCTTCGGTAGAAACGCTCTCTCCTGAACCATCAATGGCCTTACTGGAATGAGCCTCAAGGGCAGGGGCAAAGTTTTACTCATCTTGGTAATCTAGCACATTAGGTGTTCAAAAAATATTTTTCAATAAGGAATAGAGTCAATAATATTGTCATAACTATGTATGGTGCCAGATGGGTATTAGATTTGGGGTGATAACTTCATAAGGTATATAAATGTCTAATCACTATGTTGTACACCTGAAACTAATATAATATTGTATGTCAACTGTAATTGAAAAACAAATTAAAAACCACAACAGTATTGAAAACCAGAAATTTGCTAAAAAAGTATATTTCAAGTACTCTGCACATACAAAAAAGGCAATGACTATGCAAGGAGATAAGTTAATTATCTTAACTGTAATAATCAATATGTATATGTACATCAAATCAACATGTTCTATACCTTAAGAATATATAATTTTTGGGCCAGCCTGGTGGCTCAGGCGGTTAGAACTCCATGCTCCTAACTCCAAAGGCTTCTGGTTCGATTTCCACATGGGCCAGTGGGCTCTCAACCACAAGGTTGCCAGTTCAATTCCTCGAGTCCCGCAAGGGACGGTGGGCAGCACCTCCTGCAACTAAGATTGAACACAGCACCTTGAGCTGAGCTGCCGCTGAGCTCCCGAATGGCTCAGTTGGTTGGAGCACATCCTCTCAACCACAAAGTTGCCGGTTCGACTCCCGCAAGGGATGGTGGGCTGTGCCCCCTGCAACTAGCAACGGCAACTGGACCTGGAGCTGAGCTGCGCCCTCCACAACTAAGACTGAAAGGACAAAAACTTGACTTGGAAAAAAGTCCTGGAAGTACACACTGTTCCCCAATAAAGTCCTGTTGCCCTTCCCCAATAAAATCTTTAAAAAAAAATTTTAAAAAAAAGAATATACATTTTTTATTTAAAAGTAAATAAATAAATAAAAACAAAAATATATATTTTTTCATTATTGAATGAAAATGATCCAGACCAAAAGCAATGGCTGGACATACACAGCTATTCAGAAGTGAAATGGAACTATTAATAAATATAGTTGATTTTCACCATATTCACATGTTGATCTAGCACAGCAATTCTCTAACATTCTGGTCTTGGAATCTTTTTACACTTAAAAATTATAAGGACACTAAAGAGCTTTTGTTTATGTGGGTTATGTCTGTTGATATTTACCTGATCTGAAATTAAAACTGGAAAAAAATTTAAATATATCTTTATTTAAAATTCACAAAAATAATTACATATCAGCATACGTTTTTTGAAAAATAACTATAAATTTCTTAAAACTTGAGAATGGCTTGGATTAAAGGAAGACACCGGGGTTTTCATACCTGCATCTGCATTCAATCTGTTGCAATGCATTGTTTATATAAAGCATTTAAAGAAAAAACACCCTCACACAGATATATAGTTGGAAAAGAAAAAAACTTGTGGATCCCCGAATGGGTTTTGGGGACCTCTATAGGTCCTTGAACCACACTTTGAAGACGAATGGTATAGAACAAAACAATGCACCTAAAGGTTAATATAATTTCCAATTTCTCCATAGTTTCCTCACATGACAATTGCCTTGTTCTAGTGTTGCAGAGATCAAATGATGCTCTAGTATAAATAACAGTAAAAGGTTTGCCCATTCTCAACAAAATGTTAATACTGAAGTAAATAAAGGTCGGGGATAGTGGAATAAACTCTACAGTCATTAATTTCAACCGAGGATATTCTACTTCCGCTACTTATGTAGGAAGAGTAAAAACACGTTTCATGGAACTCAAAGGATTCTAAGCAAGCAGTTAAATTCATCGAATTTCAGTTTTTCAGATGCAATCTCTCACCTAGAACCATTATGACCAACACAGAGCTTCCCACTGCCTGATACATGCCCACCACCAATACTCCAAAAAGTGATGAAGTCCAACAGCAATTAACACGGAAATTCTAAGACACCACCACCATGAGGGGGATCAAAACTAAGAACCCATTTCTGAGAGGTCAAATACCACCTGGCTAATAAAGTCAGTTCTATTTTTAGATACTTTTGTTTCTCTCTGTGACAAAGCATATTTAATATGGATATGAAATCAGGAGCTGTCACATCTCCAATTTAGGCTTCAGTTGTAACTATCTGCAGGCTTAACTAAGGCACAACTCAGATTTCTGGATTTGCATTTTACCATCAACACAAACATGAATCTCATTACAACATTAATGGAGAAACCACTCAGCATTAGAAGAGCTTTTATTTTTTTGACGTAGTTCAGCTACCCAGAAGCCTTTTCATAAATCTTGCCCCACACCGGCAAGAAGGCTGCAAAGCCATCTTTGGAAAGGGAAGGAACTCGTGCATGTGCTCCGTGCATGTGCTCCATATTATGCTTCAGAGAAAATGGAAAAAGACAACCTTTTAGGCCAGAGGTACGGCCCCATGGGCACTTAAAAAAGAAGGTGGAACACAGGTGCCCTTCTTCCCGGCCCCATTTGCCGAGCCTCTCCTTGAGGTGTCTGTACCACAGCTCGCAATGTGTTCAGAGTGACACTGAATGGAAGGTACTGCAGTCCAACCTTCCTGTTTTACAGAGAATGCTAGAAGGTCTTACTAATTGGACCTCTTTTTGCAAGTAGTAGTTGAAAATGTCACCATTTACATTTATGTAGAGAAGTGTTTATATTGATATTTTGGAATTTTAAAAATTCCTTAACAAGGCGCATCCTACTGTTTTTATTAAATCTAAAGAATTATCCTTTGATAGATCAAAAGTAAAATGGTTTATGAAGTAACCTCACATGAACACAAAATGTCAAGTTACATTTAGTCACTTTATGGCATTGGCAACTCTGAATTTTTGGAGAGAAGTTCATAAACACAATTAAAATATATCTGTGTAAGGTTAAAGTAGCTACCTCTAATACACCCAAACCAATTCTCCTATTATAATGTGATTTTTTCCAGCCAAACACTTCTGTCATAATAAAGCTGAGGTTTAGTTTAAAATCAGCACAGTGTCACCCATTACCAGAGTCTACACAAAAGAAAAACAACATGACAACTGCAAAGGGCTAAAGCTGTGTGAAGTGTAGTTGTTCACTGTGACCTTTCTTTTCACAGCAAAGCAGAACATTTCAGTTAATAAGAACATTTTAAAAAATCTGCATTTGCTAAGAGGGGAGCAAAGAGTTAGGTGTTGCTTCCCATCCTCTTCTGAGTATCAATGACTGTGTAATATCATAGGTACCCAAGGAAATCTTTATGGGAAACTAACCTCTCAGATTTGCAGCTTTCTAAAGGGGCCGTTGAAGATGAGTGTTTATGGTTTGCTAGCCTCTCTTGCAAAGGGGAATTTTGAAGGGGGAAATTCAGGTGAGAAAAAAATGGCTATTTCAAAATTGGTAGGTGGTTGACTATTTGCACAGTTAAAAAAAAAAAGACAGTCTCCCATTATTTTAAAAAGTTCTGTTAAAAGTGATGAATGGTCACAATAACAAGACAACCAAATTATTTCATCTTGGGGCTACCAAATAGCACAGAAAATAATAAAATAGTAAGTAGTTGTTTAAAAGGTATCAAAACACATGCAATAGGTTTCCAAAAGTAAGAAAAATAAGGCAACTTTTCTAAATATCCAAATCACTAACCATTTACTGCATGCTGCCTTGCCAAGCGCTATGCTGGGCACTCTAGGGTACAGCGAAGCAGCATAAAATAAAGCCTCTACTAATTTTGGGTTCCGTCTCTAAACTCGTACTGAGACATGACATTCTCAAGTCAAAGAGGTAACCTACACAGTATGTGATTAGATGATACAGGTAGGAAATATAGGAATGCTTTGGAGGAAGCAAGCAGTGTGGATCAAATGTTTCTGAGGTAGGCTTCCAAGAGCATGAATGAAAATGGTAATAGGAGTGCCACGGTGTTTTCTGGGGACAACAGGGGTCCGGTGTGGTTCAGAACTGGGCATCAGTGCTGGGAAAGATAGGCAGGTCAGATACAATGAGGGTCCAGATTATGGGGGAGGACGTGTCCAATACAAGATTAAGAATCTGCATGACCAAATAGGTGGTGATGAGTCAACAGGAGAATTTCCTTTTTTGTTTAACAAAATATCAATGGGAGATTCATCTGACAAGTTTTATGGACTAGAACAAGAATAGAAGCAAGAACAATTTAAAGATTATGTCTGTAATCCTATGAAAACATGGTGGCAGTGAGAACTTTCCAGACCTTTAGACTTTTTCCATTGAGCTAACTAGAGGATCATACACAAAGACTAATTAGGAAATATGAACAATATCAGAGTAATTAAGAATAAAATTTAGTTTGTGTACTTAGTATAATATATATTCTAAAATTAAGAGTCCCTTTAATAGAATAAATTTAAAAATAAGAAAACGTATAACTTTATTCCACTAAATTTAGAAATCTAGATGAAATGGGTGTTTTTATAGTAATATTAATTGCCAAAACTGACCTTAAATGAGGTAGAAAATATGAATAGTCTAATATCAGATATCAGACTAATCAGCTTTATGAGTAAGTTCTTCAAGCTTTCAAAAAATAGATACATTACATAATGTTAGAATATAAGACAAAAGGCTATGTTACCTACAGCACAGGAAAGATGAAAAAGTTTCCATGAGATTTATGTAACTGATAGCAAAACTAGACAAAAATAACATGCACACTACATATAAACACATACGTACATAAAATTAACTCACTTATTAAAAAGGTGTAAAATTTAAAATAAAGTTAGCATTTTGAATCCAGCAGTATAATAAAAGAACTAGTAGGGTTTATTCAAGGAATGCAAAGACAGTTTAACACTGTAAATCTTTTTAATTAGGAGAAATCCATTGATCATCTCAATAGCTGCTGAAAAAGCATTTTATAAAATTCAACACTCCTCTCAGATTAAAAAAAAAAAAAGCAAGGTATAAATAGAAGTTTCCTATAAATAGAAGTTTTCCGATAAACAATATCTACAAGAAACCTACAGCAAATACTATATTTGTGAACTGCTAGAAGTAGTCTCATTAGAATTAGGCACGAGAAGAAAGAAAAAAAATATAACGCTGTGAAGAAGAAATTCTAGCAAGAAATGTATAAGGTTTATATTAAGAAAATGATAAATCTTTATTCAAGTATATATAAGGTTTGAACAAATGAAGACAAATGATATTACTATATGAGAAGGTCCAATGGTGTATTAAAATGTCAATTATTCCCAAATAAATCTATATATAATGTAATCCCCAAATCACGCTGTAATTTTTAATAGACCTTGACAAGCTGACTATAAAATTCATCAATAGAAAATACAAAAGAACAGCCAACAAAATTTAGAAAAACAGGAATATACAAGTAGATCAATGAAACAAATAAAAAAGAGGCTAAAAATAGATCTATATCTATATAATAATAATGTCATTTCAAACCAGGACTATTTAATAAAAATGGTTTTGAGATAACTGGTTATCCATTTGGAAAAATAAAAGGTAAGTCCTTATACCTCGTATCATATACAAAATAAGTTCCAGATGGATTCAAGAGCTAAATAAATTAAAAGATAAACTACAAAAGTATTAAAATATATAGAGAGAAGTATTTTTATAATTCTGTGATGGAGAAAGTCTTCTATGAAAGACACAAACCTAGAAGACAAAAAGACCAACAGACTTGAATTTTAAAATCTGTGAGGTTTGTAATGGAATCCAAGACACCCAAATCAAAAATAAAAGCAAAGTGACATACCAGAAGAAAATATTTGTAAGATATGTAACAAAGATTTATTATCCGGAATATATGAGTTCCTACAAATCAGTAAGAAAAAGATGGCTAATAAATAAGCCAAGAATACGGAGACGCAAGTCACTGGAGACATAAATAACTGGTAAACACAGGAAAGAGGGCTCAGTCTCACTAGCAGGAGATGTCAGGAGAATACAAGTTAAAATGAACTATTCTTTTGCCTGTTGCAAAAAAATAAATACAACAAAAGGAACACCAAACATTTAAAAGTGTAGGAAACACTCTCAAACACTATTCTTAGGGGTATAAAGTGGTAATGTCATTTTGAAAATGAATCTGGCCATGTATATCAAATTTAAAATACACACATTCTCTGACTTGTTAGCTCCTCTTCCATGTTTATCATGGAAAAATGACACATGCACTATTAGCCATTTACAAAAATTTTTACTTCACATGGTTTATAGTAGTGAAATATTAGAAACAGTTCAAGAGAAAATGATAATACTATGGAATACTATGCAGCAGTTTAAAAAGAATATATGCTAAACTGGAAAGATCTCTAAAATATACTGTTAAATTTACAAGCAAGTTACAAAACAATATGTATAGTATGTTCTCATTTGTATAAAAATGAAGAAAACCTTATATGTATGTAAACTTGTATATAGCTACACAGCAAAGAAAATGTAACCCAAAATGAACAAACAGTGGTTATCTCTGGACAGAGTGGAAATTTGGTGGGGGTGGGGTGGAGATATTAAAGGAGTATTTTTACCTTCTCTTCTACATAAACCTGTATGTCTCTACCTATGCTTAAAAAATAGGATTAAAAACTACAGAAAAAGGTAAAAAAGCCAGGAAATAATTTAAAAAGCATGATTTTGCTTTAATATGGCTTTTATTTTGACTACAAGTTGAAGGTCAGATGACCCTATAAGTGTTTAAACAATTCCCACCCAGGTAACATTATGGAATAGAAATAATTTCTATAAGAAAACACTGCTAAACTGCTCAAGTCCTTCTGCATTTTGACAGGGATTAATTTAATATTCCCATTGATTCCTGGTGAATTACACATTCAATTCAATACAGCACGTAACTGTACATTATCATACTGTACTGCAAAGTATCAATCTTTTTAGAACATAGCCCTAATGAAAGCAGCATGTTTTACAGGATCAGCTTCAGGATAAATAAATGCACTGGGAAAAAAACAAAAACCCTTTAAAATCAAAAGAGACATTTAAAGTTTGGGCATTCTTCATTATGGGAAAGAATCTTCCACTTTGAGACTATTATATATCAGAAAAGCTCCATCTGTTGTATAATTATCTCTGATAAACGACCTGATGCTTAAGAGTTTCATCAGAGAAAAGGGAAGAGAAAGACACATAGAGAGAGAACTGTAAACAAATCTCCCCACAATATTTCACGTAAAACCAGCCCAGCAGGAAGTCATAAAATGTTTTAATAGGCAATATTTTCTAAGTGTTCTACTAGAGTAAACCAGCCTGTTTTGCCCAATATCTGGTCTTCCGATGTAGGCACACTCCAAAAAAGGGAAACTAGTTTCATTTAGGGACTATTAGAAATGTAATTGGTAAAAACGAACAAAAAGCTTAGCTACTTGGTGGCAGTGATATTAATTTTCCAGGGGACAGATAAGGGCTTGTCAGACAGGAATGAAGACTACTACTAGCCACGAGGATCAATGTATGTTCAAAGACCCAAGGGCGGCTAGCAAGGGCAGCTGTTGAAATGCACCCCCACTCTATTTTACTTTTTAAATGCCTGGGGGAGCTAGAGAGTATCACCAGGAACCAGTTTCCAAGGTAACAATGGAAATCTCTTTGTTCGACCAAATGTATTTAACCACAGATCAAGAATGTTCTCCAATTTCTATTTTGGGAATCACTGTAAAATTAAAGGAAAATCCAGCCAGCACTTTGGAATGAAGATTTAATCATTAAAAAATCTTCACTAACATTCAGTTAGTATGGTTTTCACTTTTTCTGTATATTTTCTTTTGGCTACAACAAAAGCATCTCTTGGGTAGATGCAGTGTAGAAGAGTAAGAAAAACTTGAGCATAATTACAGATGAAAAACGCCCAAAGCTGAGTTTCAGCCCTGTCACGTGACTCAAGGCAGGTCACCACGCAAACTGTTTTCTCATCTACAGAACAGGAAGATAATCTGCCCTGCCAAGGCGGGACACTTTCAGGACGATCGCAGGAAAACAATGTTTATCAAAGTGCTTTGTAAAACAGTGGTTGCCAAACTTCTATAAAGGACCACTGGCCTCTGCAGCAACTACCCAAGTCTGCTGCTGTAGTGTAGAAGTAGCTACAAACAATACATGAACAAATGAACACGGCTGTGTTCCAATAAAACTTTATTTATGAACATTGAAATCTGAACTTCATGTATATAGTTTTCACATGTCACAAAATACTTTTCTTTTGATTTTTTTTTTCAATCATTTAAAATCATTCTTAGCTCATGGGCCATACAAAAGCAGGCGCTGGGCTGGATTTGGCTTTTGGGCTGTAGCTGCCAATTCCTCTGGTAAAGCAGAGTTCTACGTGTGTGTTGGTGGCTGTTTGTTCCTTAGCATTTCCTCTGCAGAGCTTAGGAGAGTCTGAGGTGGGCCTTTTCTACCTGCTAGACCAGAATGTCAGAATATTTTAAAACAGTGTCTTTCCAGGCACTGGAAAGAAACGGACCAGTCAACTCTCCTCTAACACCTCAACTTCCCTCCAATATGGAGTGGGATTGGGGGTGGGGGGACGAGGTAGTCACGCACATCATAAGGCCCCCAAACAGGTCCTGCGTAGGATGCCTAGGCCCTTAAGAGCACAATGGTAGGAAAGCTCATTTGTAGGATAAAGAAAAGTGTACTTTTGCATCTCTTAAATCCAACATGGTAAGCCTGACTTAAAGTGACCAGTCCTCTGCCCGTCATTCAAAAATATTAACAAAACAATAACTGGTTCAGTGTTGTATCCTGTCTCTCTTCAAAAGTTGGTTCAAGAAACATAGGGACAAATCACACTTTATCTCCTCTATGAAAAACCCAGAAATTGGGATAACAGTAAACAGGTAGTAGCAAAAGCAGAAAGAAATACTATTTTGTTCTTTTTAAGTGTTTGTGCAACACCCCTCCCCTCTGTAGTTTTCATTTGCATGTCACGTCCCTTTCTCCATAAATCACTATAGAGACAGCCGGCTCTGACGTGGTGCAGAGCGCCGGGCCGCTCCGTGGTCTTGAGCAAGATACTGAATCATCCTGCGTCTCCGTTTCCACATCTGTGAAACAGGCGGTAACAGTACTCACCGTACAGGGTAATTATGAAGATAGTGTTTGGAACAGTACTTGAGTACTGTGGTGTTCACTGCTACCATTATTATAGCATTTAAATGTTGTGACAATTCCTTTGGTCACTATTTGAATTTTGTTTACACTGTTTTTTGAAATGTTTCTAACGGCTCAAGTTCCATGGACTCTTCTGCAGACACACAAGATGGAAGAGGAAGATATATGTTTTCAGACAAAGAAATATCATTTATGTACCTGTTTCATTTGACCTTCACTCAAGTGTCTTAATTCTTTTGGATAAAAATCTGTATTTTACACACTCTTGTCTATAGTTCTTCCTGTAGCCGTAGCCTTTTCAAAACAGTATTAATGTACCCAAACTCTCATAACCTTTCCGCTCATATAGTCATATAACAATGAGAAGTAGAAAGCAGATGTAAGCAATACTCATTCTCTTGATAAGATAAAAAGTAAAACCTTTTTATAAGCCCCGAAGAATACACAATGGTTCCCGTTCTACACAATAACAACACGTCTGTAACTACTATAGAGTTTACAAACTATGTAGTACTTGGATTAGGAATTCCAAACCCATTTTCCAACAACTCCCACACTCTACTTTTCCATAAGTCTCCAGGGGAAGCTAAGAAGGACCAACATATGAAATTCTGGGCCCCTGACCTGAGGACACTAAAAGATCAATATAAGTAATCCCCTGCTGCCTCTTCCTCCATCTTTCTTCTCCTGGGTAGGTCGTAGCTGAAGAAATTTGCAAGGTGTCAATTGATCAGGCTGTCTAATCTCACTTGGGTCTTCACTGCTGCTTGGCAACCACCCTGACTTACAATGCATCCGCCCTGACAGCTCTGACAGCTTTAACCACCTGCCTTACTCTCCTTATCCCTATCTCCCCCACACACGAACCAGGCACACATCTCCACTCTAGCATAGTGTTCACCCTAGGAGAGGTGGCAAAGCCACCTGAGGAAGCTTTTGCAAAAGACATGCTTATTAACTACTGCTCCTGCTGTGCCCATTTCACCCCCAAATTCTTATGCATCTGTTTAGGAGAACAGGCCAGAATCTCAGGGAGATGTGTATGTATTCGAAAAGGTGACCTCCTTGTGGGTAGAGACCAATCTAAATCATTTCTGTACACAGCCCTATATCTAGTGCCTAAAATACAGTAGGCGCTCAGCAAAGACTGCTAAATGAATACACAAAGCACTGAAATAGTTGATATAGGGAACCAATCCCATTATCACCCATTTCACATGTCTCTTGCCGGTTTCCAGTCCGCAGCATTTGCACAATGCTGAGGCAATGCGCTATCGTTGTTGAAAACAAAGCCTCTGAGGCTAAATCAGGGGGTTGGAACACGAACTACCCTGTGAAGCATAAGCTCTGTCTGTAACTTTGGGTAAAAGTTACTGAACGTCTCTGTGCTTCAACTTCCTCATCTGTAAAAACACCTACCTTATAGGGTATCATAAAAATGAAGTATCAGTACATGTAAAGAGCTTAGAATACAGCAAACAGCTCACAAATGTGAGCTAACATTTTCCTTATTGTTATCAAACCCCACAGCATAAATTGAAATTTGTTCCTGGCTTTTGTGATCTTGCAGAACACACAGTACAACGTATTGCATGTCATTCTGCTCCTCTCTGACTTCTTCAGCTGCCTTCTCTGTTTTGGTTTCACTCAAAATTCTCTTCTCACTGCTTTTCCACTCTTAGCAATCTCTGTTTACCCCAAGACTCCGCCTCTCGCCTCCATGTGGATAAAGCCAACCCTGACTTCTCTCCCCTGAGCTCCAACTCAAACTCCCCAGGGGACCACTTACATCATCATCAAATCTCAGATTAGCAAATCTCATTTCCCCAGATCTGTGCAAAACCTGAGAATTACAATAATGAGCCCCACAAGAATTAGGAAATGAGATTACCTTCAGAGAGTTTAACATGAAGATGAACACAAAACGGTTTAAAGCAGCGATGTCACCAGAAAGCAAGAGAATGAATCTGAAGCAAGAAGAACTAGACAATCCTTAATCAGATTGAAGGTATGTATACAGCAAAACAAAAAAATCATGGCAGTCTATAGTGGCCTAGATTGGCAACTTATGGAAACACGAAGTTGTCCTGGCGGCTCGAGCTCAGCGCAGGTCTAAGTCCAAGTAGAAGAGGGGGAAAGGGGTATGAAGAAGGAATCTCGTACAAAAAGACCTTCCCTGTATGTCCTTAGAGCATACCTGACAATCAACTTGACTCAAAAATTTACTTCATCTAATCCCACGTGTTCTGAGTCACTTTGCCATTTGCTGTATAAATCCTTGTTATAGGTTAGCTTCCCATAAAGGGTCTGCCTCCAGACAAAATGTTTTAGTCATATGAATATAGTATTTTTATTTCCAATTCCTGTTACAAGGATTTTTCATGATGAATTAATAAAGCAACTTTCATGATTTGAGTTTCCTTAATTACAGAGAGAAAAAGTGCTGATCTTGCCAATATGAGTATTTCTATTCTCTGTGGCAGTTATATTTCACATTGTGAATTAACTGATTAAAAGAATTGAAGCCAAATGCCTGAACTTGAATCCTGGTTCTGGTATCTACTAGTTCATGACCACAGGCAAATTACTAGATCTCTTTGTGCCTGTTTCCTTATCTATAGAAGGGGATAAGGATAATATCTACCTCACTGGGTTATCCTGAAATAAGAGAGAAAATATACAAGTACAATGTGTTGCACATAAAATGCTCAATAAGTGGTAGCTACTGTTATCTCGTCTCACATGCCTCCTTGGCTGCTCGAGTTGGTTTTTGTGGCCCGACCCTGGTCTGTGTGGGTCTAATCAGATAAGGTTCTATCAAATGAGATCCTGGCTAGCTCCAACCTTTCCCATAGACAAGGAATTCCTAACCTAAAGGCCATAGTGAGCTTTAGAACAATGTTATTCAAAATTGGGTATAAATGAATGGTGTGTGTTTTTCTGAGACAACAGGCCAGCGCTTTCATCAGTTCCTTAATAAGTACATGATCCCAAATAGATTTTTTAAAAACAAAACAAAACCTACTGCCTTAACATTACCACTACCATTTTCATCTTTTTTCTTCTCTTAAATGATTTCTACACCTTTCCCTGGGTCTCTAATCAAAAAGTTATAGTTTTGAAAAGTCTCTCTCTGCAATGTTACCGTGTTTCCCCGAAAATAAGACCTAGCTGGACCATCAGCTGTAATGCATCTTTTGGAACAAAAATTAATATAAGACCCGGTCTTATTTTACTGTAAGTAAAATGCTTATAATAGCATTTATAATAGCAGGTATAATATAATATAATATAATAAATATAATATAATATAATATAATATAATATAACATAACATAACATAAATAATATAATATAATATAATATAAATATAATACCGGGTCTTATATTAATTTTTGCTCCAAAAGACGCATTAGAGCTGATTGCCCGGCTAGGTCTTATTTTCGGGGAAACAGGTTATTCTAGTGTCATCCTTCCCATTTTCAATACTGCCAGGTTATTTCTACAAAAGAACTGTAATAATATTACTTCTTCTGCTCAAAAACATGACTACTGTCTAACATCCAAGTATCTTAGCTGAGCGTTCAAGCCTCTATGACATGGCCATAATCTATCTTTCCAGCCCTGTCCTCCATAAATGGCCCTAAAAGGAGTCACTTGCCATTGCAGAACTGAACTCCATGCAGCTTTCCTCTATGTCTCATTCTACTCTATCTAGAACGTCTTTTCGCCACTTTGTGCGTCTTCAATACCACTTTCTCCAGTAAACCAACACCTTTCTTTAACAATCATTGTCTTTAATAACAAATATATTTAATTGCCCATGCTAAATAACCAATTCTTTGGAAAACGGGGCTATGGCCTTCTTTACTTTTATATTCTCAACTTTACCTAGAACAGTGGTTTATGATAGGTTGAGATATTCATTCTCTGATAATCTTTTCAAAGTTAATAGAACGTTCTAAATTACCATATTCCAACGATTTCTGTATAGTCATTAAATTTGAAACACCAAATTTCAACTTGTTAACTAAAGCTTTTAAAAGGCAAAACCTGCTGTGTCGTAACATCCCTATAATTTTCAACACTGTCACATTATAGCTGTGCCCTAAAGGAGACGGTTATAGTATTATCAAGATAAAGTGGACCAGGGACTTCCATATCACATACATGATAATGGTATTATATCACCTATGACTTACAGAAGAGTGACTAAAACCATCTCCTCTTCCCTTCAAATACTTATGTTCTATGAAGTATACAATGTTATTCTCTTAGTTAATTGCCTAGAAACATTCATGGCCCAGTGAGTGACGGAGGCAAGGTTTCAATCCAAGGTTCCTAAAATAGGGGCAAGTTCCCTAGACCAGTGGTTCCCAATACTTGCTGCACTTTATAAAGTTCTCTGCAGAGTTAAAAAGAACAGATCCCTGGGACTCCCTCCTGACCAACCAAACTGACTCAAGGAATGTTACTGAAAATTAAAATTGTTTTTAAAATCCCCGGTGGATTCTAACTGGCAGCCAGGGCAGAGAGCTACTGGTTCAAAACCTTGTGCACTTGGACAGTTAACATAAAAGGCTACCTTTTTAGATCATCTTAAGCTCTACAGAACGGATGAAACTCATTCTCTAACTTGCTGCTTTGGGCCTATATGTCAACACTTAATCTTGAGTTAAAAGAGCTACTATCTTTTTTCCGGGAGGAGGCATTATGATAGGATTCTTGGGCTGCTTTCTCTAACACTTCACAGGACTGGCACTTACACTCCTCTTTACTTGGTGAAGTTACATTCAGTTCTGTCGGGAGCGGCTGCTGGCTGGGACTAAGAGTTGGCGTGGTTATCGAGGTATTGTTGTTGTCACTGGTGGTCTCTTCGGAAAACAAATCTGATTGGCTGTTACTTGTACTTGGAGTGGAATCATCGTCTGGTTGTTTCTTCTGAAAATCTGAAGAGAAAGCGTGAGAAAACCAGTTTAATGAATGACTTTACAATCTCCTTGGGTATTACAAACAATGAAAGTTAGCACAAAAATGAAATGTAACAGCAGCAATAATAAAGACTAATTTGGCTGACTGAAAACTTGAAGTAAAATACTGGTCAAAAACAAAGTTGGCGGAGGGTAATGAGACCGAAAGCTTTCCAAGATCCTTGTATTATTCAAAAGAATGATAAAATGTTGATTTTATTGTAAGATTTTGCTAAGCAAAATGCATGTTAAAATTTTAGGGGTAATCAATAGAAGGAAAAAATACAGAGAAGTTGTTCAAATAAAAAGAGGGCAGGTAAAAAGGGGGGAAAACTGCAGACAACAAAGCAGGGGAAATAGAAAACATAAAAGAAGACGGTAGAAGTAAGTACAGACATATCAGTAATGGTAATAAATATAAATAGACTAAACTTAGCAGTTAAAAGACAGAAAATTTAGATTGAATAAACAAAGTCTTGTTCTTCGCAGTTTACAAAAGACATACAAAAGACATAAATATGGGGATACAGAAAAATTTAAAGTATACCAGCAATACACATGATTAAAAAGCCAGAAATAGCTATAGTACCGTCAGAGAATGTAGACTTTGAGGCAAAAACATTATTAGAGATAAAGAAGATCACTATATAACAGTAAACAAATTTCTTTTTAATTGGGGAATATTGGGGAACAGTGTTTCTCCAGGGCCCATCAGCTCCAAGTCATTGTCCTTCAATCTAGTTGTGGAGGGCGCAGCTCACTGGCCAATGTGGGAATCGAACTGGCAACCCTGTTGTTCAGAGCTTGCGCTCTAACCAAGTGAGCCATCCAGCTGCCCAATAGTAAATAAATTTTTTTTAACCAGGAAGATAAAACAATTGTGAACCTGTATGCACCTAATAACGAAGCATCACAATCTTTAAAGCAAAAATGACTGTATTTATACGAAACTGAAAAATTTACTATCATAATGGGAAGGTTTAAATATATTTGTCTCAGACAAAATAACTAATAAAATTAGTTAAGATTAATAAGAACATAAAGACTCATGTACCTCAAAATTAGATAATGAATTATTTTCAAACACATGAGGAACACTGATAAAAACTAATTAAAACCTGGCTAAACCTTAACCACACATTAGACTATGAAGCAAAAGCCTCAATAGATGCCAAAAAATGAGATATACACATTGTCTAGAGCAATTAAGTTAAAAATTCATAACAAAAAATTCTTCATATTTGGAAATTTAAAAAATACACTTTAAACTCATGGGTCAAATCAGAAAACAGAAAATCAGAAAATACTGACAATTACATGATAATAAAATGACTACTTATCAATATCCAGTAAAGATGAAGATGCACATGCGTTACCTATACCACAGTCACGTCATTTGTAGGATGTGCCTGAGAGGAACTCAACACACACGTACAAGGAGCTTAATTATATACTGTTTGTAATAGTAAAAAGTCAGATACAACCTAAAGGTCTATATATAGTAAAAATATCTTCAAATAATGGAATAATGTACATAGTGAGAACTATTGCCATATACATCAACATGAATCTCAAAATGTTGACCAAAAAAAACAAGTCACTAAATAACATAGTAAGACTGTACTTATATAAACCTTAAAACTGGGTAAAACTCACTATATTGTTTAGGAATATGTATGTTCAAACTATTAAAAATATTAACACACTTCAGGATACTGGTTACCTCTTAGGTTGAGGGAGGGGGATGAAAAGGTGAGAGGTACACAGGAATATTCAAAATTATAGGTAATGTCCACTGACAGAATGGACTGAAACAGTATATTCAAGCATATAATGCAATGCTCAGTGGCAGTTAGAATGAATGAAACTACAAATGCAACTGAAAAATCTCAAACACAATGCAGAGAGAGAGAAGCTATAGAAGGATACATATAGCATAATACCTATATTAAAATTTAAAATATGTAAAAATACCATATATTGTTTATGGATACATAATTACTACATAAAAACATGAATGGAAATGATACACCAAATTCAGAATAGTGGTTATTGGGAAGAGAGGGGGAGGAAAAGGGGTCTTCAAATCTATCTGCAATTTTGTATTTAAAGCTGGTGGTGGGTTAAATTATTATGCGTTGTCTGTATGTTTCATTTAAAAAACCCAACGGTAGTCTGTGAAGTAGATTATATTTTACTATATCAATTCAGAGAATTCCACACTGCCTTATCTTTCGAACCACCGAGAAGCTGCTGCCATTATGCTCTGTCACCCCACTACTTTTACAAAGAACCACTACTTTGATCTACCATGTGGCCCGGCACTAAACTAAATGTTTTAGGTGTGCAACTGATTTACGTGACTCCCACTGACGACCCTAACCAGGGAGGTATAATTAACACCACTTTACTGATGAGGAAACCGAGGCTCAGAAAGTTTAGGTATTTGTTCCAAGTTAACAGCTAGTAAGTAGCAGGATGACGATTTAAATACAGGCCTATGTGACACCAAACCATGGTCTTCAGTCACAGCCACAGGACGAAGGAATAGTGAGCACCGGACGGGCCAAGGAGAAGGCCCCATGTCCAGCGTCCACCCACTCGTGGCACCAAAGGTGAGGGAAGTGGAAGAATCACTACCCAGCTGGGCTCATCGGTGACCTAAAGCCTCTAAGGCTTCTTTCTGTGTGTTTATTTCTTAGCTACGTTCTTATTCTTCAGTGTTTTGACATTTTTAAATGGCTTATTATCTCAATGTTCTTTGTACATACAGCACTTCAGAGAAAAAGGTATTATATAAATGGAATAGAAATACTGCAATAATGGTGCTTCTTTCTGATGTCATGCCATCTCATTTGCTCTCCTATGTCAATAATCATTGTGTCCCTCCTGTAACTATCTCTCTGCCATTTAATTGGAAATGTTATAAGGCCCTAAAAGAACCGAAACCGAATCATCACTGCACCATCTAGCACAATCCCCAGTCCTGGAGACAGACACACACAGATGCACTCACTCAGGCCCAATAACCCTTTCAGGTCAATGGTGTTTTTGTTTAAAGATACTGATTGTTACCAGGTCCCCCCACAGTCTCCAGTCCACGCCTGTCATGCTCCTTGACGCTCAGGCACTTTGCTTTAAGTTTTCTTGTGTGACCTGTGGTTGAACAAGACCTTTTAACCCATCCTTCCACTAGGCCTTTTTGGCACCTCCACAGGGTGACGGTGTTTCATTCCAAACCAAACTGGCTGCACGCAAGAGATCTAGTAGAAGCTCAATACATTCTCAGCTTTTATTCTATAAAGAACCCAAGAATCTCAGAATTTTACAACCAGAATTAATTTTAAAGATCCATCTCAATCCTCTCATCTTACAGAAAAAGAAAAGCAAGAGCCAAGAAAGTCAATGCTAAGTCACCAGAAATTCAGAGTTAATCCTAAGAGTTTTCTAACTACAAAGTTAACAGCTTATACAGTAGAAAGAGCTTTAGCATCGAATGTGGATTCAAACCCTGACTTCACTTTTTACTGGGGATACGGCTAAAAGCAAACTGTTTAACCTTCTGGGGCCTCATCTAGAAAATGAAGGGAGAGAGTTATTTCTACCTCTCAGAATAATGTGGATTAAATAAGATAATGTACTAGTATCTAGCACATGGGTACTCAACAAATGTCATTAAAAATAAAAGGTATTCTCCTAAAGACAGGGCACTGAGTTATCTCTTCCATTTAGCCCTGATGTCTGCATCACAGTTCTTACTCTTGTTCTTTTCTTCATGAATCATTCAGCATCCAATTTCTGACAAAATAAACTAAACAAAACAGAAAAAATTCCAGAAGTCTACTTCAAGAACGAAGGGGAGCAGATCTGTATCACATGTAAAAAGTCAACAACATAGAGAAAATAAACCTCTTATGTTTAAATTACAAAAAAAAAAAAAAAAGTCAACCACAGAACAGGCAGAGGCAGCCCGTGATCATACCACCCTGGAAACATGCAGGGAAGGTGCAGAGTCACTTCATTTGACCCAGACACAGAAAAGACTTGTTCATTTGTTTTAAACCTTTCGTATAAATGGGAAAACTAGAAATCGCTAAGCTTATCCATCTCTGTGAGGAAAAGTTAGGAATCATTATTTATTTCCGTAAATTGCTAAGAGTTAATGGTATATCCAAAGGTGTAAACTTGGTCTTGAATAAAGCTGTGAGTCTGAGACAGGTTTGTGTGAATAAAGCTTTTTCAAATTACTAAACTATTATTTGTAAAACTTGAGTAAAAACCTTTGCATTTTAATGGGATTGCTGTTCAAAAGTGAACAGAAGCCAAGATTTTGGCAGATTACCTTATTATCAACTAAGGGGGGGAAAATAATTTCTCAACAAAGGTACACTTGTCCTGAAATATCCAGAAATGGGATGTTTCCTCAAGACAGAGAAACTGACCTAATGGTACCTACCAGCTGAGCCAAAATGGCCAGTGAAGTCCCTGGGGCCGGTTGCCCACATACTCACTAGACATATTTTTCTCCATTGTCTTCAGATAGATTTTTCTCACAGGTCAATTTTCTTACTACAAAGTGTACCTCAAAAAACTGGGAGCACCAAAAAAGCACCTCACCCTGCTCTGCTGACCAGCCCATTCACCAGGGCAGTGTCACTGGGACCAGACCGTATCTAGTCATCACTCCAAACTCACCTCTGATACGTATATACAGCCCCAGCTGTTCATCTCTCAGAGCTACTGCACAGATTTGGCAAGACGCTCAGCTACCCCATTTCCAGATCACGACAACAACTATGTTTTGTTTTGTTTTTCAAATGATTTCTTCAAGGCAGAGAATACACAAAAGTAATTTGGAAAGGACTGCGCTATATTCTTTCTTTGAAAACAAATTCTCTTTTTAAAAATCCTCTCCGGTAATCTAGTTTTTGCTCTTAGGAATGTACCATGTATATTTTTTTCTTTGTCACGTACAGATCTGTGTGATCACTGATGGGTTCATAGTACGTCCACTGATAATACAGCAATTAAGCCAATTCACTATTGTTACACATTTGCAGTTACCAATTTTTCACTATTATAAGCAAGATTTCATCAAACATCCTCAGGTGATAATGCCAGAAGTAGATCAACTGGGTAAGAGACGATGCACATTTTTAAAGCACTGGGTACATATTGTCAAACTCTCTTGGCACAACACCCTGTGACTGCCCACAGCGCAAGACTTCCGACGGCATGTAAGAATCATGTCTTCACTTGGCAGTCTCCCACCTCGTACAGGCCCAGGACAAAGCAGTGCTCAATAAATGTTAACTGAGTAAGTGGCAAAATGACTTTCTGTAGAAAACTTACTTACCACTGATTACACTTAACATTATTACCCAATTGTTGTGTGCATTTAAGGGCACTGCCAGCATCTTCTGGGTTTGCATTTCTAAAAGATGAAGCGCTTAGTACCTGTGAATTTCTACTTCATAATCAGTAAGTAGAGAAATTCAACTGCTTTTGTTCTAACTCACTCATTAAGTCTGTCTGGCCACTTACAAGGCTTCTGTATCATTATTAGAGACACTAAAGCTGGGTATAAAGAAAATCAAATTGGAGGGGAAAGCAGAACTAAGAGTTAAGTGTCTACTATGAACAACGCCCTCTGTCAGAGGCTTTCCGTTCATTCTCTCATTTAATCCTCAAAATAAACGGGACCTATGTCATCCCCATATTTCAGCCGAGGACTGTGAGGCATGGCAAGGTGGGGCAACCTGCCTCCTCCCGGCCGGCGCTGGAGTTAGGGTTTGAGACGTAGGTTTACGTCACCTAATGCCTGCACTATTCTACTGCAGCAGGCGGCACTGAAGCAACCTCCGCCCAGCTTGACAAAACGCGATAGCTTGCCATGGAAAGGAGTTCCTTTTCCACTTCCCACATTTCCATTCCCAGTCTCCAAACCCCATCGGACGCTGTATCACAGATTATAACTCCATGCTCCCACTGGAAGCTTTACTTTGGTGTTTGACACCATAAAATGCTTCGTTTCAAATACCCAATTAAAGAAAAATGGATATGTTGCAAATAAAAATTCAATTCTGGTATCTCGTTTGGTTCACGCAAGGCACTGTATAAAGGCTTCCTCTATCAGAACAGTGTTTTCTCCTCTTCTCATCCCTTCTCTCAACTTATGTCTATAACAGGCTACAGCCTCCATTCAGAAGGACATTTCCAGGTTTTTTAAAGATGCACGTTCCCATCCTCATCCCAATCACAAACCTTAGATATCACATTTTTAAAAATTACAATAGGGTGGTCAGATGGCTCAGCTGGTTAGAGGTGCTCACAACACCAAGGTCACCGATTTGCGTCCCACGTGGGCCAATGTGAGCTGCACCTTCCACAACCAAATTGAAAACAACCACTTGACTTGGAGCTGAGCTGCCCCCCCCCCCCCCCCCCGTCAACTAGATGGAAGAACCACCCCCCGTCAACTAGATGGAAGAACAACGACTTGACATGGAGCTGATGGGTCCTAGAAAAACACACTGTTCCCCAATATAAATCAATCAATCAATCAATCAATCAATCAATCAATGAAAAAACTACAAAACCATTAGCAGTAGCCAGCCAATTCATAAACCAGAGTTTTAGCCTTCTAATTAAAATCCTAATAAAATTCTAGTTGCTGGATGTTAACCTGTGTTAACAGCCTCAGCAAAAACAAACTAGTTTAAACAAAAATTACCAAGAACCAAAAGATTGGTTACCATTAACACCTTAAAAGGCACTCATCTTGGATCCTAGCTAATGGAGAAAACTGTGATCTACTCAACGTGGCTGGGGTCATTTAAACTTCCTTTTATAAGCAATCTCTTCTAATTTCTTTAAAAAACAAAAACGAAAACCTTTACCCTACCTGATTTTCACCTGCGCTCTCATGATTCCTTCTCTTTAAAAAAAAAAAAAGAGGACTGTCTTCACTGATCTCAGACTAAACAGACTTTCAGATGAGTTTCATATATACATGTTACACACACCATATATACCGGGGTGCCAAAAAAAATGTATACAGATGGGCACTTTGGGCAACGTTGCTCAAGCGGTAGTTGCCATCATCAGAAGTGTCTGGACGCTGATGGGAACCACTCTGAGCACCTCTTGTAACTGCAGACGTCAAATGTGACTTGCATTCATCTTTTGTTATTGGTATATATTGAGTATTACAACTAATACAGCGTGTTTCCTTTCTTAAAATGTGTATAGATTTTTTGGAACCCTGTGTGTGTGTATCCTATTGATGACAAATGACTCCTGTCCTATGCCCCCCGTTTATGCCCATACACCTGTCCACTTTGAGGTATAGCTCAGAAGTTAAAATAGACGTTGCCTTCTGCCCTCCTCCCCATGTCAGGGGACTGCACCAACGTTCTCCCAGAAACCTGGGACTCACCACACTCCACACTCTCCCTCCCTTAATTCTACATCTCAAAATTACCACGTCTCGTCCCCTACAACTCCGAAGTATTTCTTGAATCCTCCACTTCTCCACTACCCTCTAAGTCAACATCACTTGCCAGGTTCCTTCAATAGGATCCTAACTGATTTCTTTACATCCTACTCTCTTTACATCACTCTAATCCATTCTCCACAAGGTAATCAAAGTGACACTGTAAACAAGACAAATTCTGATAAAGTCATTTTCTTCCCTAAACCCTTGAATGGCCTCCCATTGCCTTTATAATCAGATCCAAAATCTTAAACATGGTTAAAAGTTAGAAGTCTCTCCAAGAACTGGTGTCTGGCTATCTCTTCCATCTCATCTTAAGCCACTGCTCCCCCTGCTCCAGCCATTCTGGGGTCCTTTTGGTTTTTCAAACACTCCACACTCTTGTTCTCAACCTGGAGTATTTTGATCGTGGCACGTGGAGATTACTTTTCTTTATTCTGCTATTCATGTTGGTAATTTCTACTCATCTTTGAACCTTCACATAAACACTATTTCCTCAGTGAGGCCCTTGAGATTATTCACAGAAGGCACTTAAATATTTGTTGGACGGATGAATAAATGTCTTATTCACTATATGCTCCAGCCCCTAAGCAAAATGCCCTCCACAGAATACACAATACAGATTTGTTGAATTTAACTTATTTGATACTGCTGAAAATATTAGTTCTCTCGGACATTAATGGACTTCAAATTGCTATAAAATTTATAGGAATCAAGAATATTTCTACATACAGTAGAAATATTAAGCACCCTTGTCAATAAACAGATGTTTGACCTTTTACAAACTATCCCTGCACAAAATTTTCTTCCTTATGACTCACCACAGGTCACTGGTTCTGACAGGACTTGAGAGCCAAGACCCCTCAATTCCTGGTTGCTTAGATTCAGACCACAAAGCTGCAACTTCTACTTAAGAATAGAAATAACATTAGATTGGCTCCCAAAAGCACATGTTCAAATGCTTCTTGCAAAATAGTCAACAAGAGAATGAATATATGAAGCTTACAAATAAAACTCTTATCAGTAATTAAGCTTATTTTATAATATGGTTTATCACTGAAATTATACGGCCCCTAGATTCTTTACACCTGTACAGCCTGCTGCTCAGAAGTGTGAACTAGCAAAAAAAGTTATTTGCAGGAAGGCTTGTTTCTTATACAGCACTTATTGTGCAGACTATACAGTTTTCCCAGGAATAATGTCTCACATTCATTTACAGGGCATAAATTAACATGTTAACATTACAGCAAATGTCTAAAAATCCATTAGTACAACAATAACACGCACAGGAGACCCATTTACCTCATTTCAGTCCAGCCACAAAATGTGTCATTTTTTTTAAAAAAAATTGAAAAACACAGGGAGAAGTTTTCTGAATGTTGTGACATTAAATCTAGTTTCAATAAAAGGAGCATTTGATGATGTGTGTGCATATATACACAACCCACACATATGGCTCAACCACCAAAATTACCAATAGGGCTTGGCATATTGTGGAAATATTAGGCAAAACTGACAAAATTAAATAGGCAAATTAGAAACTAAAAACAAAACAAAAACCGCTGACCTATATGTTTACAGCTGATCCGTGGTACCATTTAAAGACGTCCCCTCAAGCCATTAGTGCTTACTGACATTCACGAATCATTCGAATGGCACAGATGTAACACAGACCTAACTGCTGGAGAGGCTGGAGCCTGGACCACAGAATAGAGAATTAGCAAAGCATTTGGGAATGAATTAGAAAAAGTCAGGTTACCCCCCTTTTTGCAGATCCCTGATTGTTGTTATACCTGTATCCACAGTCTTCATGCTACCAGCCCTTCATTTTACTGTGCAGAAGTGATAGGAGAAAAGACAGAACAAAAACACCAACCTGGAGTATTACTGTATTTGTTATGGTGACCGGTGATCTGTGATCAGTGATCTCTGATGTTACAATTATAATTGTTTTGGGGGCTCCAAGAACTGCACCTGTATAAGACGGTGAACTTAATCGGTAACTGTTGTGTGTATTCTGACTGTTTCATCGACCGGCCACTCCCCCCTCTCTCTCCCTCTCCTCGGGCCTCCTTACTCTCTGAGACAAAACAATATTGAAATCAGGCCACTTAATAAACCTACAATGGCCTCTAAGTGTTTAAGTGAAAGTCCACGTCTTTCACTTTAAATCAAAAGCTAGAAATGATTAAGCTTACTGAGGGAGGCATGTCAAAAGCCGAGACAGGTGGAAAACTAGGCCTCTTACACCAAAGCGTGAGCCTCGCTGTGAAAGCAGAGGAAAAGTTCTTGAAGGAAACTAAAAGTGCCACCCCCGGGAATGATAAGAAAGCAAAACGGCCTTCTTGCTGACGTGGAGGTTTTCCAGCCACGACATTCCAATTAAGCCAAAGCCCAATCCAGAGCAAGGCCCTAACTCTCTTCAATTCTGTGAAGCCTGAGAGAGGTGAGGAAGGTGCAGAAGAAAAGTATGAACCTAGCAGAGGGTGGTTCATGAGGTTTAAGGAAAGAGGTTGTCTTCTTAACCTAAAACTGCAAAGTGCAGATGGAGAAGCTGCAGCAAGTTATCCAGAAGACCTAATTAAAATAACTAATGAAGTTTGCTACACTGAACAACAGATTTTCAGTGCAGACAAAACAGCCTTATAGTGGAAGAAGATGCCATTTAGGACCTTCATAGCTGGAGAGGAGAAGTCAATGCCTGGCCTCAAAGTTTCAAGGGACAGTCTGACTCTCTTGTTAGGGGCTAATGCAGCTGGTGGCTTTAAGTTGAAGCCAATGCTCATTTACCATCTGCAAATCCCAGGGCCCTTAAGAATTACATTAAATTTACTCTATAAAGCCTATGCTCTATAAATGGAACAAAAAGTCTGGATGACAGCACCTGTGTTTACACAATGGTTTACAGAATGTTTTAAGCCCATTACTAAGAAATACTGCCCGGAAAAAAAAGATTCCTTTCAAAGTACTGCTGCTCACTGACAACGCGTCTGGTCACCCCAGAGCTCCGACGGAGAAGCACAAGATGAACGTGGTTTTCATGCTGCTGACACAGCATCCATTCTGTAGCCATGATCAAGGAGTAATTCTGACTTGCAAGTCTTATTTAAGAAATACATTTCATGGCACACAGACTGAAAGTAAAGGGATTTAAAAAAAGATATATCATGAAAATGGAAACAAACAAAAAGCTGAGGTAGCAGTACTTATATCAGACAAAATAGACTTTAAAACAAAGGCTATAACAGAGACAAGGAAGGACCCAGTAATCCCACTTCTGGGTTTTTATCTGAAGAAACCCAAAACACTACTTCAAGGGGACGTGCTCATCCATATGTTCATTGTTTACAATGGCCGAGATGTGGAGGCAGCCTGGGTGTCCATCATTGGATGAATGGATAAAGAGGAGGTGGTACATATATACAATGGAATATTGCTCAGCCATGGAAGGGAATGGGTTCTTGTCATCTGTGGCATGGATGGAGCTGGAGGGTGTTGTGCTGAGTGGAGTATGTCAGACAGACAGACACAATGCGATTTTGCTTATATGTGGACTCTTAATGACAAAATAAACAGAAACAAACTTAGATACAGAGAACATTTTGATGGTTGCCAGACGCTGGGGGGTTGGGGTGACTGAAAAAGGGGAAGGAATTAAGAAGTACAAATTGGTTGTTACACAGTATGGGATTTAGGGTATAGCATAAAGAATATAGTCAATAATATTGTAACAACTATGTATGATATCAGATGGGTACTAGATTTATCGGGGTGACAGATGAGAGGGGGTTGGGGGCAGGGTGAAAAAGGTGAAGGGATTAAGAAATAGAAATTGGTAGAAAAATAGTCATGGGGATGTAAAGTATAGCATAGGGAATATAATCAAGAATATAGTTATAACTGTGTATAGCTACAGGTGGGTACTAGACTAGTCAGGGCGCTCACTTCTTAAATTATATTAATGTCTAACAACTGTGCTGTACACCTAAAAGTAATATAAAATAATACTGAATGTCAAAATAAAGTGTAAAATTTTTTCAAAGAAAAAACAAACATTTCGTAAGGCTATAGCTGCTAGCTACCCTGTTTCCCCAAAAATAAGACCTAGCCGGACAATCAGTTCTAATGCTTCTTTTGGAGCAAAAATTAATATAAAACCTGGTCTTATTTTATTATAATATCAGATTGGGTCTTATCTGACATAATATAATACTGGGTCTTATATTAATTCTTGCTCCAAAAGACACATTAGAGCTGACTGTCCGACTAGGTCTTATTTTCGGGGAAACACGGTAGATAATGATTCCTCTGATGGCTCTGGACCAAACAAATGAAAAACCTTCTGGAAAGGAGTCACCAGTCTAGATGCCATTAAGACCATTCACGATTCATGGGAAGAACTCCAAATATCAACAATTACAGGAGGAAGAATTTGACCCCTGCCCTCATGGATGGATGACTTTGACAGGCTCCAGATTTCAGTGGAGGGGAGAAAGAAGGACGGTCCTGCAAGTAGGGGAACGAGTTTCTCCAGGGCCCCCCAGCAGTGAGCCACTTTTGCTCACGTTTGGTATCTCCCAGATGGGCAAATGCAGCACCCTGGCAAACTTGCTGCTGCGGCATCAGGTTTATGACGGTGCATAAACCTCTGACTGCGGTGATGATGCCATAACAAACGCACGGCACACTGCAGTCTGGAAACAAACAGGAACATGAGAAGTACACTCCTCACATACTGCTTACCTAGGTGGATTTGAACAAATAACAGCTGCTCAACTTCACCAGGAGGATCCAGTGGCAACTGTCAAACTAGCTATTTATGGCATGCTACCACAAAACCTTCATAGAACTATGAGGCGGAGGTTGCATCCTTCTCCAGATTTTCCCCAGATAAGGACATACCAGAAAATAGTCATAAGAATTTAGTGGAAGAGTTTCCCCAACCATGAAAAGGACCGAGATGTCTAGATGCGTAGACATAAGAAGAAAGAGAGGCTTTCCTAAGAGTGTGGTCTCCACCCTAAGATTACTGTCTATAGAAGAATGAAAATTGCAGAAAATAACAATGAGGTGATTGAAACTTCTTCCAGATAAATTTCTCCTAACCTATACGGTCAAGTGAGACAACTGCTGCATCCTGACAAGAAATTTGTTGTGCGTGCTGAAAATTTGTACAAAAAGGTCAGGAAGGGATCTTCCTTCAACAGGGAATTGCAATAAAATACATTATTTTATAGAATTGCTTTATCATGTATCTGATTTGAATGTTATAAATGGCGATAAAAATAAAACTGCTTACTTGGTTAACTAAAAAAAAAGACAAAAGACTTCAGTGGAGGAAGTATTAATAACTGCAGATGTGGTGGAAATAGCAGAGAATTAGAATCCTAAGGGAGAGAAAATACACTTAAGAGTATTTGTGGGGAAAAATCCACGTATCAGAAGTGGAGCCTGCAGATGCGACTGCTCTGTGGCAATCATCGCTTGATAGAACTTTAAAGGATGACTAGTTGCTGCTTATGGATGAGCAAAGAAAGTGGTTTCTTGAGATGGAATGTCCTCCTGGTGAAGATGCTGTGAAGGTTATTGAAATGACAACAAAGGATTTAGAATATTACATAACTTAGTTGATAAAACAGCAGCAGGGCTTGAGAGGATTGACTCCAATTCTGAAAGTTCTACTATGGGTAAAATGCTATCAAAAGCATTTAATAAAGAGAAATGATTCGTGAAAGGAGGAGTCCATCACTGCGGCAAGCTTCCCTGTTGCCACAGCCACTCCACCCTTTAGCAACCGCCACCTGAAGGTCAGCAGCCGTCAGTATCACGGCAGGACCCTCTGGCCACCAAATGATTATGACTCACCGAAGGCTGAGATGATGGTTAGCATGTTTTACCAATTCAAGTATTTTTTAATTAAGGTATGTACAGTTTTTAAAGACAATGCTACTATACACTTAATAGACTACAGTATAGTGTAAACATAACTTTTATATGCACTGGGAAACCAAAAAACCTGTGTGACTCACTTTATTAAAATACTTGCTGTATAGCAGTGGTCTGGAACCAAACCCGCAATAACTCCGAGGTGCGCCTGCAAAATTTCTGGGCTAACCTTAGGAAACTAACACGTGTGCACACAGGCCCATTTTTTCCCTCAGAAAACAAAACAGATACTATATTCTGAAAGGTATCACAGATGAAAAGGGCCTAAAAAATATCAGATTGGGTTTGAAAGACGTCAGGTCTCTAACATATAGTCATGACTGGTGACTTTATAATACAGTGGACCCTTGAACGACACAAGTTTGAACTGCGCAAGTACACTTACACGTGGATTTTTTTCCTACAAATACTCTAAGTGTATTTTCTCTCCCTTATGATTTTCTTAGTAACATTTTCTTTTCTCTAACTTTATTGTAAGAATATAGTACATAATACATACAACATACAAAATACATGTTAATAGACGTTATCAGTAAGGCTTCTGGCAAACAGCAGGCTACCGTATTAGTAAAGTTTTTGGTAAGTCAAGTTATACACAGATTTTCAACTGTACAGGGGGCTGATGGTCTTAACCCCTTCGTTGTTCAAGGGTCAACTGTACTAGATCAGTACAATAGTCCTAACTCTGGTTTTCTCAGCTGCTGGCAAATAACAAGCTGTGGGCTTGGCAAATAACCT
Source organism: Rhinolophus sinicus (assembly GCF_036562045.2). Classification (NCBI taxonomy): domain Eukaryota; kingdom Metazoa; phylum Chordata; class Mammalia; order Chiroptera; family Rhinolophidae; genus Rhinolophus; species Rhinolophus sinicus. The sequence goes on from NC_133755.1 coordinate 87,163,791, forward strand.
GAACTTTCTACCAGGCTGCATTCAATTCTATTATTGCTGTACGAAAATCTCGGTATATGCATTGCAACAAAACTATATTAGGCTAATACTGGTTTACTGAAAATAAAGTCTTATCAGAAAAAAAACTGTGATTTCCAGCCAACTAAAAACCCTGTTTTTATAAAATACAAGATATTCTGACTCTAACTAGAAATTTTATTTTCAAATTAATAAGGCCATGCTATGTTTATTTGATTTCTCTTTTAATGATTGCAACTCAGGCTCACTCCTGATTCTGAAAGGGACAAAGGCTACTTACTAAGTGAATGCACTGAAATATTTATAGCTCCCTATCAAACAGAAAAAACAAAATTACTAGAAAGTCCTTCTTAGGAACCAACTGCCTTGTACTAACTAAATAGTCCAATCTGATTTTGTCTAAAATTCATTTAAGACATGTAAAATATGTATATCTAACTCATTTAAAATATAGTTTTCATTTAGGAGTATGCTTTTTATTTCAATTGCAAGCTTGGTTAAATGTGTTTTGAATGGGAAGAGGAAGTTATCCATTCTAAAATTACACCGAATGGCATGTGATATAGGCAAATCCCTCCTTAATTTGTATTAGTACTAAGCAAATGCAGTGATGATGTTCTATGTAGATACAACTCTAAAGTCCCTCACTCTTATTCTAGGTTGCCCAACAAGAGGACTTGTCAATCAAATCCTTTATAACTTCTAATTTAGGCAATTAACTGGGTTTAGGTCCTGCATTAGTCTGAGAGACTTTGTTTATCATTAATTCTGACCAATGAGAAAAAGGAAAATGAGATTTACTTCAACTACCACCCGGGTACCCATTTTTCATAGATAATGCTCTTGGCTTCTAACGAGGGAAGCTATAAGAGCCACGGAAAACACACTTTTTGAAGGGCTGTTCACTACTCTTCTCCTTATCCACTGTAGAGCTCACAGGATGTTGACTTTTGAATTGTTTGCATTTCCATTTTTGCTCTGACTCCTAAGAAGCTGAGATCTCTGATTTTAACAGTTACACAGATGTTTATGGCACAAGTTTGTGTTCAAATTCCTCGTCTTCATCTTATTAATCGATCTGAATTTTCCCTCTGTCCTGATTTCTTCAGTTAAAAAACAAAGGCTTATCGCACTCTATCTCACTGTTTTACCAAACTACCATTTTTTGGAAAGAAGTGGTGATAATTAAATAAAAATAAATACCATAATCTCATTTTTATGTGGGGATTTCATAAAGATAAACATTTGTAAATAACATATATTTATGTCTGTATCTATATTTAAATGAAAGCTACCTAGAAACCAAACGGGAGAAAAATTACTAGAAAATATATGAGTATATCAAATTCAGAATAAAATTCTACATGAACTACATTAGAATTTCTGTATGAGGAAATCAGTTGCAGATTCTTTTTTTCTCATTTTATCCTTCAGGGCAAAAAATGCATGTCGAAGAAATATCCACTAAATAGAACCAAACAGGTTTTAGGGCAAGACATGCCATGTCTAAATAATAGATCTAAAAATTGAGAAGCTGAAAAGTAATAAACAAAACGACCAGAGAATGCTTAGGAGGTGAGGTACGACACTGCCAAAGCAGCACAACCACTTCCCTTGCAGTTCACACTTCAATTGTCTCAGCACAGATCATATAAACCTAAAAAGATCTGCCCTGAAAAGAAAGAGTAATTACTCTGCATCTTCAAATGTACTGTATCAAGAGCAAAAACATCTCAATACAACCAGCCCCAAAGCTCCCATTTATGTAAGTGATTTACCATTTCACTTGGTTCCATGTGTGAGTAACGCTGCAGTGCAGACTCAGGGAGAAGGCTAGCATGTCAAGGAGGGCTGCAGCACGTTCCCAATTTCCGTTAATACTGTGTTTAGCAATTTGATTGATGTTAAATTCCATTCATCTTTTTTTCTAAAAACTAAAACTGAGAATGACAAGGAAAATCACATTGTCTTCAGCCAAGTTCTTGCTGAGGCACTGCCTACGCAAGAGTGAACTGTGGCTCTAGCATTCAGGCGCTCAAATTCTTCAAGATGACGAAAAGGCAAACTTTTGTTTCAATTTTATAAATATTACAGTTACCACCTTATTTGCATACCTAACAATGTTTTCAAACAAACAAAAAACACCTTTTTTAAAAAGAGCACTTAATGACTAACCTTATTTTTAACCAAATTAAAATCCAGCATCGTTTTAAATCAATCTTTTCCACTAACCATTTAGTCATGGCCAGAAATTAAAAAAAAAAAAAAAGCACCATAAGTAGTAATTAGCATGTTGCTATGGATGCACAAAAAGAGAAAACGGTGCAGAAGGTCAGTTTAAAGGAGGAAAAAGAGCAAAACTGGCTTATACTAGCAGGGATTGCAAGTGGAGGGACAGATTAAAAATTTGGGACTAGATCTTTACTGGACTGGCTGTTGAATTGACTACAACTATCTATATAAGAGAAGCTGTTCATTGTAACTACTCCCATGCCAGACCTTGTTCCAAAGTTTGTAGTTTTTACATTGTCATTTAAAAAATAATTTCATAAAGTACACTCATAAAATTTTGGAACTGAAGAGCTTTCAGAAATAATCTACTACAAGGTTTTTGAAGTAAAAACAATTTTTAAAGTACCACCAGCACTTTAAAGAAACAATGTAAAAAAATATCAGAGTGCACTGAAGATAGCAAGGTTAAATTTTGTTTTCTAAAACTTGACTTCGTTATATGTATTATGCACATACATATGTGTATGTTGGATCATAATGCAAAATGTATTTCTTATTGTAGGATGTAGTAAAAAAAAGTTACAATACCAATGATGTAATACATCTTCATTTTATATATGAAGAAACTGAGGTACAGAGAAGAAAAGAAATCAACTTGTTCTGGGCCATCTTAATCACTGTACTAAGAGCTCAAATGAGCAACACAAAAATGTCTGACTCTATAAGGGAAATGCACCCCATGAAGGATATTAATCCGTAACTTTCCCAAGTAGGGTTTTGTACTTAATATAAATTATATACTGCTAATCATCTGTTCTTTAAAAAACACCCTAAATGCCTCATTTAGCCATTCAGATAGTTGTGAACTGTTAGTCCTGAATGGCACCGAAAGAAAGACAATCCCATCTTTATCTCTGTCTCCCTCTTTTGCAGATGTTTCTTGTGGCTGAAATCCGGTAATCACAAAAATGGCCTTATGCTTCTTAAAAAGCAGCTCAAGAAACAGATCAAAAATTTAAATGAGCATAGTTTCCACCCTCCTCACACTGGCCACAGGTGAGGATACCACCTTTGTATCACATGCTCCGGATATGATGGCGATGAGGACACAACTTCACTTTTCTGGTATTTCTCTCAACACTACATGACTTGAATCTAATCATGAGTAAACATCTGAAAAACACAAATTGAGGGGCCTTCTACAAAATAATTGACTTGAATTCCTCACCAACGTCAAGGTCAAGAAGAACAAACAAAAGAATTCCAAACTAAAAGAGATGGAAGAGACATGACAACTAAATCCAACGATTAGACTGATCCAGGAGAAAAAATAGCTATAAAGGATATTACTGAGACAACTGATGAAATTCTATGGATCAAGTAATAAAATGGTATCAATACCGTGTTACCACGAAAATAAGACCAGGTCTTATATTAATTTTTGCTCCAAAAGATGCATTAGGGCTTATGTTCAGGGGATGTCATCCTCAAAAATCATGCTGCGGCTTATTTTCCGATTAGGTCTTATTTTCGGGGAAACACGGTAGTAGATTTCCTGATTTTGATCACTCTACTGCAGTGGTTAAGACAATACTCTTGTTCTTAAGAAAATACACATTGAAATATTTAAGGATAAAAAGGCACAATGACTTCAATTTTCACTCAAATGGTTCAGGAAAAGATGCGTGCGTGCATGCGTGCATACACACGCCACATGTGTGTGTATGATAAAACATACATCGAATGATAAAACAAATGGGATAAAACGTAAACTGCTAAATCTACGTAAAGGATATATGGGACTTCCCTGTATTATTTTTTACAGTTTTTCTTTATGTTTGAAGTTGTATCGAAAAAAAAAAGGTTTTTAAAAAAAGTGTACATGGAAAGCAGCCTAAGTGTTCAATGATGAATGAATGAACACAATATGGTATATACAGACAGTGGAATATTATTCAGCCATAAAAAGGTAGGGAATTCTGTTACATGCTACACCATGAATAAACTTTAAGGACATCATGTTATATGAAATAAGCCAGTAACAAAAAGACAGTGTAGGATTCCATTTATATGAAGCACCTAGAGAGGTCAAATTCAGAGACAGAAAGCAGGATGGTGGTTGTCAGGGGCTGAGGACACGGGATTGGAGAATTGTTTAACGAGTACAGAGTTTAAGTTTTGCAAGACGAAAAGTTCTGGAGGTTGGTTATATAACATTTAAATGTTTTTAACATTACTGAACTGTACACTTAAAATGATAAATTTTATGATATGTGAATCTTACAATTAAAAAAAATAAGCATATGAGTTTTCTTTTTATAAGATACATATACCAGAATATTCACTGCAAAATTTGTGTAACTATGTTAACCAAAATGTCCTTTAAGAGGAGATGAGGCAGATCTGTACGTACAGACACAGTGGAAAAAAAGTTTAAAATGTAGGCTTACAAAATACTACGTTTAATATACTATTTGTGTTTTAAAATTAAGTTTTTTAGTTTTTTTATTCATTTCTCCCCCAAAAGTCTAACAGAGATGTACCATAAGTTTAGGAGTTGTAATAACCAGATGGAAGAGTTAGGAAGGGGAGTATTATTTTCCTTACCTATATCATGGCTTTATTTTAACAGTAAGTATGTATTTTTAAAAATATTGAAAACCAAACACTGAGAACATGACAAATACCTGCATTCTCACCAACCAGAATTAACTAATTTAGTATCTGCTGTATTTGCATTACACGTGTGTATGTGTCTGTGCATGTGTGTGTGCGCGTGTGTAAGTGAACTTTTAAAAAAGTACTGTCAGTCAAGTCGAGGTCCGTGTACTTACACTTGTATTACCCATCCAGTGTATAGCACTGGTTTTATGATGTGCATAAATGGTACCATACTGCATGTCTCGTACTATGAGCAGCTTTTCCTCGATGTTAGTTTTTGCACATAACCACGCTAACACATATGTATCTAATTTTTCATTTTAAGTTCTACGTACTACTCCATCTTATGAATATACTACATTCCCCTCCTGACTCCTTCTGAGGCAAAATTCCCCAAATCTTTGACAAAGCTAGAATGAAAATATATACAGAAAAGGTGAGAGAGAGACAGAGAGACAGACAGACACAGGCCAGTTAGGCTCTTCCATATACATTTTGAAGCTGATTAGAGGCCATTGTAACCTTCAAGTTGTTAGGAATCACTGACATCAGATAGGCAAGCCTCTGAGATTTCATACACCTTTAGATCTTCTCATTCTTCCCAAATAACCTGTAGTCTTGTAAAACTGACCTCTGGTAAGGAAGCAAATTTTAAAAGGGATAAGACACTAACTTGTATAAACAAGACCTCACACCTTTTTTATTTTCTTAACAAAATATAAGGAAACAGAGAAAGAGACACCTGACACAGGCAGGGTTTCTCAAACTTGTGAAAACTGGGAGCACTGGTAATATAGCCTGTTCCCAGATTGAGAAACTCGGATCTAGATTTTATCTCCTAATCTTATATTAAAAACAAAACACAAGACCCAAACCTGTTCATTTTACCATCCGTGGTTTTACTTCTACCTCAAAAGCAAACACAGCCAGACCCCAATTAGCTGGAGCTTCATGCCAAGCAGATCTCGGGGTCTGATCCAACAGCTTCAAGAGATAGTGATGCCCCAGGCAGATTATACGGTAAGAGATTCGGCTCCTTTTTCGTGTGCCTTGCTTCAAACCCTTTAAAACCTTTGTATCCAGAATAACATCTAAACATGAGACTAATGAACGTTATTTGGCAAAGACAAATGACTATGAAGGTCTACTGACACTGAAAAGGTACAGGAGACAATTCTGAATCTTCTAAGTTATGTCAGAAAGACGTTCTTTCCCTCTTAAAAAAAAATGAAAGCATTGGGTGGGGGGAACATGGCTTTCGACTTTCGGCTGACTTTTCCTGTATGAACGTATTTGGAGACCCTGCCTCAGAATACTTCCTGGAGGCCTAGGATAAACCTTGCCATTTAAAAATATCCTATTGTACAATTTCTCTTGTACATTCCTTCCAAATCCAATTAAAATGGTATATTTGCTTTAGTTTTAGTTGGTAAAATTCGCTTCAAGTTCACCCATTTAGAAATATCTGGATGAAATAAAAAGTCATGAGCCCTTTCACAAAGAGCTAGTGGATCAACATGCTAAGCAGAGTCTCCTGTTTTGACTGCAAACAAGAGGCTGCGCTGCATGCATCACCTCTGCCTCCCATACAGGAGAAAGCAGGCTAGAGGACAATAAAGCTTTCTAGTTAGCAGAGCTGCTTCTACTCTTAGGGTCCTCAATGCAGCATGGCAGAGAAAAACGACAGGGTGAGATGCTAAGACCAGAGGACTCAGACCAGCTAATCAATCCTCAAAGCCCTGGAAGCCCCACTTCCCAAACGTGGGCTCCCAGGAAGGAGGAGAGTGTGGCCCCTCACTGCTTTGACTCTCTACCCTCTCCGTGCTGTGGCACGGGTACTAATGAGCTCACACCCTTCCACACAGCCTCCTCAGAGAGAAGACATACACTAAGACCATGAGAAGGAAAAGTTACTCCCTGCAAGGAAAGATTAGGCTGTGCAGTTTGGGGAAGCAATCTTTGATTCACCCGTTTTGCAGCACACATTCAGGAGTACGCTGGGTTTGTTGTCAGTTACTACACTCAGTGCACAGGCAGTCCCTTGGCAGGTCTCCAGAACAGCTGGGAGGAGACAGGAGAGCACAGCCTGTATACCCACCCCTCAGGAGAAAGACAAATGTGAGCTTTAAAGGACCCAGAGTCCTCATCCTAATTAAGGAGTATCAGCAGTGACTGGGTGACCTTGTGACCCTCCCCTCCCCAATGGAAGTGCTACTGTGCCTCCAGCTCTGGACATGGATACGTTTCCTTTATCTACATTAAAGCTCGTGTACGCACACACACCGTTCACCTACCAGACGATGCCTTTCAGTTAACTGTACTGTCAACGTCACCTAATTACCTGGGCAACCTGGGCTGTGAAAAACATTTTATCAAGAAGCTATTTATGTATTTACCTTTAAAATGGTGATGGATTAGTGATTATAATGCTTCTTAAATAAGTGCCATTACACTTTCTTGAGAACCAAAAATTTGAACCGTGACATACTCTAAATTCTTCCTAGAGACAAGTGAATACTGGGTCAGCCTAAAGGAGAATGTAAGTTATTATATTTATTTAAGGATAAATATGTTTGCTATAATTTGTGCACGAAACCAGGGCATAGAGGGGAAAAAATATCTTCAAGTCTCATTTACAATGCATTTCTGCATTATGGATATGCCTATCCTCTCTCATTAGCTGACACAGCCCAACCATGCTTATCCTAATCACAGTGGTACAGGTCATGATCTGAAAAATCTGAATGAGAATATGGCAGGAAACAGTGTTTACTGACCGCCCGGGAGGTGAATTCCACACAACTACCCTCCCAGAAATTCTGTTCTGCTGAACCCCCGACGGCTAGCTTGTGTCAGACATCAGGAAAACCGCAACGGGAGGGCTACACTCAGATAATACTAACAACATTTCTCCTCATTTCCTGATATCTTATGTTGCATGTGCTTACCATTACATTTACAACTCTTTAAGAAGTTCTAAGCTATAAATGGCCATGGCGGAGACATACACATTCTCTGTTCCCTAAAAGATCGAATAACTCAAAGAAAAGGGAAACATATATTGAGTTAGTAGGATATATGACTACTGTGTTTCCCCGAAAATAAGATCTAGCCAGACACTCAGCTCTAGTGAGTCTTTTGGAGCAAAATTAATATAAGACCCGGTCTTATATTACAGTATAATGAGACCGGGTCTTATATTAATTTTTGCTCCAAAAGATGTACTAGAGCTGATGGTCCGGCTCGGTCTTATTTCCGGGGAAACACAGTAGAGCTGAGACCTGCTTCTTAGGCAGAAACCACATTATGTTTTCCATAAGCTGTGAAGCAACTTGGTGTCTTATAAAATAAGACGAACTAAATGGAATAAGTGTTGTCTGCCCAAGTGAGAAAAGTATACATTATATAGAAAATGAATTCTGATCTCAGTTTCTGGATATCGCTTCAGACAGTTTACCTTTTAAAATACATTTGTATGTTTGCTAACGTATGTAACATGTAATAACATGTTAAAGGTGGCTCACCAACTTAGCTTCTGAAGTCTCCATTTCTACTTGGTTCCATTTTTACAATTTCTATCTACTGATATTCTCTACTTGATGCGGAGTCACTGTAATCATACCTTCCTTTAAACATATTTATAATTACATAATTTTTAAACATGTTATAATTTGGAATTTTTGTCTAAATGCAACATCTGGGTCCCCTGAAAGGCAGTTTCTATTGCCTGCTTTTTTGTCCTGTGTATGGCCACACTTTCCATTTTCTTTGCATGTCTTGCAACTTTTTGTTGAACACTGGACATTTTAGATGATATATTATATCAAGTCTGGTTACTTACTCTCCCCCTTTTTGGGGGGCTTGTTTGGTTGGATGGTTATTTGTCAAGTGGCTTAGTTGGACTAATTCTGTGAAGTCTATTTATCCTGCAGTTTGTAGCCTCTGATAACCCTTCTCAGACTTTCCCCCTTGTTTTCTGTCTATTAGCCTAGATTCCTACAGGCCACTCCTAGGGCCAGCGAAGCACTGCTTGGCCAAAGGTTGTGCTCAGGCCTCCTCAGCCTGATAGGTTTTCACCCTTGACTTCTGAAAATGTGTGTAACTTGGAGAACGCTTTCACTTTCCAAGGAGTTTATGATGATGTCCGGCCGTCAGCCAGGGATAGCAGCTCACAGGCTCTCTGGTCACCACCGAGAGGGTGCAGCCCTGGGCAGGCACACAAGCTCACGTATCACCAGGATGAATGTGGGATATGGTGTTCTTTTTAAGCTCGGCTTTCTAGGACCACCCCCCCAGAGTCAGAATAAGTTACTGTTCCCTCCTCGTTTGTTCACAGGTTGTGCTTTAAGGTGAGCTTTAAGCCCCTTGAGCCGTTTTGTGGATGAGTCTGTGTGTAGCTGGGGGAACGCTTTCAAGTCCACTCCACATCCTGCTCAAACGGCTCCTGAGTGGTACTGCGAGCGCCTGGGCACAGCCTTCCAGGTCCTGAGGTACGGCTGGGATCCCAGGGGGGCCCTTTCTCCTCACTTCTGTCCAATTTCTAGCTGGTTTACATTTTTGCTTATTGCTACTGGTATCACAGAGCTACCTTTCACTGCTTAATTGTGCCACCGTTTTTAACGCTGCCCTAGGCATGAACTCCTCTAGGCTTTGTTCCAAATACAGGCAATATTTTCACCACCACCATCCACCCACCCCACCCCCCACGGCAGAACCTCTACCACCGCACAGGTGCCGAGGGTGAGGACAGCAGTGCGTCTCCCAGAGGGTCACCCTGGTGCATCTGGGCTTGGCCCTCCCGGTACAGAACCTCTGCCTGAGTATCAAGCTGGGCCAAGGGCAGCCGGACTCCAGCACCTCTGGCCTGTTAGGCCTGAAGCAAAGGCCTTGCCCTGTGAGTGGGAGCTGGGTCACGGAAGGAAGCCCCAGTTCTCTAAGCCCCCATGTCCAGAAAAGTGCTTCTGCGATAGAGGGCTGGAGGTAGAGAAAAGATGATGGCTGCCTGTCCCTCCTACAGTGACAGAGTCCCTGGAGTTGGGGGAAGAACAAGCTCCGTATTCTCAGCTGCGCCGCCTGGAGTAGAGCTTCTATAACATGGTGCTGGGACAGGCAGTGGAAGGGAGCAGGTTGTGACTCAAATGCCGCAGGCTCTTGTTCTTACCAAGATCTAGTACCGTTTACTGAATAAGTGTTCTTCCATTTGCTGTGTGCCCTTAGGACAATTTCCAGATATTAAAAAATTTTTTTAAATAATTTTCAGTAGATAGTTGTTTCACTGGGGAGAGTGTCCACTAACCTTCTTACACAGCTATTCCAGAAATTCCCACCCTGAACTATTTCTAAAAAATTAAAACATGGATATGACATAATTTGCACCTTTCCTAGATTAGTGGTATATTTGCTCTGTTCTGAAATGACCCAACGCTGTTTATATAACAGTTTGTATTACAGGGAAAGAAAATGCAGAAATTTTTACAATAAGAATTATATTTATGAAGAACTTTCTTATACTATTAATAATTAAGCAACCAAGTTTATTGTGTCTAAATACAAATACTACTGAAAACTCAGAACATGAGGACATTATAAAATGTACCACCCTCCCACTTTTTGAGGATTATTTCTAAGGCTTTCAAAGGTAAATACAGCATCACTTAAATGCTGGACATACATGCCCAGCCATGTATCATCCTGGTTGCTTAGAAACCATGAGGCATCCCTGAAGAAGCAAAATTAGGGCAGTAGAAGGAAGAAAACCTTTGTTAAAAAGAGGTACATACAGAGAAAAATGCCTTGGCTAAAATTATATATTTTGAAAATGAGTTTACAAAGTAAACAAACATAACTGAAGGTTTAGGGTGTCACATGTGAAGATGTCTTCTTATGCAAAAGCACTTAAATTCTTACTGCTCTTGAGTTACATACCTCAACTCAGTTGTAGTTCACCAAGGAAAAAGGACAATTTTAATACATGTACAAAATTTCCATAAACCCATGCATCAAAGTGTCAAAAAAAACCACCAAGAAAGAAAAGCTGACCTATATTTATGAACTCCAAAGGTCAACATGAAATCAACTTTACACTAGTCTCAGGAGGTGTAAAAATTTAATTTCCACTCAATTCTGACTATTTAATAGCATGAATCAGATGTAAGGCAAGCGACCAACAACGCTGTACATTTAACAGGAAATTTCAAACCTGATTATATTTAAAAACGGCAGAAGAAAACCTACAAAGAACATAGTGCCTCTAATCACATATAGAAAACATTTACTTAGATTGGTTCTAGTTTACATTATCTATGAAATATCCATCACAATTCATATTTAGTTATATCTAAGCAAAAAATGATCATTAATAATTAAATGAATTTAAATTCTAATTGTTGGTATTCACTCAGCCTCTTAGAAGATATATGTGTGACTGAATTTAAGTTCTCCACCCTTCTGAAATAAAGCATAATAAAAAATAATAAATTGCAAGAACAAGTGGCTAAAGCAAAAATTTCTTAAGAAAAGCATATTCTTTTTTAAGAAGAGTAAAATGATTTTTAAAGTTGCCCATAGTTACAGTTCCCATAGCAGTTAGGAAAATTACTTTAGAAACTGGTAAGAAATATAAAATAAAATTCAAAAATTCTTGGGCATAGTCTGTATCAGACTTTTATGGTTCATTTGCTTGTGAGCTACACAAATCTTGACAGACTTACACAATGTGCAAATGGTGCTCATTTTCCTGCTGTTTAGACATAAAACAAAACAAGGAAAGGACTCACCACGCAAAAAGGGTGGTGGCTCCTCCTGTACATTGTAATGGTCAGGAGAGGGACAAGTATGCTTCTCTGTGTTGAATGACAGTGTTGTCTCTGCACACTCGGAATTCCACTGAAACATTCCATGATCATTTCTTAAAACACGATGAATGGTCTGAAATTTCTCAGAAAATGGACTATTTCCTATTCTCCTATATTCAATCTAATTCTAGGGCTAGAGACGTTGTATTTAGGGTCCAAATCTGACTTTCTGTTAATACCTGGCAGGCACACAGAGCATTCACAGCATATAGAAAACCCAAGAAATGGGAACTGCTACGTTGTCCTTATCCTGCAGACAAACTCCCCAAAATAGAAACAACCAAGGGCCTTCACCTCATTTCTAATGACATTTATCACCACTCTACTTCAACTAACCGTTCCCAAGGTAATAACGTGACCCTCAGGACCCCCAAACGACCCATTTCAGACAACCTGAAACTCACCATCACATACTCTAACCGCAATCTACTTTCCTTCCAGTCTGTATTCCTTTCCTTTATTCCTACTGTTTTTTTCTTCCCCAGCTCCACTTAAGTAACCAGCTTCTTGCCATTCTTATACCCTTATCCAACCAGCAAACTCCTAAAGTTCATTATTTGGATCACTGGCACCGATCCCTAATTTCGCTGCAACCCTGTCTTCTGTTCCCTAGGTCTGCAATCAAACCAACCCTAACCCTGGGTCAGTCCCACCGTCTGCTCCTAACCTAGACTGACAAATTCTGTTAGAAATACTGATGATACACTAGGTGCATTGAGCCACTTCGAGCCGACTAGCCCCCCTTCGACGCTGCCCATGTGCTGGGTCCTCACCATCACATATAAACATGCTAAAATCTGTTCCCATGATACACACTGGAAACCAAACAAAAGCTCTTTTGATCTTGACCCCATAGCTATCACTCTTTCCTTTCTCTTTCAAGATTCCCAAGATAGAAAGTCCAGATGACCTTAGGTTTGATGATGATTTCTTAGATGCAACACCAAGGCACAACCCATGAAAAAAAGACTGATAAATCTGACATCATTAAAATTAATAATCTCTGCTCTGCAAAAGACAATGTCAAGAGAATGAGAAGATAAGCCACAGACTGGGAGAAGAATTTCCAAAAGACATATGTGACAAAGGACTGTTATCCAAAATACACAATGAACTCTTAAAACTCAATAGTTAAGAATACAAACAATCCGATTAAAATCAGGGCCAAGACTTTTAACTGACACCTCTGTCAAAGAACATACACAGATGGCAAATAAGCATATGAAAAGATGTTCCATATCACATGTCGTCAAGGAAATGCAAATTAAAACAAGACATCACTACACACATATTGGAACGGTCCAAATCCAGAACACTGAAAATACCAAATGCTGGCAAGGATGTGGAGCAACAGGAACTCTCTCTCATTGTCGGTGGGAATGCAAAATAGTAGAGACAGTTTAGTCGTTTCTTACAAAACTGAACATACTCTTACCATGAGATCCAAGATATCATGCTCCTTGGTATTTACCCAAAGGAGTTGAAAACTATGTCCATACAAAAGTCTGCATACTGAAGTATAAACTTTATAGTAGCTTTATTCAAAGTTGACAAAACATGGAAGCAACCAAAATGTCCTTCAGTAGGTATATCGCAAAATAAACTGTGGCACATCTAAACAATGGTATATTATTCAGTGCTATCCTGTTTCCCCGAAAATCAGACCCAGCCAGACAATCAGCTCTAATGCGTCTTTTGGAGCAAAAACTAATGTAACACCCAGTCTTATTTTCGGGCAAACACAGTAAGTGAAAGCAGCCAATCTGAAAAGGCTACATACTGTATGATTCCACCTATGTGACATTCTGGAGAAGGCAAAATTATGGCAACAGAAAAAAGATCAGTGGTTGCCAGGGAAGGGAGGGATGAGCAGGTGGAGCACCGAGGAGCTTTAGGGCAGTGAAACCTCTTCATGCTGTAACAGTGGGTATGTATCACTGTGTATTTGTCCAAACCCTTAACACACAACACCGAAAGTGAGGCTTATGGACTTTGGGTGATAATGACGTATATGTAGGCTTATCAGTTATAACAGACGTGTACCACTCTGGTGGGGGATAATGGGGGAGGTTGTGCACGTGTGCGGCAGGGGGCTATACAGAAAATCTCTGTACCTTCCGTTCAATTTTGCTGTGGATCTAAAACTGATCCAAAAATAGTCTACTGAAAAGAAAGATTCTCAAGATATATATTCTTGTTTGATTTATTAGGTTGGTACAAAAGTAATTCCGGTTTTTGTAATTATTTTTAAACTTTTAAACCGCAATTACTTTTGCACCAACCTAACAGCTTAAGAAGAGGTACACATAGTAATAGCATCAGGGCAGAGAAAGTAATGCCTGTGTGAGGATTGACAACTCAAAACCACCACTGCCGCCTGTTCACTGAGCAACTGCATACCAAGGATCAGGTAGTGAGGCTAGCTGCCTCCTCCTGTTCCGAGGAAGTACAGGCGCACAGAGATTAGGTAATCTCTCTTAAGTCACACGGCTAATGAGGGATAAACACAAACAAAACACAAGAAAGCAAATGTGGATTGAAAGAATAATAATCATATCGGGAAGTGATTTCCTTAAAGCACTCATATGGTCCCCAGAAAGGTGAAATTCCCCAAGGGGAGTAACTGGTTTGGTAACACTGGTGAAGAGAGGTAAAGCTTCTATCAATCAGTGCCACACTTATAAGATTTGATTTTAAGTCAGTCCAGCAATAAATATGAAGTTTTACTACTGCAGTTATTTTCCCTGAGGAATCCAAGATTATAAATTGTAACCTGCCTTATTAATTTAGTTTTTACACTATGATACAGTTTGAAGATTAAACCCACAAGTTCAACAGACTTCATTACTGTATAATACTTTTAAAAAAATTCTTTTTAGGGAGTAGTATTAAACAAATTGTATTATTGTATTTATCAAATTACATGTTTTAACTAAAATAAATACCACTCAGTAAATAAATGACAATTCTTGTTGGTTGTTAAATTTAATTATTTTAAAAGTCTAGGTCAACTTTATAAAATGCCTAGTAAAGCCATTCTATTTTTGAGAACTATTTTTTAGAACTGATACTTTTACACATACCTGAAGTCTCTATTTGGTGAAAAGACCTGTTATCAGCTTCTGACAGAGAATTTTTAAAAATTTTTTCTTCTGGTTTTATTGCTATCAATTTTGAAATTTTTATTACTATCAACTTTGAAGATCATGTTGGAAAACTGATCTTGTTTATTTTTAGTTACTTTGGTCAAGAATCTTTAAAAAAACACTGGATTCATTCTTTCATCGAGAGGAGATCCAAGATGGTGGAATAGATAAACACTGTGCATGCTTCCCTCTGTGAACACATTAAAATTACAACTTTATAAATTATAGAACAATCAACCTGGAGAACCATCTGAAGTCTAGCTGAACAGAAGTTTTATAACTAAGGATATAAAAAAGAAGCCACATCAAGACTGGTAGGAGGAGTGGAGATGCGAAACTGGCTCGCTCCAAACCTCTGTGTGGTGGGCTGAGAGTCAGAAGGGACATCTCGGTCACAGAGTTTCCCCCCAAAGGAGCAAGGGACCCCAGCCCCACACCAGGCTCTCCAGCCCAGAATACTGGTACCAGAAAGAGGAGCTCCCACAAATCTGGCTGTGAAAAATGGGATTCCACCATCAGGGATGGGACAGAAGGCTCGGGAAACCCAGATGTCCTTTTAAAGGGCCTGTGCACAAACTCTCTCACTCCCACTCACCCTGGGCTCTGGTGGAGGGATGGTGACTTTGGGGGAGGGAGTGTTGGAGGCATGTTGGAAGCATACAGGAGCAGACTGAAATATGTGACTTCAAGGAAAGGGCTGGAGGTCAGTCGCCATTTTCCCTGTGTGGGGTCATCCTCCAGTGCAGCTGGCAGGCAGGCACCATCTTTCCTGTGTAGAGCCCTCCCCCCACGCCCATGGCCAATGTGAATCTGAATTGGTCTGGTGGGCTTTGCTGAGACCCAACCCCACCCAACTCACCCAACTTCAGAGGCACTTTCTCTCAAGCAGCCAACACCACACACCCCGCACTGTTTCGTGGAAAACTATGCAAGTCCGTGGGCCCCAGGCGGGTGGAGAATGACCTTGGTGAGCTCTGAGACTTTTGCTGAGTAGCTCCAGACTCAGCACTGGCACCAAACCAGAGTCTACATTAACCTGGTGACCACAACTCTTCCCACTGTAGTGACTCCCTGAAACAAGGCTTTATCAGTGGCTGAACCTTTAAAGGAGGTGGCAGCAGGTCTCGGAATGTCCTGGCTTTTTGTGGAGCTACTCCATGCCTGGGATTGGTGGCAGCTGTCCTCAGTTCACAGTGTGGCCTCTCCCACATGCCTCCAGGTTTAGAACAGGCAGTGAACAACTGCGGATCACTTTGTAGCTCCTACCAGGTAGTCCCGGCTGGTCACAAGCTGCGGCTGACTGCGACCTGCACCAGAGCTCCTCGCAAAAGAACCCAGAACCAACGTACTTGGGGGTTGGCTTCAGACCACAGCGGAGCACTACCCAATTAGCCCCACAAGTGACATACACAAAGGGCGGTCTCAACAGGCACCAGAGCCCATTGAGGCAAAAAAAATCCCACTCAGTGGGGTAAGCCCCCACACAGTAGCCTGTAAACTGTGGATATGGCCAAATCTCACAGCCAATCAGCTTGAGGGCCAATCCCACGCACTGACATGCAATCGCAACCAAGGCTCAACTCTAACAGGAGGGCACACACAACCCACATAAGGGACACTCCTGGCGCACCTGGAGCAGATGACCAGGGAGACTGTGCCAGGGCCCCACAGGACACCTACTACATAAGGCCACCAGTCAAGACTGAGATACATAGCAGATCTACCTAATACATAGAAACACACATAGAGAGGAAGCCAAAATGAGGACAGAAATATATCCCCAATGAAAGAACAGGAGAAAAATCCAGAAAAAGAACTAAATGAAGGTAAGCAACCTACCGGAGACATAGTTCAAAACAATCATTATAAGAATGCTCAAGGAACGTAGTGAAAACTTCAACAAAGAGATAGCAAGCATAAAAAGGACATAGAAACCATAAAAAAGAACCAGTCAGAAGTGAAGAATACAATAACTGAAACGAAGAATGCACTAGAAGGAATCACCAGCAGACTAGATGAAACAGAGGATCCAATAAGCGATTTGGAAGACAAGGTAATTTTAAATACCCAATCAGATCAAAAAGAAAAAAGAATAAAATAAAAATAAGGACAGTTAAGAGACCTCTGGGACAACATCAAACTTAACAACATTCGCATCATAAGGGTACCAGAAGGAAAAGAGAGAAAGCAAGGGAGTGGGAAGTTATTTTAAGAAATAATGGCTGAAAACGTTCCTAATCTGGCAAAATAAATAGACATACAAGTCCAGGAAGCACGGAGAGTCCCAAGCCCAAACAAGCCCACACCTAGACACATTATAATTAAAATGGCAAAGGTTAAAGACAAAGAGAGAATCTTAAAAACAGTAAGAGAAAGGCAACCAGTAACTTAAAAGGGAGCCCCCATAAGAGTGTCAGCCCATTTCTCAACAGAAACTTTGCAGGCCAGAAGGGATTGGCACAAAATATTTAATGTGATGAAAAGCAAGGACCTACCACCAAGATTACTCTACCCAGCAAAACTATCATTTAGAATCAAAGGACAGATATAGATCTTCCCAGACAAGAAAAAGTTAAAGGAGTTCATAATCACCAAACCAGTATTATAAGGAATGTTAGAGGGACTTCTTTAAGACTGGAAAAAAAACAATAAAAGACCAAATTATGAACAATAAATGGGCAGTAACTACATATCTATCAACAATTACTTCCACTGTAAATGGATTAAATGCTCTACTCAAAAGACATAGGAGGGCTGAATGGTAAGAAAACAAAACCCTTACATATGCTGCCTACAAGAGATTCACTTCAGATTGAAAGACACACAGACAGAAAGTAAAGGGATGGAATAAGTATTTCATGAAAATAGAAACAAAGAAAAAAAGCTGAGGAAGCAATACTTAAATGAAAGACAAAATAGACTTGAAAACAAAGGCTGTATCAAGAGACAAAGAAGGACCCAGTAATCCCACTTCTGGATATTTATCTGAAGAAACCCAAAACATTACTTCGAGGGGACATTGTTTACAATGGCCAAGATGTGGAGGCAGCCTCGGTGTCCATCATTGGATGAATGGATAAAGAGGAGGTGGTACATATATACAGCGGATATTGCTCAGCCATGGAAGGGAATGAGTTCTGCCATCTGTGGCATGGATGGACCTGGAAGGTGTTGTGCTGAGTGGAGTATGTCAGACAGTGAAAGACAGAACCAATGTGATTTAGCTTATATGTGGAATCTAAAGAGCAAACAAAACAAACAAACAAAACAGAAACAAACTCATAGATACAGAAAACATTCTGATGGTTTCCAGATGGGAAGGGGGTTGGAAGTATGGGTGGAAAAAAAAGGTATGGATTAAGAAGTAAAAATTGATTGTTAAAAAGTAGTTACAGACATGCAGGGTATAGCATAAGGAATATAGCCAGTAATACTGTAATAACTATGTATGGTCTCAGATGGGTATTAGATTTGCTGGGGTGATAGATGAGAGGGGATTGGGTTGCAACGTGGAAAAGGTGAAGGGATTAAGAAGTACAAATTGGTAGTTACACACAGTAGTCATGGGGATGTAAAGTAAAGCATAAGGAATGTAGTGAATGGTATGGTAATAACTATGTATAGTGCCAGGTGGGTACTAGACTAGTCAGGGGGATCACTTATGAAATTACATAAATGCCTAACCACTACACTGCACACCTTAAATGTAAAATAATATTGAATATCAACTGTAACTGAAAAATTAAAAAGAGGGAAAAGGTGAAGGGAATAGAGGTTCAAATTTCCAGCTATAAAGCAAACAAATCATTGGGATGTAACATACAGCATGGGGAATATAGTCAATAACATTGTGACAGCGTGGTACGGTGTCAGATGGTTGCTGGACTTATCATGGGGATCACTTCTTTAGGTCTATATGTGTAAATGTTGAGTAACTCTGGTGTGCCCTGAAACTAATAAAATATTGTGTTAGTTATATTTTTAATAAAAATCTTCGAAAAAACAAAAAACAACACTGCATATTTTCAAGACAACTCAGAATACACAAGATATGCTCCCTCTGCTGGCTTTGCAGTAGTTCTTTTTAGATGTTCCTTACACCTTGAGGTGGATATACAAAATACTTCTTTTTTTTCCCTAATAAAATAACTAAAGAAGGGTGGCACACCCCATTATAATGTATTGGGTGGCCTTTTATCAAAGCAGATTTAGCCTGGGTCTATTAGACCAATCTCAATAGACTTTCCCCTTTCTTATTCTGGATGATTTTCTTTATTTTAACATCCCCACTTCTCATATGGGCTAGGGTGGAAGTGGGGAAAGTAAAAGCTTTATACAAAAAGAAAGGGGAGGGACTAGTTTATTTCACAAAATAAAAACACTGAAGTATGCAGTTGGGCACATCTGAGTTCACACAAAAGCTGAAATTCAATGTAAAACATAACCGGTAAATTCAAATCTGTTTTAATAAGCTGAGGATTACTGTTTCAGTAAAGAAAGCCAACTTTGTATTAATGCTTTTTCAGATCCCAATGGGGATGGAATGTTAGAAAATCAATGTAGAATATTCTTTCATTAGAAATTCTATTTTTTAATCCTAGAATTTTAAGTCATTTACAAAATAAAACTTACTTTGCAACAGTATCTAGTAGGTTAAACAAAAGCTTTAACTCTGCTTGCTTAAATACCTAAAGCTATTAATTTTCATTATTTTGCCAAGTGCCATTAGATGAATGTCATGAGAGTTGTTATAGAGATGTCCTGTGATTTATTGAGCCATCCCTGAAAGGCTTCTACAGGGGACATGAAAATCTACCTGCTTCTTGACTACCAGTAAAACATAACATGAAAGGACTTTCAACTCAAGGCACGGTTGCTAATTGTGTAATGAGTATAGTACATTACCACAGAAAACAGACTGTGGATTGGCACGTATAATTCAGCACAAATGGAGACATGTGAGTAAATGGAAGGGTAAATAATCCTTCCAGACACAGCTGACTTGCTGCTCTACGCTACTAGCTGTCACACACATGCTGCTCTAATTGCCTGGTTGGAGCAGCCTATACACCATCCCTGTGAGCCTCCTACGAAGGACAAACTTGGTCTCCCAATGAGGTAAGGAGGAGCACATTGCTATAAATACAAGTTCCATTAACTAGATCAAACAAGCGGCTGGTGCGATGATATCAACTCCAGCTAGAAAAACATTTCAACTTGAATTATACACAGAAAGGCAAAATTCCCACCTTAAAAAAACCAAAAACAATGAAGACTGTCAAAATTGGACTGATATTTTCTATCCCTGAAGTCTACGTCCCTTTTCTCATTATAGTCTATGTTATATGAAGTTTAGTTTCTCTAGAAACTAAAGCTAAACTAAGTGTTTTCCTGTCTTCTCGTATTGGATCTAAATAAATTATTTCAAACTTAGATCTCAGGAAATCTACTCTTGGCGATAACGGTCTACGTGCAGATATTCTGGCTAAAGTGTTTAAATTTTTCAGCTACTAGGTTTCCACATCCTTTCAATAAGCTTCTCATTAGCTTTACCCCAAAAGGATACTTTTTTGCCAACAAATAACTATGATATAACCACCTTTGTATTAGCATTTTGGCCAGACAACCAAGGCTTAGCTCTTACACAGAGTGGCAGCATGCAGAGGCTCTGCACAGTAAACGCGCATCCACAAAACCAGGTCTGACCTTTACTTTCTAGAGCCTAGATTTGGATAATAATAAATTAATCCAATCAAAAGCAAAGAAGTTTGCTTTGTTCTCGGTAAGATAAGACATGGCTTCTACTTTGCAGGTACTTGAGCTGAACTAAATCGAGGGACTTCTTTGG
This sequence comes from Rhinolophus sinicus, assembly GCF_036562045.2. Taxonomy (NCBI): domain Eukaryota; kingdom Metazoa; phylum Chordata; class Mammalia; order Chiroptera; family Rhinolophidae; genus Rhinolophus; species Rhinolophus sinicus. Next base: position 87,184,550 of record NC_133755.1, read on the forward strand.
GCTTTCCTTGGTTATAATTTTCCTCCAGTTATTAGGTTGGTGCAAAAGTAATTGAGGTTTTTGCAATTATATTTAACCTTTTAAACCGTAATTACCTTTGCACCAACCTAGATAAGCAACTTCTCTCAGTTGCCTTTAATTCTAGCTTTTAAAAGAAATGCAGATATTTATCAAACATCTTTTGAAAACAATGCAGACTTCTGCCTTCACCGGTAGTTAGTTCCTCAGTACGTTTTAAAGGAAGGGGTGCTCAGAGTTCTGTTCTCTTTTGGGCAATGAGGTCCATGTCGCCCTGGAACTTGTTCTGTCCTGTACGGCCCTTCCCACCACATCTCCGTGACCACTGAGCACAGCCCAAGTGGTATTTCTGATACAACTGAACTATCTCAAAGACTTCTCACAGACCTTCTCCACAGGTTATTTCTACTGGTGAAACTTTCAAACAGTTCATATGCTCAATGAAAAAACAATGATTAAAGTACATGACCATATAGCCTGGATTATTATACTACCACTAAGAATAGTGTCAAAGATTACTTCTGCTATAAAATGGAATTGTTATTATAACATATTATATTGATTATACTGCAATATACTCCATAACAGAATTATTAGCATTCTCATATTAACATGGATAAATGCTCATGATATGTTACATTAAATAATGAAGGATACAAAATTAAGTAGGATTCAAATTATGTAAAATATATATGTATAACAAAGTAGATACATTAAAATGTATTAAAATGTCTAGGCAGGAACTCTGTTAGGCAATTAGTGCTATTTCGATTAACCAATAACCTTCTGAGGTAGTTATTATAATTATCTCCATTTACAGTTGGAGAAACTATGGGCTTATGGAGGTTAGGAAATTTGCTGAGTCGTAGAGCTAGAGAGTGGCAGAGTCAGATACAAGTCTGTTGGACTCCAAAGTCTGAACACTTTGCTCTCTGCAGCCAGGAAAAATTCCAGAACTGAGACAGGTTTGCAACTAGACCTTGAACAGAGGACAGACTGAACATACTAAGGGGAGTCTGTCGCTTCCAGAAGAGCAAAGTAAGAAAAGAAAGGGTTGAGAGGTTTAAAGCATAAAACGCAGATCTAAGGAAGAACAGAATAGCAGTTATGGAAGATGAACCTGAAACTGTAGTAAGCATTGAGGCAGCTAGTCAGGAGGTGAATGAAAGTTGTAGTGAAATCCAAGTATATGATTACAGAGTAACTAGGTTTTTAAGGAAAAAGTGCACAAACAAGGAAGACGCGAACAGGTGGTGACAGCAACCTGCAATAGTTTGTGGATATATGATGGAAACATTTTGAAAAAACTGTACTGTGTTATAGAAGATGAGTAAAGAAGGCGCCTAGAACCCTAATGGCTTCCTCTAGAAACCCTAACTTTCTCAAGGTAGGAGTTCAGATAAAACTGAAACCGCTAGCCAGGCCCAAGACTGAAGATTTGTGTCCTACTGATTTTCCAGTTCAGCACGTGCTATTAAGTAAGGCTCACTCAAGATGGTCCAGAGGTGTCTGTGACGACAGACAAGGTCAACCTCACTGAAAATACATCTAATCACAGGTCATTAACACAATTCCCTACGAGCAGAAAACAGAGCTTGGAGTTTGCTATTCTGCTTGATGCTTTCTTCATAAAGAAAGGAAAAAGCTAAGTCACCTAGTTATCCTCTATAATGGAATTCTACATGGAATGTATGAAGTCTATCCATGATAAGCCAGAAGCCAGGCCAAAATCCCATGGGAAAGTAAAAAGCTGCAACTTGGAATTTATTCGCTGGCCCATTAACTTGCACCTTATTTTGTCCCCACACTGCTAAGGAGAGGTCAGTAAATGGATTCCCTACTATCATAGTACCGTAAGTCACACAAGCTTTAGTTGTAATGGGACATCATCACCTTCTGAACCTAATCAAGCAGATGTGCAGTTGTCTGAGGAAATTAACTTGGAAAAAAGACATCTTGACTCGACAATAAATACCAGGTTGGAATACAGACCACTGAACAGTCTAATTGTAGTTTACTAAGGCTATCCAGAGATGACTTTAAAAAAAAGATGGAGAGAAATATTTTTTTAATTGCAATACTATACAAAAAATTTGGTGTAATGTTTACCTAAAACCCTCTTAACATACCACAGATATTTAAAGTCCAATAAACCCTACCCAAAATTTACAATTGAGGCTAGAGACTCATGTTTTCTCATTCACATACATTGCTATCTTGTAAAGTACGCCATAAGAAAGAAAGAAAGGTATGCCTCATGACTGTGTGCTCTTAAATCTAAATTTCAGGAGGAGGCACCAATTACAAAACAGAGGAAGGGAAGAGACAGCCTCGTTCTCAGGCTTGAGCCGGTGTTCCTGGGATACTGGCTAAAGGCAGGCTTACCCACCTCCAAGAAATAAGACCTTGAAGACAATTTTCAAACATTAGGGAGGGAATGTGCTCTCCCACATGGAGTGACAACTTGGGGAGAGCAAGCAATTAATTCCCTGGGGAATGTAGGTTAACCACCTCCAGCCTGAAAAGCAATGTCTGAGTCTTTGCAACAAGAGGTCCATGAGAATTCGAGAAAACAAAATCAAGCTCCTTGTAGGGCAGCTCGGATGAGATCAGCGTGCTCCTACCTGGGATTGTGACTGAGGCTCTCTGCGATGTTTTGCTGAGTCAGTCTTCCACGCACCCTATCATACTCCCATCCTCCTAAGATACTGAGATTGTTTTCAAAGCCTCTGCTGAGAGCATCAGCCTTTTGTAAAAATATTAATATTTTATACCTACCAAGGCAGCCAGCCGTGAAAAAGTTTTTCTTCAAAATTTTGCTTTGATTCCTTGCTACTCTCTCTGAGCTTCTGAAAGCTAGATAAGTTACACACACTGCTGGGTTTTTCAAGCCTTAGTACATTCATTAATATTTTATAGACTTAATTCCAAGGCAGCTAAACAATATATTCTATTAAAAATGCTCTATTAAAAAGAGGTACCTTTAAAAGGGCAAGCTGCTACCTAAAATATACTTGCAAAAGGAAGAGTTAACCTTGGAAAAAAGGTATCTCCATATGCTATTCAAAACTCCTTGGTTTTGTTTGAGGACCTTAAAAATTCCATGAAAATTCAGCATGGGGTTTCTAAATAAGGCCTGAAGGAGAACCAAGTACTTGTACACAATGAAGCATTTAAAAGGCTCTCTGAATTTATAGTTATGAGAAATATTTTAAAAGCAGAAGGTGAAAGGACCTGGACGAAACAGTGTAATTTACTCTTGTAACTGTCCCTTTTCTGTGGGACGATGGATGCTTGTCCTCACAGAACAATACCATCCCCATGTGCTCATTTGTTCATTACTTGTCACGAGAGCCCATGTCCTTAGAGCCCTGGCACAGGCTTTTGAAGATTTCTCTTCTGGGACTGGGAAAATATTTATGAAAGGGGATAGGAATTTACTTAGTTCAAAAAGAAAACAGGTCAGTAAATCCAATCCTATTTAGTAAACATTAATCAATTAAAAAACTTGGACCTGGAATTTCATCTGTAAGAGAAAACACTAGCTAATGTGTATGCAGGAACTAAAACTAAATTTGCTTCCAAATAGAGCACCCACACTTTGAGAGAGAAGTCCAGATTTATATTACACACACACACACACAGAGTTAGTCTATTATATTAAAATAGAGCCATAATACCTACCACACATAGTAGATGGGAGATGTCCACTGTCAAATTTTGAAAGCATTTCAGGCTCATCTACAGAGAGATCCTAAAATAATACAAATAATGCTCCCATAATCCATAATGTGATGCAGAACTAAAAGGCTGTGTAAGCACACTGAGTCCTTCCGTTGTTGCCAAGCATTTCCTAATGTAGACTGTGGGTAAACCACGCCCTCCATTACAATGCTAACACAGGGCGTAAAGGAAGCTGTTCTAGGACTTGGGTCTGGAGAAGTAGGATTCATAAGGAAAAATTACAAATAAAATGTATCAAGTATGAAATGGTCCAGTATAAATTGGACACATGAGTGCTTATGGGGACAGAAATGAAGAATTTTTCATGAACTGGAATTTGAAGCAGATTTGGGAAAGGATTTGTTAATAATCTGTAATTTAAGTACTATGTCATGTCTTCTGGTAAGCTTTATTGAGATATACAAAATTCACATATGATACAGTTCATTTAAAGAATAACATACCCTCTCACCCGCTCTCAGCCCCAGGAAACTACCAATCCACTTTGTTTCTGTAGAATTGCATATTCTAGACCTTTCTTATCAATGGAACCATACAATATACTGTTTATTGAGACTGACTTCTTTCATGTAGCATGTTTTCAAAGTTCACCCATGTTACAGCATGAATCAGTTACTTCATTCCTTTTTATGGCTGAGTAATATTCCCTATATGGGTGAGATTGGCTAAAAGATGAGTAAGCAAGTTATTTGTCAGACTCATCTTCTCTTTAAAGGCTAATGTTTTGTAGTTATAAATACCACTAATTCAGCATAATTAAATATTTCATAAGAACAAAACAGACAAAAAAGAATGAGTTCACAAGAATGATGCAATCATGATTTTTTTCATGTAACTTTTTTTTTTAGGAATCTGAGTGCAAGATTAATTCAAGTTTCAAAAAAGAAAAGCATTCAGAGAACTTCTCTTCCTCATTTGATATGCATGAGATACCATTTTTTTCCCTTCACTTGGATATTTTGTCTCCTAAAAAGGGTACAAAAATAAGCACCGCTTCTAATTAAGAACTGAAAGCAGCATAATTACAAAAAATGTACTGATGTGACCAAAGGAAGACCTTTGCCTCTCCTTAGTAATGCCCCCTCTTAAAAGTATGTGACTTGTGAATTCTTAGAGGGAAAAACTTTTTTAAATTCTGTTATGTTTACAGCAACTTAATTAACACCGAGTTAGAAAAATAAGACTTATTTCTAAAGCAAAAGAATGTAATAAGTGGGTCCAGAACTAAAATGTATCAAACTCAACACTGAAACCTGAGAAGAGTGTCTCCTGGATGATTATGACAAGTGACCACGTACCAAATACATCAAAAGATTCAGTCAAACTTTTAATGGATAATATACCTGTAGTTTTCATTGAAGTGAAATTCACATAGCATAAAATTAAGCATTTAAAAGTGAACAATTCAGTGGCATTTAGTACATTTATAATGTTGTGCAACCACTACCTGTGTTCAGTTCCAAACCATTTTCATCACCCAAAAGGAAACTGCCCTGTTAAGCAGTTGCTCCCCATTCCTACTCCCTGTTGCCCCAGGTAACCACTGATCTGAATCATGTCTTTATGGATTCACCTATTCGGTGTATTTCATATAAATGGAATCACACAATATGTGACCTCTCGTGTCTGGTTTCTTTCACTTAGCATGAATGTTCATGAGGTCCATCCACATTACACGTAGCATAAATCCGTACTTCATTCCTTTTAATGGCCGAATAATATTCCACTGTATAGATCAGGGGTGTCCAAACTGCGGCCCGCGGGCCAACTGCAACCCATGATACATTGTTAATTGGCCCGCAGCAAATTCCAAAAACATATTTAGTTTACTTAAATAAACCTGGTGAGGCAATACTACTTCACCTCGAGTGAGTGGCCCAGCTGTTTGTGTATTTTACTGCATATGACCCTTGGTGAAAAACGTTGAAAAAAGTTTGGACACCCCTGGTATAGATAAACCACAATTTGTTTCTCCATTCACCCAATGACAGACATGTGGGCAGTTTCCACCTGTGGCTGTTGTGAATAGTGCTGCTATGAACAGGAGTGTACATGTACTTGTTTGAGTCCCTGTTTTCAATTCTTCAGGGTGTAGAATCGCTGGGCAGGATAATATATCTTTGAAGAAAGGAATACTGAATACAGTGATTCCTACAATGGGCCAATATCATTAATCTGATTTTTTCCCTAATAATGGAGTAGTTTAAACACTGAGAGAAAGTATTAGAGACCAAACTGTGCAAGCAAGTACAAGTACCACTTAAATTATTTGAAATCGTTTTTAAAGCATTTTTTTTTGGGGGGGAATCATTCCTGATATTTCCAGATAAATAACGACATTTTTCTTGTGTGTAAGAAAACTGCTCTTACACTTGGAAATTTCTCTTTTGCCACAATGAAATGTTTGTTCCTTGCCTATGCCAAAAAGTCAGATTTATGGACACCTTAGAGGCAACACATTCTGGATACTTTAGAAGAATCAGCTTTCAATTCTTTTTTTAAAATACAGAAACTCCCAAATGGTTGCTAAAATGTTTTAAAAATTGTTAGCAATACCTCAATCAGACCAACTAATGTTCAATAAAAAAGGGCATGTCTACCTTAAAACATATTTCACACATACACGCTTAGCTCCTTCTTCATGTACGTTTTCTCAATAAAAACTATCAGAAAGATTACATCTTCCTCAACTCAGTGCTTGGCTAGCTCACCTCTGAAAGCCTTCTATCATTAAGGATTTGTTAAAAGGTATTACCAAACACCTTTTCCCTTAGTAAATTACAAATTGAGAAATTCAAAAAGGATAGTACATTCTAGTAGTAAACTTGATTTTACTTATTTTCAAAGGATATGCAAAATTCAGTGTTTAAAGCTAACCACACACTCCGATATACCTGCTCCCTAAGTTTACAAAGGAAGAAAACAAGGCCAACAAGAGTCTTCCAGTTAGTTAGCAGCCCAATAACCCTAGAATCCTGATCTCCTGAAGTCTAGTCTACAGCTGTTTCCACCAAGTTGTACTGTGCGCTGTAAGATCAAAAGAATGATAATCCTTGGGGCGCTGCTTAGCTCAGTTGGTTAGAGCGCGGTGCTCTTAACAACAAGGTTGCCGGTTCGATCCCCGCATGGGCCACTGTGAGCTGTACCCTCCACAACTAGGTTGAAACAACTACGTGACTTGGAGCTGATGAGTCCTGGAAAAACACACTACAATAATAAATGAAAGTTTGTGTGTTTTTTTTAAAAAAGGTAGGAGAATAAGATATACAGAGAACCCAGTTTAAAAACTTAAAAAAAGAAGAAGAATGATAATCCTTAAGTCAAAAATTCTAAATTAGTAACAATTATACATTTCACCTACCTGCTCTTAGATGAATTCTGACCAAATGGCAGGGGGACAGAAAAGCACACTAGCTAAGGGGCTTTGGGCTCAGACAAACTGAGGACTAAATTCAGCCTTAATATGTAGGAAATATGTGACCAAGTCACATTAGAATTCTCTGGGTAGAATTTGAGGGGGGAAAAAAAGGGAGTGGGGAGATGCTATAAGGATTAAATGAGAGAACTTCATAAATTTAGTATTATGCCTGGAACATAGCAAACTCTTAACAAATGGTAGCTGTTGTTATTAAAAGAGCTGCAAAACAAAGAGCTGACTTATTTCTGTTGCAGAGATTAGGTAGAAATAACTGCCTTTATAAATAGCATCTCCAGGAAGACTCAGAAACAGCAACAAAGAACGTGGCACTGCAGTGACACTAAAATCATGGCCAGGCTTACTGCTGGTGAAATAAAAGTCATTTTCTTTCTTTTTAAAAAGCTTCTTGCCTACTTTGAACAAAGGGAAAAACAGCAGATGCCGGTTTTAGAAAAGCAGGCTATAGTTTATAGCAGAGCTTCTCACCCTTTAATGTGCATTCACGGCCCTTGGGGTTTTTGCTAAACCGCAGACTCTGATATAGTATTTGGTAGGTCTGGGGCAGGACTGAGGTTCCTCATTCCTGACAAGCTTCCAGGTGATGAGGATGCTGCTGGCCTGGAGATCATACTTTGAATCGCAAGGGTTTACCGAGGGTTTACCACATTCAAACCACCATCACCTAACTTTGGTCCTGATACCAGTGCTTGATTTCCAAATCACAGGATTAGAGTGGTGTTGATACCATTGTAAGTCTGCTATGACACACGCATATACGTTTAAGTACTGGTGGTTTCTTAAATGCTCACTAAGCCAGTCTTTCCCGGCCAGGGCACACACTGCTTCAAAACGGTGCTGTTGTCACTCTCCTTTTCCCACACTGAAGGCACATGCAGCTGAATTGGAGTAAGAAGGGACTGTCTTGGGCAGGGCAGCCCTTTAGAGTCAGGAAATCTGATAACAACAGCCCAACTCAGTTTCACCTTAATGACGCATGCAGTGGATTACGAGGAATGGTATTACATCTGCCACCAATTTTTCACCCATTCACCTTTAGATTATCTGCCCCAACAGCGAGACCATGACACCACAACTTATCCAGGGGAAAAGGGAAGAAAAAACCACATCACCAACAGGAAGACAGAAGTGAGAACGTTTCAAGTTATATAAGAAAGAAAGGTTCCTCTTTCCGCGTTCCACCCCATTTTCTCCAGTGAATGAAATATTCTAGTCCTTGTGGGTATGACTGAAACTTAAAGCTTCCTTGGTTTTAGCAAGGGAGAAAAAGTTAGGGAATCATTAATTCATATAAAGAAGATAGGCATGTAGCCGTGAAAAGCATGGTCGGTCCGTCCTCCTTGCCACTTCTCTCACCTCCCCCTTTTAGAAAAGGGCACAAAGGCAGACTTAATGCTCAGTGGCTTCCACAGACAAATCATTAATCTTCTCCACATTACTTATCACCACAGCTAGGATAATGTTTGCTCTAATCTAACAGATTTTCATTTCAAAACCAATTGTAAAGCTCAGCAGGGTGCTATCTACAACTTTAATGAGAGCTTCTTACCCAAGACTCCGCCAACATGTGCTTGTTCAGAATTGCTGCATTTTACTGGTGGAGGTTGTTGAATGAAGCAAGGGGAAGGTTAACCAAGACACAGAATTTAAAACAGAAACTCACTTACTCCTATATCTTTTCTATTCATATAAAACACTAATAAATTGGACCCAACTGATGACAGGATTTACGTTTACATTCTGTGACACCTAAGCCAGCTCTGTGTAACTCCTTTATGGACCCTTTTACATTGCATCCTGTGGCTCCCTACAATTAATGCAGAGCAAGGGAGTAACTCTGTAAACCTGCTGACAGCTGTTTAATGGGACAGGTGAAAAGGAGTGGACACAGCCTGGCAGTGTGCTTAATGGATACACAAACACCAAAGCCGTCAGACTGAAGTGATTCTGGCAGAAAATTAACTTAGAGATACAAAACTCATTTGGTGAGAAGACCCACAGTAATCTGGACAACAGCGGACTGTACAATGGGGAAAGGGGCAAAATAAGAAGATGAGTTTTCCAAATTCCTCTTTAAGAAAGAAGCACTAAAAAATTTTTGTAACATGTCACAGTGTAGCTAGCTTTCTTGCTCTAATATATAAGCCTGCAGTTGCTTCCTTTTTGGAAAGCAAATGCTACTATTTAACTATAAATAATGCAATGAATGTCAGAGATTTGTTAATAACACTAAAGCATAATATTTTATGAGATAATCTGGAACATGTTTTAACATCAACTAATTCTACCTTATTTTTTCCCCTAGCACTGTGGTCTTCAGGTCAGAGAAAGGAGAAAACTAGTATGTGCTGGATTATAAACTGTGACGCCCTGTTATGAGAATGTATGTAACGAATGTACACATTATCCTCCAATCGCCATAACTACCCTGGAGGCAGGTACGGTTATCCATATGAGAAAACGGAGACAGACATTCCTCTGACCACCTCACAGAGCAATGAGCTAACAGAGCTATGATTTGACCACTATCTGTCTGCATCTACAGTCTGTGCCATACAGGACATCCTACCATTAAACAGCAAAGGCTATTATGAGAAAACCAAAAATGGGATTTTGATATTAATGTTCAAGATGTCTTTTATTGACAAAAATAAGACTATTTAAACATAAAAGGCAAAACCAAAAAAGCATTAGGAGAAAACATGGATTTTTTTTCTTTATAATCTCAGAGAAAGGACAGCCTTCCTGTCTAACACAAAACCCAAAAAACATAAAAGTAAGGACTGATAAATTTGACTACATAAAAAAACAAAAAACTTTCTGCATTTCGACACATGCCATAAAAAGACCAAATGACAAATAACTGGGGGAAGTATTTGCACCACATACTATAGAAAAAGGACTCATTTTCTTAACATGGAAGGGTTCCCACAAATAAAAAAGAAAAATATGGAAAGCCTAATAGAAAAATGGACAAAGGACATAAAGACACAATTCACAGAAATCTAAATCACTCTTTAAAGGTACAGAAAAATGTTCAACCACAGAATATATGAACTACAACAAAATAAATCATTTTGTAAAAAACCTAGTTTGGCAAAGATCACAAAGTTTCTCTACTGCCACAAGAGCGGACTAAATGATACCGCCCAGCACTGCTAGTGCGAGTAGAAACCGCGGCCACCTCTATGGAGAGCAATTGGGTAATGTCAAAATTAGAAGTGTACATTCCTCTGACCAATCAGTTCTACTTCTAGGACTTCATCTTACAGGTATAATCTCTCATGTGCAAAGTACCCAATGTGCATAGATAATACCTGCAACATTGTTTTAGTAAAAGCTTGGGGTAGGGGTGGGGAAAGTTAAATATGCAACAACAGAGAACAGGTTAAATAAATTATAGTATAAATGTAAAACTATGCTGGCATAAAAAAAGAATGACTCAACTTCAACTCTATTTGTACTGATCTGAAATGAGTTCCAGAACATAATGAGTGGAAAGAACCAAGTATAGTAGAACGTGTAAACATAAAAACCAAAACGAGTACCCCTAAAGGCAGGTAAACTGTGTGGGTCAGGGTCTGGAGCAGGAGCTCTATTTTTTGTGATACAGCCAGCTTTATTGAGATACAATTAACAGACAACACCGTTGTCAGTTTAAGGTGGACAACTGGAGATTTGATACATTTATAGGTTACAAAGTGACGAGCACCAAAGCATGAGCTAAGACCTCCACCTTGTCACATATCACCATTTCCCTTCCTGGTGAGAAGTTTTAGATTCACACTCTTAGCAACATTTAAGTACACAATACAGCATTATTAGCTATAATCAGTATGCCGTATATTAGATCCCCAAAACGTGTTAGTCTTGTGACTGGAAGTTTGTATCTTTTGACCAGCAGCTTCCCATCCCACCCGCACCCCAACCCCTGGTAACCACCACTCCCCTCTCTGTTTCTGAGTTTGGCTTCTTTAGAGTCCATAGGAAAGTGAGCTCACACACGATGCCTTTCTCGGTCCTACTTCACTTAGTAAGATGGAACATTTTAAAGTTTTTTATCTTCTTTTATTTCAAAATGCAAACAACTAAAATGTTTTCTTATTTGTATGACATTGAAGGAATATGTAATGCTAGTGGCTCCCTTTTATGATAAAGATTATGGATGACAAGTCTAAGAACCACTGTTAGATTATGTTTTAATTATTCAGGAGACAGGTTACAAGTGATATTACCCATCTTATTTTGAAAGTCACATATAAACATGCTAAATTCATATTCTAGTGAGATAAGTGGCTTTTCAGCTACGAGTCCACCAAGGACTGCAAAAGGGAGCTGACCCTAAAAGCCCGTGAGGGAGCAAGGGGAAGGAGGGTGAGTTAACAAGAATTGGTTTTCCAGGAACCTGGAAAGAGCACATTCTTGAGAGCAGAGGGATAGAGATGTGGGGGGGTGGGGGGAGGAGGACGAAACCCAAAACCAGACATCCAAGGATACTGACGTGAATGTTATTTTTTGTCATCTGAGAAAATATATACCTGTTTCCATAAAGGAAACAGCACAGGTAGAAAAAAACCAAACAGGCCCATATCATACCTATGACTAGGGAAGCAAAGGTGAAGGAAGTGCCTTGGAAAATAGAAATGTACGTGTAGAAATGTATGGTTCTTTTTTAATGAGAAGAGAGTGTCCCTTCTTCAGTGATACACAAATAAACACCATTATCTCCCCCTACCTTGACTTTTTAAGTACTAAATACAGAAATTCTAAAGTGTATATTCACTTTGAGAGCATCATTTACTTTGCAGTTTGGTACTCACACAATGAAAAGATAGGCTCTGCAAAAATGCCTTCAGAAAAACTATGAACAGTGGTTTAGGGGAGCTAAGCAGCTCACGCTTTCAGACTGGACTTTAACACCACTGAGCCACCTCTGGAGCACTAGGCTCCCTGGGTACACTAATGCCCAGCTTGACTACCAGCTGGAGTCACTGGGGAATGAATGCAAAGGCGGCCCCTCCCACAGAGGTTCTTCTCTTGCGCTGCAGCCCAAAGCTTCCTCTCGCCTGCCTCTCCAGGAATGGTGAGTTACCTTCTGGCCGGTGTTTCTACAAGTGATCAATCCACTGGGGGAAGCTGGATGAGGAATTGATCCTGTACTCAAAAAGCCATTCCCTCGCTCCCCATGGCTTCGGGCATCTGCCAGACACCCACACCTTTAAAATGCCTAGAACCCTTTCCCTGGTGGCCTTTTAAAATGAAATGTTATCAGATATCACTGCACTCCCACCTTCCTCTCAATTTGATGAATGTGACCAGATGGCAAGCAATGCCAGGTAAGGCAAGTTCAAGACAGTTTAAAAAAAAAAAAAAAAAAGAACAGCTCTACCTCTCTCTTCTACACACAATAAGGAAGGGCCCCTGCCTAGATGTCTGAGTCTAGCTTATGAATACAATGTTTCTAGAGATCTTTAAAGCCAGTTCTCAAAACAGTTCAAAAATATATATTAACAGTAATCCTGTATTAAAAATCAAGAAAGAAATCATCTTCATAAAAATGATATTTTTTACTCCATGGAATAGCCATTTCATCTGTTGCACTTGTATTTGTTTTAATATATTTATAGCTATTTTTATTAATAATTTTTCATTGGACAAATTTCTCAAGGATGGAGGTTTCAGTTGTTGAAAAATTACCACTGACCTACTTTCAGGGAATAGTTTCCTCTTAAAAAGCAAGGTATTCCAGAAGAAAGCAAATAACAAAGTTAACTTCAACGTTCGTTCATTATTAAGTTTGCAGGTGGAACTCAGTACAGAAACAAAACTAACGGGGTCTCGAGGTTTTGGCATGGATTTTGTATTTTAGAAACTTTTGATTACACGTTATTCAAAAAACAAGCAATAATGTGTATTTAACACACTGTCCCCACAGCACCACGAATCTCTACCTAACGGCTCCTTAAAGTAGAATTATTTTATTTAGGGGGTTAAAGGCTAAGTGTAACAACCATATAGTGAGCGCTTACTACCTGTCGCATACTTTTTTTTCTTTTTTAAATCTCACAACCCACCGCAGGAGGTAAGTTTGATAGCTTCTTTACAAAGGAGCACACTAAAGCCCAAAGTCGGAAGCTAAGTAGATAAACTGGGATTCTATCCCACTTATATTTGACTCCGAAACCTAGATTCTAGGGCAGCCGGATGGCTCAGCTGATTAAAGCGCGAGCTCTCAACAAGGTTGCCGGTTCAATTCCCGCATGGGATGGTGGGCTGCGCCCCCTGCAACTAAAGATTGAAAACAGCAATTGGACTTGGAGCTGAGCTGCACCCTCCACAACTAGATTGAAAGACAACGACTTGGAGCTGATGGGCCCTGGAGAAACACACTGTTCCTCAATAAAATTAAAAAAAAAACAAAACAAAAAAAACCCACCACCAACAACCCTAAATTCTGAGCCACTGCCTTTAGTCTCAGGATTATGTGCACGAGGTGGTCTGCTGTTCTGCATTACTGAGGTATGAGCACTGAATTTGTGGCACCCTTAAACATACTACCCCAAATGTATCTAATCATGTTTTATAAATACACAGAAAGTTACAGAGAATAACATGATAATCTGCTATTTGGCTTTGCTACTCTTAATATTTCACGGTATTTGCTTCAGTTTTAAAAAGAAATAAAACATTACAAGTCACGTCAATGTTCTGCGTGTACGCTTCCCCAGTCTCATTCTCTCTCTTTCCCAGAGGTAACCACTATCCTAAATTTGGTTTAGGATTTGCATTCCAAGGCATCTTTTTATACTATTTCTACAAGCATCCAGAAAAAGTATGATTTTTACATGGTTTCAAACTTTATATAAAGGTATCATACATATGCATCATTCGGAAACTTGCTTTTCTACTCAGCCATGTTTCTGCGATCTAGTCCGTGCTGACCATGGCATCGTGTTCCAGTGTATAAACAAACCACAATTCATTTATTCACCTGACGCTGACAGTTAGCTTGTTTGTATAATAATTTTTCCAGTAATACAAACACTGCTCCTACCTATCTCCTTTGCACAAGCATTACAGCATTTCCAGGGTACAGACTTAGAAGCAGAACTGCGAAGCCAAAAGGAAGGCTGCCTTTACCCAATGTTGCCGAATTGCTCATGAAAGCGATGTTCAATTCACACTCTCACCAACAGCAGGACCCACATATTCTCACCAACACTTGGTACTGCCAGACATTTTAATTTTTGTCAATATGAAGGCTATGAAAGAATCTCATGTTCATTTTAATTTGTATTTCCGATTAAGAGATTGAGCATGTTTGCATAATTACTAGCCACAATTTTAAAAAAAGAAACAGCACAGTTAACTAATTAAGCATCAAGGGCACAGATGTAATATAAAATGGATATAAAAGTTTTTCCTCAAAGTAAATATTCAATGTTGAATTCTAGATACTAAGAGAAACAGCAAAATATATACTCCCCTTCCCCTGAAGCCTTAAATAAAGTATAACTGTTTTCAACTATCGGTCTTAGTCATTGTATTGGTAAAAAGCAGGAAGATAAATTAAATGATCAAAGATATCTTCCAACTGAAAATGTAATTTAAAATACAGTCAAAACCCTTCTATGGGAAAAACACGTAACTCCATGTATGAATGAATAAATGAATCAATCAATGAATCAAAGACACAGCAACCAGCAAATTGCTTTGTATTTAGAAAACCTCAATAGTAATTTTCTGAATTTGCAGAACTGTACTTCCATCACCTTTAGGCACATTAGAGGAAATATATTTTGTGCCTATGAAACAGAAAAAGAGACAGAAAAAGAGCGGATGCTTAACTAGATACCACCTTTTCTGTATCCTAGAGAATAAAAGGAAATGCCTTCTCCCTTTAGAAAACAGGCCCCAGGAGGAAGAGAACTTCAGATAAATGACAGTATGAATGAAAAGAGGTGACTGAAGCCAGATGCACTCTGCTCGCCCCAGTGTTTTTAAAAATTAAAAAAAAAAAAAAATCTCTCTAAATACCTTACCAATTATAAATCTGAGTTAACTAAATCTTTTCTTTACAGAACTTAGTTTTATAATATTTTAAAAACTTTTACAGAAAAGTTGTAACACTAATAGAACAAAGAACTTCCCATACGTCCTTTTTGCCCAATTTGCTTCATCATTCATTTTTTCTCTCTGAATATTTTTTGGAACCATTTGAGAGTAAATTGAACAAACACCTCTCTTAACAGTAAATATCTAGATGTCAAGGCTGTTATTTATAAAATTTATCAAAACCCCTTACACCTGGCTTGGGAAAGGTATTTTCCCACAAAAAGCAAACTTTCAAATAGCAGGAGTTTAACTTTAGCACCTACGCATTACAGGTTAAATAGCACAGTGGTTCATAAACTTTGCTTTAGATTGGAACCATCTGAGGATCTTTAAAAACTACCTGGCTCCCCATTCCAAATACTCTGCTCTAATTGGTGTAAGGTATGACCTAGGCACTGGGATTTTTAAAACTATCCAGAGTTTTAAAATGTGCACCAAAGTTTTGAAACCTGCCTTAGGGTTCAAGCTTCTATACACCATTTGAAATACTGGTTCTAGGAAAATATGTTACAGTTTCAAGCAACTGATGAAAATAAACGGAAAATACAATCAAACTGCAAATTGAAGCAGGCAGAAGCTCTCAACACATGGTTTTAGACAAATAATGTGTGCTTCCTAGGTGCTATTCTGGGGCTGTAGGATGAATATAAAAAGGCACAGCAAAGCCAGGAAATAGGCAACACACATTAATAACCACAGCAGAAGGCAATAAGTACTATATTAAAAATATTTTAAGACTAATAGGAACACAGAATGTATTTACTTTGAAGGGTCACAGGAATGGTGAGTGATCCAGAAAAAAGTGACATTTGAGATAGTCATTAAAGGATACAGGACTTTGCTGGACAAGATTGGAGTGAAGAACATTCTGAAAAACAGCATCAGCAAACACTCTGCACCACAGAAATGTTAGAGAATGATCAGCGTTCTTTTAAAACCCCAAACAGGGGTTAAGGAAATACAGGCCTTGGTACATAAATAAATCTTGTACCGTGTTTGCCCAAAAATAAGACTTAGCCAGACAATCAGCTTTAATGAGTCTTTTGGAGCAAAAATTAATATAAGACCCGGTATTATATTATGTTATGTTATGTTATGTTATGTTATGTTATGTTATGTTATGTTATGTCATATCATACCCGGATTATATTATATTATATTATATTATAGTAAAATAAGACCTGGTCTTATATTAATTTTTGCTCCAAAAGACACATTAGAGTTGACTGTCCAGCTAGGTCTTATTTTCAGGGAAACATGGTATGTAGGAATCAATGTAACTCAAATCTGTGTTTTAAGGATTGGGCATGATATTTTCAACAGTGCCTGGTACACAGATAAAGGGAGCTTTCTGGCTTCTGAATCTTCCTCTTTATTTTCTGGCTTAAAACAAAATACAAAGTTAAATGAATAAAATTCACAAAATACAGGAAAGTATGATTATGAAAATAAAGACATCCATAATTATACTACCCACATAGGCGATGTTGATATGTTAAATAGCTTCTTACTAAAATTGTTGTCAGTCCAGATATTTTTCTCTGTAATACAAAAGAGAATTCTAGAGATGTCCTGACGACGTCCACTAAAGACAAGATCAGTTAAAGTTGCAATAAGACCATAGCAGCCACTAGAGGGTGACCAAGTCTGATGTATCCATCACCCTCCCTGACTTTCTCAGCAGCCCTTAATTGATATTCAAGTTAAGATTTCCGGACCCTAACACTTCATTACATAAAGATTAAAAATTAGTTTCAAACAGAAAGGAGAGATTCCCTCAGGCCCATGAAGTGTTAACAGTTAAGATATCAAATTTGGCTGCTCATGTATTTTACCCTATGTCTCCTACTTCTTGGGCACAAGATGCAATTTCTCCAATAGGGACGGGATGTTTGCAGCAGTATCCCACTACTGCCTGCCCAACCCCCCTTCATGTACTGTGCATATTAGGCTAAAAAAAAACTTAATTCTGAATACTTGTACAGAATTTGCCCCAAAGTACTATAATATCCCAACTATTAAATGTCAAAACTTGAGTATATCTTCTCCTTTATATTTTAAAATTTCATATTATACTTTCACCAAAAAAATTGTATGACATGAAATATAGCTATGCACCACTTAATTAACTGAGAAAAATATTAAAACCATTTTGAAGATCTACATAAGGTTTTAGTTCCCCAGAAACCTAACTGATAAGGTACAATCGCAAAGAATTATCCTAATGATACAATCATTTACAGTGTTTGATCATATTTTAAGTATAACAGATTTCTAGACAACCAAGAAAACCAATTAATATAAAATAATTGTGATGCTGATTGTGGAGAATCAAATTATGTTCTGAGAACATAAAGGTTACAAAGTAAAATGGTAACAGAATCTGAAAGGGGGAAAAAAAAACCCGCAAAAATTCATCCTATTTGGTGCTTTTAACACAAGTGCCACAAAGTACGCATTCACATCCATTAAAAACAAACCTTAAGGAAATGCAAAATAAAACCATAATGATATCACACACTCCCTGGAATGGCTAATATTTGAAAAGATTGATAATACCAAGTGTTGAGAAGGCTGTGGAGCAACTGGAACTCTCATACATTGCTGGTGGGGATGCAAAATAGTACAGCCACTTTGAAAAAGTTTGACAGTTTCTTATACTTACCATATTTTATCATACATACAACCCAGAAATGCCTCTCGTGTATTTATACAAGAAAAATTAAAGCATGTCAAATACAATGACCTATACTGTAATGTTCACAGCAGCTTAACTCAAAATAGTCCAAAACTGGAAACCATCCAAATGTCCATTAACTCAACGAATGTGGTAAATCCATACAATGAAAAGGAACAAACTACTGAAATATACGACGACATAAATCATCGCCCCAAAGTTAAAGAAGCCGGACACAAAAGACTAACTACTGTAAATTTCCACTGGTAAGACTTTTTAGAAAAAGCAAAACCATAGTGACAGAAAGGAGGTCACTGTCAGGGACCAGAGGTGAAGGAAGCGTAGGACCATGAAGAGGCATGAGGAAAAGTTTGGGGGCGATGGAAATGCTATATACATCATGATTGCGGTGGTGATTACCAGCTGTATACATTATGTCAAAACTCATCAAATTATACTCTTAAAGTCAATGAATGGCATTTTAAATAAATTATATCCCCAAAAAGCTGATGTAAAATTTCATTAAAAACCTACAAAATAAACTGATTCTAACACTTAATAGGTCAGGGCTTAATATAGCATTCAGAAGAAAAATGAAAAAGGATGGTCAAAACGAAGGCATACACATAGGGAAATAATTTTTCTCCTTTGTATCTTTTAAAGGACCCATCATGAATGTTTACAGGTTTCCACATGTAAAGATCTACATATGCAAGACATACGTACGTGTAGTAGTACTGATTTTACTACTCACCAACGGCTAAGCATTCAGTCTCTGCTGCTTATTACATTAAGTCTGGAACACGTCTCCTCATCACTGTTCTCAGTTTCACTAGCCAGCCCTAGAACCCTCAGAAACAGGCCCTGCTTTCTCAAAAACTGTGCATCCTAAACCTTAATAAAATACAAATGAGGTAATCCATTCATTCCATCTCTAGGCCTGCCCTAATTACTGGGTAAAGGAGCACAGCATGGGAAGCACCAAAATGACCTGTTTTATACCTTTGTCACAGTGTCTAAAATCTCCACCACTAGAGGCACTCTTCTGAGTGATTAAATGGTGTGAGATTTCCACAACTATCATGTTTCCCCAAAAATAAGATCTAGCCAGACAATCAGCTCTAATGCGTCTTTGGAGCAAAAATTAATATAAGACCCGGTATTATATTATATTACATTACATTACATTACATTACATTACATTACATTATATTATATTATATTATATTATATTATATTATATTATATTATATATTCTGTATCATATCATATACCATTATTATATTAGACCTGGTCTTATAGTATATTAAAATAAGACTGGCTCTTATATTAATTTTTGCTCCAAAAGCCGCATTAGAGCTGATGGTCTAGCTAGGTCTTATTTTTGGGGAAACATGGTATTATATAATAAAATACACGTATGTGGTGAAAGATCCACATTAAGTATGATCAAATCAATATAGTTTTATGGGTACAGAATTTCTTTTGGGGGAGATGAAAATGTTCTAAAATTAGACTGCAGTGATGGCTGCAAAATTCTTGTGAATATACTAAAAACTACTGAATTGTAAACTTTAAACAGGTAAATTTTATGGAATGTGGATTACATCTCAATAAAGCTGTTTTTTAAAAAACATCATTTATCATGTTAGTTTAGAACTCTGGAATCAGAAAATTTTCAATGAAGCATGAAGACACGGGTTAATAATTACTGGGAAAAAGACGGGTGTCAGAGGGAGCCTCAGTGACCAGTGGGGGAGGATACGAGGGGCAGAAGGAAGAGAGCAGGCGTTACTCAGGGCTGGGAGAATAAGCCTCTGGCAGGAGCACTGCAAGGATGCCTAAGACTCCCCACGTCTGCTTCTGAACATCTGTCCTTAATATAAATTTGTTGCTTTTCTGTAAACTACTAATGTTGTTTTTTCTTGCCCCCTTTCCAATTTCATGATTATCAAGTTTTACTTTTATTAACCACCTACTAAAGTATTTAGCTCATTTACTTCTTCATCTGTGAAACTGCCCTGATTATAAAATTAGAAGAATAATCACAGAATATAAGTCACCTTAAATAACGTAATGCCTACTTTCCTATTTTTACAGAAGATGCACAGAAAAAGTGACTTGCCTAAGGCTATGAGCTCAAAATCGCTGACTTTACATATCAGCATACATCACCTTTCTAAGTTCACAAAGGGTGTAATTATTTCTTAAAATCATGTAATCATGTACATATGTATAAAATCTTTTATACATATATGTGTTTTTTTATCTACCCTAAGAGAGCTATAAAATAGCCAAGTATGATCGTAGGCACACACAACATACTGGGGTTGTCACTCACACTCAATTCAATTGGTAAAGGAAGACTTTGCTATCAAGTTGCAGATTTTACCAGAGTGGAGCAATAAATTATAAATTCATATTCTGTCAGGGCTCTGAAACAATCACAGACTATATTAGATATGTAAAGCACAGCCCTACGGGACATCTATCTTCAAATGTGACCTTGCAATTAAGCATTCACCAGCTATCTTTCATATTCTGCATACAAAGTATTGAGAAATATTCACCTAAATGAACAAACTAAAACAGAAAAGTTAGAGCTTTTCACAATCTGCCATTACTACATTCCCACTGAAGCTCTAACAAGGCATGAAAAGACTATAACAACTGCAGATGAAAGTAAAAAGCACACCACTGAACCTGAATTAAACTAATCAAAACTATGTATGCTATTGGATATAAACTTTCAAAATCTAGTTATAGTCCTGTACTGAGGCTTTGGGCTAAAGGTCAGCTTGTATCATTATGGTCAGTTACCTGACAGAAATGAAACAAAGTCACACTGTTTTTCTACAACATCCTCTTCCTAAATATTCTCATATGCCCTTCGACTGGCCTTTAAAAGTGAGCAACAGTCTTTGTGTTAGTAATGGACAAGGTCCTCAAGAAGCTTAGTGTCGTCTTCAGGAAGCTTAAATTTTAACTAACAGTGAAACCATCGGTGGGGTAGAGATGGATAAAGAGGAAAAAAGGGGGAGACGGAGAGAGGGACAAACAGGGAAGGAGGGAGGAGCTCCCCACTGCTACCCACATCCAAAAAGAGCAACGTCCTCTTGCTCAAAATGTTCAATGTAAACAGAGCCCTGAAAATGGCTGGGATGGAGGGCGGTTAGGGGTGGAACAGATAACTTCTAAGGTTAGAAAATTCCATTGTCTGTTACTGTGTAGTCCCAAAACTGTGACGTAAATTTCTTCCTGCTGAAAAAACATTCCTCTATTTGCAATTTCACCTGTTTTCCTAAATATAAAACTAAGCCTGAAAAGATAAAACTTTAAAAACAGCTTCCAATTCCTTTATATATACCAATTTATATCTAATTGAGAAGCTAACTGTAAGTCATATTATGATTAATGTCTGTCTCAAGGCCTCTCTGTACTACACTTTGAGGCTAGTCTTAGTTTCTATTTTAAACAACCTATTTCCTCTAATAACCCTTATTTTGGAACATTCATTAATTAGGTAAGGCAAAGGCTACATGAAAATTACCTACTTGAAACCCTTGCTTTCAGAAAGCTCCTCTAAATCAGTATCTAAGTTTACTATGCATGTGAATCACCTGGGGATCTTGTTAAAATGAAGGTTCTGATTCAGCAGATCCAGGGTGGGGCCTGGGATTCTGCATTTCCAGCAGCTCCCAAATACTAACATAGCCACTCCCTGGATTATACTTGTAATAAGTAACAAAGCCCTAAATCATACTTCAAGATTTTAAGGTGTCTATTCCACGATCTCAAGAGAATTGTTATTTGTGAATACAGTAATTCAACACAGCAATGTACACCAATGTACGTCACCTTTGTGAGCACCTAATGAAACTGATTTGAGTTGCTTTCCCAGCGTTTTTAAATAGCTGCTGAACCCAAAATTAATTAAAAATATTATTCTGTAGCAGTGCTGCTTACTACTGGGCAAGCATTAACTTTGAGCTGCAATAGGCTAACATCATAGTTTATACTTTTAAATTGGTACAGTATTGTTCAAATTATGAACACCTGATTAGTAATTCCTAAATCCTAGGCCATGGACCAGGTGATGACATTTTTCACAGTTAAATGAGAAGAATAAGGACAGTATCAGTTTTTCATAAAGGTAAATATATGCTAAATTGTTATATGTTTGTTATAATTTATTTGTAACTATGTTGATTTTCTTTTTTAAATGTCCAGCTGAATGAAATAAAAGTTGGCAATCCTATGTTGGTCACTTTCCCGTCTTTCTTTTTAACAACTTAATATGATCCAAAGTCTGAGAACCACCAAATTCAAAGAACTTCTCCATAGCTCTCACTTCTATGGGCACTGGGGGTGCTGGACTCGTGTGCACGCGCGCGCGTGCAATAAGAATCACTTGTGGCATTTTTTAATCCTCCTCTCCAATCCCCAGGTTGTGACTGTATTGACTAATGGAACTGTGTCGACTCTCAGGTGAGTCTGGGTTGGGGGAAGGGTGGTTTAAGTTATTTAGACACAGAAGGTGAGGCAATGCCTAAGGTCCTTGGAACTCTGACAGCCTCTGATTTCAGGGAATCTATACCTCTTGTTCCGCTCTTCTTTCTGAACAATCCAGAGGTGACAAAATCATAAGTCAAAAAAAATCTCATCCTCTGCTTTGCAGGCTGAGCACATGTCAGTATTATGCAGAAGTTTTGTTTTTCCTGAAGATGAACATGTGGATGAGTTTTGTACCTGTGTTATTCATAACAGAAAGAAGCTGTTGTAGCTGGGTGCTAGCAAGTTACTTTGCGTTAAAAGCACTGAATGAGGACAAAGCATCCAGAACAGCAGAGTTCCTGAAGAAGGCCAAAACTTGTATTTAATTTTAAAAGGACAGCCTCTAAGTAGGCAAATTTCACATATTCTGTATAAGACAATTAGAATTGTTTATAGTGTGACATACAATTCATGTGAAATTTTTTACCATCCCACATTCTATTACATTAAATGTAGAGACACACAAGAGCTGGCCTATTTAACTTACATGTTCTGTTATTAAACATTACCTCGTCCATTAAACTCACCTTCTCGCCCAACTCCTTCACCCACAAGACTGTATGTATAAATTGTATACTATGTGTCATCATGGGACGATGACGATCTCTCGCTGAGGTATGATGCATGCTGAAGCTGTCACTCAGAAGCAGAAGTGAGACTCAGTGCCACTCCACAGAGAGGACAGTTGCTGAGCTACGTAGCTCGCTTGGCCTTCATCTGCATCCAGTTAGCACACGATGAGAAGACTCTTTTGGCTCAACGATCTGTGATTACCTAATTAATAACTTTTTAAAGGGATTTCAAAGGACCAGAATTACGGGCTTATTAAGTCTGCCAAATGTCCATATATGAGGTGTGATTAAAAAAAAAAAATACAGTGACTGCTTAAAAAAAAATTCATTACAGTAAAAGACACATTGCCATTAATCCCCTTCAAAATCCTCCCCCTTGCTTTGAACACACTTATCCCATCATTCTTGCCACTTTCTGAAGCAATTCTGGAAGTCCTCTTTTGTGAGTGTCTTTAGCTGTGCTGTCGTGGCTGCCTCGATGTCCTGAATCATTTTGACTTTGGGGAAGAGCCTGAAGTCGCATGGTGCCAGAGGGGGATTAATGGCAATATGTCTTTTACTGTAATAATTTATTTTATTTAAACATTTACCATATTGTTTGATCACACCTCGTTATGTGCTCATGTCCCCTGAACTGTACACTCAGTTTAGTGTAGACTGCTAATACCCAAGTAGTCTATTTTACCTAACACATGGCAAAAAAACTACAAAACCACAGAAATATTCTGAATCCTGTCCTGTTCTAGAAACCTGATTAAATTAAGATTTTTTCCAGTTGTAATATCCTCCTCTTGGCAGGCTATACATTATTAACTATACAGAATATATTAACTGTAGAATAATTAAAAATATTTTTTTAAATCCATCATTATAAGAAAAGTGATTATTTGATTTAATGTGTTCATATTCTTGTACAACATTATGTAAATGGAAATCTATTTGTCAAAGGAAACAAATTACTGTTTCCAATGGTGTTTTGAAAAAGATAGCTCTGTCAACACTGTTTTCTACTTCTTACAATAAATAATTCCACTACATATGCTAAAAATACACATAATCACAACTTACTTAGAATCAAGTAACGAAGTGCCCAGTTCTTACTGGATTCTATACATACCCCTGAAATGGCCTCAGCTTTAAGAAGCCTCATCACAAAGCAGAGCCCCAAGCATTAGACTTAATCAAACTGGTACTAGCCTGTTAAAATCTAGAATACAGCTTTGACTCCAGTGACTTGGTTATAATTATCCTTTCAGAAATCTATCTTAGATACTTTTGTCTAAAAAAGGATATAAGAGTACAAAACCTTCCTTTCCTCTCTCCCTCTTGTTGTCTCTGTCTCTGTTTCTGTCTCTGTCTCACCCCCACCCAACACAAAAGGACCAGGAGAAGCACATACTTTTGAGACTAAAGGAAAAAAACAGAATCAATGTAGTATGGAAAAAAAAAAGAGTAACTGTCACAGTCCTGAATCTGCAACTTCCTAGCTAGGTGAGACAAATTTCAGTTTCATTAATTCTAAAATAAAAGTGTAGAAATTAGTTTCACAAATACTTTGAAACTGCTGGATTCCCCCCCTTCCCAATCAGAAAATGGGCTTGTGACAGACAATACCATGGCCCTGAATTCTTTAAATACTATTTTCAAAATGTTTTCATATACATATCATTTTATTCTTACACAAACTGTCTTTCAGAGTGGTTAAATGACTTGCCCAACAGCCCAAAACTAAGAGAAGGACGGAGACTTGTGAATCTTTTTTAAGAGCTCCTTCTACTACACTACATGATTCTGATCTAGAAAAGTTGGGTGCTATTAAAAGTATATTTCTGGCAATCAACTGTTAGGTCTTATTGGAAATGTAATAATACATACCTAGACTCATTTTATATACTGACACTATAAAGAAATTAAGGTTTGATTGCAAGGAATTATCCTTAGAAACCATCTGTCAATGTCTGCCATCCATTGGTAAAGATATTAAACCCTGTCTTTGAGACTTCAGCACTAGTTTTCAAAAGATGCTTAGACAGATCTATCCAGTGAGAGTAGATATATAGAATATTTCCTAACAGAGCCCAAAATAAAACTGTCCTATGTGGAGCTCCTGGGGTTTGAAATGGCACTAAAGAAATTTACCAAAGATTCTCTGCAAATGTGCTGGGCAGACTCTCATTTTCGATTTTCCTCATGTAAAAATTTCAAAGCCACTGCTCTTTCTGATTATCTCATTGAAGACTGTCCATCTCGTCTTGTTACAGGTTGAGCATTTCACTATCCACATAGACTTCCACTAATTTGTGATGCCAAGAAAATCACCAAGTTTCAGAGCTAGAAGGGATCACAATGATTTTCTAGTCCAAGACTTGTATTTTACAGACACCAGGGAAGCCTTTGCTGATTACTGACTGCGCCCCTCTAAACAACTGCCACCCAGTCTGTTTCTGCCATTTTTCCAGTCTGGCATACCTTTACCACAACATGCTGATGTGTTTTGCAGCTAGAAATTTAATGGGACAAAAGTTTTAAATGGTTAAAAATAAAGGTTGAGAATTATCTCTGGATCTCATTTTTCCCATACCATTCTTATTCTACAATAACATCATGTGTTGGGTTACAAAGTCAAGTTTGAAGGTTATTAAATTTTATGTGTTGCACATTCAAATATTCAAAATTTAGAATTATAGGATCAAAAGTACAAATGAAACATTTGTTACATTTTGTTTGTTCATTTCCATCTGAATGACCAGCTATTTATTCTTGTCAAAAATAAATAATAGTGTGTTGCCTTTATCAGGATACTGCTGCCTAAAGCAACTCTAAAAAATGTAAAAAAAAAAAAGAATGTTGGGGGTGAGGGGAGGAAAAGGAAAGGAATCCCAGAGGAAAAACACTGATCACATCTCCAGGGCAGGCAATATAACGCTAAAAGCTAAAGTGTTGGCTATCCGGTTCCCCCCCCCCCCCCCCCGCCACTCTGCTAAGATTCTACCAACTTCAAAATACACACGTTTTCTATAACCACAAGATCTCAAACTGAATATATCCAAGTTTGAGGATATGAACTTGAAGCCCCTGCCCTAGCCGCTCCAAATTTTTAAAATGCAGTACTCCGAAATTCCTCCTTTGCAAAACCTAGAGAGCTGACCTCAGAAATCTGAATGATGAGCCCTGGTCATACTCTGGTCTGACACTAAACATAAAAAAAATTAACGAGGACGGCTGAGAGGAAGAAAAAGTGAGTTGCCACTCAATATTAGAGCCCTAAAGAAAAAGTAAATCAGTGTTTTCCTTCAGAATACCGAAGCTGGCTGGGTTACTGAGAACCGCAGTATCGGGACTGAGGGCGCCCTGAGGGCAGAAGGAAAAGCGATACAAACAGGAACCTTCAGATTCCGCATAGCTTCTAACAGTACAAGTTCACTTACTCCAATTTCATTAATCCCATTTATAAGCAAATACAATATCAAAGATGTCTAAATAATCATAAAGTAAAATACAGCATATGATTCAGAGCTAGATTCTAAGCTTCCCAAGGCTACCATCTCTGTACTGCTAATGTCTTCACAGAGCTGGGCAAGTGTTTCCTGTTGAACCAAGCCTAGTTTATACTTACACGGCTTATCTAACACATGGGCACCTACTGACGGTACTAGATTTTGTAGAAAATCACATCTCTTTTTTGAATATTCTACAACTCAGTCTCTTTATTAAGTTGGACAAAACTTCTGGGGCTTCCTTTATTTAAAATGTTCACATTTGATTGTATTTTCACCAGTAAAAACATATACACCCATCTGGTAATACAATACTCCAATTTTTCCTTGTCTGGTAATTAGAGATGAAGATCTTGCTAAGAAAAGAAGAAAGGGTACTTTTTACTGAACAACTACTATGTGTTTGTTATCTGCTAGGCACTGCGTCAGACAGTCCAGTAGCTCACCTTCTAGTATGTTAAATATAGTTCATCAGTCAGATATAAGGGACTTCCTTTGATTGCTGAGCAATTTGATCTTTGAATTAGTTTTGTTTTCATGTTAATGTCAATGATTTCAATGGAGAAAGAAATATTGGAAACCCAGTACAATTTTAGCCACTTTAAATCAAATCTAAACTGAAGATTCAAAGCTGATAGATCTTGAGCCCTAAAATTTCCGTAAGTTTGGGAACTATTCTTACCTGCATTTCCAATAATGAGAAAACTAAACCATAAACAATAATCAGAGAATCAAGCATAAAGGTAGCAAGCAATTTGTTAAACTCTGCGTTCACTTAATATATCAACATTTAGACTAAAAGGGTTAAGAAGTCAGGCCAATAGCCTCAACTCATTTCTTTTGTGTGCAACTAGTTTTTAATTCCCGGGGAAAAAGAAGTTACCTTTACTTTTATTCCTCGGACCTTCTTGACAGAACTTATTGGAAGGTATGGTAATGTACAAATACATATTTATTCGTGCTCTAAAAAAAAGTTTCCAATACTAGATAAATCAGACATCTCGCTACACCACTTACAGCGTGCACATTTAGGATGCTTACCTATGACCACTGGATGCATTAATGGCTTAAAAAAGAACAAGTGCTAATAGCAAGCCTGTATTTTTATGGCATACAAAGTATTGCTATACTCTCTAAAATCTGGAGCTCTGAACCTCTGGCCAAAAGCACACTAAAAGATAAGATTCTAATATAGTTTATGTTGCTTTGCTCCGTGGGAAGATCCCATGAACACAAAATAAATCAAACAGGAAAGAACACCAGGATGAAGATCATTTATAACAGAACACAGACTGTCTCACAAAAGACATTTCCATCAGCCCTTTAGTTCTCAGACCTAACTATAGTTTCAGGGACGCTCTATACCTTCTAAATGTCAGACATTAGTAGAAATGGACTCGTGAAGAGGGCATAGTGAACCAGTTTCAGAAAAACTGAATTTTGTTTCTAGAGGATTAAGGATATTATTCAACTTGGAAGTCGGTACTATCCTCTCCAGATCAAGAGAGTATGATTTATTTAAGCAGAATGGATACAGATGAGTCAGAGTTCTTTCCACACTAAGGCTCAGAGTTTATTTTGGAGATTAAAAATTCTCCCTTGGAAAAGGATAGGTATCCTTGCATTTCTAAATTACCCTGCATCTTCAATGTTCTTCTTTGAGTGTAATAGAGCAAACTTTAAGTTTTATCCAATGCATCAGAGGAAGATTCAGGGTCTACAATTTTTTCATTTATGAATACTTCTACTGATGTATAAAAAGAAAGAATTATTAAGAAAAGTAGAACACAAGTCATGATCTGTGGACTTTTTACCTTCTCATAAACTTCTGTGGAGGGCATGGGAACACCAGTTTGTATTTCTCAATTTCAGAATTAGATGAAAAAGATTTTGTAGTTAATTAATAGAAGCCCCAAGTGATAAACATGAGAATCAGGACCGTTCTCATATTGGAACCTCTAGGGTCATCACAGGAAGCTTTTTGGTTTCTCTGAATTTGCTTTTATTAAAAAAAAAAAAAAAAAAAAATTCCATCAGGGCATAAATACAAGCAATTCTAGCTGTGTGCCACTAAGAAGTATTTCTTTAATATTTTATTCTTACAGTTTTAGATTTACTGAAAAGCTGTTAAGATGGCACAGAGTGTTCCTATCTCCCCAAACCTAACTTCCCCTCTTATTAACATCTTACACTGGTACAGCCTATTTGTTACAATTAATGAACCAACATAGAGATACCCTATTAACTGAAGTCCATGCCTTGTTCATATTTCCTCGCTTTTTACAAATTCCCTTTTGTGTTCCAGAATCCCATCCAGGATACCACATTACATTTAGTTGTCATGTCTCCTTAGGTTCCTCTTAACTCTGACAGTTTTCAGACTTTCCTTGCTTCTCATGACCTTGACAGTTATGAAGAGTGCTCCTGGTCAGGGAGCTTGCAGACCATCCATCAGTTTGGGTTTGTCTGATGTTTTTCTCATAGTTAGAATGGGTTTATGAGTTTGGGGGATGAAGACCACAGAGGTGAAGTGCCATTCTCATCAAGTCATTTCAGAGGTACATGCTATCAGCATGAATTGCCACTGTTGACGTTAACTTGTTCACCTGGCTGAGGGAGTGCTTGTCAGGTATCTCCACGTTAAGTTACTCTGTCCCCCCCTTTCCCTTTGAAAGGAAGTCACTGCCCACAACCTACACTTACAGGGTAGAAACTTAGGCTCCCCCGTTCCTTGAGGGAGGAGCATCTATATAAATCATCTGAATTCTTCTGCACAGCAAATCTGCCTCTCTCCCACTTTTATTTAATAAATCTCTAATTCTATCAGTATGGACTCATGGGTATTTATACTTTGGGTTATAATCCGTTACTACTTACTTTTGTTACTCAAATTGTTCCAGCTTCAGCTACCGAGAGCTGTTTTTAATTGACTCCTATGTCCCCTCTGACATACTCCCATCATCGTGGCGTTTTGTTTTTAAAGCACTTCCTTTATTTTCTGGCATTACAATACGCTCTATGCTCATCCTGTACATTTCCTGCCCCAGTCCCAGAACTGGCTGTTTCTCCAAGAGCCCTGGTTCCTTTCACTGGAGAATGGCGTTAACAACCAAGATGTGGGTGCTAGGTGTGCTCACTGCTCCTGGGATGTCATTGCTTATAGGTCTTCTCAGCTGACAGAGCAAGGAAATATGTGGGTGTGTACCAACCTACGTATACATATTTCTACAAATACTTCTATACGTAACCACCTGTATCTGTAATAAGCTAAACCTGAGTTCTTACTGATGTCTCCAACTATAATCCATTACCATAGATCATTCTAGAACCTCCTCCCCTTGCTTATATGTAATCTCCCATTTGGACAGTGAATAGAAACCTGGCTTCAACCAGCCACCATCGATTCACTTAATTGTTCATTTCCAGTATACATGCATAGCAGCTTCAGAATCCTTACCCTGCATCCCCTGCAGAAAACAACTTTATCAACTAGAGTGGAGTACTTATGTGCAGGTTTTCTGCCTTTAGTCGTACAGACGCTACCTGTTCCCAAAGTTACTTAGGTCAGCACCTTTCTCTCCTACCCCTTCAGTGAGGTTGTTTCAAACACTTGTATTATAGTAAATCTGTTTTGTCACATTTTGTAATCCATCCTGGGATCGCCCAATCTCCCAATGATCTTTTAACACTATACATCTAAACATGAAGGTTCATTCTTTGCACTGTAAAGTTCTATGTGTATTGACAAATGCATCGTGTCACATGCCCACAATTTTACTCTCAGACAGAACAGTTTCATTGCCTTAAAACTTGCCACGTGCTTTGCCTGCTCAGCCCACCTTCTCTCCTCCCAAATCTTTGGCAACCACTAACCTGCATACCATCACTTCAGTTTCCATTTTCTAAAACATCACACAATTGAAATCATATGGAATGTAGCCTTTTCAGACCAGGGTCTTTCACTCAGCAATATGCATTTAAGATTCATCCATGTATTCTTGTGGCTTCCTAATTCTTTTTATTGTGGAGTAATATTCCTCTGTATGGATGTACCAGTTGTTTATTCATTCACCTACTGAAGAACCTCTCTGTTGCTTCCAGGTTTGGAAGACCATAATGAAGCTATTACAAACACCCTGTGCAGATTTTTGTGTGAGGTTTTTCCCTTCTCAAAGGAGGTTTCAACATAGCAGTTAACATCCTGTCTTCTTCCTGAGCAACCTTCCAATTCTGCTGACCATCCACGGAAGCTGCCAAATCTCTTCCCACCAACTTTGTACACCTGCCCAAGCAGCATCAGGTTACCTAGTACAATTTTCACTGCCTATCTCCTAGCCACTGTTTTCAAAGCTCACCCATGAATTTACCTCACCTGAAGAAACATTTCCTAAGGGCCTATTACCGTGTTTCCCCGAAAATAAGACCTAACGGGAAAATAAGCCCGAGCATGATTTTTCAGGATGACATCCCCTGAACATAAGCCCTAATGTGTCTTTTGGAGCAAAACTTATTATAAGACCCAGTCTTATTTTCGGGGAAACACGGTATGTGCCAGGCCTTGTACTAGGACTCAAAGGATGAGTGAAACAGTGGTCGTGTCACTCAATGGGGGGCGCGGGGGGGTGGGGAGAGAGAGACAAGCCCCACAGGCGTGCCCCGTGCTTCCGTCCCCGCAGCGGCTGTCTTCACCTCAAGTCGGTGCTGGCTTGGGGCTCCTTAGGGACAGGAACTCCCGTGTGTTTTCATTTAAGTCTCTCCTCTTCTCCTGCCACCAGACGGCTGAGCTGGCAAACTTCCTAACTGTCTGACAGGTAGGATATAAACCCACTGTTATCACTGTCAACAGGCATTCCTGAACCTTCTCCTAGCAATGCAATGCCATTCATCCCTCCATCCCTGTTTTTCTTATAGGGCTTAGAATTATATACCAGTTCTGTTCCTGAAAACATGAAACCTAAAAGCCTATGCCACAGGATGACAAAACTGAAATGCTAGAACACTGTTAATTTAATATTGCCTGTATTCTGCAATTCTTACTTTTCCCCATGGAAATAAGAAAATAGTGTAAATAAATTAACCTCTTTCCATAGTTTATATGCAAAACAACTGGATAATGCAAAATGACTTTATAAGGAATATAACATTTTATTTTGCAAATTTATTTCTCCCTGCCTAATTAACATAATAAAGGTATTGCTAGATACAAACTTAATATACAAGGTTCAAGAGTATACTTGACCCACTTCTGGGAATTTATCCTATAAAAATAATTCAACAGAAGAAAAATATTCGATGCAGAAAAATGTTCATTACTACATTATGTATAATAATGAAAAACTGAAAACCACCAGAACACAATCTTTAAGGAGGGAAATGGATGAGCAAATGTGGATAAATTACGTCAATGTCATAGTATGTAACAATACAAAATAATTTTTAGGAAAGATAATGTGAAATGGCTGATACAATTACAAAGAAATAGAATATAAGATCACAAATACACATTATAAAAATATGCATATATGGAGAGAATGAAAGGAAATATACAGAAAACAATTTAGGTGATTAAATTAACCGTTTTTCCTTAAGACGTTTCTTTTACAAGTTTGAAGAAAAAAATATTTATTTTTTTACAAGGTTGAAGAAAAAAGTAGATTAAGATTTGAAGGTTCTTCTAAATCATAATTGAATAGAAAAACAAACAAACCCAAAAACCTGTAGGGGTTGGATAACTGACCCCAAGAAAGGAAAGGAGTGAAAACATCTGACTGCCTGGTTTGAATTCAGGCTCTGCCAGCTATTAGCTTTGTAATGTGGGACAGTTACTAATCTTTAAAAGTCCTCCTATTAAATTTATTCTTAAAGTTCTGTGGTAATGAAAAAAAAAGTAAGCGTGTAACAAGTGCATGATAAATGTAAATGGTTATTATTCCATTCATGTATGTGTTGATCAGATAATAAAGTGTTGAAAAGAAATACTGTGAAGACCAGCAATAAAATCTTTAAGCAGCACATATTTTGTGTTGATTATATGCCTGGTGTTGGCAAGGCTACAGCTTTTGAAAATATGTTCTTAAATTTTTTTCTGTAAGAGAAGAGATCCATTGTTTAAATTTTTTACTTAGAATAATTTATTTGTTAGTATTCTACAAAAATTACCTACTGATGTTTTGATTTTTCAAACACATTTTTACTCACTTTACTGTTAGTTTTGTTTTAGTTTCTGGACTCATTAAAAGGCTTTCCAAAAAATAAAATTTCATTCAAGGAAGAGGCTCTGCTTCACTCATTTTTGTATTTCCAGGCACAGTACACACAACATATACAGTCAACATTCAATGAATATTTATTGACTGAACTCTTTAACTATTTTTATTCCCACTGCAGAATTAAATTATGCAACAATCTGGCTATAGTTACCACTGCACGTTCCTAATGCAATTTTCCAAAAGGGAATTTCTATTGTATTCTAGAATCTTTCATTAATAGAAACCCAGAAACACTGTACACCAAAAACCGACAGAATGGGGCTACTTGTAACAGAATTCACTGCACTCATAACATACCTGAGGTTGCTAAAGGCAACTCAAGTTGAGAATTTAATGCTTGAAGACAGTAACTTCTCCTAAAACCCTTGCCTCTACAATTGCAAATGAGACTGATACCCAAGATGGAAATTTCCTTCACCTTAAGAAAGCTGAGAGAAATAAATTTCTACTAAGTAGATCACTTAAAAAGGAGGGAAAAATCTGATAAATCGGATCTGCCAGGAGTCAATCGCTGCCGTTCTGTCCTTGACACAGCGCACTGTGTCAACAGAACTAATATCCTCACACAGGTGTCTCCAGCATTATGTCACCTTCCGGTTTCTACCCTAGCCTTTTACTCTCTCATTCATTCACTGTCACATTAAAGGGAACTCTTCAACGCCTACACCACAGCCAGCGACAAAGGCAGTTAGACCGGCTGCATCAGCTGGAGACAACATCCTAGAACACAATCATTAGGCGCACCCCTCCTCTCTGAGACAGGGAGCTTTGGGGCTGATCACTACTGTCCATCAATCTACTTGGGGTGCATGCCTGAAGTCCAACCATTCATGATGAATGCTAACAAGGCACAGAAAAGCACCTGCAAAAATCTGGCCCCACGCCCTTGGTAAATCTTCATTGTTTCAAATTACTCCAGTGAGCCACAAGATGTAACAAACTGCTTAATCCAGACTGATTTGTAACTAAGCAGCTGTGCTTTACTGATGGAAATTGGAAGGTACTAGTTACAAATCACATATTTATGTTATAAAGGCATCAACATTGTATTTGATAAATATAGACACCCTGAAGAAGTAAAGAAGTACCCTACACCCTGCCAAGCACACAATGTCAAAACAATGAAAAATGTTAAGACTCCGGCTCAAAATTAGTCATTCTACTGCTAGGGAAGTGACGGCAGGCAATTTCTGTGGGAAAAGTAATGTCTGAGCTTGGAATAAGCAGTCTCTCTCTATCGGAGAAGTGGACACTTAAGAACTGCTTCAGCCTGCTCATAAATATTCCCATTCACTCAGAGAGACACCAGGTGGTCTATCTAATCTGATTCTGAGTAGAAGGCAACGTAAGAGAAATAAATTCAAAGAAAGAATGAGTGTTTCCTCACTTCCCTGGTCCAATATGGGAAGTAAGCCACCTGTCCTCTGAACACACTGTAGGACTTTTCCTCTAGTGACTCATCTTTGGGATCCTGACATTATAATCGTTATACTCGTACAATTATCATTTTTTCTAAAAGAAGCCAACACACACACATACACCTTACACTTGTTCTTTAAACCACAAACACACAATTCTAGTTAAGTAAATATAAAAATGCAAAAAGTTAGAAATCAAATTATCTCACTGGTTCTATGATATTCCCTGTTTAAGTAGTAGATCAATGATTTCTCTTTACTGGTGACACCCAAATCATTATCACTTTCCTCTCAGCAGCAAAAGATGCTAAGTTAAATCGCGATGCATGATGGGCAGCACAGATACAAAATTCTTTCTCCTTCTAAGCACAGAAATGCTGCCTAGAAAAACAAATTCAGAAGAGAGGCCTTCAAGGGGGAATGAATTTAAAAGCCTGGTCTAAGAAACAACACAGTTCCCAAACCTTATTACATTAAGTCAAAGAAAAGCCCCAATCAATTTAAAGAAAGCCAGTCAGCAAGAGTAGAAGATTTTCAAAGAATGCAAATCATATTGCCCATTTATAAATTTAAATGATTTATCAAACGTGATTTATCACCATGGGCAAGGAAATCTTAACATTTCATTTGTTTATCTTCAAATGGGTTAAGTGTGAAAAGAATGCGGAATGAATATAAAAAGTTTAATAACCACAAATCTTTTTTTCTATTAGGATTTCATTATGATGCTTACAATATGGAAAAGCTAAAAGATTGAGAACAACCTTTGAAAAATATGAAACTCCAAAAGAGGATCTGTAAAGAACAAAAAAACAAATATTAGATTGATACTTACAGAATACAAAAGCACATCAATATGCCTTTAAAATACAGTACTATCCAACAAAATAGGGGCATGTGAAAAAATTTCCCCTAATTAAGATAACAGCATTGTAATAATCAGATATACATAGTATACCCTAGCAAAACCCTAGCAAAAACATTGATGCAGTGGTTGTTTGAAAAAGGTGTCTTTACTCTGTCAAAAACTAACTAAAAATCCTAAGGGGATAAGACCCTCCAGAGACACACAGAAGGGAAATGCCTCTCCCTTGAGTGGAGAGGCTACATTCTAGAAACCAATGATAATACGTGCTTTTAAGAATCAGGGCTATTCCTTACACCCCTGGAGGTTTCCAGAGCCACTTTTCCAGTGAAAAATGCTCAAGCCTGCAGAATTTACAGGAGACCGTTCAAAGGATACTAGGTTCTAACGTGGCACAATATCCTGGGTGGAAACTGACTCCCAGAAATACAAATTCTTATCTCTGATCTCTTAAAAGACAGAAAAGCCTAGATCCAGTTCAAACACATCGGCCATACCTAGGGTCATTCTTCCTGCATCAAGTGAAACAAGCTTCTCTTCCATGTCTGTAACTAATCAGACCAAGACCAGAAGCCGCAGCGAGGCCAGGCGTAACAGAGGTGGCCGAGAAGGCAGGTAAAAGGGGAGCACTGGTTAGACTGGCACTGTTTAAAATGGTTACCATTGGCCACGTGTGGCTATTAAGTGCTTGAAACTTGATTAGTAGTTTGAATTGAGATGTGGTATAAATATAAAATACACACCAAATTTCAAAGACTTATGAAGACTGTA
Organism: Rhinolophus sinicus; assembly: GCF_036562045.2. Lineage (NCBI taxonomy): Eukaryota > Metazoa > Chordata > Mammalia > Chiroptera > Rhinolophidae > Rhinolophus > Rhinolophus sinicus. Next base: position 87,220,486 of record NC_133755.1, read on the forward strand.
AAATACCTCTTTAATAATTTAATATTGGTTATATATTAAAATATTTCATATACACTGGCTTAAAATGATTTAATTTTACCTTTTTGTTTTGTTTTGCTTACTTTTTAAATATGGTTACTGGAAATTTTAAAATTATATGCTTTTCATATATGTTCTTATTGAACAGCACTGACACTATGACCAAAAAGAGAGCCTGATAAAAACAGCGGCAACTTTGTTTATTTATTAGGGGCATTTACCATGTCTCGAGTATGCAGTTTGTGGGATTGGGAGTGTAGACCAAGAAAAGAAAAACTTCCCCAAATCACAGAGCTAATAAATACCGCAACAAGCACGTGAACGCAAACCTTCCCTTTCGTTCCAGAACTGAAGCCCAGAACCCCTAGGCCAGCAGTTCTCAAAGGACTGTCCCAAGACCATCAGCATCACCTGAGAACTTGCTAGAAATGAAACTGGTACCAGAACTAGAGAATCCAAATCTGGAGGTGGGGTACAGCAGTCTGTATTGTAGCTAGCCCTCCAGATGGTGCTGATTCAGCCCCAAAGTCTGACAGCCATTTCCCTGCGCTCTACAGGTAACAGCCAACCAAACCCTCTCAAAGAAGAGTAACTACGAGAAGTCTGAGAAAAGGCCAGTCCCTGTTCTCGGATCCTCTGCTGCTGAGACCTGCTCTACCGGATAAGCGGAGGCTCGACGGCTGCATCCTGAGCCTGACTTTCCAGAGCATCCATCCCTTCGACAAGCCCACCGTCCAGGGCAGCAGCCCATTTCATTTAACTTCTAGAGGGATTAAAGATTTCAAAGCAAATAAAATCATGAAAGTACTAACAAACAATACAGTTTTTTAGTGATGTTAAGGTGCCAGCCTAAGTATGAACCAAACCCTGACACTATAAATGATAAATTCAATAAAACAAGAAAAAAACCTGAATTGAACAAAAACACCATGAACAAAGTTTAAAAACAGAAACAACTGGGGCAGGGTGATTTTTGCAACAAATATCACAAAGGGCTAATTGCTTAATTTATAAAAAGGATCCTTACAAATCAAAAGAAAAAGAACCACCCAAGAGAAAAATGCCTCTCCAAATTAATTAAAATAGATGGGTCACAATAAAGGAAATGCAAATGCTCAATTTCACTCATAGTAAGGGAAATGAAAATTAAAAAGATTTTTTCACTTTTCATACTGCAAAGGTAAAAGGGCTTGAAAACATGTCTAAAGGTAAGCTTCTAATCCTCTTGCTCCACCCCCATGCCTGCTGCAATCAGTGTGTGGTATTCCATTCAGGAATTGCTGAGGCCAAACATCTTACTATTACACTTGATTTAATCTGACTCTCGGTTTCTCTCTCCCCCCTTCCCACATCCCCCACATCTCATCTGCCAGCAATGCTGCCGACTCCACCTTCACAACAGATTCCAAATTTAACTAGTTTTCATCACTCTCACTGTCATCACTCTGTGAGCCATGAGGAACTCTCCCCTGGATTACGATAACCTCCTAACTGCCCTTGCTCCTGTCCTCCCGTCTTAGCACAAAAGAATCATTCTAGCTGCTAAAAAACTCATCTATCAGATGATATCACCACTCTGCTCAAAACCCTTCAATGGATTTCCAACTCATTCCGTAAAAGCTCAAGTCTTTACCATGATACACAGGCCCTGACATGATCTGAGCCCCTCAACCCCTCATCTCCTACAACTCATCCTTCTCTCTCTCTCTCTCTCTCTCTCTCTCTCTCTCTCTCTCTCTCTCTCTCTCTCTCTCTCTCTCTCTCCTACAGTCATCATGGTTCCCTGGCTGTTCTTAAACATCGAGAACACTTCTGCCTCTGGATCTTTGTACTTATGTTCCCACTACCCGGGATGCTTATCTTCCAGATATAACGTGGCGAGCTCCCTCCCATACTTCAGATTTTTATTTAAAAGGCCTTCTCTGATCAGCCTCTCCAACTCTGACACTTCACGTAACGCTTTGAAAGGATCCCCTTCACTGAGTCACAGCATCCAATGGCGCTAACAAAGTTTGACGCTGATCCTCCTTAGGTAGGGGACCTGGTGTGAAATTTCTTTTGGGAGCACTTTTTCATCTGTTTGGGTTATGAAATTTCATCGGGTTGTATCTTGTATGCGGTGATACAAGATAAGTGGGTCCTGACCGCATTTATCTGATTATCTGGTAGAATCTACTGACTAAAGATTTCAGTCTTCGATACTGCCAAGTTTCTTTCATTATTTCTTCGACCCTTCTCCCATTTTTTTCTGCTTTCCCTCTTTGACAAAGTTTCTGAGAGAAAATAATTTTGAATTTAGACCTTTATACCCAAACAGCATTCATGCCATAGAGCATGAATAGGATACTAGGTTCTAACATTTTCCACCATCACTCTCAAAATTTACCACGTAATTTCTGGTAACAATAACAGAGCACGTTGTCCAACAAAAAACGTGATCCTTAGCAGCAGGAAGATGTGAGATAGCAGAGCTGTAAGCAAACAGAACAGCTCAACTCATGGTTATGTCTAAACAGATCGTTATTTTTTTTTATTTTTGTCTTTTAGCCAAGCAAGTAGGGTAACTCCAAAGAAAAACATGATTATCAAAAAATCTTAGGTGCCCTTATCCAATCTAATAGCAGCTCAAACTTAATTAACATGTCTCAAACCCAACCCCTCATTTTCCAGTCAAAACTACTTCTCTGGTAGCCTTCTTCACCTCAGTAAAAGGCAATTCCATCCTTCGGTTGTTTAGGTCAAATATCTGGGGGTCACCTATCAAAAATGTCCTGGCTGATCTACCTCCCAAGTATATCCAAACTCCTAAAAATCCCTCCCAACTCCATAGCCTGCTTCGCACCACCATGGTCTCAAACTGGAATTACTGTAACAATCTCCTAAATGGTCTTTCTGCTTCCTCCTTTGCCCCCATAGGGCAGCCCAAGTAACCCTTTTAAAATTAAATCTGATCACATCATTCCTTTGATGTGATCAAACGAACCCTACTCTCCACTGACTTTCCATCCCACCCAGAGTTTTTACTAAATTCTACACCGACTTCCTACCTCTTCAGAGTAAAAACTGAAGTGCTTACTAAAGCCTACCAGAGTCTCAATGACTCAGGCCTATGACTACTGACGCCATCTTTTACCCGCCTCTTACGCTTGCACTCTGCACCAGCCAACAGTGGTGTCACCGCTGTTTCTGGAATACTCCTCAGCCTCTTGCACTTGCAGGTACCTTTGCCTGGACACTCTTCTCCCAGATAATCACATGGCTTGGTCTTTACCTAGTGACCGACCTCCCCTCCATAAGTAGGAAACCACCCCTTTCCTAGCATTCCCTTCCATAGCACGCACTACCGTCTGACATACTACATATTTATCTCTCCTCCCACAAGAATATAACTCTGCCAGTTTCATTTTCTGTTATATTCCCTAGTGGCAGGATAGTACTAGTATACATTAGAAGTTCAGTTAAATATTTGTGGAATGAATAAAAACTAGATACTTAAAAAGCATGCACACTTCGCATTGCTCTTATTTCTGGAGCCTAAGAGTCTCTGACATAGAACATACTCAGTAAATACTGGAGAAACGGAGAGAGGGAGGAAAAAGCTACCAATTTAAGTTAAAGCCATTCTTAAATGAGCCAGAAGAACAAGAGGAGTTGTTAGAGGAAATATGAAAACAAATCAAAGTCAAATATTTATTTTATCTCAGAGTAAGGGCTAGCTTCAAAGGAGACATAGAGCTAAGAAAAGCATTTAGAAAGTAGTGTATTTTAATTTTACAAAACAAAAAGCCCAGTAAGTTTATAGTTAGAAATTATGTTGAGAGAACGTGAACAGTTTGACTTACGTGGGGAAAATAATGCAGAATGTCAGGAATGGGGAGACAAAATGACAAAATAAATAAATTTCAGAGCAGTAACATTTCTGGCAGGGAGTGGGGGGGATGGAAAAGAGTTTGCAACAGATGTAGCAAGATACCATAGCAAGGACAGTCTGGCAGGAAGAGAAAATATAAAGGTCAAACTGGAGATACATATTGAGACCACATATTTACACAGCTTACTGGGAAAGCAGCATTAAAGTTCATACCCAGTGATACAGAAAGAATCCTATGTGCTTCTACGGTTATCAGGAAAAAGCATTAATCACACAGTCCAATGGGGTAATAACGCAGCTGTGTGAGGGCAAAGATAACGTTACTATGGGAACTTTGCTTTTTTTTTTTTTTAACTTATTGGCAAAATTAATATTTTACTTCTAATGTAGCGTTAAAAACTTTTACCAACAAATCTAAGATACAGTATTTTCTCCCCTCCAATAACCTTAACAACCAGTAATTTTCAAAACATGCTCTATTATATAAGGCCAAGAATATATAAGTAATTAAAACAGTTCTAGACTTGCCTGAGGAAGTCAGAATTTCTTCTTAGAAAATACTAAATCTATTAAAAGACATTCTTTTAAAGAGGATGTTTCATTTTGAAGGCATAGCCAACAGTAATGCAGTTATCCCCCACTTTCTGATCATGGGGAACAAAACACAGGCACTGTGCATGCGCTGAACCTGCCTGAACCCACAGTTCCTACTATTTACACCGAGAAAAGACAAAGGGAATTTTGAAAGCTGCCAAAGTTACTACTGGTTCTGCTAGTAGCAAAGTGGTCTTTTATAGTCGGCATCCAGTAACAGAATGGAAAGCCTACTGCTGGAGTGGACAAAGCATGGTGTTCTGTTATCTTATACTTAAGGGGAAACCAGCCAGTCTTTTTAACAAGTGAAACTACATTATACATAATAAGTACTTTATACAGGCTGTGTATTTATCGTATCATTCCAGCTTTTCCTATATTTAGTGTTACTTTGGGTTTTACTTGCTATTTGGTATGATTTGGTAGGTTATTTTTTGCATCTGGGAATTTTCAACAATGTCTCCATATAAATGAACTGTAACTGCTGCCTTGCTTTACACCATTCTGCCTTAGGAAGGGTTTCACAGGAATGCTCTACCTCGAGGCAGCAGGGGTGTGACACCTGTGATCCTCCCCATTTAAGAAGGAGCGGTTGAGAGCCAAGCAAATCGTAGGGTCATTAGCTCCACGCCAGTGTCCAGTGAGGGGTTGGAATATCACTAAACTTCATTGGTTCTTCTTTCCTCTCTTCTTAATTTTGACTCAACAAAGTGCAAGCAAATGATCTCAGGAATTCTGCACCAGGCCAGTAGTGTTTACTCAGGGTAAGATTTAGATTCCGTAAGTCAGAGGCAGGGCCACGGTATTTAGTGTTTACAAAAAAATTCTGCAGGTGACTTGGAACTCTTGTTTGAAAGCAGGCAATTACTACCTTGAAAATGAGTACGATTTTTTTAGGTTTTCTAGTTTGGGTTCATAATCCCAATACCACACACAAAAAACAGGTATCCTCATTTTTCTCGGAAGAACACACTCCAGGACCATACTTTAAATCTCTATAAAGTAAATTGTTTCTTCCACTAACTTCCCATTTAATTGTAAACTTTCTGGCAATAAAGTTACCAATTAAAGGAAAGTTATATTATTATTGGGAGGACTTCTAAAGCAAATTCAAAACTGAACCATTTTTTCCAAATCTAGAAAGCAGTTCCTCTGAACATGTAATCTGTAACCTCTGACTCCTTGTATCACAGGAATGAATTCCTCTTGTTTGGAGATCTGCGGGCCACCCCTTTGACTCCCCTCCTTTGTACTGAATATTTCCTAGAACCAGAGTTCAATTTCAAACTGTGTCTGCTGGTACCACGATCTGATTCAAAGTAACCCCCCCCCCCCAATCTAAATATTCTTGAATTTTTTTCCAAGGCTCCTGGGTCTCTCAGATAAATCACTGACCTACATTCAGGAGTAAATTGTAAAACTGATATAGCACAGGCTATTTAAACGAGATCAGATGTTAATCATCGTTGTATTCCCCCTGCCTGGATCATTTAGTAAACACTGTAAAAAGTGTTTTCACTGATATAGTTAGGCTTCTTAATAACATGCTTAGTATATGGAACAAAGTTTGCCTTTTACCATATAATAAAGGAATAAACAATGGGGGGAAGGGGAACGGGCCTAATCCTCCTTTCTTGTTAAATATGGATTATTAAATAATATAATACTCCTGCTTTCTTCAGAGATTCATCTCTTGCTATAATGATTAAATTTTCTTAGATGGAAAGATAAAAGTAATTGACTTGCCAAAATGCTTTTTTTAAAAAAAAGGCTATATCACCGTAAAGCTGGACAGATGGAAGAACTCTGGGGTTTTTACTAATTAAAACACTTATTATTATCCACTAAACTAAGAATAAGAAACCTACAACTGGGAGTTAGCTACTGTACGTCATTTAAGGAAATGGGTGGACTTATTTCTTCACTACCTAAAGAAGGTATTTCTTACATGCAGGTGGTACTGGTAGCTGCTTACTAAGCATAATTTTGGATGTCTATAATGACATTAAACCTCTGCCACCACCCCCACATCTGTTTAAATCCTCTCCTACCGTTTCCCCAAAAATAAGACCTAGCTGGACAATCAGCTCTAATGCGTCTTTTGGAGCAAAAATTAATATAAGACCCGGTATACTATATTATATTATATTATATTATATTATATTATATTATATTATATTATATTATATTACATTACATTATATTATATTATATATTATACCTGGTCTTATTTTACTATATATTATACCTGGTCTTATTTTACTATATATTATACCTGGTCTTATTTTACTATATATTATACCTGGTCTTATTTTACTATAAGACCAGGTGTAATATATAATATAATATAATATAATATAATATAATATAATATAATATTAGTATACCGGGTCTTATATTAATTTTTGCTCCAAAAGACGCATTAGAGTTGATTGTCCAGCTAGGCCTTATTTTGGGGGAAACACGGTAGGTAGCAGTGGATGAACCTCATCAGAGCTCAGTCACTTAAGGGCACAGGCTACAAATTCAATGTCCATAGAAACTGGGCAGGTAACAGAAGCGAGTAAAGCCAACTACATTCAAAAGAACAGCACGTGAGTGGTGAGTCTGCAGCAAACACAAGAAAACCCACCAGTCTAGAGGGGAGAAATCTGCTCAATTCCAGCCAACTGGGACCACACAAAAATTAAGAGAGAAAATAAAAACACTACGCTTTGTAAAGAGAAGCCACACACTCAAAAGTTCTGTGAAATCTCCCCTAGTTTTAAAACATTGCAGGCCACATTATAAACGTCTTCAGACAATCTCTACTTTTGTGTTTCCTTTTAAAATACAAATACCCCTGGAAGAGGTGGTTATCAATTTCAGTCTCGAGAAATCAGCACAATGCCCTCACCACAGTACTCAATAAAGATTTGTTAGATGGATGGATAGCTCTGAGATTACAAGATAATTTGGGTATTAAGAGAGACCAGAAGAATAAAAAGCAAATCCCATATAGCTTCGCAATTTCACAGACATGTCTGTCCTGTCTTGTTTAACTCTCCTCAGTATCTTAACTCTTTTTTATCTATTCCCTTTTTTCTTCCACAATTGCTTATGCTTTGCTCTGTTGGTGACACTAACAACTTAAGTGGTAACACCAACCTAAACTTCACTGTTGATTTTTTAAGGATTTCAAATAAAATTCTAAGATCTTGGGGGGTCAAGAGGTAGGACTATTGTACTCATGTATCTTCCAACTACCACTTTCCTATTCTTGGCCCCACTTAAAATTCTGAATATGTATTTGTTAAACTGAATTACAAAAAAATTTTTAAATTTTTACTTTAAAAGGATTTCCTTGAGTATCACATTCCTCCAGTGCCTCACATACACCTGGTGCTCAATAAATACTGATTGCCTAGCTTACAGATTTTTATTTACTAAGATAGAAGCTGAGAGAAAAACTAAAGTACTAGAAGTTTTATGCAATTGAACAATTACGAGTGAAACATCCTTTTAAATTTTTTCAATTTTCATATTCAATTTGTTGCGAGTATGTTAAAAGCACAATTGCTACAGCAGCGCCATAAATATACAACACATACGCAATGTCCACTCTGAAAATTAACCAGCCAAGTCCTAGGCTTTCATATTCTCAGAAAGGAGGTAACGCTACCAGCAAGGCTACTGGGCTCACTGTCTTAGACAAGCTTAGCAGGACCTCACCTTTAACCTCTGCAGGAGCAGCTCACCCTCCAAGACTGGAGTCATTCGGAGACCTGCATCTGGGATGTGGAAGTCCACAGGGCTTCTAAGGAAGTTTTAAACAAATCATCCTTTAAGTCAAAATGTCTGTCTGCCAACTCACTTCTGTCATCAGTGAATCGGGGATGACATTGCTTAGTTCAAATTATATAATCAAACACCATTCAGAGGTTGCCAGTAAGTGAGATCTCTACACCCCACCATCAACTAAAGAAGAGCCCATAAGGGAGTAACTGACATTCACATTTTTCGTTTCGTCTCCAACACCAACTGGGGGAATGTGAAAGCTAAGGTTGTGTATAGCTGATCCTCCGTTCCAACCCACGGTTCTGCCACTGAGAACCCACTTCTGCTTCTCATATGTACACTGGGAGACCTAGACAGCTTTTTACCTTAAAAGCTCTTACCGCTCAGTTCATTGGACCACTTTTATTTTTCAGTTTCTATTTCAGCGGTTAGAACTAATTGTGAGGATTGATATTTATTGACTTTTATTCTTTCTTAGAGTCATTAAACTACATTTCATGCTCTATCTATCTTGCAATTACCATATTGGTCCATTGGACCCATTTTATAAATCTAAGATGCATTATGGAAGCTTAGTGATCTTATTTTTCCTATATCATGAAAACACTGCCATTTCATCATCCGGGGAGTTATTTTATCATTACTCATCATTATTCATCAATTATATCCAACTATGCTTTAAAAAAAGACTACAATAATAAGAAAAAGGAAAAATAATGAAGTTGCCTACATTGAAGGATGATGCAACAGTGAAATAAATCACATCTTTCAGTTTTATCATTGCATTGTCCAAAGTATTTGCATCATTTTTCAAGAAGGAATTAAAGACTGGAGACACCATCTTTGTAGCCTGCTTTCAGCTTCCAATGAATACAGCTGAGAATTCAGAATTTTTCATTTTCTACCCAGGATGGCAAAGAGAAAAAAATTAACAGAGGAAGATGGTTCACAATTATTAGACAAGTCAGATGAATGCAAAGAGACAGAAAGCAGCACTCTAGACTCTAAGAACATATTTCTAGAGATAAAAAGAAAATATGGCATCAGTTAGTCTTTATCAGGAATGACACTGGCACACAATTATTTTGCAACAAGAATACAAACCACCCCAGGGTGGCTGGATGGCTCAGTCGGTTAGAGTACGAGCTCTCAACAACAAGGTTGCCAGTTCAATTCCCACATGGGATGGTGGGCTGCACCCCCAGCAACTAAAGTTTGAAAATGGGAACTGGACTTGGAGCTGAGCTGCGCCCTCCACAACTAGATTGAAAGAACAACGACTTGACTTGGAGCTGATGGGCCCTGGAGAAATACACTGTTCTCCAATAAAGTTCTAGAAATACACACTGTTCCCCTTCCTCAATAAAATCTTAAAAAAAAAAAAGACTACAAACCACCCCAATCTGCTAAAAGTACAATGTGACAGTATTCTTTCATCTTTTATGATGTTTGCGTGCCAAAATTTACTTGATACAAAGAAGTTTGCTGTATTTAAATTCTAATTAAAATTCCTAAGTTTTCACTATCCTTTTATTCTTCTGTATATTATAAAAATGACAAAAATATAAAAAATCTGAATATCCACTGTACCCAGATGATAAACAGTGATTCTTTTTCCAACCTGCCAGAAATTCAACATCGATTTTCCTCATCTTACCCCCTACACTTAGCCTCTTGAAGGGTGCTACACTGTTTATCATTGACAAATACAAAAATGTATATAATTGGTTACATTTTTATTATATAACTCATGTTGATTTTCTACAAAAAAAAACTTTAAAAATTATTCATGTTATAGTTTATATATTTATATTGCATATAAATATTTTACAAAACTAAAATATTATAACTGTATTTCTGCTTGCTTCTTTCATTTAAAAATATAAATATTTTAAATTAAAATTTACTTCTTGATTTAAAGAACTACTGTAGGATTCCTCCCATAGTAAAAATTAGCATTCTGGATCACCTACCCCTACCTAACCAAGATTAGAAATCACCACAATACCCTGAGATCTCATTTACAGAGGTCAAAGACATAAGACTCACATCCGCTCCCAAATGGGTAAAAATTAGAAAAAAGAACAACCACCATTCACAGAAAAGCATCCTTTAGCCTTAATTTTGAGCAACGATAACAGCTCTCTTCTCATTCGCAAGCCCTGGTTACGGCACTACCCTGATTTACTAGTGTTGACCTCACCATGTGATTTTTAAGTGCCCCTAATTTATTGGGATAGAAGAAACCTTTTACTCCTATGAACATAATATGTCATATTTTGCCGTGTATAGTGAGCACTTTTTTGCCCAAATTTGTGAGGGAAAACTAAGGACGCACATTATACATGGGTAGTACTAATGCCAGAGCTATACAAATGTTAATTCTTTTATTTGTGCTTATGAGTTAAAAGAGTATTAAGAAATAAATGCTAAAATTCCTTTATAATTTTAACACAAGTACCTACATATAAACAAATAAAAATTTGAATTAAAAAATTAAAACAAAAGGTTTTTTCCCCTGAAAGTTTGGGACAAAAATGTGGGTGCGCATTATACATGGGAGTGTATCCTACAGGGCAAAACACGGTAATAGGATCCCAGGTCCGTCAGTCCAAACTCTTCTACCTGCACATCTAACACGACCAGCATTTCTATCAGCCCTTAGGCTAGAAGCACTGGATGGGTGTGATTCCCCCAGACTTAGGCTCCTGAGTTTCGTATTTCTCTTTTTGGAAAATCTTTTATACTTTAATTTGACCCCTTTTCCTTGCTCTATTCTCCTTGCGTCCTCAGAAGTACAAGTATATTCCAATTGTGCTTTTTTGTGCACAAGAACAAGCAGAAAGCAGAGAAATAAATTCATGTTATAATTTTTCCAGGAGGATTCTACTTCACCAAGCAAGGTACTGCTTACCCTACAATTAATTTAAATATTGTAGCAGGGAAGATTTTTTTTTTCCTTTATGTTTTAATCTGGGGACAAGAACAAATCCAGTAATAGAACGTCAACATTAATTTGAGGGGAGATGAAAAATGACTTAATAACACTGCAGCAGGATTAATATTGTACGATAGATCATGGAGCCATAAAACTCTTGACAAATTCATTTTCGTATCACTGTATATTCTTGCTAATAGGGCAGGGCATATCTGAAAGGCGGTTAATACCTTACCGCACAAATGCCGATCAAATTGCACTGCAAGGGATGTATTTCGCAGGAGATGGGAGGAAAGACGACTGTCCTCACCCCCTGCAGCTCGCATTCCAGTACAACACGGAGCAGGAGAGCACAGGGATTTCCAGGAGGAAGCGAACGCTTGCTTGAAATCAAGTGGTACGATTCAGAAAATGAGTTGATGGGCACCAAGAAATTTGCTTCCACTTCAAGACCCTCTAGCCAAAAAATGAGTGGAAAACAGATCAGCCAATGACACAAGATAGATTTTTAACCCAAAAAGCTATCTAAACAAGGTGCCAAGCCAATAGACCAAATAGAGGAATCCTAATTTGACATAAAAGAAGCTACCAGGTCCTTAAACGACAACAAAAAAGAAACTATCAGATCTTTACACTAAAAATAACTTCTGCTTCCAGCCAAGATGGAGTAACAGGAACTGGATTTATCCTCTTGCCTGAAACAACCGAAAAAAAAAAAAAAAAGAAAAGAAAAAGAAAAAACATGAGATGACAGTTTTCAATACTCTGGACGTCTGGCAAAAAGACAGTGACTACGGAGACTGGGAAACAAAGGAGCCAAGCCCTGTGACTTCTCAGCTACTGCCTTGAAGACCTTCCAGGCCATGGACCGGGACGGGAAAGCGAGCAAGCGGGACCCGTGCAGCAGCACTGGCTTCAGGCCGCACAACCAGCACCGCTGCAGCGCAGGAGGGGCCTGGGCGTGGGATAAGGCTCTGCAGTTGCCATCTTGAAATTCTATATGATTTTTACAAAAGGTCTACACTTTCATTTAACACTGGGCCCTGCAAACTGTATAGCTGGTCGTGCGGGCTGATGCCCTGAACTGAAGAAATCAGCTGAGTCTGGGAGACTAACGCAGCTAGAGTTCATAGGACCGACTAACAGTACACAGGCATATAAAAAATCTATCCGAGCCCAGGAAAAGAACCATCCCAAAGGATTAGGGGTAACAGTAACTGTCATGCACACAAGTCTGGGAATAGTGCCTGTTCCCAAAGGTCAGACCAAGAAAACTCATAATTTAGGGCAATGGGTGAAGTGCTCAAGATCTTGCCATGGATGTGGAGAACAATTAACCATAGACTGAGCACCACCCCGGATGCATCTAAAAAAAGTTATAAAAGTGCAACTCTAAAAGACTGAATTGTTTCAAGTAAGTTAACTGCATCCCAGAACAAAGCCCAAGAACATTTGTAGGTAGACAAAAACACCCAGCATCCAACAAGGTAGAACACAGTATCTGGCATCCAATCAGAGATGATGAGGTACACACAAGCGGAAAACACAACCCATACCAAGAAGAATCAATCCTTCACAACTGTCATGGTCTGAATGTCTGTCTCCCACCCCAAATTCTTATGTTGAAATCCTAACCCCCAAAGGTAATGGTATTAGTAGGAAGGGCTTTTGGGAGGTGATTAGGTCATAAGGTTGGAGGCTTTCTAAGTGGTATTAGTGCTGCTATAAGCGCACCCAGAGCTATGCAGCCCCTTCCATAGTGTGAGGATACACACAACAAGACGTCTGTTGTCCAGAAGATGGCTCTCACTCAACCATGCTGGCACCCTGACCTGGGATTCCAGCCTCCAGAACTGTGAGAAATAGATTTCTGTAGTTTATAGGCCACCCAGTCTGTGGTATTTTATTACATAGCAGCCTGAAAGGACTAAGCCAGTAATCAACCCAGAACTAAAACAGTGTTAGAATTAGCAGATAAGGACGTTATAACAACATGGTACAATTCGTAGGCTGCTGCTAAAGCAGTACGTAGGAAGAAATTTATAGCATTAAACACCTTTATCAGAAAAGATCTTAAATCAATAAACTTGGTTTCCACCTTAAAAAAATGAAGAACAAATTAAATTCCGTATGCAAAAGAAATAATAAAGATCAAAGTGAAAACATTTTTTAAACAGAAAAACAAGAGAGAAAAAAAGTGAAACCAAAGACTGGTTCTTTGAGACAACCAATAAACTGATTTAAACAAAACAAAAACAAACAAAAAATAAAAATAAATATCTAGCCAGACTGACTAGAAAAGAGAGAAGATACCAATTACCAGTATTAGAAAGGAGAGGTGTCATCACTACAGTTTTACAGATATTAAAAGCACAATGGAATATTATAAACTGTATACAATGAACACAAGCTGCATGAAATGGACAAAAATCACTGAAAAGACAAGCTACTAAGGCCCACACAAGAAGGAATCGATAATCTGAATAGTCCTGTATATTTATTAAAAGTAACTATTGTTAAAACCCCTCCCACAAAGAAAACTCCGGGCATAAAATTCTACCAAACATTTAAGGAAGAAGTAATACCACTAAACAAACTCTTATAGACAACTGGAGAGGATACTTCCCAAACTCATTGTTTGGTTAGAATTTACTCTAACAAAACCAGACAAAGAGATTACAAGATAAGAAAACTACAGATAAATATCCATGATGAATATAGATGTAAAAATTCTTAATAAAATTTTATCATATTTTGAATCCACATTATCCATTAAAAGGACAATGCATCATAAAGTGGGGCTTATCTCAAAAATTCAGGACTAGTTGAACATTTGAAAAACAATTAGTATAATCAATTCACTAGATTAACAAAGAGAAAACCATCTGATCATCTCAATAGACACAGAAAAAAAACATTTTACAAAATCCAGCATTCATTCTTGATAAAAAATAAAAATCTCTCCGCAAACTAGGAATAAAAGAAAACTTTCTCAATCTAATCAAGAGCATCTATTTAAAAAGAAACTCTACAGTGCATCTCATACTCGATGGTGAAAGACCAAACACTTTTCCTGTGAAATCAGATGTGTGCTCTCACTACTTCCATTCAACACTCCACTGGAGGGTCTAGCAGGCAAGAAAAAGAAATAAAAGGCAACCAGATTGAAGATAAGAGATAAACTCCCTTTATTCACAGAAAACATAATTGCGTAGAAAACCCAATGGAATCAACAATTAGAACTAATACGTTAAACAGTTTAACGGAGTGACAGCTTACAAAATCAATATACAACCAGAAATAGATAAAACTTTAAATACCATTTATAATATCAAAAATATTAAATGCTTAAGGACAAAAGAAGTGAAAGACCTACACAATAAGAACTACAAGATATTACAGACCTAAACAAATGGAGATGTATCTTGATCATGGAGCAAAGACATTTAAGACTGTTAAAATGTCAATACTCCCTGAGTTGATTATAGATTCACAGCAATCCCAATGACAAACTTACCTAGCTTTTTTGTAGAAATTGAGAAACTGATTCTAAAACTCACACTGAAACAAAAAGAACCTAGAATAGCCAAAACAACTCTGAAAAAGAATGAAGTTGAAGGGTTAACACTACCTGATTTCAAGAATGATTATGAAGCCCTAGTAATCAAGTGTGTGGTATTGGCATAAAGATAAACAAATAGATCAATGCAACAGAATATAGAGCCAGGAAAAAATATCCACATATAAATGGACAACTGATTTTTAACATAGGCTCAAAGGAAATATGGTGGAGAAAGAATAGCTTTTCCAATTATTGGTGCTGGAATTAAAATAAACTTGGATCCATACCTCATACCATATATAAAAAACAGAAAATAAATCATAAATCTTAAGTGTAAAACCTAAAACTATAAAACTTCTTGAATACAGAAAAAAATCTTTAAGAGCATAATCCATAACAGAGCAAATGAATAAACTGAATTTCATCGAAATTAAAACTTCTGTTCTTTCAAAAATCAGTTAAGAGATGAAAAGAGAAGCCACAGAGCAGAAGAAACTCTTTACAAAGCATGTATCTGAAAAGGACTTGTATCCAAATTATATAAAGAATTCTCAGAACTCAGTAATAATTAAATGAACAATCCAATTTAAAAATGAGCAAAAAATTTCAACAGACAGCTCACCAAAGATCATGGATAGCAAACAAGGATACGAAAAGTTGCTCCATGTCGTTAGAGAAATGCAAATTATAACCACAATGAGATACTAATACACACCTATTTGAATGGCTAAAATTAAAAAGCCTGACCACACCAAGATGAGGGAGGATATGAACTAGAACTCCCACTGCTGCTAGAAAAGGTTGGCAGTTTCTTAGGAGTTAAACATACACCTATCATATGATTCAGACGTCCCATTCCTAGGAATTTGCCCAAAAGAAAAGGAATATGTGAAGTATGCGTCCATATAAAGACTTGTACGTGAATGTTTTCAGCAGCTTTATTGGACATAGCCAAAAGGTGGAAACCGAAATATCCATCAATATGTAAACAGATCATTTGTAATATATCCACACAATGCAACGCTACTTTAGCAGTTGAAAGGAATGGACTACACTGATACAGGCAACAATATGGATGAGTCTCAAAGTAAGCCAGATGCACCCCTTCCCCCACAAATACTATACTGGCATACCGTATGATTCCATTTATATACAAGTCTACGTCATACAAACCAATCTGTAGCGCCAGAAGGCAGACCAATGGTTGCCTGAGATGAGGGTGGAGCAGAGGTGGGAGGGAGAGACTCCTAAGACACAAGAGAAAACTGTGTCGATGACGAATATGTTAATTATTTTAATTGTGGTGATGCTTTCACAGGCATATACCTATGTCAAACATCCCTCAGTAAAGCTTTTCAATGTACAATAAACATGTTTCAAATGTAAGTCACATAAGCTAATTCAGACCACTATCCTATTAATACTTTCCATTATAATACTTTCTCCTTTTTTTCTTCAGAGTTTACAACACTACCAGTAAAAGCACTTCTCCAACTAGAATAATGTCCTTCAAAATCTCCCTCAGGTTTCTGCCTCACAAGTAGGAATGCTTTTATATGTTACAAAATGTTCCCATGAGTCTTTCCTCCAAACCGATCTTCCTACAGCCTGTGTCTCAGCAGGGGATGAATCTGGATTGCGCACACAGTAAGGCAACTTTGCAGGAGACCCTATTTATGAAAAGGCCAAGTCAGCCTTCACTTCACACTGCTCACGAAGAACCCCTTTTCTGATTCAGACAATCATCCTGAGTAAAACAGTTATTTCTCTTCATTACTTACATTAATACTAATTTCACAAAAATGCATTTCTTGCTGCTATAGTACAAGCAAGGAAACTGAGGCATCTTAGAATGAAGTAGATGAAAATGTGAGGAGACAGTTCATGGCTAACAGGCCAGTTTCTTGGGGGCAATTATGACTCACTTCATTCAATATGTGATAAAAATTATTCTTTGTACACTGAATCTATTTTCCTCTTTATTAAAATAGTTTCATTTCCAATTGACCTTCAACTGATAAATAATTTAGGGTTGGTGACAAACTTGAGAGATGCTAGTTTGTGCACTATATCCAATTCCAAGTCCAGCAGTTTTGAGTAAAGCAGAAGTTTATTTTCCTACAGACAGTAGGCAATAAACTCTCAGGTCACAACAACTGTCTCTAAACTAACCTGTAACACAATATACTGACTACGGTATTGTTCGTCTAAAATGATAGTAAATATATGAGAAAGAACATTACAGAACCTCCTCAATGTAAAACTGGGAATAGTGGAAGGCGGTCCTTATTTATTTTATGGAAAAATCAAGAGTAACTCCAGGCAGTATTTAGGTCTTCGGGTTCAAGAAAATCCCAAGGGATCCCTTTCTTTCGGAACGTGTAGCTTAGGTATCAGTACGCTTCAGAGCTGTGCTGATACCACGTGCACCAGCGTGGTACTGCGCTACCACATGTGACTATTCAAGTAACAGAGATACCTCAGTTTCTCAGGCACGAGCCACATCTCGAGTGCTCCGGAACCCCAGGTGGCCGGTGGCTGCCATACCGGACAGATAGAGAACATTTTCACCAACACAGAAGCCGTTAACTGAACAGCGCTACTCCAGAGTGACCAAGTTTACAGTAAGATACTGGCTCTCTTTCACAAACTCTTTAGTTTTTAGATATTTTCGTAAATGATGTTTTGTTTTGATAAAAATAGTATTTTCATTAAAAAATACAATTTTATGAATCCATGATTTTCTAAGTGCAGGTGCTGAGGCCACCTATGGAATGAAATTCAGCTTTAGATACCAACAACCTAGAATGCTGCACAAAATTTGTTTTAATCCTATGACGTTTCCTTTACCTTGGGTGTATCTAACTACCTGCGAAGTGTCATCAATAATCTATAGCAATCCCAGCTGTCCTGCCCCCTTTGGGACACTTGAACAGAAAAGCAAGTCATGACAGCCTTAGCAAATCAGCACTAAGTAACTGAGAAAAGCCAGTCAAACAATGAAGCAGGGTACAGTGGTAGATCTAATGACTTTGACAAATGAACTCAGGGGAGTGAAGGGCCAACAAAACTCAATCCATGCTAAGTTTTTTCAAAATAAACTATCACTTTCTTAATGAATATAAATGTTAGTAAACTGCATGAATAAATTAAAATTTCATTTAAGTGGAATATTCATTGAAGCCATGTATTACTGACTTCACAGCACGTCTTCCAGTTGACTGCTAACAAAACTACTCTAACCCCCGTTTGCGCCAATAGCAGAGATGAGTATTATCTGTCACTCACCTACCTCTCACTTAAATCTCTTCTACCAAAACAAAATTTTGTCCCAATGTCATCTATAATTTAATAAAGCCAAAAACCTTACAAAGGCAAGCGAGGGCATAAAATATTGCACCTGGGCCTACCTACCAATCCATTAATGAGATAATCCCATTCAAATAAAATAACAATTATTGTGACACTAACTTATTCTTTGATGGCTCAAATCATACTTCGGTAAATTCTCTTTACAGATCTTCAAATGAACATCCTCACCATTCCATATACCTGCAAGGGTCTAAAAATGGCTAGGCAGCCACATCTGTTATTCTAACAACATATTTAATGTGCATTAGACATCTAAGGACGTATTTTCATTAACAGAAGAATAATCAATTATTCCTGAAGTCTTACAGAAGCAAATATAGACTCTGAATGGCTGACAAAATAAAGACTGGCTTGCTGAAATGATGCTCTAAGAGTGGGACTTACATACTGAACCCAGCTTTATCTGGGTCCTCTTTGTGCCGCTGGAAGAGCAGCGGGTGACTAAGTCACTGTTTAAAAAAAGGTAGTGCACTACAGTGAGATGTAACAGCTGGTTTCTACCACGCCTAGTAAACTAACAGGTTAAAAAAAAAAAAAAAAGGGAGGGGAGGAGGGTAGGTTGTTTAATCTAGAGGAAGGAAGCAGAAGAAAAACTCAATGCACACAACTAACTTTGGTCTTCCATTTTTTCTTTCCCTCCTATGCACCCAAAAATCATTTGGGGAGGCCCCTATTTAATAAGGACAAGAAACATCAGCTAGAGAAATCTGATGCAAATGCAATATGAAGTTATCATACTGCATTTGTATCAGATGTTTTTATTTGTCTGCTATTAAGCCAAAGGAAAACAATGCAAATATGAAAAGCAAACATTGCTGATTCAGAAAAAACCTTAAGTAAATCTTAGAAATAAATAAGAGGCTGCTGACTAGAATGAATCAAGAGCAGATTTAGTCATTTTGTTAGAACTTGGCAACACAAGGAAGTGTACCAGAAAACTTCATCCAGCCATCAGCAACGAATTTAGAATGTGTTCATCATGTTACTCAGAGGGCAATTAAATCAACAAGTATCAAAAGCAAAAATTTAATCTCAATTAGTGAGACACTTGGCCAACCCAGGACTCGATTCCTCATGGGAATACACAGAACAGCATCTCTTACTTACAAAACGTGTATGAGTGCGTACAAACCGAGAGCTGTGAATTAACTGCAATAATTAAGGGCTGGGGCACTAGACGGCTTAAAAAAAAAAAGTCACACAACCTAAGGACTAGGTTATGGGTTCAATAACAACAAGGCCCATAAAAGGACTCTGCTCTATATAAAGTATTTGATGATGAGAGGAGTAGAGACCGAAATTACACTCAAATGAGGCTAAAAGATCTCCCAGATGCAGACTGGATGGCATCATTCAGAGCTCGGGGAATAAAACACCTTTATCGAAATCACAAACCACATCACCAACCCAAATTGTCAATGTCGATCATCACAGAAAGACTAAGAAGTAATGAATGAGAGTTCTAGACCAAGGCGTATTTGGTCTTTTCCATCCCTGGAGGTTCCATTCCAACTATCCTGACCGATATGAGTCAAAACCTTGGACCTACTGAGGCCTGGTCCTCCATGCCGGGGTATGGGTACTTCTCGCCACAGAATCAAATTCTGTCAATACTCAGTTCCTCAGATGGGTGCCTCTGGCCACTCAATACAGCAAAAGAAACTGGCTGGAACTGTAGCATAGCATGCAAAAATTTGGGGGGCTTTTAATTTTTACTTAATTTCAAACTCTGAAAAACTGCAAGAGTAGCACAAGGAACTGCTATATACCTTTTACCCCGATTCACCCACTGCTCACATTTTCTGGCATGGAAAATCTGATAACATCTTTTATCTCTGACCTATGTTTTTTCCTTCTGAAAATGACTTTACATTCTAACTTCTCTCACTTTAATGATGCCAAATCAACTGAATAACCACAGGGGGGATTTGATTGTTTCCTAAAGATAAACACTGAGCAAAAATTTATGAAGCAAAATTCCCATCAAAGAAACACTTTCTCTCAGATATTGAGGGAGTAACTCCCAAATTACTGAATTCAGGTAGGGGCAGGACAGAAAAAAATTATGAATCAATCAGAGCTAATTTCAGTAACTACTAGACGAATTTCCCTCCATATTATTGCACTGAATTACATCTTTAAGAATTTTAGGGGTAGGATTTCATGATACCTCAAATTACTGGACACACTCTGGGATTAGAATAAATTTTCGCATCAGTTTGGTCTGATGAGAAAAGGCGAGCAAGTGTGTTGGCCTGGAGGGAGCATCCTCCAGGCGCCCCACGGCACGCCACCACCTCGCTCAGGCCTGGCCCAGTGCTCACGGCTAAGGGATGTAAAACCTCCGTCGCAGTAACTGCTGGCCATGCTCCGGCTTATTTTCTCCGTGGAACAGCACAGAACAACTATACCTGTCACCCCACCCCCATGTTAATGCCCCTCTTCCCGCCTCCTATTTATCCTCAGACTGTCTGCTCTTCCACCCTTCCAAGGCCAAGTCTCCACATCTAGTTGCCCCAACCCTTGTCTCCATCCTGCCTGGCTTGCTGAGTGCATCATAGCTTATCTTGCCAATGGGTAGTCCTAGCCCAGTTAGTCCCTTCAGAGAAGATTCTTTTTTCCATCCATTCTAAGCCCTCTTCTCTTGCCCACTCAAGAACCCACCTCATTCTACACCCTCTGCATCACAGTAAAAACTTGTTTCTCTTTTTAATCTCTAAAGAGACTTCTAGAGACAGCCTATTAAGCCTCAATTTCTTGTCAAAGGAACAATTCTAGCTCTGAAATAATTTGCAGAATACAAATTACTGACCCAGGCTGATCCAAGGAAATGTTACTTTCCAGCTCTAATGTTGAATTCCTTCCACTTAGATTATTTTAGTCGGTGCTCTCCTACCAGCAGGATCATCATTTTAGAAAACTCTTAATGTTGTCATTTGTATATAGCAGCAAAAACACCAAAACAGGAGGACTGAGATAATATGGTCAGTGTGAAAATTCACTTGAGAGCCCAAGTTGAGGGTCCGCCATTAGGAGATACCCCACAGTGACATCCTACATGCGAGAGGGAATATGGGGGAGTGTCTAGAATGGGGAGTCGGAGCCCAAGAGGGAAAAGCAGGGCATCCATGCAGAGAAGGGGGTAGCGACAGAGATGGGAGATTGGTAACAGATGGGACTGATCGGTTAGTAAATGTACTGAGGACCACGGAAACCAAGTTTCTCACTGTAAGAGAAGAGCATTACAAAATAAGAAAGAAAACTAGAATAAACCCTGTGGTATTAGTTTAGAATTGGACTTAATAGGAATTCACGATTTTTCAATATACTGAAAGGTACAAATAAATATAGAGGTTCATGTGCAAGGATCCACCAAGAGGGTCTGGAAACAAAAACGTCCCCAGGGCAGTGAGCACACTAATCACCAGATCTTGGCTTCTCAATACTTACTGTTTCCCACTAAAGAACCAAGGGTCCTTGGAGAAATGACTGATTCCAGGGCCGGGCAGGGAAAACATAAGATAAGCCTGGAACATCATTTTGTACCAGAATGCAAGAAAATGCTCAAGGATTTTTTCTTGCAAGGGACAGAACATGTTAGAAAAGACAGAAATTAACCTGAAGGGGCTCTCACTGGCAAATCTGAGACAATTTGGCCATCAACACACATAACGGTAGTAACAGATTATAACCCGTTAAATAAAATAGGAAACCATGAATCCATACAGACACAAATTTGGTGAATAATAAAAACTGTCATGGAATATTTACCTAGTTATAAATACTTTCCCACAAAGTATTTATTAATTACAAAGACGACGAGAGTAACTTTACAGTAAGTAAAGTTGTCCAGCAGACAACTCCTCAATGAAGCAGCCCGAGTGGTCACCATTAGGACCGGCTCAAAGTGAAACTGAACGTGTGACAGGGTACAATGAGAAGAAATCACTCATGTGCTACTTCTCCAGAAGCATGTAATTTGGCTTATAAGGAAATAACATATAAAAATCAAACACATTCCACAAAATAACTGCCTTGTTAACTCCAAAAGTGTCAAGAAGTTCACAAAAGATGGAAGACCGATTTCAGAAGGAAATAAAGAGACATTATGGGAATATATGCTATAAAAGACACCATTGGAACAATTGGCATACTTGAATGCAGTCTGAGGATGAGATAATAGCAATGTATCAATGTTAACTTCCTGAATTTGATTATTGTACTTCAGTTACATATGCAGATGTTATTGTTTTTAGAAGATAAACATTAAAATATTTGGAATGGATGGAGCATCAGGTTGGGAACTTACTCTCAAATGGTTCCAGAAAAAAGTTATTTGTGATTTTTTTTTTAAGGTGAAAAACAAAGAAAACCCACTCAGGAGTCTGGCAAACCTCGTTTCAAAATCAGGTTCAGCCACTTAAAACTACAAGGCTTTAGACAAGTTGCTTAATCTCTCTCAATCTTGTTTGCTTGTTTAATGAAGGGGATCAGTCTGTCTGTGGTGAAAATTAAGTTAGATGTTTATAAAACACCTTAGCACAATGCCTGCCACTTAATATATCCTTCTGACAGTTATATTATCTCTGAAGATAAAATCTGATAATGCTGGGTCCCTGCTAAAATACTTGGAAGACAATACCAACCCTAGCTGCATCTAGCATTTTGCAGACTTTCGGTTGTCAACCACAGTTGCTATTTGTAAAACGTGCTGTTTGCAATTCTGTACCACAGATGCATGGTCTGTCACTGCCTGTGCACAGAGGAAATCATAAATGCCAAGCTCCTCTGTCTACCGTTCCCCATCTGTCCACAAACATACAGTCTGGTTTGAGGCTGTCCTTTAGGGGACCCGTAAGTTATTCTACCACAGTACCAGGGACAGCTGCACCTCAGCCCACAAGGCGGCGGTCAGCATCCTACTCTCATCCACTTAGCAGAGCTGATTTGTCCAAGACAATGCATGCTTATCTGGACTTTAAGAAGTACAGATTTCTTATTTCGCAACTGGAGAGCAACTGGGGGAGAACTGCGCAGCTCAGAGGAAAATAACAACTCCATTACCTGGGAAGGGTGGGATAGCAATCATGTAGGGAAGGCATTCCAGAGGCTTCAGGTGACACGCTGTCCAGTCAATAAATGAATCTGAACTGCTAACTACTAAATGTTATAAAAATGGTTCTGTTCTGTTCCCCACCACATCAGCGCATGTATGTTCTGTCTCCTATGAGAATGTCCGTACACACTCAGACAGTGCTGCTCAAAGCACGGTGCGTGGACCAGTGCCACTCTGCCAGTGTGAAAGGTCTGTAACGAGGTAAGTAAAGATATCAATGGTAAGAAGTCAGAAAATTTCATAACTTGACAGAGTAACTTTGTCTATTACATATAATAAAAATAGAACTTATATTTTATAGCTTTACTGTTGGTTATTTTTTAATCTATTAATTCATTTTTATTGTATTTTATTAAAATACTGGATTGTGATAGATGGGGGGGGGGGGAAGAACTGGTCTTTCACCACAGACAGTTTAAAAGATTTTCATATCCTAAGTTTGTTCACAACAAGCTAACATTTACTGATTTACTGAGCACTTACTTCGTGCCAGGTACACATGGTGGGCCTGCTCGCTTTATACACAATACTTTACTAAATCTTCACAGCAAGCTAAGTCCTATCTCTACTCTCATTTTCCAGATAAAAAAACTAAGGCACAGACTACAACTTGGTACGACTTGCCCAAGTACCTGAGTAAATAATACGTCTGACTTCTGAACTTAAGTCCTTAACTACTAAGCCAAAGAGTCTTGAAAACAATACAAGTTAGAAAGAGAAAATGGTCAGCTTACTTAGAAACGAAGAGAGAGAGAATTCTTCAACGCATGGTGGGCCTGCTGGCGTTCACTGAATGTGTGTGTGTGTTTTGGCCCCGACTCTGCCCAGCGTGAGACAGAGGAATCCGCTTTACCTGCCTCGAGTAAAGGGAGACAGGGTCCTCACAAGGGTACATACACAGATCACAGGGATCCACAGCAGGAACGGGGTCACTGTCAGAGATGAAAGCTGGCTGGCCGGCTCTCTCGGGGGCTATGCAGTCATGAGACTACACATACTTCTGCTTTCTTCTCTCCTGCCTACGGCGCTTCCTCTGCTTCAGCCTGCACACACGCAAAGATATTCCAACCCAAGTATACCTGCCTGCCCATCAGCAGTTTCAACTTCCCTTTGCCTCCCTTAGAAGTTCATACGTCTCCAATGAACCACACAGATCACAGGTTAAGGGCTGGCTATCTCGTGACCCAGTCACCCCTTCTGATCCAGTAGCTCAGCATGTGTCAAGTGACACGGAACCAGGGTAAATCCATCTGTAAGAGCTAGGGCTCAGGGCAGGACTATCAAGTCCGCATTTCTTCTACTATATTATGTTACCTGATCTTTGAGAAGGTGGTAAGAGTCTCTAAGGTCTGAGGAAAGATTTGGACTCCAGAATTTATTTCATTTTGCAGAAGAAAGTTAAAGAAAAACACTGAGGAAAAAATGAAAATGGTACAAAAGGAAAAACAGAATTACAAGAAAAAAATAAGATATGGGAAGGTTTTTAATATATGAAACACTGGTCCAAGCCAAAAAGAGCTGACACTTCTTCGAGAAAAGTAAGATTAGTAAGATAACAGACCTCATAATTGAGATCCTGAGAACAGGACAGAAAAACATGCAGCTATATATCCACCTTATGTGCCTTACATTATTTTAACTAGTCCTGTTGCAGTTGGTAGAGTACCGTATCCAATAGAGAGATCTTGGATAGAAAGGTTTAACACCTTGATCAATAGAACAAAGTTAAGTTCTAGCTGGGTTCAGAGAGAAAAAAGAGCAGAAAATCTAAAGAAAAGAAAGAACTTGGGAGGGAAGGCTTCCACATTCAGAAGCACTAGAGACCTTCACAAGAGAAGCTTCTGGTACTGTTAGTGAAGCAGGAGGGAAACCTAAGAACCAGAAACCAGCCATCTTCATTTTAAACGGGGGTGGGGGGGAGCTCTCAGGACAGGTGACTGTCACTCAACATGGAGATCAGTAAAAATTTTGATAAGTAATTTCTGTAGCTAGGATAAATCAACAAACAAGTGACTATGGCAGCCTTTTCTAAACTTCTACATAAAGGGAAGGTAGCTACAAGATTCTGAGGTGGTTGTTTCAGTATCAGCAGTGAGTGTACGTGCTGTGGAGGACGTAACTCAGGAGGAGTGAGCAGTGCCACAAGACAGGAAGACGCCATGCTCAGGCAAATGGCACTGATGGCACTGCCCACGACCTCCGTCCTGAGAGTGGAAGGTATACATGAAAATGTGCTGAGAACAGAAACCTGAAACGTGTCACACCAAACATTTGGCATTCAAGGATTTAACACATGGGGTTTTAGGCTTCATTACATGTAATAAATTATTTTGCTAGGAATGAAGTTACTTGGCTGATCAGTGAGACCAACCAGATCAGCTCAGTGCGGTTTTACAGTTTACATTTAACACAGGATCTCAAGTAATTTTCACAACAGTTGTGAGGGTAGAGTATTATCCCCCACGTTACAGCTAACAAAACTAAGTAAAAGCTATGCTACGCTGGTATCTTGAAGGTTCCAGAACACACCTCCCACAAATTTCACGAGCCCGCTATACTGCTACTTCAATGCTTGCGCCTCATCGTCCCAACCAGACTTGCCGGTCTTTGGCGTAGGGATGCTATGTACACTCTGCCCTACAGGGCTTAATGTAAGGCAATAAACATAGCAGACAGTCAAGAAAATTATCTTTTGAACAAATGCAATTTATTTCCACGTAACACTTTCAAGTTTCAGAGGCCCAGGTTGTAAGTGCTCCTTAGAAGGAAACAGTCTAAATTGGAAGCCTGAAGAACTGGCCTCTATTTGGTTTCAATTTAATTCTGAGTCTGGGAGATAAAAGTTATGCCAAGTTAACAGAAAGATGTTCAAGTACTGATATAACCAGGAAGCAGCTCTAGAAAGTGGTCGTTTGTATAAAAAAAAGATCACAAGAATAAGGTCTTTTAGTGAGGTCCAATAGAGTTCATATCAAATTCTTTTATGTTGAACTATTTATATTTATATATTTGACAACTTGTGTGAAGTCATTACCATTTCTATTCATATGTGTATTCATATTATTCAAACTGACATCCTTTGAATGGGGAAACAACATAAATGAAATACCACCACAGCCAACAGAAAATACATGGCTATGTTAACTCTTTAAAACTGTAGGATTTTTTAAGTAAAAATCTGTTTTCAACATTGTGCCCATAACAATAGCAGGACAAAATTCCCATTTTTGAAGCCATCTATATGATTCGAATGCCAACATTTCTATCTTGATGAAGTCAGGCTAAATGCATTTGCAGGGAAAAATCACTACTGTGGAGAAACTGCACATATAACATTGAAACATTTTCTGTTGCTGCACATGGACGTCACGGAGCTAGACCGAAGTGTGATTTATGGCCCACTACATTGTATTAGGCTATGTTGCATCATGTTGGTTAAAACTTTAGCACAAAAGCAAAGCGCTGCATTGAAGAGAATTCTGAACGTGAAATGGGGCCAAGAAGACCACACTCCAGTACTCACTATTCCACTGCTACTCACCATGGATTAACTCTTTAGCTCTTCACCAAGAAATACCTTAAGTTAAGCCTACGAATGGGTACTAAATGAAGATGACTGGTGCTAACACCTATGGCAGGATTTTGGTTCCTTTAGCCCTTTAACCATTTTTATACATTAAGCTAAGACTCAGATGTAACGCTGCAGGTACAATTAACGGGGGTCAATCACCTTAAAGCTTGGAAATACATGAAGCAAACTTAGGAGACATATTTTACCACAATTCATACCTACTTTTATGGAAATTTACCTTTGTAAAATATAAGCAATATAAATATAAGATACATTTGCCCATCTGGGGATCTTGAAAAGCCAGGCAAGGCTTCTTAAAAGTCTTGAGTGTAGAAGAGCTGATGTATATTTATCCCAAACTTTATTGTTAGACCCATATCAGTTCTATTTTCTTCTAAATAAAAATCAAGTGCTCGGTATCTTGGATCAAACATTTAGCTTCCAGGATTAATTAGAATGATGATAGCAGTATAGCATTAGAAAAATAATCTCATTTACATGATTAAGAATAGACCTAAAGCAATTTTTCAAAAACCTTATTTTTATATTGAAAAATTCCTACCTCTAAATAAACATAAATAATAAAGGCACATCAAAACAGTATTTTGGCTACTTTTCTGTTCATAGTCATAAATTCTTTCCTCCAGAAAAAAAAAAAATCAAAATTTAATTTTGCTTTCTATCACACTGACCTGGTCTAATCTCCCTATTTGATTTAAGTCAAAGATTTTTGGACTAAATATAGTAAAGCAAATCATAGACTATTGACATCCTATATGTCACATATGTCACTTATATAGCATATCTGAGTTTTCTCCAAAGGCATATGAATAAATTATTCCACTAGGAGTATTTACCAGAGTTGTGCTGCCTTTCCTCATAATTTTAGTCTAGGTCTGTAATGAAGCTAACATATGAAAGCAAAAACAAGTTTCCTAGAATAGTTCGCATTTCCCTGACAACAACTAAAAGTAGAATTCTACTGCATTCCTTAGGTAGAAAACAGCTGACAACTCTATTTCCATTATATTTGTTTTCTTTTTCCAGCTTTGTTAAGGTATAATTGACAAAAAGTGTACATATTTAAAGTGTACAACATGATTTGATATACACGTACAAGGTGTAATGATTACCACAAACATAATTAACACATCACCTCACATAGTACCATTTTTTGTGTGTGATGAGAACATTTAAGATCTACTCTCTCAGCAAATTTCAAGTATAACGAAGTATTAACTATAAACACCATGCGATACATTAGCTCCCCAGAATTTCCTCTTATTACTGAACGTTTGTACCCTCTGACCAGTATCTCCCATCTCCCCCACCCCCAGCCCAGCAACCACCATGCTACTCTCTGCTTCTGTGCGAGTGACTTTGTGAGCATCTGGAGTGAGACTGGAGTGATTTACGTGTCCAACAAATTCCCGGGTGAAACTGCTGCTGCTGGTCTGGGGACCACATTTTGAGAACCACCAACTGTGGGAAGTGAATGCAGAGAACACAGAATAGTTCTCGGGTTTCAAGGGGAAGAAGAAAAGATGATAGAGGTCACAGAAATAGTGACCACCATTCGCTGGATGACCCCAGGGATATAGATTCTAGAAAAGAGGGGTTTTTGGATTTCAGATTTGAGTAAGGTTTGCTATCAAGTGAGGTAGAGACAGAAAACGAATAACTGAGTAATAAGTATGAGATTTAAAGAACAGTACTATCATTAGTGACTTTGGAGAGGAGTGCTTATCCTTTTGGGGTCACCGACCTCTGAACATTTGATGAAAGCTGTGGATTCTTCTCAGAAAAAGGTTTGTGCGCTCATAGTTTTGCACACATTTTTAAGCGGGCCTATAAATTTCATTGACACACCAGCATCCAAGTGAAGGATTCTGTTTTAGGGTCGTGTCATTTAGGGTCGTGGACATGGGCACCAGAGAGTAAGAGGGACGGAGTGGGGAGGAGGTAACCGTGGATATGGGCAGACCTGATGATTTGGAATTTCCCTTCCTAGGGGTCCTTCAAAGAAGCCTGTGGCAGCCTGCACAACTCTGAGTTTTTAGGGATCCTATGAAAGAAAATGTACTCATTTCAGAAAACCGAACTGCCCCATGGCATTCCTGATTTTGTTACTTACACAAGACGAGGAAAAGTGCCTGTTCCCACAAGAGTTGAAAACTTCATAATCCCTCGGACACAGAGTTGAGTACAGAAAAGAGCCTGGCTTCAATTATGTGGAATAATTAGCTATAGATGAAGAACTGCTCCAGGGCTCCCTAACAAATCTTAAAATCGAGACCACAAAAGACCAGGTCTGGGCGATCCATGGGCAGCAGCGAGGGCCACCATGACAGATTCTGGGGAGGAGCAGCGCAACGAGCTGGAGGCTCTGGAGTCCACGTACGCCAACTCCCCACAGTATTATCAGAAAGTATGCACAGCTTCACCATTACTGTGACATGTGGGGCTGGAAAAAATGACAAAACTGTCCATACCACCCTCAAGTTTACATACAGTGAAAAATAGCCAGATGAAGACCCCTTTACAAAATATTCTCCCAGGATAATCTACAAGATAATAATGTCTCCAGCATTTAAGAATCATTAGCATTACAGGCAGAGGAAAACCTTGGAATGGTGATCTTTAGTGACAGCTGTGCAAGAAAAATTAAATGAAATAGATCAAATAAAAACTGGAAGAGAAGAAGAAAACAAGCAGAAGAAGCCGAAAAGCAATTATTTCATGGCACTCCTATTATGACTGAAAAATTTTTTAAGTTGGGAGGCCAAGTTTGATGCAGAACTCTTGGAAGTTAAAAAGAAATGAATGAAAGAAGAACAGGAAGGAAAAAATAAATTAAGTGGGAAACAGCTGTTTGAAACAGATCATAATCTTGACACATCTGACATCCACTTCTTGGAGGACGCTGGAAACGAGGAGGCAGATGAGTCTTTGTTCCAGGAAATGGGCAGCTTGGAGCTGGAGGATGATGACGATCCAGACCACAGTCCTGCTGAGCCAGAGAGTAACTTGACCCACTAATGGACTGTCACCGTCTGCAGAGAGGCTTGACTGCCACAGCATCTGTGCCTATGCTGAGTGGGTGTTGATTTTCTTTTATTTTCTCTAAGAAAAAACAATTTTCAGGAGAATATTCTTCTGATAGCTTTCATCACTGAACTTAATAAACTGACCTTAAAATTTCAAAAAAAAAGAAAAAGACCAGACTGTTTCCAAGTAACATAATGGCACCCCAGAACAAAGCACACGAAGGTTTACAGTAACACAACAATATCCAACACCCATAAAATACAATATCTGACATCAAATCACTAACTAATGGAGGATGTAAAGAAGCAGGAAAACTATGACTCAAAAGGAGGGAAAAAAATCAATCAGAACTGACAGACAAGGACGTTAAAACATATAGGACAATAATCAATCAATAAGTAAATAAGTAAACTAACAAACAAATGAAATAACTGTATCTTGTATGTTCAAGGAGTTCAGACAGGAGACATGAAAGATATAAAAGACCCAAACTGAACTTCTAGAGATGAAAACCGTAATGTCTGAGATGAAAAATATACTACTGGATGGAATTTGCAGGATAGGAGAAATCACAAAAAATTAGTGAACATATCTAAAATGAAACAGAGAAACAAAAGAAAGGAAAAGAAGTGAAAAAAATAAATCAACAAAGGGAATATAATGGAATCATAAAAAATGTTCATTAATCCAAAAGAGAACAGGAAAAGGAGAGAAGAACAGATGGGATAAGTAGGAAACAAATACCAAATTGGTATTTAATAGATTTAAACATGATAGATTTAAACCTAATCATACCAATAATAACATTATATATAAATAGCATAAATACCCCAATTAAAAGGTACAGACTTGGAGTTGATAAAAAAGCAAGATTCAACTATATGCTTTCTATAAGAAGTGCATTTTAAATATAAAGACACAACTAAGTTAAAAAGCAAAGAATGGAAAAAGACATACTATGCTAACACTAATCTAAAAACAAGCTGGAGTGGCTAAATTAATCTCAAAGCAGATTTCAGAACAAATTAATACTACCTAGGATAAAGAGAGTCATTTCATAATGATAAAGGAATCAATTCATAAAGAGCATGTAAAAATCATAACCATTTATGCACCTAGTAACAGGGCTTCAAAACACATGAAGCAAAATATGATGGAACTATAAGGGAAAAAAAGAAAAATCCATATTTAGATTAAAATATTTTGATATCCCTCTCTCAATAACTAATAGACCAAGTAGGCAAAAAATCAGTAAAGACACAGTACACAGCAAAGACAGTAATAGAATATTGTCGATCGACTTGACCTAATTGACATTGATAGAACACACCACCCAACAATAGCAGAATGCACATTCTTTTCAAGTGCACACAAAGTATTTACCAAGACAGATGATATTCTGGGACATAAAACAAGTCTCAATAAGTATAAAAGAACTGAAAAGATACAAAATATATTTTCTAAATACAACAAAATTAAAATAGAAATAACAGAAATATCTCTGGAAAATACCCAGGAAAGGAAAAAAGAACCAAAAAAAAAAGGAAATACCATAGTATACTAAAATGCCCAATAGGTACTAATAATTATATACCCATAATAATATAAGTACTGAAGAATTATTTAACCAAAAATTGGACTACAAATATTTGGTGTAGCGGAATGGGATAGGATGGTATAAGAAAGCAACCATTTTATATATCATAAAAAGTAAAACATGTCTAAAAGTGATAAATCAAAAAGTAGCAATATATCTGTATATTAATCATAAATATAGAGAGTATAACTTTAGAAGAAACAGCAGAAAAAATTCGAAGTAGCTGCTACTGGGAAAAACTGGAGGGAGTAGGGAGGTGTGGGGCATTTTGTTACATGTAATATTTTGACTAAACTATGTGCTTGTAATACTTTGACAAAATAAAGACTTCTCAACAGACTTCATCTACATCATCTCATTTGATTCCTAGTGAGGGAAGTATAATGGCCCCATTTAACAAATGAGTTAATTGATATTCCAGGTTCAGTAGCTTGCCTAAAGTCAAAGCCACTACACTTTCTTTGATAATTATATATACAACAATCATCATGGCATCATTTACACAGATAATCAAAGGAGGAAAAAATTATTTTCAGTGCGGATTTTTATTTATTTATGCAAAATATTTTTAGTTTTATTCTCCTCTACTGAAGATGACTAGTTTATTGGTTGCACAGAAGGAATATTTACACTTAACCTCTTATTAATAATGAACTTTTAAAAGAAATTTGAACAAAGACTGGTTCTTGGCAAACGTGGAGAACAAAACTGCAATCAAACGCCAAGACTAAACATTTCTTTTAGTCATTATTTTTAATTGCGGTAGAATACACATAACATCAAATTCACCATCTCAATCATTTTTCAGTTCAGTGGCATTACGTGCATTCGCACTATTGTGCGACCATCAACGTCATCCATTCTCCCCTCCCTCCAGCCCCTGGCAACCACCATTCTATAATACTTCCTGTCTCTATAAATTTGACCTCTCTGGGTATCACTGGAACAATACAGTATCTGTCTTTTTGTGACTGACTTATTTCACTTAGCATACTGTCCTCAAAGTTCATCCATGTTGTAGCAGATTTTTTAAAAACTAGTTCCCAAAACAGTTAAAAAGATAAAAAATAAAAATTCTTGATTGTGCTGTAAGGAATTAAAGCACCTGTAAACTGAATAGATGAGAATTTAGCTAAACTTATATTTTAGTTAAGAAAAATTAATGTTTCCCTCTCCCTTAACCATGATCAGGAACAATAAGATAAAAGGAGTAAGTTGCAATTTTAAACTATTGAGACAAGGTTATCTTGATACTTTATCATGTATACAAACGAAGGGAAAAACCGTACTTTTGTTTTTGAAAAAACCAAAAAAATTACTTTTCCTCTAAGGTCAGTGCTCTTTTGTGTCGTGCAGCAAAGGTCTATAAGGAAGGGCTTCAGCAACTGTAGACTGGGTCTTTGTTTTCTATTCTAAGGGCGGGGACACACAAAAGACGAAAGTACTACTAACAATGTTAGGTGTTCACAAAATACTGAGTCATAGTAAATATCTTATGAATCAGAAGCGAAATAGCCCCCATTCAGTCACACAGAGCTCAAGTAGGAAATACATGAAACGTGACCTTTCCAATATACTTTGAAAAGGTTTCCTTGGTTGCAGTTTGGAAAAAAACAAGCTTATTGTGTGCCATTACATCCCCTCCATGTCTGCACTCTGAATTTCTGCCCTAAATACCATGCATTTATTTCCATCTAAAACTCACACAGAGGTCCTAGACAGCCTTTCAATAGAGCCACTAAACAGACAAAGCACACCAGCCCTGTGAGATATCAAAAACATCACTCTGATATTAGGGTGCAGCTCGTTCTCTGAATTTTGATTTATGATGCAACTAGAATCGCCCACAGAATTTTAACAAGGACCGATAACCAGGAACGTCTCAAGTGTCCAGGTGTCTGACAAGAACTTAAGCAAGAGCTGTGCTTTTCATAGGCTCAGAATATTAACACCAAAAAAGAAAAAAGTCTGCTTAAGACAAAATCAGATATGCTATATGGCAACGATATAAAAAGTATTTTAGGCAAGACATTCATTTTTGCTTTCTTAAGATTAAACCATTTGGCATGTCCAAAAATAAGAGAATACCACTGCTAATTAAAATAAGATTGTCAATAAGGTTTCAATGTAAAACTTCTCATTGTCCAAAATTATTTGCTTCACTTGCTATTTTTCTACATAACATGTAGTTTCCCCCAACGCCTCAGAAGACAAAATATTAAGTACCTAGCACTGCCATTACCCAGGTTCTTAAATTGCTACACAAGCTATGGGTGGCACCATCTTTATGTGACACCACTGTAGGTCAAAAAATAAAGACCTCAGCCATCCCAGAAGAAAAGGAATGTATTGCTTTGACTTTCCTTTCAAGGAAGCCCAATTTTGGGCTGCGGGAAGCATACAGAGTGTTTTCTCTTCTCTTTCTTAGGCTCCTTCTCCTGCAGGACCTTTTAAGAATCTTGAGGGGAGAATTTTGTCTGGTTTGTGATAGGTTATAAAACAAGACTATCTGATAGAAGGACATCATAAAAAAAAAAATCCATTCCCAGAGAGTATATATCTAGGGACATGAAATACTTCATCTTCAGATGGAAACAAAAAAGCTTTAATAAACACTTTTGTCAAGTTCACAGGGATTTCTCTTAGGCAGTAATGATGCAGAAAACATTTTTAAGACATTTTAGTGACCCTATAATTGCTATATGTGATAAAAATCTCATATTTTATGAGATTTTAATGCAAGCCTCAAAATTTAAGAAAAATGTTAAGATTTAAAAAATTGTAATAAATATATTTTAAGTTGTCAACTCTACTAACGCTACTGAACAGTTAATAAATTTAAGTAACTGTGCAAAACAAATCAGCAAATGAGCTAACAGATAGTAAACAGAAAACTGCACTAAAATCCCTTAGAAGTATTCACAAAAGTGTTGTTGCCACTATGTTCTAGCTTTCTTCCTAGTCCCATCTTCAAGATTACTAATACAGCATAGTTACATTAGAAGGAGAAAGGAAACTGAGGTTGAAAGATATTCATAAAAGATGAAAAAATAAGCCACTTTACCCCACCACCTCAGTTTACTTTGAAACCCATTAATTCAGTAGACGTTGGAATAAGCACCAGCGTTTTGAAGAGTAAAGGCTTTAATATTCCTTCCAATCAAATATTCTGTGGTTCCCATCTCCTAATATCACATGATTAATGGGATTGAACACTTCTATACTTCCTAAAAACATGTTGCAAAACACATACGATGTACACTGAGTAACTGAATGGGCACAGAAGAAATGAACAATCTAGCTTTCGTTGTCATTAGAAGTCCAGGACCTGTGTTAAAAGAATTTTTGAGAGACTCTTCCTGACGTTAATTTGTGCTCCAAGCATGGAGATTAACAGCTACTGGCTCTGAGACCATATGCGTCAAACATAACAGCATCATCACTGTATGAAAAGCTGGCAAATGCAGTGATTTCTGAAGATGCTGAATATTTCAGCTATCTGCCCTGGCCTGTGAGTTCAGCTACAAGTTAGAACAGTGTTAAGGAGAAGGTAGCAACAGATTTTAGCCTTAGTTATCTTACCTCAGAAAATTGTTCAAACTTAAGATACTATCAACATGAGTATTAATCTTCAAAAATGGATTACGGGGCATTTAATAATACTGTCGTAATGACTGCCTCTTCAAACCATAAGCAGGGCTTACAAGCTTTCACAGGACAGTGTTAGACATGAGTAAGTTTAGTTTAATTTAGTCCAATTAAACTAGTTTCTTCTAGTACAGACTCATTTTTCCAGAAACAATTTTTTTCAACAGGGTATACCTCCGTACTTTTTAACTGAATTGTTCTATATGAATATATTCCTCTTGTTTGCTCTTGCTTGCAAAGGTTAATAAATGTTGAAATGTCTAATTTTAAGTCATATGGAATACAGAAAACAAACAACTTCAGGCTTTCTTTGTACCAATACTGAATTCTAGAATTTATTTGGTATTCAGCTAAAAACAAGACTCTTATTATTTTTAGTGTAGACACAAAAACAATACTGGTGCCAACTTATGAGGGGTCTCCCTATGGAGCGAAGCAGTAAACTGCCAGCCTGTGAAGCTCTAGTCAATGACATTTGTCCTTCAAATGTCTGATGAAACTGCTGCTAAAATTACAAGTAGTCTTAAGTCACTGATGGCTCAAAATTCTATTATCATCTGAAAATAACATCCACACACTATGGCAAAATCTTGTATTCTTCCTCATAATTTTCAAGTATCTTTTGGGGTTTCTCTATTACATTGGAAACTAGGCTTTGTATATTAGAAAATAAAGAGGCTAACATAGCTATGATTTTATATACCCTCACGGTACTAAACATGAATTTCAAGATTCAGAAATACTAGCCACTGGTTAAATACTCAGAAGTTTAGAGAATTTTGCTAACATATGTCTCAATCACAAAGAAAAAAGTAAGTGGATATGAAATGACAAACTTCTAAATGTATGTAATCCATGAGAAAATTTACAAAACTGTATTTTACGGAGGTAAACCTTTACCTTTCTTTCCCCGAAAAACTGCTGATCTTTAGTAATGGCTCTTCTTTGTGAGTCAAATAGTTAAAACCATCTCTTTTACTCCCAAATGAGTGTCAGTCCCACTCAGAGGTGCCATGTTTTATTTAAAACATACTCTTTCTCAGTAACTGCTTTGTTCTAATTGGCATGGCAAAGCCAGGTCCCTAAAGCACATAGCTCGTTACATTCAGTTTGGATTACAAAAACACCCGATGAAACAAACTGCATCGAAATGTACAAATTAACGGTGCAGGAGTGTGGGACAGGGAGGTGGAATTAGATTGTAATATGGTACAAAATCCACAGGGAAGCTGGGGAACAAATCACTAGTGTCTCTATAAACTATACAAGGTTTCCAAATGAGCAAATACACAAGGCAGACAGGATAGGCTTTTCCATAACTCAACCAGACGCTCCCTGGTGGTCTAGCAGTTAGGATTCGGTGCTCTCCCATAACTCAACCAAATTGCTAAATATGGATACAACAAAACGAGAGAATTTTTTTCAACACTATTATGCACACATGTATGAGAGAGTGGGAATACCAACAAAAAGGTTTAACAAATGAAACCTGCAGATTGCACTGTCTAAATATGAAACTCATCTTTACCTTCACACTGACAATGTGTAAACAGCCCTGCAATTAAATTACGCCTTCACTTTTTTAAGTCTTCTGAGAAGCTAAACATAGGAGACTAAATTAGAAACGGTACTTCAGTATGCAGTGCAGAGAGCAAGGTTAATGAGCTAAAAGTTATATGAACAAGAAGAATGTTAAGAAATGAAGATCTCACCACCAAAATAGAAAATGCATTAGACAGAAACGCTCCCCCCACCACATATGCAAACCTTTCCCAAATTAGCTATGCACTGAAGCACTGAGTACAGCTTCCCTGATTTTCCCTGGATATCCAAAGGCAAACTGCAACTGCACTCACAGAAAAGAGAACTGGAAAAGTGTACACCCCTAACCTACACACAAATGCAAAACAATACTACTGCAGCTTCCTCACAGGGTTTTCACAGTACAGTTTAGATGGGTCTAAACCTACTACCTCACTCCTAATAATATCAAGCCGTGGGAGAAACTTAGAATTGGAGTCTAAACAACTAAGGTCAAGCTGTTCTTTGCCTTAAAATTTATTTAATCTTGGGAACATTATTTAACCCATTTAAGCCACAGTTTCCTTATCTGTAACATGGAGATACAAAATCACCCAAGTTGTAAGGATCAAATGAGGTAATATTGTGCAAAATGGCTTTGTAATATAAAAGCACTGCAAAATTCTTAGTAATCATCACAATTATTTCATCTCAGGATTTCATCACCTTTTTAAAAACATAGATATAACTGTCCGTGTTCTTCCTCCATCTTATTTCACAAACGTAATTCTTGTTCCACTTCCTACTTTAAGTATCCATTTTTTGGCATTCCACTTTTAAGATTATGTATCCTTGTTATTTTTCTCCAAACCAGAAGTCATAGGTTAAGGTATTTTTTTCTTTTCTATACCTAATATTTAGTCTAAATGTAAATTAAGAAATTTAAAACAAACCTTTGGTAAGAGTTATGATTGTTAACATATAGTCAGTTCTTCTTTACACACTAAGAACCATCTGAGCAGTTGGGCTTTAAACTGGCATAAAATTCTGTATGTTAAAGATCACATGTTAGTTATACACTACTGGCCTGAAAGTGATGCCCTATCATTTTACCCACAATTTTCACTGTGGACTAAGAATTAAGTGCAAGGAGGCTACCAGGAAAAGTGTCAAAAAGCAACCTTAGCATAACCCTCTAAATTCAAGCACAAAGGAAACAGCCAGATCCAGAATTAACTCTATGTTTCTGTATCCTGGTGAAATCAAGACCACTAAAGCACATAAAAAGTCTCATGGTGCTTTCCTGAGTTTATCTGACAGGTATCCATATTCCTGCCAAGATTAAAAGGAAACCCATAAACCTAAGTGTGATTGTTCCAATTTAGTTCGCATTAGTCTGCTGAGAACATGAAACATAGGAAATATCAACACATATCACATTTCATATCATAGAGGGTTGGTTACCTTATTACATGCAAAAGGGCCAATCACATCTAACCCAAGCAGACCTCAGAACTAGGGAGTCTCCAAGCTTCTTTGCTAGAGATACAACATTAGTATAAAATTTGAGCACATACCTCTTACATTTCTATTTATTTAAAAAAATAATCATATATTCCCACAGTGGACTGAATGCAGCAACCCATCCTCACGCTCCCTCCCACCCCTAAAAAAAAAAAAAGTCCACCTGAAACAGGTGAATGTAATCTTCTTTGGTAAAAGGACCTTTGCAAACGTAATTGAGGATTTCGAGATAAGATCATTCTACATAAGGGTGGGTCCTAAATCCAGTGCCACTTGTCTTTAGGAAAGAGAGCGAGTAAAAGAGGTGAGAGAGCCATGTGAAGATAAAGGTAGAGACTGGAGGAATGTGTCTCCAGGCCAAGGAACGCCAAGGAGAGGCTTGGAAGGGCTTCTCTCAGAACCCCCAGAAGAAACCAGCCCTGCTAGCTGACACCTTAATTTCAGACTTCTGGCCTCGAGAACTGTGAGAGAATAAATATCTGGTGCATAAGCCACCAAGTTTGTGGTAATTTGTTATGGCAACAAAATTACGTACATTATAAAAATTAACAATATGTAACGGATAGAAAAATAAATAGAAATTCTAACATTTTCTCTCTATGCCTCAATTGATAATCCTGTGCACCATTACAGAAATCACAGCTTTAAACCAACATGTGGGCAAAAGAAAGCCAAATGACAAAATCAGACTATCTTAAAATACCAATGACTATTACATTTCTTCCATTTCACCTAAAATACTGACACGTGGTCACAATTTTTCTACTTAACACCGGAAAGAAGCTATCTTTCTGCTACTTACAACACTGAGCATTTTGTTTCCCATTAGAAATGCAACAATTATTTTTGACATAATTTCCATAACAACATCATCTTCAACACACTGCTTCATTTATCTTAACTAGCATAACAATTAGCCACACAATTTAAAATGCTTATTAGTAAGACAGCAAATTGCTACAGACTTAGAGGTCAGAAAGGCTGCCACAGTTCAGCTCTGCTAATCAGTTAAGGACCTGCTTGCCCTTGTCTTGCTTTCATCTGAGAACAAGTAAGGGACTCCACAAAGAGAGTTTCTAATACAAAAACAGTCTTCACATATTCATACTGAATGTTAATTTAAAAAGAGAGGGGGAGAAACATGAAGTTGCAATTGTGGTATAAAAACAGTAGTTGAAAAGAACTTCTGTGTCCATCAACAAAGGACTAGATAAATTGGGGCATAGTATTATAATGAGGGTGACCAATAATAGTTCATCGACCAAACTGGGACACACTGAGGAGTACAAAAGGCTGCTATTAATTTCACTGATACAAAAAAAATACATTGAGACTGTCCCAGGCAAATCAGGGCATTAATTATAATAGAATATTATAACAGTTAAAATGAACTAGAGCAACATGTGTCAATGTAATTGGTTTCTAAAAGCATTATTAAAAAATAATGCAAGTTGTAGAATGACTAGTGCAACATACCACTCACAAATTTTTAAAACAGAATCGTATATTGTTTATATAAATGCCCATTCATAATAAAAAGTATAAATACAAGGATAAGAAGGATAGTGGTTGTCTCTGAGGTGGAAAGAAGATGAGCGGGGTAAAAGAAAAACTATGAGATTTCAGTTCCCTTTTAAAACATGTTACAAAGTGGGGGGGAAAACAGGACAAAATGTTAGTATTTGTTAATTCTGGGTTGGCTTGTGGATATTTACAATATTATTCTCTATAACCCACAGCAGACAGGTAACTTGCAATGGATACATAACAGTTGAAAGAATTCCATAAGATGAACTGTCTCTTTTTAATAACTACATAACCAATGTATGTTATACTTAAGAAATCTTTCTTGGACTTTCAGCTTAAGAAATCAGTAATCGAGTCAACAGGATTACAAAGACAGAACTACCCCATTCAAATGATTCATTTTAAGAGCAACAGTGAGTTGCCTTTCTTTTGGGAAAAGGCGATTTGAAATATCAAGGTGTAACAAGCATACTGATATCCTGCACAAGCTGACCATGCTATAAAATAACTAATTGGAGCGGGTATTTTTATACTATTTTCCTGATGGGTAGAGAGTTCCCACAATTTCTAAAAGGAAACCTGCATAATAACAAGAAGTACTTAAAATTTTCAGATTCAGTCTGTTCCTCTTAAGGCAGAACCTCAAAATTTAGCTGTAACCTACAATTCTTCCCTTTCTAAAGTTACTGGAATAAGGTCACTTCTACTCTTAACTTCTAACAGGGAATAAAAGCAGAAAAGAGATTAGAATGCAAATTCAAGCAGTAAGAACTGCGGGTTCATAAGAAAATGTTTTAATTTACTTGCTATGAAATGGGAATTTGTTACTCTGTTGTGGAAATCACCATGAAACGCAAGTCACCTCGAAGAGCAATGTTTGCATTTTGGTTCACCTATCACTCCACCCTGTACACGGCACTGCTGCATTACTTACCTTACATGTCAACATCCCTACGCAGCAAGCTACAGCCAACTCGATTTTGTTCATTCCAGAAAAAAACTAGTAACTTCTGAAGTCTCTCAGACATAAGCACAATGCACTTTACTTTTTAAATTTTTATAATTTTTACAATTACATTCATAATAAAAGTCTGAACATATAAGCAAACAAAATCAAATTTAATTAAAATCCCCCCAAAACACTCCCACTCTGAGACTACCAAAATTAAAATTTTCATGTACCTTCTTCCAGCTTTATTCCGTGTAACTATATACACATAAATCATGTGTAGTCTAATTAGAGGATACTTTGTAGTCTTCTCGATCAGTTATTTAATTAATGTCCTTATGTTATTTTAAAAGGGGGGGGAGAATCCCACACTTAATGGCATGCTAAAAGCATAAATTATGGAACTCTATTATTCAATTAACATTATGGATTTAGGTAGAAAATTTGACAGCAATAAACAAGCTTGATAATTTTCAGATTGGATACAAAGTATGCAGCAATGGGGAAACTGAACTCCTGCATTACTACTGGCGATTTCAATCCCTTATAGCCTCCCGAAGTCCATTTTGAAATTGAAACAATAACTATATGACAATATCATGAAATAATAAAAATGAAAGTGAAATTACTATACAGAATAGTTTACTCCCAGCTGACAAAGGCTAGTAACAGAAATATATTAATTATAACAATATTTTCTCCAAAGTTAAATATCAGAACCCAGCATCCAAGATTATTCATTTGAATAAAGGTGCCTGAAACAGATTAGCCATAGATTTATATTTGAATGTTTCCTATTTGACATGTATCATTTTCTTTATTTATGGCAGTATTTCTTCACCAATAATGAGGTATAACACACAGGTAATCATGAAACAAAGATAAACTAGCTTCCCACTAAGAAATATATATATATTTAAAAAGTTACATTGAAACTAATTTTCAGATTAAATAACTTCACCATTAACTTATAATTTTATAGATGCTTTAGCTGCATTTTTAATTAATCTTCAACTGACAAGAAACCCCCTTACACTTTAGTTCTAGTCTTGTCCCCTTTCTGTAAATCAACGTAACATTGAAAGTATTCCTTTTTAAAGAAACTATTCTGTAAAAGGTGAAAAAAATAAAGCTTTTTGCACTGTGAATAAGCATCTCTCCCTTATAAATCCTTTTTATGTTAATTAGGGAACAGCAAGTTTCTTAAAAGACTGTCTTACATGGAACAACCTGTTCAAATCATGTCTACAGTTTAAAACAAATTGCTTACTTTGATTTCTCAATGACGTACCTTTGTCATAGTTTAAATAGACACGTTAGTTTTAGTTTTTTAAACAAATTACTGAAATTTATTAAAAATTAAATACATACCGATGTCTCAAGTCCACAGGACCAACTGGTTCTCTTTACACTGAGCACATTAAGTTTCTCTGCTGAACAGCATCTGTCATCAGCCCCACTGCAAGAAATCTCCCATCCTTTGGGACATACCTTCAACTACCCCCTTGTAAAGAATCAAGTGCTCCATAGATGATGACGCCTTCCTCGTCGCCACACTGCTCTGTCCCCGCCAGCAAGCACTTCTAAGTGTTGGGGATAATGCCATATCGCTGAAGAAGCTACTTCAGTCAGCTCCTTAAAAATGTCTGTCTTCCCCACTTGTAATCATCCTATTCGGTGTTTCTGTCATCCATACTTTTATTTAGCAAAACCATTCTGTGAAAAGCACTGTTTTAATAATGAGAGCTGGGCTTCCATATGGTAGTAGAGGAGGAGGCCACTGTGAATTAGATACTAAATGTTCCTAAATATCAAAGACCAGTTAGAATCTAAAACTCACAAAGTCATAAAGTGAGTTGGCACACAAACAGGAAGCAATACCATAGGCAAGACATTTCTACCTTTGTAAGAGGGAGGACTACCTTTCAGACGCTATGCCTGACTTTCCGTGTGTATTTTAACACCGCAGTAAGCAAGCATGTTTAGTTCATGCTTTCACACAGAAAATCATGTAATCCAAACAAGTAAAGAGCTTAGAACAAAGCTCACAAGAAATCAGTTGCCTAAAGATCAAAAGAAAATATGCCCTATTTTGCAAAGAAAACGAGATCCCAAATAACTCAATGACTTTCCAATGAATTTCTGTAATTCAGTGGTTTTCAAACTTTTTAAACCATATCCCACAGTAATATGTATTTATATCACAACTTGTTACACATTCTTTTCATTTATATAAGTAACTCAAAGGTTTCACAAAACAATACTTACCCTTAATATTTGCAATGCATTCTGATTATTTTTCTATTCTACACAAATTTTTTTAAATGTTGATCATGACCCATTAAATTGATTTCTCTACCCACTAATGAATCACAACATCCACAGTTTGAAAACCTGCATTAGAAAGTAGTGTTTCAACCAATAAATGCTTATTCACCATAAGTACCATGTTATGAAATTTTGTTGCTTTCTATTATAGACATTTACAGATTCTCTTAGTAAAGTCATACAAACAATATAAAAACATTTAATGCAAGAAAAGGATACTATGACAGGTAGAATATTATCAAAGGGATAGAAAAACCAAAACTAGACCAAAATAAAAAGATCCTCAATTAGCTTTAAAAATCGGAAAGATCTGTGGCAAGATCAATTGATAACTTATGTTCAAGGGTGTTTAAATGCCATCGTTTTCAATAGTTTAGACATTCTTTCTATAACTTCAAATAAACTGTATATCTGTTAAGCAAATCCTTTCTTTAACAATAATACTGTGTTTCCCTAAAAATAAAACCAAACCAGAAAATCAGCTCTAATGCATCTTTGGGAGCAAAAAATAATATAAGACCCGGTCTTATTTTACTATAAGACTGGGCATAATATAATACCAGATCTTATATTAATTTTTGCTCCAAAAGACGCATTAGAGCTGATTGTCTGGCTAGGTCTTATTTTCGGGGAAACACAGTATAAAAATAATACTCTTGACTGGGAAGACTAATACATCGACTCAGATGAGGAGAATCCTTACCAAACACTGCAGGTGTTTCTGGCTTTTGCTCACAGAATAGTCTTATTCTTAAGAGAGAGATACCCAAATTTCCAAACAAATGTACAGACTTGTGATTTGAGGAAGGAAAATACACATGAAAGGGGGTTTGCTGGGGAAGGCAGAAAAACAGCAAACACAGGAATGGAAAACAATATGGCATGGTAAAAGTATATGCTGCCTGTTTTCTTTTGTTTAAGATGAAATAATAACCTCAAAGAGAATCCAGAAGAGCATTTTAAATCTACTGTACCTCAAATCATTACACTAGTCCATCATTTCTTGGTGCTTCCCCCGAAAACTTCCTTTAAAAGTCCTAGTGAGCATGGCATTACAAAACCTGGATGATAAGGGTCTTCAGGTCAAATGCCCTTTAAGGCTAAGAAAGAAACATATTACACATTTGTGGGAAAGACTCCAAATGGTCTTAAATTTCAGCCAAGCCAAACCAGGGTTCAAGATGAGGGTTGTCAAAAAATAAAACTAAAAACAACACCCTCCCATTTCGGAGAAGAAATTTTAGCCTTGCTGCAAGCCTTTAGGATAGCAAATTCATCCAAGCTGGACACTCTTCCGCATACACACAAACGGCTGACACAAACATTTCTCTTTCTGACAGTATCGAGACACACTATTATTTGGTATATAATTTATCGGCAATTAATATTTCAAATGTTTTTTTTAGTAACTCTCATTTCCATATGCTCATTTCCTTCCCTTCATACAGCCAGGAATCTTTTATTTAAAAAAAAAAAAAAAAAAAAGGAAAACTGTTTAAGTGATGGTAGTTATTGGGGGTGTGCTCACCATTTGGCAGATTTCCTCAGAGGTAAACTGTTATCAGAGT
Source organism: Rhinolophus sinicus (assembly GCF_036562045.2). NCBI lineage: Eukaryota > Metazoa > Chordata > Mammalia > Chiroptera > Rhinolophidae > Rhinolophus > Rhinolophus sinicus. The sequence goes on from NC_133755.1 coordinate 87,265,015, forward strand.
TAACTTTAGCGTCCACAGCTCCTAACCTAGTATCTACTCTCTAAACAAGACTTTAAACATGTTTTTACTCATTTCATTCAATTTTATGTAAACAAGTTATATAACACACTCACTTTTTCACCACATAGGTTTATTCTTGAAAAGGAATCTTGGAAAAAATCTCTAAAAGAGTATTTAAAATGACAGTGGCTTTAGCCAAAATAACCTGCACGTTCCTACACAGTTCATGCCTCAGCTGCAATAACGTGTTTTTATCCTCTATCTTCACACAGGAACAAAATCCACAAATATATCTTTAAAGTTCAATGCTCTTTTTTCTTTTGAACTTCAAAAAGAACATCAGAGTTTGCTTCGGCAAGCAGGATGCTACTGCTCATTCCGTTCCAATGACGTTGGGGAAATCAGGAGTGTGGGGGTGCAAGATAAAGAGGAAAGAAGGAAACAGTCTTTTCTTTACACACCTGAAAATATCATCTTTATATTTTTAAAAGCAAAAATGGCAAAGCTGTGTATAGAGTAAATGGACAGAGATCACCAGAAAGACAATAAATAACCACAGAAAATAAAACTACAACAAGTTCAAAGAAACGCAAAGACCATGGCTGAACTGTCTTCATTGGTAATTTTTTAAACTCTGTATTTAGTTAGGGACCTGAGAGTTCTTTCAGGATATGAGCCACCTTACTCAAAGGTACTTGGCCTTCCCCCAAAGCCACACTTTACTGAATTACAAAGGGGAGCTAACTCTACATGGAGACACTCATACAATCTCATGTACATTTTGTCTCACTGCTACTTTCCTCTTTACTATGAAGTTAAACTCTCATCAGTGAAGAAGCATTTCTTCATACCTGTAATTGGAGATATGCAGAGTAAGAAAAGCAGAATACATTTAACATGGCAGAGAAACTGCTAAAAGATGGATAAAAACCAACCTTACTGATATTTTTTCCTTTTAAAGACCTAAAGTATTCAACAAATTCTAAACTTTTAACAGATACAAACTGCCAGCTATCCCAGCCCTGCCCACCTAGCCCCTAGGTTACACAGAAATGTAAAGGTCTAGAAAGCTTACACTATGATTATTTCCCTGCCCAAACAGCACAATGAACAGAAGATGAAAACTGACCAATTCTCCACTTGACCAAACTCTAGCCAGGTCCTCTGAGCCCTCGTCTCAACGAGGCCTCAACCTTGGCCTATAAAAACTAGACTCTTGATACAAACGATTTCATCTCCTCCTCTCCCTGAACATTCAGATTTAAACAATCACTAACAGTTTCTAACATCTCAAGGCTCGTTCCCTAGGTTGACACTAGCCCGTCTTCAAGTGCCTGCCTAGGAAAGCACGAAACTGCCGAAAGAATTTAGGTTTGTTATAGCCAACACCTGACTGTTGGCCCTGAGCACCTATCTTAGAGCATTTTACTAAAAAGAGTTTACAACTGTGAATCCTTCCTCTGTCCCTTGGAGATGTATCTGTATCTCCTACAACTCAGGAGCATTTTTCTCAAGGATATGAAAGCCATTCCTTTCAAATGTGATGGGCAGGAAGCACAGGGCCTCAGTCTCTGCAGAAGGATAGAATCCTAACTTGCAGCGTTGTCAGCTAAGAGACACGGCGGCCTGATCACCATTTAAAGTGGCCAACCCTTCGTCATTTTTCACTTCCCTGACTCTACTGAGCCAAGATGGCAACCCTTGCCTTCTCCCTCAACCTCCCTTTAAAACGCCCAGTTCCTCTGCACGAAGTTCAGTTCAGTTCACATTGGACTCACTTCCCTACCGTAGCAGTACATTACTGAGTAAAATCTGTCCTTACAATTTTAACTAGTGTCTGGCTTTATCTTTGACAAAAATGAAGCAATAAAGAAGGAATGTTAAACATATCTCAATTAATAAAAACTACTTTACATAAGATCATTCAAATATAAAGTTCTTAAAAAACAAAACCAACCACCATGAAGGCTTCAACTTCATGAAGGAGTCATATAATTCAAGGAGTCAACCAACCGGCATTAGAAGGCTGGAAAGGGCCCCTGACTAACTTCAAGCCCACACCCTTCACGTTACATGATAACTCCAAGGCCAAAGAGATTAAATGACTTTCCCAAGGTGATTTCTATGAGGGATTGGATTAGGAAAGGCTAACTCAGCATGATTTTCTTCCTGACTCCAACATGAAAATATTCTTTCTCTTGTTTTCTCATTGGTAAAGCAACATTCATCATTAATCATTCAAGTCAAGATCAGACATGACCAGTATTACTCTACTACAATACGAGTTTTACAATTGCACTGTACACTGAGGAAAGTTTGTCTGGTGCAAGTACACGTCAGATTTCATTTCACTGAAGGAGACTGTTTCAACAGTCCTGGCAAATATAGGAAGCGTCTTGGTGAGGAGACACTGCTTTCACTCACAAGCAAAGAAACAAAACCCCATGCATAAACCCAAAGGAGGGCCAAATGATTTAGACAGTATTTAAAACAACCAAAAGAAGAAAAATAAAAGTAAATTAAAAATCCTTTTTCTGCACTTACCAGCAAAGCATTTGGAACAGAGGTTCATAGTCTTGCTGGACCTGGGGCAAAAAAAAAGAAAAAAAAGAAAGAAGAGCTAAAAATTCAGTATCACTCTAATCAAAACATAAAGATGTTTGAAACACAGGCAAAGAATTTCCTGGACAGGCAACTGAACTAATAAACTAACGATAAGTCCCTAACCAGCCACCCCTCCCCCACAACAAAACAAAAACAAACGAAACAAAAATAAAACATGACATTTTGTTATCTGTGAGTTATCCAATGCATTATTTTTTGTGATTAGCAGCTTAAGAAGATGACACTTCTTCCATTTATCCCACGTGATTCCCACATTCCCACTGTTCACAGGGAACATGTACCACGAAGTTATTGCTACAAACAACGAAAACTCTGTAAAGAAGTAAAACTTTCTCTTCATATACTTGTACATGCTCATTTATCTCCGTAACATTGCTTGAACTTTTATCTCGTCTTCTTTCCCTTCATTCTAGTCCTATTTTCAGATCCTGGTCACACTATGACCTTGTTATTTAAAATTCTTTCTTCAGAGGTTCCCAATCAAATTATTTTTCATGTCCTTTCATCTGTTAATAATAGCTACAATTCACTGAATAATAACTTGGATGGGCACTTAACATACATTATCTTAATAATCTTCCCAACATCCCTGAGATGGCTATTACCATATTGCTTTGCTTCTAAAATGCACTTTTAAAAACATCACATTAACATTTCTACAACCAGGAAACACACAATTGGTACAAACAATTAATAATCTAGTGAGGAAAAGTTCCTGAACCACCTCCTCCCAGAGGTCTTGAATTGAGAGGTCCTAGGAAATCAAGGATGTGCACACATCTCATCCCTATCTGACAGGTGAGCCGCCTGCCCCACATAACACAGTTGGAGAACTGCAGAAGAAATATTAGGTTGGTGCAAAAGTCACTGCGGTTTAAAAGGTTAAAAATAACTGCCAAACCCGCAGTGACTTTTGCACCAGCCTAATGTGTGACCTGGGTAATGCGCTAAGTCCAAAGGCCATTCTGCCATCCTCTGTTCACAACACAGCAGGGTACCCAGCACCACCCAGCAGCCCACACACAACATGGCGGGAACGAATAATAACTTGCTTGTTAGGTTCTTCTCATTGCCGTTTCCTTTCGTGATTCTCTCCCACGAGAACGCATTCCTACTTCCTCCCAGAATACTCGTGTTGGATAAGCCGGCCGATTTACAGCCTCAATCCTCAGCAACTCCCCTCCCTATACCTCCGTCTTTGCCCAGAGCTGCTCCTACACATGGAACTGACACGGGCCAACGAATAGCCCCCCAACACCCCACTGAAAAACTTTTAAGTTTTCTTTCCTACAGAAATTTTAAGTTTCCTTCTCCTTAAAGTTTCCTTTTTCCCAGTTTTTTCAGCTCCTACCCCCTGCTTTAGATAATTACCCTAAGACTTGTGATTTATACTTGACTGTAATCATTGAAGTCTGATGTTCTTCCCACCCCATTCTGGGCCCAGCGCCTGGACAAGTAACGTCACCTGAATAACCAGTTAGGTGGCCACAGGCCCTATAGAGCTGATGGATTTTCCATCACATAGCCACCTCGCATGAATAGCTTCGAGCTCTGCTCTTTAAGAAATTTATTAATTAAAATCTATTTTCTTCCTCATTCAGGGGCCTTGGGGATACAGAGGCTACCCCAGCAAGATTGCCAGTCACAACCAAAGAAGCCAACGGTCTTCCAGGCGGATCTTGAGACCCCTTCCTCTCCTCTGAGATCAGATAGGGCGAGAGTTCCGTGAATCCCCAATAGGTAGGGACAGCTCTACGCCCCTGCTCAGCAGGAGGCAGATACAGAAGAAAAGACCTCCTGTCCCTCAACTTCCCATAGAGATTTTATGGGGCTCATGCCTCTCAGTGGGAAAACAAGGCAGGCAGTTAGAGACAGACACTGGGTTTCTGCATTCCTACACATCCAGCACAATCCTCAGAATGCAACCGCCCAAAAGACCTCCCCTCTCTGCCCAAAACTTCCCCTTTTCACTATAATTATGTACGCCTATGAGGAAACAAATGGGTACAAAATACCCAACTAGATTAAACCAGTCACTCACACCTGCAAGGTAAAGGCTACAATGACCTTCATTTCACATGGGCCTCATTATACCATCATTATAATATCATGCATATGCCCGGAAGCTCATTAATATCATTATAACAGACTGAATTCTGGGAAGGAACATGCACAGTCTGAAAAGATGAGGTAACAGCTTCTTGTCAATCACAGGTGTCAATCGAGTGGTCCCATGCCCAGCAAGGAACAGCCCATTCTAGAGAAAACAAGGGATAAAAACTCCAAGTCCCCACCAGTCAGCGCCTTTGAGCCTTTTGAGCCCAGTCTTCTGCTCAGGCCCCCTCCAATCCCTTCGGAGTGTACTTTCTCTTCTAATAATGGCCCTTGAGACACTGCTTTCAGCTTGCACCCGCTTCTATCTCTTTGAAGTGTACTTTTTCTTCTAATGAACTGCTTTTTCACTACTCTACCTCGGTATCTTGTTCAATTCTTTGCTCGAGACGCCAAGAACCTGCACATCGCACCGAGAAAGGCCCACTCTACGGTAACAAAAAAACTAGCCAACTTTCTGTGAGGGGCTGACCGGCGCCCGACTGCCTCAGCTTGGGGGGGAGGGGGGGCCGGGGCAAGGCTCATAATACCAGCCTGGGCTGGGGAGCTGTGTCCCCCACAACTAGACTGAGAAACAATGGCTTGAACAGGGGCGGGGGTGGGGACAGACGGGGGGTGCTAGTAGTAGAACCCAAGATCTAACGGTTAGTAACTGTCATAGGGTCACAAAATTTGGGAGTGAGGGGATGGTCATTATTTCTCTTTCCCAAAAAAGATGCTATGTTAACAGGTGAATCTTTCTTTGGGATTCTGTTTAAAATGAAGATACCGACGACAGTAAGTAAATTTGAGTTTCAATAAATGCATAAAAATGAATGAATGAAGAGATATATTAATAGTGGAATCTAACATTTTATACAGGTTTATTATGTGGTAAGCATAATACCAGATGCTTTCAACCTGTGTTACGAAATGAGAAAACAGAGGCTTCAACAGGGAATATAACTTGCCAAAAGCTACAGAACAAGAAAATGGATGAACCTGGTCTGCCTACCTATAAAGCCTGTGTGATGTTTTTTTAACTTTTATTTATTTAGTGTGTTTTTCCAGGACCCATCAGCTCCGAGTCAAGTAGTTGTTTCAACCTAGTTGTGGAGGGTGCAGCTCACAGTGGCCCATGCGGGGATCGAACCGGCAACCTTGTTGTTAAGAGCACGGCGCTCTAACCAACTGAGCTAAGCAGCCGCCCCCATGCCTGTGTTCTTTTCACTATGTCAAAGCAGGGCGTCAGCCTCCGGCACAGACACTATGGTAGTTTGGGAGAACGGTCCCACAACTAAAGACTTCATCTGTGGTAATCAAGTCAGCTCCCTGAGAAAGGAAAGCCTTTCATCCGGAGGAAGCCCAACCCCTGTGCTCCCCTCCAAGCACATATACACAGAGTGGGGAGCAATCCAAGGCTGCCAGTCATTTCAGTTCCAACTCACAGACGATCTGGGGATAAAGGAATTCCTCTGAGACTAGAACCACCCCCACCCCACGCCCACCCCCAGGAAAGCAGGCCTCTTGCAGATGTGGTTGCTCTCTCTCGTCCAGCAGGGCCATTAGAGCCACAGGTAACTTGATTATCACCTCTGCTGCTCCCTGCTGCCCGGCAAGAATCATGGACCGCCTGCAGAGAACCAGTGAGGGCAGCTCAGCACCAAGTGTGCTAGTTTTAACATCTTGTGGATGGAAAAGGGGCCACAGGTTTAATCTGACAAGCTCAGGAGACTGAAAATAGCCACACAGGATGGCATGAACATAAAAATTCCTAACTAAGGTGGGCCATGGCGGGAAGCCACATCTTTAGCCTGAAGCTTCTTTGGTAAGAGCAATCTTTACCTTAGTGAGCCTGTCTATTGTCTTTTTCCACCTAAAATAACATCCTTGGAATATCAGTAATCCCTTATTCCACACCAGAGCAGGAAACTACAGAATCCCTCATTATTTTTGTCCCATGATTAACATCTCTGTGTGAACCATTAACTGTCCTGCACCCACCTATGTAAAAGAAGTACCTGTGTCTCTAATTTATTTTTATCCAGTCCCAGAGATTTCCCCGCTTTGCTTTCTCCCACCCCCTTAATCTACCACGAATGGATTTCATGTAACCTTCCTCCTTTGATTCTATGTATAAAATAAACTGCAAACTGGCATTTTGTGGAGCATTTTCTCAATCCGTTGAGATATTGCTTCCCGGCAACTGTCGTCAGTTAGGCTCAAATAAACTCATAAGCTTTCTCTCAGACTGGATGTTTTCTCGTTGACAATCTGTATTTCACAAAACTGGTTAAGGAAAAAAATAGCATTTTTCTCTGCATCCCCTTATCTCTCTTCAGATAGTTTTATGTATTTAAAATACCCGCTATACCTATATATTACCTGAGTGACATCCATTCCACTCTCTGCTTAGGAATTTTTCAGCAACATGGTTATCATACGAGTTATAAATGAAACAATACAGCTTTATAATTAATCAAAACAGAGATGTCTGAAATCTGAATAAACCAGATTTCGGCTATAAAATAATGGCCCCTGGTAATGCCAATGTGGATCACATAGGTCAACGACAGTGAACTTGAAAAAACCAGCAGAGGTTTTGAGACCTCTGTCCCTTTCTCATGTTCAACATGTAAAACGTAAAGCTAGCCATGGCATACAGCACTAACTGCCCAAGGAAAGCCGTGTGACCAACACGCACAGTCCCTGGACAGACAGCAGTTCTCTACCGGGCAGCAAACATGAAAGCTAAGCATGATTCTCTTGTGTTCCCACTGCTCCAAAGAAACTGTTCTTCTTGAGATCTTAAATGGCTACCATGTTTCTAAAACCAAGGTTTAGTAGGCTGAATAATGAGCACCCAAAGATATCAAAGCCTAATCCCTGGAATTTACCTTACTTGGAAAAAAGGTCTTTGCAGATTAATTAAGGGTTTGGAGTTCACCCTGTATTATCCAGCTGGGCACTAAGTGACATTACAAGTGTTTTTTTTTTTCTTTGAGAGGGAAAAGGGAGTGAGAGAGACACACAGAAAAGGGAGTGTGAAGACTGGAGTAAAATGGCCCCAAACCTAGGAATGCTGAGGCAGCTACCGGAAGCTAGAAGGGGCAAGGAATGCATGCTCCCCTAGGACCCTCCGGAGGGAAGTCAGCCCTGCCAGATTTTGGACTTCTAGCTTCCAGAACTTCAAGAGAATACATTTCTATTGTTTTAAGCCATCAAATTTGTGGTAATTTTTTACAGCAGCCTCAGAAAACTAATGCAGAGTTATGGCTCTGATCTCAACTTACTCCCTCTCTCAGCAGCATTTGACCAGATCCATCCTTCTTGAAACTCTCTCTACTCCTGCTTTCTTGTCACTCAGATCCTAGATCCAATGTGCCGTTACCCTCCAGTTTTCCTCCCACCTAACGACTCCCTTGTAGCCACATTTGCCAACTCCTCCACGATGGAGACCTCTATCTGGAGGCCCCAGGACTCCGTCCTCATTTACTCCACTTCTCGCTTTGTTACCTCATGCAGTCCTGCAGCTTTAAATACTATTATCTATAGACTAAAGACTCACAAATATTCACCCTCACCCCAAACCTCTTCACCTTGCTCCAAACTCATATATCTAACTGTCTATTCAGCATCTCAACATGAAACTCAGCCTCAATTTCAAAGCAGAACTTTCGATATTCCCCTCAAATGTGTCTGACCCATTTTTGTTCACCTTTGTAAATGGCGACACCTTCTTCCCACTCGCTCAAGTCAAAATCCCAGGAATCAACTTTGACTCCCATCTTTCCAGAAGTCTCTCATATACAACACTCAGCAAGAGCCATTAGCTCTATTTCCAAACAGACCTCAAATCGATCTACTTCTCTCCTTTGTCAATGCTTCTACTCTGGCCACCATTAACTCTCACCTGGGCTGCTGTAAATGACTTTTTACTGGTCTCCCCATTCCCACTCCTGACCCTTTACAATGGTTTTACTCATAGCAACCAGAGTAACCTTTAAAAACAAGGCAGATCATGCTATTTTCTTGCTTAACCCCATCCAATAATTTCCATTTTGCTTTTCTCAATTACCATATTCCAACCACAATGGCCTTTTTACTTCTGTTCTAGAATGTGCCGTAGAAGCTATTGCCAATGCTGTTCCCTCTGCCCTAAAATCTCTGTAAGACTGGTGCTTTCCTGTCACTAGGTCCTGATTCAAACCTCCCCAGAAGGCTTCACCTGACCACCCTCTTCCTGTTTTCTTTCCCACACATCAATCTTTCATAGCTCACCCCCCACCTGTGTATTTGTGGAATATCTTTCGCCACCAGAAGGTAAGTGTCATAAGAGCAAAGACCCTCTCAGTCACCTTGTTTGATATTTACTAGGCACCCAGTTATTCATTTGTTAAATTAATAAATGAATCCTCTCTTGAAGGCTAAACCATGAAAAATCTAAGTAGATTTAAAGGTCATTCAACCACCATCTAGAAGACAGGACATCCAGAACTTCTGTAGCTGTCAGCCTGTCATCTCTCGAGCTCTGTCACACTGTATTACTTAGCACTAGCAGGTAATGCCACCCTGTGTACCTGGCCATGATTTGTCAATCAGACAGGTGGCAGGCATTTTAAGAAGTTTCTTTCCAATGAGATGGAGTTGGAAAAAAACCAGCTTAAGTTTTTTTCTTCTTTTAATAAATAATGTTTAATGATATCTTCTGGTTTTGAAAATGCATGCCCCTTACACAGAATTTAGAAAAAGAACAGAAGCATTTAAGCAAAAACCAATGATCACTGATAATCCTATCCCCAAAATAAGAATTGTCAATATTCTGAAATAATTCTGTTTCATGCATAAATTAAGAATTTATATTTAACAGTGTTGGTAAAATTTTGTTCTATGTTCACAGATGAGCATTTTATTATGCTTTATGACAGACACCTTACATTTTTTTCATATATATGACATGTATCAGAAAGAAATGTATAATAAAAATACGTAAATTTCTTTTTTTAGTTTATACATATTTACATTTAGTATTTCTCATGTCATTAAATATTCTTCAAAAACATTTCTGTTGCTCTATAATAGTCCATTATATACTAATACTATAATTTAGTCAGTCTCTTACTATTGGATGTTCAATCTTTTTCCCAGATTTTTTTCTACTATAAATATTGCTATGATGAGCATTTTCCAGACATAAATCTTTGGTCATATTTAAATAACTTTCTTTAAAACTGATTCTGAGAAGAGAGAATTACTAGATTAAAAAGTTTGATTTTGACAAATACTGCCAAATTACTTCCCAGATAAGTTCTACTAACTTACTCTCTCATTAAAACCATATGAAAGCACTTGTTTCAACACACGTTCACCAACATTGAGTATTATCACTTTTAAATCTTTGCTTGATGGGAGAAATGATTGCTTTAATCATATATTTTCTTCCAAAATAACAAATTTTCCAGTTTTGAAGGATATTAATTTTTAAATAAAGAATTAACCATCCAGCTAATTCACCTTGGGGAATTAAAACAGCATTCCTAATTTCTAAGAATTCTAGAGACGTTTCATTTATAATACTTTCCTGTCATCTATACAATACTACGATCTCTCACCAGGAAAACACACCCAGGCCACGTCTTCCCAACAATACTTTAATATAAAAGCGCCAATAAAAAATTCTGTCACTATCAGTGTTCCTCAACAATTCTTTTTGTCCAACAGAGGAAGAAACTGAGGCACAAGAAAAACAAAGAAGCATCAAAAGGACAAGCAACAGTCAGTACTGTGCATGCCTAAGCCAAGCCCCTCCAGTCTTGGGGTCCCAAATTTCTCTAGGTTAGGAATGGATCATAAAGCTAAAAAAAGTCTAGATTACAAAGGGACTGCCTTCTTAATGAAGAGAACCAATCAGTGAAAACCAACTAGCCACATTTCCTAATTCAATCTCCTTTAATAATCCAGAGGAAGGAGGGGAGGAGACAAACAGGGAAGAGAGGAAACATTGGTCGGGAGGGAGGAGGAGAGGCCAGTGAAGAAAGAGAAGGCAAAACCTCCTCCTCTCTAAAAATCACTCCAGTTGCCTTAGAGGTAAAACTAGATGGTTAAGGACTCCTAACACTCCGCGTGCCGCCTCATACACGGAGAGCCAGAAAGTCTAGCTTCCTACAACTGCTAGGAAGCAACAAACAGCTCTACTAAATCATCACTCTTTGCTCACCCCAGGCAAACAAGAAAAAGGCCAGTTCAAACAGAAGACATTCTAGCTGGCAATGACAAAGGAGGTTTTCAACAGTGCATCCACCAGCCTGTCCAAGCTGTTACACATCACTCTAAATCATTCAGATGATGTCTGCAAAGTTTTCTTTTTAAGGAAATATTACAAGGAAAAGGTAAAGTGATTAGTTTCTACAATGTAGCAATACAGGACGTGCTACTTTAAAAACTAATTTCAGTGTAACATATTAAATTACAATTGGGGATTTATAATGAGCAGTGTTTTCACATTTTATACTCAAATTCAAAGACAACACGGACATAGTAGCATAAGCCTCTCTCGTTTTTCTGTGTTTTACATCCATGAACTAAAGATATATAGATGTAAAACAAGTCAATTACCTGTGGCCCTGTACACATTACTAAACGCTTAGTCCAGCACTATCTAACAATTAAAACAAGATGAGGCATGGCCATCAATAAACTATAAAAAGGAAAATATAAATTAAAGCAGGAGAAAAGAAAACACAGTGAACTAAATAAAAATGCCAAATAATTTTTCCACATAAGAGAAACTCAATGACACTAACTCTGAGACACAATGTATACAATGGCTGCAGCTGTCTTACCATATATGCACCAAAATTATCCTTCAAAAAGAAGGAATTGATTTACAATTAAATCCTTACTTTGAGGTAAGCACAACAATTTTATACTAAATACCAACAGGGGAGGGACAGAGGGAAGGAGGAAGAAAGGGAGAGGAGGGGAAGGATGGGGAGGGGGCAAGCCTGCCCAAAAACCGGGAAGTAAAAAATCCAGGTGTGTCGTCATGCCCAGGAGAATGGCAAATGGAATTTCAAAGGGAAGACTGCAGTCAGTGGGATCCAACTCCCAGGGGCATCTGTCCAATCAGAGTCTGTGAAAGGGGAGAGACAGTCAAGTTCTCCTCACTGGGCAAAAACACTGAAGCCGGGAAGACATCAGATAACACAAGCGTTGGAGGCTTTGTCAAGGTTTTGACACCAAACAAATTTTAAAAGGGACTAAAATATAGTTTTAAATGCAGATTTCAGACTTATTTCTGGAGTGTGATCTCACAATTACAAGAGGCAACTGCCACTGAAAAAGGGCCTTTGAAAATCATGTAGAAATCAATGCAATAAAAGCCTTGGAATTTTAGGAAGATCACAAATAGCATTAAAATGATGGCAACTCTCCTAATATTACATAAACGGATTCTCGTGGCTTCGAATAAAATTTCTAGTGAGGATAAATAACATTTACAGATTTGTAAAGTGATCTATCTCAAACAACTTGTAAGGAAGTGAATAACTGAAAAACTGTGGTCAATAACTTTAAACATGGTTTTAGCAAACATTAAAGACACTGATATCTGTGAAAATCGGGGAGTTTGAATAAATCTATTTCATTAAAATTTATACCCAGATTTCAAACTGTACTACAAAGTTACAATAAACAAAACAGTGTGGTATAGGCAAAAACCAAATATATAGATCAATGGAATAGAACACAGAGCCCAGAAATAAATCCTAGCTTATATGGTTAATTAACCTATAACCCAGCAGGCAAGGATATATATACACTGTGGGGTAAAGACAGTCTCTTCCGTAAGGGGTGTTGGGAAAACTGGACAGCTACATGAAAAAAAAAAATGAAATTTGACCGCTTTCTTACAGCATATACCAAAAACAACAACAACAACAAAAAAAACCGCCCAGTGGATTAAAGACTTAAATGTAAGACTTGAAACCATAAAAGTCCTAGAAGAAAACATGGGCAGTAAACTCTTTTGACATGTAAATTCTTTGACATGGCTCTTAGCAAAATCTTCTTGGCTATGCCTCCTCGGACAAGGGCAACAAAAAATCTCCAAACAAATTACATGAAACTAAAAAGGGTTTGCATAGCAAAGGACACCATCAACAAAATGAAAGGACAACCTACTGAAACAGAGAAGATATTCGCAAGTGATACATCCAATAAGGGGATAATAAGTATCCAAAATACATACACTTAACACCAAAAAAAAAAAAAAAAATCCAATTTAAAAATGGGCACAGGACCTGAAGAGACATTTCTCCCCTCAAAGAGGACATACAAATGGCCAATAGACATATGAAAAGATGCTCAACATCACTAATCATCAGGGAAATGCAAATCAAAACCACAATGAGATATTACTGCCTCACACTTACCATCATGGCTATCATCAAAAAATCAACAAATAACAAGCGCTGGCGAGGATGTGGAGAAAAGGGAACCCTCATACACTGTTTGTGTAAATGTAAATTGGTACAGCCACTATGGAAAACAGCATGGAGATTCCTCAAAAAATTAAATCTAGAACTACCATACATCTCAGCAATTCCACTTTGGGGTATGTATCCACAGATACATGCACCCCTATATTCGTTGCAGCATTACTTACAAAAGCCAAGATATGGAAACAACCTAAGTGTCCATAGATGGATGAATGGGTAAGATGTGGTATATATGTACAATGGAATACTACTCAAAAGATAAAACATTGATTGGCATTTGCGACCACATTGACAGACCTAGAGGGTATCATGCTAAGTGAAATCAGTCAGATAAAGACAAATCCCACACGATTTACTAATATGTGGAATCTAAACAAACAAAATGAATAAACAAGTGAATAAGTTGATGGTTGTCGATAGGGGGGTTGGGAGGTAGGCAAATTAAAATATGCACATGCAGTTACCACTGGAGTAAGTGACTGAAGAATATATGAGATTGCTCTATTATTTTTTTAAACTCCGTGTAAATCTAAAATAAGCTCAAAATAAAGTTAAAGAACAGATTTTTAAAACAGGTATGTACAATTAATATTTAAATTAGATATTTAACTATTTCACCTACACCCCTGAAAGTTTCTATATTCAAGTTCATCAAAATACTTTTTTTCTTATTGAGAAAATGGAGGATTGTCTTATATCTGGGTTTCTTCATTTGCAAATATGTATGATATTTTAGGAAATTCAAACACTACATTAGAATAAAACAAATGCTCAGCAAAATTCACCTCTGTAGTAAAGAAAATAGCAGGAGAAAAGACTGACTTCACTTCTGTCCAGTTACCTGAAGAAATTGTATACAGTTGATTATTAAATTTCTCACTTAAACTAGTCCCATCCATTTTATAAAAATAGTTTTTTGGAATTCTCCAACAGTGGAGGGCACTTTCTGGAGTGTTCTATATCTTTATCTGGGTGATGATTACATAGGTGTATGTATTTGTTAAAATTCATTATGTTATACACTTAAGAGTATGCATTTTACTATATGTAGATCATAGCTCAATAAAGTATTATTGGTACAGAACATACATTTTTTTAATTCTGCTCTACCTAAGGTACTACCACTGGTCCGTTACAAAAGGAATTCTTCATGTTGCTATAAAAACAATACACAAAAAAATTTCTCAACCACTCGTTAGGGAATAAAAATTTGAGAATTAAACTTAGAACAAGAAATTCGACAGCGGTAACAACAAAGTACTCCCTGCCCTTCTTTCTCCCCTGGCTAGCCATGCTGCTGCCACAAATGGGTGGGGGGCAGGGGACACGACGTTTATGGAGGTCAGCGTGTTTTTCCTGAATAGCAGTCAGCAGAATTAAATGGCTATGAAACTTCTGTAACGGGTTAATAACTAAAGAACATCTCTGAGGCAAAATACTGAGCTTTGCATATTCTGTCATCTTTGCAACCAGCATTACATAAAACTATTGAAGAAGTACATACGCATCTGTCCTACCCAAGTGCAAATACTTCTGCATCATCCTGCTGAAGTGTGCATTTTATCTATTTTTATTAAGATAATTTCGGTTTGCAAGCAGAGGCATTCATTTCCCCTTATTTATGAAAAATTAGATCGAACCAGGATAATTTTAATGAAAAGCAAACCTAAAGCATTATTATTATATCTTCCTTTGTCAGAAAATGAGACATAAATCTGGAAGATGATAGAGTTTCAAGAGTTCAAACTATAGCGTTAAACAGGCAAGCAAGGGTAGCTGTATGGCTGAAACAGAAAAGCACTAGTCAATTCTAGCAGCTGGAAAACATCCAAGTAAAAAGACATCTATCTACAAGATGCAACATTTCAGTTCATATCATTCAGGTGAGATGCAAGCACCAACAGAACATTTACTAAATAAGGAGGAGGAGAAAACAAAATCTAGCAATATATAAACAAAAGAAAATTTTAAATGTGCAGGTTGTCACTGACATTAAAAATGTCATTTACTTCAATGGCACCTTTCTTTTGTTTAAATTCTAAACATATTATATATATTTTTCTGCCTACTAGGATATTCTCCCGGGGGTAAGTAAAAGGCTTGAGATTACACGTACCTTGAATCTAGTTGAGAAATGGCTGCAGGTGACAGCAGAAAAGAAAAGTGCTCTCATTTCCAGTCCAATGCTCATTGAAAAGGAAATAAGTTCAAAGTTCAAGATTTCCATTCCTGATTATTTAAGTCTTTCACCACGAAATACAAGATTGACTAAAGACTACAGAAGAAAATTCTCCATGTAATCCATGTTAGCAGTTATAACTGCCCAGCAGAAAAAGACAAAGGAGAAGGAAAGTCAAGAGTACTTCTTTTCTGTCTCTCCGTCAATAAAACTTAATCTAAAGTATATCTATTCTATAATCACCAGAGATTCCACTGTTTCTCTATGTATCGTATTCATTGCCTCCCAACCCACAAAATCATGAATTTCTAATGTCTTACTTTCTAACCTTCCCACTGTTGTAAATGCCTTTATAATCTTGTCTTCTGTGTAACACAGGCTGCTCTACAGGGCAGTGGGAAGAGCAGGGACCTAGGAGGAAAGGGCCACGGTCAACGTGTGACCTCAGGTTTGAGTTGTCTCACACAGTAAGATAAAGTGGGTTACTTAGACCAGTGACCTCTGACAGTCTATGAATCTATGATCACACAATAATATAATCATATGTAATCTAGTAAGACAACTACTAAACTCTCCTTCATTATTCGTAGGCTAAATATCTATTAAAACCTTCTCATGAGGACTGTTTCCTAATTTTTCAGTTTTCTCACTCTGGAAAATTTTTCTGAGGTCTTCATCGCATGCTTACCCTCTGATGGTCTAATAGTAACTATGGTGAAGAGATGGCCCTGTGATTTCTTTAAGCTCCATTCCAATTATATGACTTGTTATCAATGGTTTTAAATGTACAGGCATCACTGACTCTTCTTTTACTGGCTTTCTCATCACCTTGGGATTCTTGGTCCTACCACTGGTACAACCAGTCCTACTCCCATACTGAACTTCCACCGCTGTTTCCTTTCCTTAAGAGAATGATTCTGCCTCGATCCTGCTGAACTCCATGCCACATAGGTATATGTTCACCAACTTTTCCAAACGATTAGGTTGGTGCAAAAGCAATTACACTTTTTGAAATTATTTTTAAAGTTTTAAACTTTTGCACCAACCTAATACCAGATAGTGTCAATTTTAATCCAATTTTAATAGTTGTCTTTTGAGCCACCTTTCCCACCCAAATTGATGTCACTGAAAAACTTAAGCATATTCTGTGTGCCACCATCGAAGAGTCTGGTGGAAATACTGAAAGGTTCGGGACCGTCTGACCCAATTCAGCTCCGAGTGCATGACCACCCACCCTGCCCTGCAGTGCTGAGGACAGGCCTCCCATGGCTAGTTGTTCTAAGAGCTGGCTAATCACCGGTTAGTCTACCTTCTGTCACAGAACTTGACACCTCTCACAAAGATATGCCACCTAAACCATCACAAGAAAAACAAGATGAAAGGCTGGAACCTGGCAGAAAACAGACCCATAACAAATAACCTACAAGTAGGTGCCTTAAGATGGTGAATCTGCAGCTGCAGTTTCTTCAAAGAACATACACACCCTCCAAAAAGCAGAACATGCCCACAGCTTCCAAATGCTCTCCCAGCCAGCAGACCTGCTTTCCAATACACAGGCTTATCTGCACTCCCAGCAGTTGAGCTGAATGATTGTGAAGAACCAGTTTTTTGTTTCCCAATCTGCCTATGACCAATAAGTATGCCTATTTTACTTCCTGTGATCACAGTTTTTTTGTTCCGTAAACCAGTAAGTGCAAAAAGAAAGCATTATTTCTATGAAATCTATGCTGAATACTTTGCATAGATTAAAAGATATGCTGCTATTAAAAAAAAAAGATACTGTCAGATTAGACAAGAGAACTTAGATTGAGGAACAAAACATAAAAATCTAAAGAGCACCTTCAGATGTTTCATGTATCAATAGATTCTCACTCCACTTAATGAGACCACAACTGGACGTTAATTAGCAAACATTTATTTAGGCACTGGTGTGCTAGTTACCAGCTAGCATGTGTTTTACAATTGTTAATGCACTACTATTATTATCTACATTTTTATACATGGGAAAACTGAGGCACAGAGTTTCAAATAACTTGCCTAGGTTCACATTCTAGTAAGAGGCAGAGTGAGGGCTCCAGCCCAAACAGTCCGTCCCAGAGGCCATAGTCCCACTATGCTAAGCTACTGCAGATGATGTACTATTTGTGTGGGTTATGTAAGAAAAAGTGTATGGTTCTCAAATCAGTTGACTGATATGCAACGAAAAGGTCTTAAGCCTATCGCAAAAGCCAGAAATTATATACATGCATTTTAAACTAAACTAAAGCATCTAAGGTATTTTTTTAGGATGCCATGCGTTAACACATTTTTTTCATTTACTTATCAGTCAGTCTCATTAGAATAAGAGACTTTTGGTATATATTTCCCATGTTGTGGGGCAAGCGAATCACAGCCACGGTAATAGAGTAAACGGCTTCATATTAACTACTGATATTACTGACATACCATATTCTCTTTTCCCAGGAAAAGTACTTACAGACTTAAATGGAACATTCTGAGAATCCACCCATGATTAATCAGCATCACAATAAGAGCAATTTCAGGAATGCACAGAGGACAAAACAAGCAACTGTACCAAAAATCTTTTCTAAAAATGCGGAGAAAAAGAAGTGAACTATAAACGAAATTCTTAACATTCAGAAACAATTAAATCTGGGTGAAATAGTTTTTTGGGTGAAATAGTTGACATATACGTTTATTTACTATAAAGACTGTCTTTACTCTTACTGGACCCCCTTAATTTCTCTACTACATTGTTTAGTTAAGTGTTAAAAACTGCAATCAAATATCAAAAGCAACTTCTAAAACATAAAATCCATCTCCACACTTTACATACAACCACAATAAATTCCTCTCTGAAATTTTAAGTACAAACTATGGTTTAACAAGTCAAGGCGACATCTGGGATATGCTCATCCAACATAGCAACCTAAGGAAGACAATTGCAAAATGCCTTTTCAACTACACAATGAGGTTATTTTTAAAAAGTATTGTATGTACCTCACCCCATCACTTCAAGCAATGGACGCTGAAACCTTTGGGCAAAAGGTTACTGAAGAACAAGATCTCATAATAGTCTCAAACTGTCATCCTACAAATTACTTACTAAATATAAAAAGTCATACCTTTACAATCTAGCAGCCAATACCTTAACCAAGTACCCAAATTTAGCTACACATTGAGGAGACAACCTGACATTATGCTCATCCGATGCAATGTACACTTATGTTTTTAAAGTATTCATGGTATTTTTATGATTACATACTTTAACTCACTTTTTCACTTAATCACGGGTGGATAAAGAAGTACACAACCTCACCTATTAAGTATCCTTGCCAAAAATGTTTAACTTAAATCATGAGAAAGCAGTAAGACAAATCTAAAATGTGGGATAAGCAAAAAGAACCAGAATTCTTCTAGAACTTTTTATCTTCTAGATTAAGAGACTATGAAATAACCAAACGCAATCTATAAATCATTTTTGGAATCCGGCCACCCCTATTGTTAATTTTTTAAAGTCTGATAATGATATTGTAGTTATGTATGAGAATGTAGATATGACAGTTTTACTTTTTAAGTATTTCAGCATGTATCTCCTTTGTTCTTAGGAGATACATGCTGAAATACTTAAAAGGTAATACTGTCATATCTACAAATGGTTCTAAAAAGGTATATTTATGGGAAGAGGTAAAGCATGGATAGCAAATGTGATCTAGGTGAAGAGTATATGGACATAATTCGTTATACAACTTATCTTAACCTCTCTGTGGTGTTGAAATTCTTCAAAATAAAAAGCTAAGGGTGGATGTTCACACAAAGATTTGTACATGAATATTCATTATTCATAATAGCCAAAAACTAGAAACAATCCAAATGCCCATCAACTGTTGAATAAATAATATGATACTACCCACTGAACAGGCTTACTATTCAGCCATAAAAAGGAACACACTACGGATACGTTACAACATGGATGAACCTCAAAAACATTCATCTCAATAAAAGCGGCCAGTCTTCTTTCTACATATTATGATTCCATTTATGTGAAATATCAAGAAAAGGCAAATCTATAGAAACAGAAAGCAGACCACTGGTTGCCTGGAGGTGGGCACAGAAATTTACCAACAGTAGTCCTGAGGAAACTTTGCAGGGTGATGAAAATGTTCTAAAACTGGATTATAATAACGGTGGTATAAATTTACTAAAAATCACAGAACTATACAGTTATAATGGTTGAATTTTATGGTATGTAAATTATACCTCAATAAAGTTGTTTAACAAAAAGGTTGGGAAAGGAACATTTTGTGATTTGAAAAAAAATCAATGTAAAAACAGTGATAATTTGGAAAGGAATAAATTTGGATATCTATTAGTGTAGACTGGAAGCAGGAAGTAAGAAATCAGGTTAAGCTTATGAAAAAAGGAAGTTACATTTCTACAAAAAATAGAATTTTCAATAAGATGTTACTTAAAAAGTTAAAAAAAAAGTAAAGAATGCCAATCCCTTATGTTATATTCTCAAATACATTTTTATATTCCCAAATAAGGCCCCAAAAGGATAACACCAATTAAATTTATAATCAAAAGACTCTGCCTTCAACAACAAAAGACAAACATCCCAATTTTAAAGTGGGCACAAAGGACTTGAACAGACATTTCTCTAAAGGTATACAAATGGCCAACAAGCACATTGAAAAGATGCCTAATGTCATTAGTGATCAGCAATATGCAAGTCAAAACCACAATGAGCTACACTTCACACCAATAGGATGACTATCATAGTTTTTTTAAGTTTTGGTCAGAATGTGGAGAAACTGGAACCCTCAGACATTGCTGGTGGGATGTTAGATGGTGCAGCCGTGGAAAACAGTTTGGTGGCTCCACAATAACTGAAATATAGAATTACTACATGAACCAGAAATTCTACTTAGATATATACCCTGAAAAAACAGAAAATAAGTGTTCAAACAAAAACTTGCACACGCATGTTTATGGCAGTGCTATTCACAGTCACCAAAAGGTACAAAGAACTCAAATGTTCCTCAACCGAGAAATGGATAACCAACTCTGGCGTATATCCATACAATGGAATATTATTGAGCCATAAAAAGGAATGAAGTACTGATCTGCGCTAGAACACAGATGAACCTTAAAGACATACAAAGTGAAAGAAGCTAGCCACAAAAGGCCACAAGCTGTATGATTCCATTCATATGACATATACAAAATAGGCAAATCCAGAGAGAAAATGGATTAGCAGTTACTCAGGACTGGGGAGAGGGGAGAGTGGCTGCTTAATGGCTTCAGGTTTCCTTTTGGGGTGATGGAAGTTTTCTGTAACTAGATACCGTGTTGCCCTGAAAATAAGAGCTAGACGGACCATCAGCTCTAATGCGTCTTTTGGAGCAAAAATTAATACAAGACCCGGTCTTATATTAATTATATTAACTTAAAAAGTTAAAAAAAAAAGAAAAGAAAAGAAAAGACTGGGTCTTATATTAATTTTTGCTCCAAAAGACGCATTAGAGCTGATGGTCCGGCGAGGTCTTATTTTCAGGGAAACACAGTAGTGGTAATGATTGCACACTGTGAAAGTACTAAATATCACTGAATTATACACTTTAAAATGGTTGAAATAGTGAATTTTGTATGTATTTTACCATACTTTAAAAACTCTGCTTTTGGGTATAGAGCGTATTTAACTTGAATTTAATTATTACAAGTTTTCTACTTCTTTTGGCTTTTACGTATACCATAGATCATATAACAGGTATGCCATAAAATCTAACATTTATTGACTACTTACTCTTGTAAGATATATGCTAGGCATTTTCTGTGCATTTTCATCCCAAAAAAACTGTAAGGTAGGTAGGTAGGTAGGTGTTATTGTCCCCATTCTATGTATAAGAAACCAAGGCTCAGAGAAATGAGGCAACAACTATTAAGAGGTAGAGGTGATATCCAACCCTAACATTTATAAGATTACCTCAAATATAAAAGGAAAGGAATAAACTAAATGATTTCTAAGACACGTTCCAGTAATACAACTCTATGAATATGTCGCAGAAAGAAAAAGAAAATCATACCCTTCCCCAAACTGTCCTGATAGCTTTCTGGTGAAATACAGAGGGTACCAAAAAATATATATACACATTTTAAGAAAGGAAAAATCTGTATTAAAATTTTAATACTCAACATATACCGACAACAAAAGATGAATACAAGGCCTGTGTGTACATTTTGGGGGCACCCCCGGTATATGGACAGAAAGTCAACACTGGTCCTAACAGACCTTCAATGTGATATGCTTCACATCTCTTTCCCCTCCACCAAGACCAAGATATTGATTACCGTGCTAGTTACCATTTCCGGAGTACGCAAAAGGTACGAGGTCACTGTCACCACTCATTTCAAGTGAACCGTGAAGAGGAGCAGGGGGGCTGGCTGTACATAAGCATCCCAGGAAAAGAAATAGCTTCACAATAGAGACCCCCAATCTCCACCCCAGACATAGTGATCAAAATCTCGGGCTAATGCCCAAGAATCCTTATGTTTTCTTAAAAGCCCAGGTAGGCAGCATCATTTGGCAATTGCCAGTCGCATGGGGGAAAAAAATTTATTTTTTTTTCCAGTCAAATGAAACATAACAGATAAGCCTGATTCCATTAGCATTGACTTCAGAGTACAGGAGAATCAGATTTATTTATAATCTAGTTATGATGTCGGATCTTTTTACTGTACTTTCATTTCAGAGGACATGATTTCACCCAAAATACACTTGAATCTTTGCATTAATTCATGATACTCAAAAGATCAAATTGTACCTATAATGCCTTTAAGAAATCTTTTATGAATTAATTCTAGCTGCACATGGGTATTATGTATATTATGTGTGTATATACGAGGTCGCACAATTAAGTCCGCAAATTTGTTGCTAACCTTTTTTTGATATCAAAGGGATTATTCATTATGAATTTGTACCAACTGGACAAACAGTTAACCAAGTTTACTATTTGGAAGTGCTGAAAAGGTTGCGTGAAAAAGTTAGACGACATGAACTTTTCACCAACAATTCATGGCTCTTGCATCACGACAATGCACCAGCTCACATGACACTGTGAGGGAGTTTTCAGCCAGTAAACAAATAACTGGATTGGAACACCCTCCCTACTCACCTGATCTGGCCCCCAATGACTTCTTTCTTTACCCAAAGATAAAGGAAATACTGAAAGGAAGACATTTTGATGACATTCAGGACATCAAGGGCAATATGATAACAGCTCCGATGGCCATTCTAGAAAGAGTTCCAAAATCGCTTTGAAGGGTGGACTAGGCACTGGCATTGGTGCATAGCTTCCCACGGGGAGTCCTTCGAAGGTGACCGTAGTGATATTCAGCATTGAGGTATGTAGCACTTTTTCTAGGATGAGTTCGCAAACTTAATTGTCAGACCTTGTATGTGTGTCTCTGTGTATACACATACACATACACACGAATTAGTAACCTTATATAACATTTACATTGGTGCCTGACAATCTAGCCTCAAATAGTTTTCAAATAAACAAATGCAAATAAATGCAATAAATATTTACTGACACCCACATTATGTGTCAGGCACTGTGCTGGATGCTGTGAATATAGCCAAGGACGAGACACAGTCTCACAACACTTATTAGCAGGGATGTATCAGTCATTAATCAGGCTGCTATGGAAGTACCCACCCCTTTTCATCATTTTCCTTATTTTACTTTTAGATGTGAACATTCTGCTTCATTCTTCCCTGGGGCATTATAGGATTCTCATTTTGTCGTATCAACCCCTTTAAATTCCAATTTTCATTTTACATGGGGACAATGTACATCTAAGCAGCCTCTGTTACTATTTCAAAGCAATTGGAAAAATCCCAGAATCCACATTTCCACTGGGCTGAGACTTTCCAATATGCCTAATAATGATACTTTATGACCTAAAAGTTCCAATGAATTGGTAGTAAGAAAACATTGATCTGCTTCAGTGGCACTGTAATTGGAATGGTGATTAAATGCATCATGTTAAATTTACCCTGGGCCTTTCCCAGTGTGGCAAATATAAAATGAGCTATCAGCATCAGCAAAGCCTAAACCACTCTTTCCTTCTAACATGATACTTCTCCTGCATGTCCAAGGTGGGATGTTTGAGCTTCTCCATTAATAATTAAGTGGCATAACATGACAAACTGTATATACCCATATAAGCTTCCACGGATGTACCCTGCCCACATGGTTTATTGCATTTAGCAACTTGGGACAACCTCATGTATATCAGAGCAGTGCATTTGCACCACTATAGTTAATGGTCTGTCAGCATTTCCATTATAAAGCAATTTTCAAAGGTTTATTGCTCTGCTGAAGAATTTGCTCTGAGCTGAAATCTGGCATTCTAGAAAAGCAAAAACTGTAGCCCATAGTTGTTTATTCCCTTCCAAGTAGGCAAAGTAGTTTTTTGTGTGTGCTTTTTTTTTTTTTTTTTTTTTAAGATAATCTGACCCTTTATTTTAGAATTTCCTTATATAGCCCTTTGGGAATATCCACAGAACAAAACCTCACACCTCACAAAGGGACTATTGTTTGGTAATAGCAGCTAGTAACTTGCAATGGACAAGAGCACAGATTCGAATTTATATATGGAAAACAATTTTTAAAAAGCAAGCATATTTTTGATGAATAAATTGCAAGTTTAAAAACTTTTTCATCAGTTCTACCTAATTTTAGTTTCCTAATTTTACAGTACACTGCCATTGATATTAAAATCAGGGGATGACTTTTAAATTCTCATCAATTGTTAAATCTTTTAACCTTCCCACTCAAGAACCACAGCTATTACTGACCTAATGTGAATTTTATCTACTCTCAATTCCCTCTTACCTCTACTGGTTAAAGGGAATAACTGCTGTAGGTAAAAGCTAGGTAGCAAGAAAGTTTATATAGTAGATAGAAGAAACTTTGAAGGCAATTTAGAAAATTCAGAAAGTGATGCTCAGAGCCTGAATGACCAAGTTCACAGAAAACAATTGTGGTACCTAGAAGATTGGTCCATTAGTGATTAACAATTGTATTCAATCTCTGGAAACTGTTCTATTAATCTGAAAACTTGCCAGAATATTTCATTCCTCAAACAGAGAAGAAATCAACTATTCCAGTACTTTAGTTTCTTGTTATGAAATCTAACTTGAAAGCTTAAATATTTACATTTTAAATTACAGGGTTTTTCAGTTATACAGCTAATTATAATTCTGATACAACTCTACCCAATAAATAAGGGGGTTATAATATGAGAATGGTTTGTTTTCTAAATATAAAGATTTTCATTATGTCCAAATAAAGACCCTCTAAAACTCTGGAGATTGGTGAGCAACGCAACCTTTTAAAAATGAACACTTTAAGAAAAGTGTAAAGATGCATCCTAAATTACTACCGATGCAGCTTAATATATTTTGCCAATTTTCCAACTTTCTGTTGAAGACAACTAGCTATAATCTCTGAAATTATTAATATTTAAAAACATCTATGAAACACTTCCAGACAAGTAAAAACACAGAATGTTTATAAAATGTTAAGTAAACGGGATCCAATTCATGATTACAGCCATTGGAAACATGGACATGAATGCACCAAACGAGGACTAGAAGATTCTAACAAACATTCAAAGACAGAAAAAATTCTGTTCTATGATTTTTATTAATGTTGCTATAGTTTCTTTATAACATTTTATATTCAGATTCCAAATAAATCCTACCTTTACCTTTGGCAGGCACTGACCATACTTGCCAAATGTTTAAGTATAAAAGCTCAAGTCAAAAAAAGTTACTTACCAAGGACAAAACAACGGCACACTCAGGAGTAACCTTCAGTGATACCCGTGTTACAAGTTAATTGGTCTGATGTATAGAATCAGAGATCTAAGTAAAGAATTAAGGCCCCCGCTAGAAGGTCCCTCCAGGAGTTAACTCAAGGACCCGGGAATCCCTGTGGCTTTTGTAAGAGAAACCTCCTGTCAGCCTGCAGCGGTGGTGCAGACGCAGCAACGCAAACGCAGCGAGTGACCCAGTATATGGTGTTGGCCATCACACCTTCCACTCAGCCGCACTGCTTTTATCCAAAGGACTGAAGTTTCTCTAAAAGGCTTAACTGAAACACACCGGGAAGTTATCACTGATGGTTTCATTTCCATGTTAGGAACATACACACAGCCTCATCAATGATTTCAAATAACTACAAAGGGTTTTACCAGGTTTGATAACAGCTTTTCATCTCCTACCCATTTGCCGCTCAAAATGCCCTTCCTTTCTCAGGCAGCCCTTTTTCTTTACCGTGGTGTTAGTAGGAAAATAAAAGACCCTGGCCACAGCAAAAGGACCAGAACGATCTGTGGAAATTAGGGTATCTCCATGGTCCCCCTGCCTCTACCACCACACTAGCCTCTTTCAGTAAAGTTTACTCTAATAAATGTGTCGCATTATAGAAAATTAAAAGGCACTAATAAAGAGTATGAGTGAAAATATGTCCCATTCCCACCCGTCAGCCAAATACCCAGTTCCCCTATTAGGAGCAACTGCTCTCACCAGTCTCTTGTAGATCCTTCCCTGAGGCGCATTCTATTTTAAACTACATCCCCCTTACCTTCCAACAGCACCCCCAGCCTGCTGCATGCTTTATTTTCCCTCCAGCACTGATCAACAATGACCTTATCATTAGATACTTATTATTTACTATTATATATTTGATTCCTTTATTCTTGGCCCACACTCACCCGCAACAATAAAAGCCCCCTGAAGAACTCTGCTCACTGCTATAGTCCCAGAGCACGGAATACTGCGTGGAAGGAAGATAGTGGACCCTTAACAAGTATTCGCTGAATGAGTTAATAACCTTCATTATCACAAACGCTAATAACTAGCAAATTATCTATTCTTCACAAAATACAAGCTTTTCCAAAAAGGAAAAAAACTACAGGAATAGTATACTCTATTTAGGGAGCTAAATCAATTTAAGAGGAACTAAACTTGCAAACGCTTGATATTGCTCATTATTTGAGATTACAAATTTTACACTGAATTTCTACATAAAAGGAAGTCTACTTAAACACCACTTGTAAGATTCTTTTCCCGAAAATGAGATGTCTTCTGAAAGTCTATCTAAGGAAGTAAAAGTTTAAATGTAATCTGCAATCTCAGAAGCACTGAACAGGTAGTTTGCTATGTATTTTTTTAAGAACGAGGTATAAATACATTATAAATAAAAACATTAATAGTAAGTATGGGGGAAAAAACCTTCACACATATACAGAAAGACATGTATTACAAGGCTTTCTGCAGCACTGTTTCAACGAGTTAAACAACTAAATAAATAGTTAAAGCAAGGCTGCCAAAAGCCTGAACGTCCAGGGACAGCTGGAAGGCTCAGTTGGTTAGAGCGAGCTCTTGAAAAGCGGGGTTGCCAGTTCAATTCCCACATGGGCCAGTGAGTTGCGCCCTCCATACCAGATTGAAAACAACGAGCTGCTGCTGAGCTTTCAGAGGGGCGGCCGGATGGCTCAGAGGCTTAGAGCTCGAGCTCTCAACAAGGTTGCCAGTTCAAGACCCACATGGGATGGTGGGCTGTGTCCCCTGCAACTAAAGACTGAAAACGGCGACTGGACTTGGAGCTGAGCTGCGCCCTCCACAACTAGACTGAAGGACAACAACCTGGAGCTGATGGGCCCTGGAGAAACACACTGTCCCCCAATATTCCCCCAAAAAATAAAATTTAAAATGTTTAAATAAAAAAAAAGTGTGAATGTCCATCAAAACAGACTAATTAAATAAAGTATGCTGTATCTATTGAGTACAATATGAAGCTACCCAAAAGAATGATATAATTCTATAGGCTGAGATGGAACAATCTGTAAGATTTTATCACAGGAAGCTGAACAGTATGGATAGTACATTCCGAAATGTGTATTGTTTAAATGTATGACTATTAAGAAGCACAGTATACCCATCACCAAAACCCCTGGTGAAAGGCTGCCACAGGGTAAAGGAACTGTGAACTGGGGTAAAAGGGTTTACTCTCACTGTAAGTAATTTGGAACCATCTGGATTTTTTCCATGTGAATATTATCTTTTCAAAACAGATAAAATTACGGAATAAAATTAAAGAAATTTTACTTAAAATATGCAAAGGCAATCTCTGGTATCTTTTAGGCATAAGGGTTAAAATTAAATCAATCTCATTTTAGTGGTGCTTATTTCAAGTATTAATTTATAATATACAACTTAAATCCAAATATACATCTAAACTGGACAGATGAATACTTTTGGATCATGAAAGGATTCATGCCACCTCAGAAAAAGCACCACACAAAATACATAGTGGCACAATGCCATACCACTCTAACCTTCATCAAATAGCTAAATTTAAAAGAATGACAACAGCAAGTTAACAGTACACACACTTAATGTCGAAATATTGTATGCTTTTTCCCTTGATGTCAACAAAAAGGCAAGGATGTACATCTACTCAACACTGTACTGGAGATCCTAGCGAGTACAATTAAGCAAGAAAAGCAAAATAAGAATCATAAAGATGAGAAATGAAGTAAATCTGTCATTATTTACAAATGACCTAACTGGATACATAAAAACATGCAAAGGAATCTAGAAATATCAAAAGTAGCAAGTGAATTTGGCACACTCTCTGACTATCAGGTCAACATACAAAAATTTTATTTCTACACTTGAAGCAAACAATTTAATAATGAAATTTAAATCAGTAATATTTACCACAGTACCCCCCAAAAAATCAATATCAAAATATAAATCTAAAAGATGTACAGGGCTACACTGAAAATTATAAAACACTACTGAGAGAAATTAAAGTCTTACATAAATGGAGGGACACAGAGGGTGCCAAAAATATATATACCCATTTTCAGAAAGGAAAATGGTTTAAAATTATAATACTCAATATATACCAATAACAAAAGATGAATACAAGTCACGTTTGACGTCTGCAATTACAAGAGGTGCTCAGAGTGGTTCCCATCGCGTCCACACACTTCTGATGACAGCGAACTGCTTGAGCAACACTGATCAGTGTCCACTTGTCTACATTTTTTTGACACCCCCGGTATATACACTATGCTCACAGCTGAAAGGTTCAATATGATAAAATGACAACTGTCCTCAAATTGATGTATAGATTCGACAGAATTTCAATCAAAACTCCAGCTTCTTTTCAATTGCACATGACAGGCTGATTTATAAATTTTCATGGTATACAGACATAGGTATACATATAAATATGGATTTGTGAAAATTCATTGAGTTGTAAACATAACATCATACACCTTAAGTATATGTAAATCATACCTAAATTTTAAAAGAGGATATATTATGAACAATTTTATGGCAATAATTTTAAAATGTCAATAAAATGCTAAGAAAAAAACTTACCAAATCTGGGAACAGAAAAATCTAACCAATCCTATAACTAATGAAGAAAATAATTCCGTAATTTAAAGCTTCCAATAAAGAAAACGTCAGGTTCAGATGGCTTTACTGGCAATCTATAGAGTTAAGAAATAAGTCAATCATAAACACACAGCCGAGAATGGAAAGAGAAGAAACACTTGTCAATTCTTTTGATGAGGATAGCATAACCTTAATGCCAAACTCAACAAGTGCATTACAAGAAAAAAAGAAAATTACAGACCAGCCTCATTCATGAACGCAGATGCATAGAATGTAAACAAAATTTAGCAAACCAAAGTGAACAATAAAAGAATACGACAGCACAATCAAGTCGGTTTATTCTGGAAATCTAATGTTGGTTTAACACTCAAACATCAATGTAATGCACCATACTAACAAAATAAAGGAAAAGAAGAAATGAGCATCCCAACAGATGGAAGAAAAGAACTGAATAAAAATTAACATGCACCCATTACTTTTAAAAATTCATTTAAGAACAGAAGAGACTTTAACCGGAATAAGAGTACTGAAAAAAAATTTATTTTAATAAAACCAACATCAAACGTAATGGTGAAAAGCTGAAAACTTTCTGTTTCAAACAGATGCAAGTATAGCTGTTATCACATTTATACATCTATTCAATGATACACAAGGCAGCTCAGTCAGTGCAGTAAAAAAAAAAGAGAAGGAAACGGTACAAGAATTTAAAATACAGAAATTAAACTAATTCAGAGTAGATGATTATATAACTAGAAAACCCACAGTCCCTATAAATTAGAATTAATAAGTGAGTTGAACAAAGTTGTCTGACATAAAGTCAATATACAAAACCCCAGGGTATTTCTATATAACAGTATCAGATACCTTTGGTGATATTAAGGCGTTAAGGCACTATCTTAAGGCATTATATTAGGATAATTATTTTGTATGATAGTGGTGTTAGTGTTTTATCTAGAGAAAAGAAAACTGTCCAGAGTTCTAAAATACATTCTAAGTTACTTTTAGATGAAATGATACGGTGGCTAGGATTTGTTGCAAAATGACTGAAGGGGTATAAATTAAACAGAATTGAACACAAGGGTGATTTATAATACTATTCTAATTTTGTTTGCATTTTCCCATAATAAAAAGTGAAAATATCAAGAAAATAAGACACAGACTAAGTAAAAAATATTTATGAAAGGCATATCTGATAAAGGTCTGTTATCCAAAATATGCAAAAAACTCATCATGTCATTAAAATGCAAATTAAAGAAACAATAAAATACCCCATACCAGCAGACCTGCACCACACACACACACACACACACACACACACACACACACACAAATGTTAATAAGCATTTACAGGAAAGTGATATCAAATGATATCAAATGAAAATACAGACCTACACAAAGAAAGAACATGGAAATAATGATTATGTAAGTAGACTTTTTTCCAATTATTCATATCGCTTTAAAAGATTTTTTAAAGCAAAAATGGTACCAATGTAGTACAGATTTTATAACACATGGAGAAGTACATAATAACAATAACAAAGTTCAAGAGATTTTTAAAACAGAAGTAAGGCCCTTCTACCATACATGAAGTAATACAATATCACTCTTAAGGCAGACTGTCGTAAAATAAAGATAAAAGTAACCAGTAAAATAACACAATAAAAAGTTATTCCTAGATGCCTCTTATCGGGTTGAGGAAGTTTCCTTCTATTCCTAGTTTGTTGAGCGTTTTTTATCATGAAAGGGTGTTGGATTTTATCAAATGCTTTTTCCCAATATATTGAGATGATCATGTGATTTTGTTTTTTATTCTACTAATATATTACATTAATTAATTTCAAATGTTAAATCAGTATCACACTCCTGATATTATCCAACTTCGTTATGGTGTATACTTCTTTTTATATGTTACTAGTATTTAGTTGAGGATTTTCATATCCATAACCAAAAGAGATATTGATTGGTATGTAGTTTTCCTGATTGTCTTTGTTTGGATTTGGTATCCAGGTAATGTGTTTTGGTTTTTTTCAAGTTTGTAAAAATTGGTATTAACTCTTTAATTTTTCTTTAATTGTTCTTTAGATAAATGTTTATCAATTTTGATATTTTCAAAAACTAGTTTTTGGTTTCACTGATTTCCTCTATTTCCTCTATTGTTTTTCTTATTTTCTATTTCATTAATTTCACCTCCAATCTTTATTATCTCCTTCTCTCTGTTTGCTTTAGGTTTAATTTGCTCTTTTGTTTCCACAGTTTTCTTCTTTCTTAGTATAGGCGTTTACAGCTATAAATTTCCCTGTAAGTACTACAAAGATACATCCCATACATTTTGATATGTTGCATCTTCAATTTTCATTCATCTCAAAGCATTTTCTGATTTCCCTTTTGATTTCTTTTGACCCACCGGTTATTTAGAAATGTGCTGTTAATTTCCACATTTTGGTTAAGTTTCCCAAGTTTCTTCCTGCTATTCATTTCTGATGTCATTCCATATGGTAGGAGAACATAATTTGCATTATTTCTGTCCTTTTAAATGTACTGGGGTTTGACCACCTAGCATTATGGTCTATTCTGGAAATGTCCCATGTGCACTTGAGAATAATGTATATTTATAAAATGTTGTTAGATGAAGTATTCTATAGATGTCTGTTAGCTCCTGTTGGTTTATAGCATTGTTCAAGTTTTCCATTTCCCTGTTTACCCTGTCTAGTTGTTCTATACATATTAAAAATGAGGTTTTGAAGTTATCAACTATTATCGTCTAATTGTCTATTTCTCCCTTTCTTTCTGTCAGTTTTGCTTCATGTATTTTAGTGCTCTATTATGTGGAAATGTGGAAACAGAAATTCCCATCAACTGATGAATGAACAAAATGTAGTATATCCATACGATGGAATATTTGGTCACAAAAAGGAAGCATCAGCGTACATTACAACATGGATGAACCTTGTGAACAGTATAGTGTGTGAAAGAAACCAGTCACAGAAGACCCATAGCATGAGATTCCATTTCTATGAAATGTCCAGAAGAGGGAAATCAACCATTTCCCCAAAAAGAAGACCTAGCCGGACTATCAGCTCCAACGCGTCTTTTGGAGCAAAAATTAATACAAGACCCAGCCAGGTCTTACATACTAGAATATAAGACCAGGTCTTAGATTAATTTTTGCTCCAAAAGACGCATTGGAGCTGATGGTCCGGCTCGGCCTTATTTTCGGGGACACACAGTAGAGAGACAGCAAGCAGATCAGTGGCTGCTGAGGGCTGGGGGGTAAGTGCAGGAGGCTGGGGGGTAGAAAGGCGATGGCCCAAGCAGACAAGGTTTTACTTGTGATGCTCAAGATGTGTGCTTGGTGGCTGTAACCCTTTTACTGGTTTCCAGAGTTGTAACAAAGATAGTTCTGGCAGTTTCTGCTTATTTTTCAATGATTCTGTGGAGGGATGCGTGTTTGAAGCCACGTGCTCCATCATTTGGCTGAAGTCCCTCCTGGGCTTACTTTTAAGATATTAAGTTGGATGGAACTATCAAGATAGTTCAAACTGTTTCAAAATAAAAATTGAATTTAGAAGCACTCCTACTATTCTATAGGTTGATGCTCAAATTCTCAGATCATCAAGAACTCCGGAATACCAGACTGTGCCTATCTCAAAATGAAGTAAACTGATAAAACAATGTTGCTTTTGACTGAGCAAAATTTAAACTAATCGGATGGTGTTACGCTAGCCATACTTCTGGTGCTTTGGGTACTTTTTACTATCAAATTACTCCATAAAATTTACTATTAATGAAAATAATATATGTCAACTACATTTGTGAAATCTTTCACAGTATTTATAATTTAATTCATTCCACACAACAAGCCAATGAGACAGAATAATAGAGCAGATAAGGCAACTGTGCCTTCTTCATACCACATGTGCAGCCAGCAAGAGTCAGAGGAGAATAAAAGGCCCCTGGTGCTCAGGCTCATGGGCTTCCCTTCAGCTGCACACCTCTGAGGAAACCCGAAAGTCCACATACGTATCTGCAAACAGGGATCACTCATCTAAATAGCTCAGACTTAATAAAAGCACTGTTAGGGACTCAAATCGAGGTGCTGTTTATTTTAAAACCATAAAGCAAAAATACATATTTATTAAACAACTGTTAACAGGGGATGGATTTATAAATGCATGTGTGTAATCAAAACTATTAATTCCAGACTCATCCCAGCAAAGCAAAGCTTGTGTGTGTTGTCAGCTGGGATATGAATATAGAAGGAACTAAAATGATTCTTGCTATTATGAGCAACTGCATGTAGCAGGTACATGTTTTTAATTCCTATTTTCGTTCTATCTAAAAGTAAGAATTGAGTGCTAAATGCAAGCAGTAACATAAACTACAAGGCCTAATTGCTCAAAAAGTTATCATGACAAGCACCCTAAAGATAGACAGAGCATGTCTTAACATGCCAAATCATTTCACTTTTCTAAGATAGCTGCAAAAGTAACCAGAAAAAAAATAACAAAATAAATCACTCTTTAAAATATATACAGTGCAGTTTCTAAAAGTGAAACATACATTTGAAAATAGAAAAAAAATATATTACATAATAAAGGTTGTATCAACAAACAAGAATATATTTTTTATTTTTTGAAGTCTGGCTGTTTATTGAATCATGGTTCAAATCAAATACACTCTAGCCAGTAGGCAAGTATTATATAGCAGCAATGCCCAATAGCAAGTTCCAGACTCACCACGAGGGGCCCACAGTTCAATACCAAGCACAATGGGTCTCAAAGGCATTTATTATTATTTTCCTCTCACCACCTTCCTACGTCTTTCTTAACTATAACATAAGATATGTTATTAATTCAGTGCCTGAGACTCCCAAACAGACCTCTATTCTCAGTGTGGCAGATACTGCTGGTAACATACCCAGCCACTGCTCCTTCTCTTCACTCACATAACCCCCATTTTCTTCTGGTGACCCCAGACATACAGCACCAGGGTAGAAAGCAAGGTAGGCCTAAGCCAGCATGGCATCCATTGCTCCTCTCTGCCAACTGCTGATGGAGCTGTGGCCATGAGACTCAGTTCTGGCAAATGAAATGTAAAGGGAAGTTTCTAGAGGTGACAGAGGAGTTACCGGGAAAAGTTTCATTCCCTAATAATAAAGAAGAGCAGAGAAGTCCCTTTTTTCTCCTTCTCCTCCCTTCCTGTTTCAGATGTACTCATACAAAGGGGGATACTTGTAGGTGCTGTGGCCACAATGGAAAGACAAGCAAACTGCAGAGCTGTAGAACCAACCCTGGAAACACCGACTCCAGACTTCTCGTTAAGTGAGATAATAAATGTCAGTGCCGTTTAAGCCAGTGCTTCTCAAAGGGCGGTCCGTGTCCTGCTGCCTGTCGGCAAAGTGGGTTACCAGCCCACAACGAGGTAAGTACAGAAATTGAGAGCAAGCAGTCAGAAACTTCATAGCAATTTTGTATTTCTACGTTTTAATTGTTATTTTATAAAATGTAACTCTGTGATGAATTTAAAGTAAACCAAAAAAACGGGTCCTTCACTACACAGTGGAGAAGCATTTGTTTCAGCCACTTTTAGTTGGATACTAAGTTACTTGCAGCCAAAAACATCCAGGGATTTAGCAACTCCCAAGAGAAAGCAGTCCACACAAGGTGTCTTACATCCTCGCCCATTTTAAGAGTGACCTTTCGCAAATAACAAAACATACCAAGTGAAATTAAACAAAATAGAAACAAATATGATCTGGAGAATAGCATTTTGGTCTCTCATCTAATCATAAGTTTCCCAGGATCCCAGAGCACTGTGGAAAAGGGGAAAGGGAAGTCGTGAGAAAAATGCAACGCATATGCAATCCAAGTGATACTGGGGAAAAAATAACTCTAAAAGAATAAAGAATAAATGATTGAATCATTATGCATTCCTACTGACGCCATAATTATACACCTACATTTCAGATGTTAATTCTCTTTAGAATATTAATACTATGTGACTTCATTAAACTAGTTCAGAGCTCAGTTGAGCTGATCCATTACAGTATCAGATCAGAGACGGAGCTGTGTAAAAATCAAACTTGCCCGGTTGGCTTTAAAGAAAGTTAAACAGTGCACAATGGCAATTATTTTTTAACACATCTATTAAAACTTTCTACTCACAATCTGCAAAGTGTTTAATATATAGAAAAGCTAAAACAAACATATGAAAAATTTATAGCTGTAGACTTGGAAAAGTACTTAACAGGAAGATGTACACAATTAAGAAAAGACCTTAATTTGTGGTTCCACCTTACGTGTTTTTTTTTTTCTATTTTGTAAATTAGGAAAACGCCTAGGAAGAAGAGTCTATGCATGCTTTCTTAGAACAATCAAAAATGATAGATGAGAGCATGCAAGTAGAAATCTCAACACAATGAAAAGCCAAACTGCACTTGAGATAACATGACCTCACAAAGGTGTTTGCCAAGGCCATCTGCTTTTCAAAAAGCTACACATTAATTTCTCAAAAAATAATTCACATCTGTAATCAGTAGCTAAAAGAGCTTGTCCCGAAATTATGGGTGTAGTTAACAAACATCTTAACAGCGTAATTAGATTAACTCTCATTGATTAAACACTTAATTACTAAACTAAATAAGGCAGCAACATTTTTTGGCAAAAAATACATTATGGTATGCTTATGGAAGCTGCACCTAGCATCAGATAGAGGTCTCCAATCTAAACAGAAATAAAACTAAAATGATATTTTATAATCAAATTGCCTTGGACTTGAAATATGCCAGACAAGATTCTTCCATCAGGGAGTACAATTCAAGGTGGGTTTATTCTTTTTCTCACAACTTTATTCCCAACATCAGAAGTTCCAACTTGGTTATGACTTTTCTCATAATATACATCAAGGTTACTTGTTTAACAAATAGATATTTCTTTTAATAATCCTGCTATAAAGCAAATGCTTTAGTTGGTACAAAGTACGGTCAGCCCTTCATATCTGTGGGTTCCACATCTGTGGATTCAACCAACCAAGGATGGAAAATATTTGGGGGCAAAAAATGTTGCATTGTTGCTGACGTGTGCTGTGTAGTTAGGTCTACGATGGTTGCATCTGCCCTGAACATGTACAGGCTTTTTCCTTGGCATTATTCCCTAAGCAATGCAGTATAAGATCGATTTACATACCATTTACATTGTGTTAGGTATTATAAAGAACTTAGAGATGATTTAAAGAAGACGGATGCAAATACTATAACACGGGATATGAGGAATTGAGCACCTACAGATTTTGGTATTGGGGAGACCTGGAACTAATCCCCCACGGATACCGAGGGTCAACTGCACTAATGATTTTTATTTAAAGAAGTCATGATGATTACATAGTTTATACAAATTCTTTCATATGCCAAGAACAATAAATGCATTTCTTTTAAACTGAGAAGTAGTTGTGATGTACTTTTGCAAGAGAATTACTTCCATTACTCTGCAATTTCACTGCTTTCAAATTCAAGAACAAAATTTATACCTAGAATGACATTTAAAAGAAAAGTAAAAGGGGCTTGTTTCACCATACTACCACACTTCCTCCTTCATTAAAACACTCTTTATGCTTTGTAATTTTCACTGGTTGAATAATAAATTGCCATATGAAGGAACCGAAGCATGATGTGCCACCAACAGCTTCAGGACTGTAACACCCCTGACACGGATTCGTACGTTAGCACAGACACAGTCCCATGCACTCGTACTGGGCGAAAGTGTGCTAAAGAGATCAAAGTGGAATCCAGGGTCCTTTCCACGCTACGACAATGGGCACCCTCTTCCCACGAGAAACCACTAGTCCTGCCCAAACAATCTGCACTGTTTTAGGATTCAGCCTTTCACACCAACAGGCTTGTGCTCTGACTGACGGAGTCTAAACTCCTAACTGTCCACACAAAGCAGCGAGGCCCAGCAGCGCTTACGTGACCCGTCTAACATCACATCACTCAATGAAACCCAGCACTGGCTTCCCTATGCGGCTGGAGACTCAAAGCTGAATTTCAGCATATTCTTTGCACTGAAAACATTTTTTCCACATCCAATTGAATACTGTTCAGTGTTAAAAAGAAGTAAACTATCAAGGCATGAAAAGACGTGAAATAACCTTAAATGTATATTATTAAGTGAAAGAAGCCAATCTAAGAAGGCTGCATACTCTATCATTCCAACTATATGACATTCGAGAAAAGGCAGAATTATGGAGACAGCAAAAGAATCAGTGGTTGCCCGGGACTAGAGTTGGGGAAGGAATGAACAGGCGGAGAACACAGAGTATTTCGGGCAATTAAAATACTCTGGATGATATTATAATGATGGATAGATGTTATTATATTTGTAAAACTCTAGAAAGACAACACCAAGAGTGAGCCCTAAGGTAAAACTATGGACTTCGTGTAATTATGATGTGTCAGTGTAGGTTCATCAATTGTAACAAATGTGCCCCTCTGCCAAGTGATGCTGATAACGGGGGAGGTTATGCATGTGGGTCAGGGGTACATGAGAAATCTCCACATCTTCATATCAATTTTTCTATGAACGTAAAACTGCTCTAAAAAAACACAGTCTTTGAGAAAATGAAAAACAAAACATTTGCTCAGCTGCTGCTCAGAATTATACAGACTTTTTTCCTTTTTCTTTTTCTCCTTATTTCTGAAAACAAACAAGTCAACTATATGCTCAATTAAGTGCTTCTTTTAAAGAAGTAATCTCAAGGAAGTTACTCCGGACACGGAGGCTGTTACTCCAACACAGTGTTAGACTTCTCCTTCAGTTGTCTTCAGACCTACACTTAGAGATCGTAAGAAGGAGTTACTGCACGGGCAAGTCAGCTACAAGCCAGGCTCTGAGACTGTGCTTACACCTCACACCAGGCCTAGAAGGGGGGGATGTTCTTGGTTTGAGAGACGAGGAAAGCAAGTGAGGCGTGTGCTGCGGCTGCCAAGGCCCTGAACACAACACTGGCCCCCTTCACTGTCTCCAGTCACCTCCATTAAGGACCGTCTGTGTTCTTCACCTTGATGATCATCAACCCTTTCGATCCAATCTTGTCTCCTTCCCAAAAAGCCACATGGGATGTGGAAACTACTACTACCTACGACTACTATCTAGCAAGAGCGGGAGTGCCTGAACTGTTCTACATGTTCTCTACGCAGCAGCAGCTTGGAGAACCAGCCACTGGCCATTTTTCTGCCTTCGCCTCTCTCAGGAAAGTGTTGAGTGCCATCCCTGCACACCTGACGCCTCTGAGCCTAACGTGCTTGTGGGGACCTGGCCTCCCACTTAGAGTTAGCGCGCTAGGGAGATGGTAGAAGTGAGAGACTTGCACAGGTCTCCTGCTCTACAACCTGAGGACACACTGGAACCATATTCTAGCAATCTCTCAAAGAACACACAACCTTACCCGACGCAATCCGCACTTTTGTGAATCAAGACATACTTCATTTTCAACCATTTGTAAAGCCCTGACTGGTCCCAAACAATATCAAAACCAAACAACCTCTCACTTTTATGAGGCCAAGTTCAAAACTACTCTCCGTTACAAGAGCTACACATAGGCCAGACTTCTAGACATCTTTCTACCTACCCAAGTTCTTAAGGCCCTAGAGCACTTGCTCATCCTGTAACCTTTAGAAGCTCTAAGCTCTAGCTGCAAGTTTCCAGGCCTGGAAAATCTCCAGAACATTAAGAACTACTGCGCTGGGTAGGGAAGTAGACAACAAAAGGGATACACCATTTAGATATGGAGATTTCTAAAGGCTTAGAAACATGAAAAACACGTTTGGAATCTGAGTATGTTCTATACTATCAACAGCAAACGGGGGGTGGGGGGTGGGGAGGGAGACATTAGGAAGAACAGAAAAATCCAATGGTAATTCTCTTTGCAGTGACAAATAATACAGCTGGTACGAGACTGAATTACCCCAGGATGCACTCACCCTCCAGATGCGCCTTGTCCACTACTTTTACTATCTGTGCGTCACACTACCGATTTATTAACTAGAATTGTAAGGTGTCTTAAATATAATCACACACTGGATAGTGCTAGTGAAACATTAAGCAACCACTGGGATGTAGTGAGCACGAGGAAATGTTTATGGAAAAAACACAAAAAAATTCCTAACTTCCACAATGAACAAATGTAAGAGACACAGAGGATTTCTGTTAAGAAATGCCAGAACTGGTCAACTACTTGCTGTTCTCATTTTATATGTAGCCCAGTCCAGGAACTGCGCTAATC
The DNA here is from genome assembly GCF_036562045.2 of Rhinolophus sinicus. Lineage (NCBI taxonomy): Eukaryota > Metazoa > Chordata > Mammalia > Chiroptera > Rhinolophidae > Rhinolophus > Rhinolophus sinicus. Next base: position 87,304,175 of record NC_133755.1, read on the forward strand.
TAGCCTGTGCTTTTTTAATGTCAAAAAGCTGGGTAAAGACAAACTCTTTATGCTAAATAACTGAAGGGAGTGGCTGGGGGTGCACAGAGCAGGGAGGCTGGTGTCCCTGGATTAAATAGGAGTTACACTCGTCTCTGCCTTCCTGCTCCAGAGAACAGGGCAGCCGCTGGGACTGTCAGACTGGAAAACGTACTTCCGATGCATCCTTCTTTCAAGCATCAGAGGAACCGTGGGCCTCAAAGCCCCAGCACTAACAAGCACCCCATCCTTGGGCAAAGCGAGAGGAAGAGAATGAGAAGGCTATTTCATGCTTCTGATTTGATCACTGCACCCCAATAAACAGAACCCGAAAAGCCTCAGGGTAAGTGCTTAATCTGGCCACCCCATCCTGATAAGGGAGGAAACAAGAAACCACAGCTATTACAAACAGCTCTAAACATTTTCACCTAAGTCAGCGGTTGTCTTCCCTGTTTCAGGGGCGGTCGCATGGCTTTCATGACAGACACCAAGGGTAATACTTCTGTTAACAGTGGCCCCGCAGTGTCATCTCCTCCCTCAGCCCCACATCCGGAGACCTAACCACACACTGGCCTGTCACTGGAAACCCCCTCACGTCACAGCTGTCTTTGCAATCACCGTGCTTCACAGCGACATTCAACAGCAGGCGCGGGGCCACAACACCAGGGACATGAAACTGGACGTTAGGAAACGAGAAGAACAAAACCGCCCTGACACAGACCACCGGCATCTCAATGACCTACAGCCTTCCCGCGATCTCACAGGGACCTCTGTGAACTTACTGTACTTTTTACCTCTGTACTAGCGTCCAGAGGAATGATTTTCTTTTTAACTACATTTGTTGAAATTCTAAATACAGTCTTCGACTCCACCCCTGCCTCAACTCCCATTCCTGCAGGCCTAATCTTTTCTTTCAAACCCTAAGGAGCCAGGAACAAAAATCTCTACGTAGGTTCCAAAGATTTAAAATTCTTGTCTTTCCCCCTTAGTGGTCTACTGCTATGTTCCAAAGCCTATATAGCAGGTATGGTTTGGCTAAGATGTGAAACAGCAAAGCTCCGGCGGTCCAGCTGTTTCCTTTTCTAATTAATGAAAGGGGAACCTGCGGCGGGATTAAAGATTCAGGCTGGCCCCAGAGCTACGGCCTCCCTCCAGCATCAATCCTGCCTCTTGCTGGCCTCAGCAGAAAGACAGAACAATCAGCTCTCACCTCTGGCGTCACCTCACAGGACATTAGTAATGACCCTGACAGTCGGGCCCGCCACCCACCAGCGCTTTAAGTGAAAGGTCCTCGTGATCCGGCCTCCCTCGCAGACTACCTTTTAGGACGCACCAGCACACAACAGTAGGGGCTCTAATAATGAACTTTTCAAAACATATATAATGAAACGGTAATTTATGATCTAGAACTATATAGCTTTTTTTGAATATATTTTTTCATTATTAAATGTCTCCTTCATAAAAGATGTTTATAAAACACAACACATACCTGAAAATGGAAATTCTGAATAATAATTTTAGGGAATATTTTCTCAAAATGTGCAACACAGACTTTTTAATTCCTTTAAAATTTTTAGTTCAGAGGAGCTATCTCATCCTGGAGAATTTTTCCAGCTTGATCTTCAATTCCAAGTGGCTCATTCAAGTCAACTCTGGATCATCTCTCGGGAAAGATTCTCACCACGCTCCCTTAGCAAGTTATTTCCAGTGCCTGGCTGACCTCACTGTCAGGTAAAATTTTAGCAGGAGATTAGAACATTTTTCTTTTTAGTTCCAGAACAAAGTCATTTTTAGATCAAAAAGAATTGCTGCAGCATCCCTGCTGACACAATAGGATAAAGCAACGAAGAAAAGCCCTGGTTAATACCATTCCGCTACTGGAGAGTTTATTTCTAAAGCTGTGAATATAGTTTTGAAATATGAAGCTTAAAGTAACATGGACAGCCAGAGTGTGTGGTTTTTGTTGTTACATTTTTAAAAACTAAATCCTTTAATAGCTATTTTGTCCATTCACCTTTCTTTCAATACTGAGAATGGGGAGAAGAAAAACATTTCATGCCAGTAAATGCTTTATTGACCTAACTCTTATCTGAACAAAAATGACCCATACCTCACAACCTTTAATTTAAAAGCTCGTGAATTTTTTTAAGCCAAATATACAACACATCAAATGCAACGATTTTGCTTTGAATCCTCAGAATGCAGCCAGGCAGCCAGCACTAATGATCTGTCCCACGTACAGCCAACTAAACAACCCCTCAGAAAGACGTTCCAAACCAACATCTTTGGGCTATCCTGAAAAATAACACAACATTTAGTTCAAAAGAATTAAATATCAAATATATCTGGTTCCAAGTGTTACTTTTCATACCCAAACTCACATTCTAAAGGATCCATATAACATGCAGGATAGTATCTTCACCAATCAGGAATTTACTATCAACCACATCGAGATAAAAAGTATTTTACTCATCCATGTCATTCAGTTATTCGAACACTTTTAAAATATTCATTAAATACACACAAAACAAACTTCCAGACCCACATATTCAAGTACCTTTGATTATGCAGTTAATTCATTTAGCTGGGTTCTAGTACATGGGAATAGCTATGTTAGTTACACAGAAAAAAATTCCATTTCATAACCACAGTAAATAATCACCCCTAGAATGCAAATCCATGAGGGTATCAAAGATAATGAAGATGGTTTCATACAATCCTCCCAACTTTATAAAATCAGTACCGCCCAGATCTCCCCAAAACACCTTTCCTGCATCTGGAATGAAAATCAGAGGCAGGTCTGTGCTGGCCCACAGACCTACGAAGCACCGCACACAAAGAGAGCTTGGAGCAGAGGGTCCCCAAGCTGCTCTCCTCTGCCACCCTATCCCACTCCCCACTGGAATTCCTCCGAGGTATACTTGACTGGGAACAGAAAGCCAGCAATTACACAGGGCACAGGGGTTTGAAGGAAGAACAGGGTGTTTCCCCAGGCTGGTCATCACACACGGGCTGGGCATGAGGGCTTTCCCTCTGAGAGTCCTCACTCCAACGGGGACCAACAAGGATGCCTGTTCCAGGCACGACGCTCAATCAACCCCATCAAAGCCTGCCTGTAGGACTGATTAAAAGGGACACAGGGTTATCTGGAGCAGACAAGCTGTCCGGAAGCAAAAACGAGACACTTCCCTGGCATTTAGAAAACCTCATTGGGAACACGGGGACTGAGGGCTACATATGCAGTGAATGAAGTAAACCCCCCATTACCTCTCATTCTATCCGTGATTGTCAAGTGTCTCTTCCTTGCCACTCTGAGAAGCCTGCCCAACCAGATCCATACAAATCCTTTTTCAGAAACTACACTAATTCCCAAACTTAACAGCTTAAAGTTGTTTCCTTTCTCTTATTTCTCCAGTTTCAAAAAAGTATCTACACAACCAGGAACCAAGGAAATAATTTCCATGGTGATCTGAGGTTCATACTAAATATCTACAGAATAACAAATGAGAAGCTGCACTCAGGGATTTCTCTCCCCACAAGCATGAGGAAAATACCAATGAGAAGTCCTATGATTTGTCCATGCTCAAGATAAACAACAAAGATCACCACTTTATGTATTTCCACTGGAGAAATGATGGCACATTATCAAGAATGTCTTTAAAATATATTATTGAACACCAAACAAAGCTCTCCAGGCCTCCACTCACATGCATAAAGTGCCTGCATAAATATGCAAACATTAAAACCCAAGATCCTGTGCCACACAAGGAAATGATTGCTGCAGGCACAGAATTAATTAATACATTTCCAGAGCTTCCACAATGGAGCAGGAATACCTTCAGAGCAAAGGAATTTAATAAACATGCATAAAAATAACTAAATATCTAAAATAACTAATTTCAGCAAGCCCATTTATATCGGTGTGTACTTTAATCTCAGAACCAAGGCAAACAGATCGTGCAAGGACCATCCCATTCCAAGTCACACAGTAATATCCTTACATCAATACGTGCTCTTTCTACCATCCTCCAAAATGCCCTTTGCCTCTGTCTTAAATCACGTAAGACACACACCATAACTCACTATTTTTCTTTACAGACCTTTAGGGGTTAATATGGAAGACTGACCAGAGATAAAATTAACTATCTCATTATCTCCTATAAAGAAGTACAGGTCATTTCAAGTACATGAACAAATACAAGAACTGCTGCAAGGAAAACGTATTCCAAAAATATAGCCTTTATCATACAACATGGATAGGAACCTTTTTCCGTATTTTCTTCTATACCTATCAACATAGTCAAGAAGTATCTAGGTTTGTTTTGCTGTAATGCTAACAGAAATGCCTTCTTTCACCACAAACATGTAGGCAAGAAGTTCTTTCACCTGTTCAGAAGGTAGTAGGGTAACAGCGTATGCCAAGAAATAATAAAGAATGGTATATCTACTGATGTTGAAGGCAGAAACAAATCAGCATCCATAGGATTCCAAAAGTCATCAGGGAAATGAAAACAAAACTTGGATAACTAGTAACCTAAATTGATTTCATTTCTGCTGTGCCTTCCCCATCAGTATATTAACCCAATTAAAAATAACCAATTTCCTTTATCGCCTGCCTCACCTTTTCCTATTAGGTTATATGCTAAAACCAATAATTTTCCAAATCTTCAAGTAGTAATCTTCCTCTCAAATGAAACCTTATGAAGAACACAATTAGAAAATTGAAAAAAGTTTAGGGTAAGCATATAATTCAGATGTAATGGTTTCACATGTTATAAAGTCAATTATTGAAAAAATAAGGCTCATGGGATTAACAGACTGAAATGAAGGGTTATAAATAAGAATCATATACAGAAATGAAATATTATACAAACAAGAATACATAGACGGCAATCAAAAAATCCTGATTCATGCACCTAAGTTGCTAGTGATAACAGATTAATTTTTATTTTAAACAGGTACTCAACTCTGCCTCAGAGTCTTGGGAGGCTCTTCAGATTAAACAGATGGAAATAAATTTAAAAAATACCACCCATACATTTGAGACGTGCACAAAAATGACAATATAATAGCAACACTGTATTAGTGGTAGCCAATGTATGAAAATTGAGTTTATTTTCAAAATAAAATTCTAATCAAATATTTATGAAAGCCTTAAAAGCATCTCCACAGAACACTGAGCAACTATGTCAAATCACTCAGCTAAGCCACCTTCTACTATTATACATCACAACTCTGACCCACCTCCCAGGACATCTCCAATTAGACAGGGGGCGGGAGGTCTAGTCCTTCTCAAGTTCAAGATACAAAAAGGTTATTTGAACCTGAACTCCAAATATGTCTAAGATAATATAATACTATACTCAGCTAAGCCAGTATAAACTGGTGTCCCTCAAATTCAAAGATGAATTTGATGATTGTTCCTCTAGTGAACCTGAAGAGTGCACAAGATTAGTCATTTCCCCCAAAGATGCACCGAGACAAGTCTTTTGGACCGGTAGATCCTCCAAGTATCATCTCTGCCCCAATCAGATAAGCCAAGTGTGACAACGGCCAGCCAGCTGGCTAAGGCCAGCCCGACACCTATTGTTTTAATGACCCACAGCTAAGAAGGCTTATTATGGATTGAACTGTGCCACATCCCACCCCCCCAAAAAAAGATATGCTCAAGTCCTAACCCCCACTATGTCAGAATGTGACCTTGTTTGGATTTAGGGTCTTGACAGAGGTACCCAAGTTAAAATGAGCTCGTTAGGGTGGGCCCTCACACAAGATGACTGGGAAACCTGTACAGACAGGCACGTGCAGAGAAAAGGCGCCACCTCCCAGCCCAGGAGAGGCTGGCACAGATGCTTCCCTCACATCCCGAACCAGGAACCAACCCTGCAACACCTCCACTTCTGATTTCCAGCCTCCAGAACCCTGAGGCAATGCATGTTAAACTACCCGTTTGTGGTACTTTGTTACAGCAGCCCTAACACACCAATACAAATGGTTTTCACATTTTCAAGCAGCGGAAAACACAATCAAAGAATGTTATTTTTTAACGTGAAAATTGTAGGAACTCACATTTCGGTGAACACAATCACACTTACTCGTTTCCGCATTGTGTCTGACTGCTCTTGCGCTGCAGGGGCAGAGCTGAGTAGCTGCATGAGACTATATGGTCCAAAATATTTACTCTCTAGCCCTTTACAGAAAACTTTCCCAGTCTGAGAATAACAACTACGAGTACGTCACAAAGCATCACACTACAGTGTATACACAGACGGGAAGAAGGTGAATCTGTTACTATTTTCCATCTTTCTTTCAGTTGTTCTTCAGTATCCTGCTTTTCTTCAAAAAATTAGCTACATCACACCTACTTTCCAAGGCTACTACTGTGTGGAGATCAAGTGAGTGTTAAATATGAATGCCTCATTAAATTACAAAACATAATAAACATGCAAATTATAAAATTCCATGCACATACAACATAAATACGTTGAAATACATAATTTTAAGGGAAACAACTAACATATTTCTGGATCATGAACCTGATAAGCCCACCAACGTTAGCAGAACTTGCGTGACTGATAAAACCAGATAAAATACTTCACATAACTGTCAATGACAGATCCAAGAATCATAAGCACATAAATGATCCCACTCAAATTCAGTAAGCCGAAGCAAGCAAACAAGTGTTACATATGAATGAAGGCTGTGTTAACCACTTATTATCAAACTACCAATTTATCAATCAAACTACAGGCTAGCACATGGAAACAATGATAAATTGTGTTAGCAATAACTCTTGGTTCCAATTTCCTAAAAGATAAAATCTCCTAATTGTTCATTGAAAAAAACAATTAGGTACCACCGCTTTGGTCAATTGTTTGGCAGTATCTACTACAGTTGAACAAAAGAGTCGTATGCTATAACCCAGTAATCCAATTACTTGATACATGCCCAACAGAAATGCATACACATGTATTCCAAAAGCCGTGTAAAAGAATGTTCAAACAGCACTCTTTTATAACAGGCCCAAAATGGAAATAATCCAAAGGTCCATTTATAGAAGGAATAAATGAATTATAGTAAATTCACACAATGAAATACATTTCGGCAATGAGAATTAACAAATTATTCCTACACACAACATGGAATAATCTCACAAACATAAAGACACCAGACTAAAAGCAAAACACACAAATAACATCATTTATACAAAGCTCAATAACAGGCAAAATTAATCTATGACACTAGAAGGTAGGAGAGTGGATAGTTTGGAGAGGCAGGTTGGGGGAACTAATTGGGAAGGGATATGAAAGGGCTCCTGAGGTGCTGGTAATGTTCTATCTCCCTCCCTAAGTCATGTTCACCTAGAACAGCATCCCAAGCTGTCGAGTTACAACTGGTGCCCTGTGCATGTGCATGCGTGAATGCGTGTATCATATATCATACTTCAATAAATGGTTAACCAAAAAATTAAGTTCTATTTCTAGGAGCTGCTATCTAAGAATACTGGAAATAGAATTTATTATGCTCTTACTAGACCAACAGTCCCAAAGATAACCATAAACTCTGAACAAAATACAAAAAGTAACTACCTGAAGGCACTGGAGAGCAATCAAAAGCAGACAGACACTGGAAGTGAGTCACTGGAAAAAAGAAATATCACTAAGGAAGTTTTCTTTTTTTTTCTTTTTAATGGCTTTTTGCCTGAAGGCAGGCCCAGTTAAGCATTGTTAGGTAACTGAATGTGGATAGAAACTAACTCTTACTGGTATGAAGAACTAGAGAACAGAGTTCAGAATGATTTCACCAGGTGGAAACTGAGAGGTGAAATCAAGGAAAGGAGAAAGTCACAAAGGAAGAGGTCCCAAAATCTACATATAAACTTGGCCCCACATCTCTGCCTGATTCCTGAAATATGCATGTGTAGGACAGATTATGAGCATTCTTGATTAGACTAAAAACTGAATACAGATTTAAACTACCAACCACAGGAGAAGATTAGTTGGAGATGAGCCCATCCTACTAAAACCAAATACAGAAATCAATACTCTTTGGAGGTACACAACAGATCCAAAATCTCTACAACAAATTTGTTCACAATGTCCAACATGTAATTCCAAATTACTACACATTCAAAGAAACAGGGAAACATGACCCGTAGACAAGACAATCAATAGAGACCAACACCAAGACAACCTGGATGTTTTATTTAGCAGAGAATTTTTTAACCTTCACCAAGGTTTCTCTAATGTTAACATCTTACATAACCCTCATACAGCTACAAAAACCAGGAAATTAACTGACATAATACTATTAACTAACTTACAAACCTATGTGAATTTTGTCAATCAATCCACTAATATTTTTTTAATGGCCCAGCATCCAATCCGAGATATCCCACATTGCATTTAGTTTTCATGTATTGTTAATCACCACCAACCTGAGGTAGTTTCTCAGTCTTTCTTTATAGACAAGATATTTAAAAGCAACTGTATGTTCAAGGATTAAAAAGGAAAACATGCTCATAACAAATAGGAAATCTCAGCAGAGAAATGGAAACTATTAAAAAGAACCAAATGAAAATTCTAGATTGGAAAATACAATATCCAAAATAAAAACATTCAATGGATGCAGACAAACTATGGCAGAAGAGTCAGTATACTTAAAGAAAGATCAATTGCAATTATTCAGTCTGAACAGAGAGGGGGGAAAAAAGAAAAAGAAAGAAACCTGAACAGTCATGTGTGGTACAATACCAAAAGTCTAAACCTACGTGTAATAGGTATAATCAGAGTCCTATAATCAGAAATGAGAGTGATGGAACAGGACTGCGAAATGCTGGCGTTACCTCAGGGGCAAGTCTCTACAGGGACATCCCCATAGCCACGGGGACAAAAGCCAATACTTTTGTTGGATAGGACCATGAGTTCCCTTCCGCTGGCCCACCTGCAGGTCCTCGGGAAAGGCCCTATGGCTCGTTGTGGGAAAGAATTTGGTCTTTCTACTTCTAGATCTATTCACATTTTCCTTTTCGCCTTACCTTGGTCTTGGTAGTTTGTATCTTTCTAGGAATTTGTCCATTTCATTAAAATTACCTAATTTGTTGGTGTAGAGTTTTTCTAAATTAGTATTGCTTTATAATCTGTTTTGTTTCTGTAAGGGGTGGGGGTAGTGACGTCCCTCTTTCATTCCTGATTTTAGTAATTTGATTGTTCTCTCTTCTTGGTCAGTTTAGCTAAAAGGTTTGGCATTTTAAAAACATCTTTTCAAGGAACCACCTTTCGATTTTATTGCTTTTCTGTTTTTGTTTTTACTTCATTGGTTTTTGCTCTAATCTTTCCTTCTGCTTACTTTTGGGTTTAGTTTTGTTTGGTGGTCTTATACTAGTATCTTACGGTGAAAGATTAGGTTATAAAGTTGAGATCTTTTTTCCTTTTTTAGTGTAGTCCTTTACAGCTATCAATTTCCCTGTGAGAATTACTCTAGTTGTGTCCCACATGGGTCAATGAGCTGTGCCCTGCACAACTAGATTGATGACAACAAGCTGCCACTGAGCTTCCAGAGGGGCAGCCGGATGGCTCAGTTGGTTAGAGCATGAGCTCTAAACAAGGTTGCCAGTTCAATTCCCACATGGGATGGGAACTGAACTGGCAACCTTGTTGAGCTGCATTCCCTGAAACTAAAGATTGAAAGCGGTGACTGGACTTGGAGCTGAGCTGCGCCCTCCACAACTAGACTGAAGGACAACGACTTGGAGCTGATGGGCCCAGAGAAACACTGTTACCCAATATTCCCCAATAAAATTTACAAAAAGAAAAAGACAGTTTGGTAGTGGCAGATATATGTAATATATATATATATATATATATATATATATATATATATACACACACACACACATATATATATTATATACTATATATATATATATTTCACACACACCCCCAAAGGAATAGAGCTGAGAATGCAAAAATAAACCCTCTAATTTATGGCCAATTAATCTTTGACTAGAGTGCTAAGACAATTCAATGGGAAATGAGTAATCTTTCCAACAAATGGCACTGGATAACTGGATATCCACATGCAAAAAATAAAGTGGGACCCCCCACCCTAAAACAAAAACAACAAAAAAACACGAAAGCAATCATAAACCTAAATATAAGAGTTAAAAAAAAACAATAACACTCTTAGACGAAAACCTAGGTGTAAATCATCATGACCTTGGATTAGACAATGGTTTCTTAGACATCTAAGACAACAAAAAGCAAAACCAACAAAAATTAGACATCAAAATGTAAAACTTTTATGTTGCATACCATCAATGAAAGACAACCCACAGAATGAGAAAAAACGTTTAGAAATCACACACCTGCTCAGAAACTTGTATCCAGAATCTATAAAGAACTCTTACAATTCAATATAAAACAAATAACCCAATTTAAAAATGGGTAAAGGATATGAATAGACATTCTTCCAAAAAAGATACACAAATGGCCAACAAGCACATGAAAAGATGTTCAACATCATCAGTCATTAGCAAAAGGCAAATCAAAACCACAATGAGAGGGGCCGGCCCGGTGGCTCCAGCAGTTGGAGCTCCGGGCCCCCAACTCCGAAGGCTGCCGGTTCGATTCCCACATGGGCCAGTGGGCTCTCAACCACGAGGTTGCCAGTTCAATTCCTCGAGTCCTGCAAGGGATGGTGGGCTACGCCCCCTGCAACTAAGATTGAACACGGCACCTTGAGCTGAGCTGCTGCTGAGCTCCCAGATGGCTCAGTTGGTTGGAGGACGTCCTCTCAACCACAAAGTTGACAGTTCGACTCCTGCAAGGGATGGTGCGCTGCGCCCCCTCCAACTAGCAACGGCAACTGGACCTGGAGCTGAGCTGCGCCCTCCACAACTAAGACTGAAAGGACAACGACTTGAAAAAAAGTCCTGAAAGTACACACTGTTCCCCAATAAAGTCCTGTTCCCCTTCCCCCTCAAAAAAAAAATCCAAAAGAATATACAAAAGAGCTCCTAGAACTAAAAAAAAATAAATAAGTTTAAAAAAAAAACCCACAATGAGATACCATTACTTATCTACTAGGATGGCGATAATCACAAAGACAGATAATAACAAGCGCGGCTGAGGATGTGGAGAAATTAAGACCATCATACACTGCTGGTTGGAATGAAAAACCAACTACTATTTTGGAAAAGTTTGGTACTTCCTCAAAAAAGGTTAAGCATGGAGTTACTATATGACCCAACAATTCTACTCCTAGATATGTATTCAAGAAAAATGAAAACATCTACACAAAAAGTTGTATACCAATGTTCATAGCAGCATTACATACTAACCAAAAAATTATCTGATATATGATAAATAAAATGTGGCATAGCCATAAAATGGAATACTACTGTGCAACAAAAAGGAATGAGTACTAACGTATATAACCTTTAAGATAGTTTGTTAAGTAAAAGCAGCCAAGTATAAAAGACCACGTATGATTCCATTTATATGAAATGCCCAGAATATGCAAATCTATAGACACAAAAATTAGATCAGCAGTTGTTTAAAGCGAGGACAGGGGGATAGGAGGAAATGGGGAGTGACCATGACTGGGTACATAATTTCTTTTAGGGGTGACAAAAATGTTCTAAAATTAGATGGTGGTGATGGCTGTACAACCCTGTGAATGTAATAAAAACTACTCAAATGGGTGAAGAGTATGTAACTTATATCTCCAGAAAACTGTTAAAATAGAGGTATAGCAAAACTGCCAGAAAACTAAAATGGAATCCTAAAAAATTTCATTCAATTTACTCAAAAAAGCCTGGAAAATATAAAGAAAGGAACAAAAAAGAGTTGGGACAAATAAAACAAATACTAACATAACAGACCTGAATCCACCCATATCAATAATTACATTGAATATTAACAAACTCCAGTTAAAAGGCAGATATAGTCTGAATGATATGTCAAAACCAAGAAACAAATGCATGCTGTCTACAAGAGACATACTTTAAATACAAAGAATCAAAAAGGCTGAATGTAAAAGGATTCAAAAGGACACACTAAGCAATGAGTAAGAAGCTTAAGAAGGCCGGGGTGGCTATATTCACTTCAAAGGACTTTATTATCAGAGTGATGGTGAGAAAAAACAAAGAAATAATGATAATATATATTATAAGTGAGGGTTACAAAATATGCAGTGGGAATGTAGAGAGAAGAGTAATGAAATCAACCTGACAAAGTCAGGAAGGCTTTCTGATAAATTTTGATAATAATAAAAGGTCATTCATCAAGGAAAATTACAATAATAAATGTATATGAGCTTAATATTAAAGCTGCAAAATACATACAGCAAAATTTTCCAAAATTTTAATGACAAAGATAAATTCACATAGTTGGAGATTTTAATACTCGTCTCTCAGCAATTGATAAAACTAGATTTAGAAAACCAACACAGAAGGTCCAAAGACACTACCAATAACCTTGAGCTAATTGACATTTATAGAACTATACTCAACAACTGTAGAATACACGTTCTTTTCATCAAGACCAGCATATTTCAAAACAACCTATAGTTCAAAGAAAAAAAATCAAGAATAAAATTAGAAAATACCCTGAACTGAATCAAAATAAAAATACAATATACTAAAATGTGTGAAATATAGCTAAAGCAGAACTGAGAGAAAAATGTATACCTTTAAATGCCAGTATTTGAAAAAAAGAAAAGTATAAAATGCCCTAAGAGCCTACACCAGGAAACTGGAAGAAGTGCAAAAAAAAAAAACCCAAAGTAGAAGGAAGGAAATTAAAATAGGGGCAAAAGTCAGACTGATAGAAAAACAAACAATAGAAAAAATGAATAAAGGAAAAGTTAGGTTTCATAAAAGACTAACAAAATTGATAAACACCTATTCCCAACATCAGAAATGAAACAGGCAGTATCACTATAGACCCTACATACATTAAATAAACAATAAATGAACGTCTACTGCCAACAAATTCAACAACTTAGATGAAATGGATAAAATCTGTGAGAAATACAACTTTAAAAAAAACTGACATGACACAGATTAAAATATCCTAATAGCCCTCACTCTATTAAAGAAATTTAATTCCTCATCAAATGAATTCTCACAAAGAAAACCACAGGCCCAGATGGTTTCACTGGCTAATTCTCTCAAACATTTAAGGAATAACTAATGCCAGTTGAACATGAAGTCTTCTAGAACAGAAGGGGAAAAAAAGAAAACATTTACCAACTCACTTTTAGGCCATCATAACCCTCAAAGCAAAACCTGACAAAGAAAACGACCGACTAATATTCTTCACGAGCAATGTGCAAAAATCCTTACTTAAGAATCTATTAATACTAACAAATGGAACTCATGGATATATTTAGAAAAATGATACATCATGACCAAGTGAGGCTGACCTCACGAAAGCAAGGTTGTTGTAACACTAAACAAATAACTCATCCTCATGCACTACATCATTTCAGAAGAGATCTCTTTATTACAAAAAAATCTAAGAATGTCCCTAACTTTCTCAAAACTCTCTGGTGCTCCACGTACCCACATGCAAGACAGAAACCTTAACACAGTTTCACAAGCCGCCCTTCGCAGCAGCTGGTTACCAACTCCAACATGCATCCCATACTCCTCTGCAACGGCCAGTGACGCCCTCTGCCTAAGGCAGGTCACTCCCTTCCTTCCTTCCACTCCCAAACTCCAAACCTACACCTCACCTGACTTCCTCAGAAAGCCGTCCTGACTTTGTCAAATTGATTTCATTACTCTTCTTTCTACATTCCAGCTGCACCTTTTGTAACAATTATAATAGATATTACCATTATTTCTTTGTTTTTTCTCACTATCACACCCACAGGGCAGGAGCCAAATCCTTTTACCATATGAACAAAATAAAGAAGAAAAATCATGATTATTTTAATAAGATGCAGTGAAAAACATTTGACTAAAGTCAATACACATCTATGAAAAAAAGCTTAAACAAATTAAGAACTAAAAGAAATTTCTTCAATCAAATAAAGGCATCTAAGAAAAATACTCAATCATACTTAACTTCCAAGAAGCATTAACCTCAGTAACAATAGTCAACATTTATATGTGCTTATTTATATCTCACTGGTCCTCACAACCTTGTTTTAAAAAAGAAAAAGAAAAAATGCCTCCCATAGGGAGCTTCTATTGTCCCAACTGCTATAATAGCAACTCTGGGTCAGAAATGTTAAATCACATACCCAAGGAAGAATCCAGTCTTTGACTTAAAGCACTTTTCCACGACAGCATGCTGTCTCTTCAGGTTCATGTCACAAAGAACAATTAGTCCCCCCACAAACCACACTTTGGTAACCTTGTCAAAGACTTGAGGGAGAGACCCTGATGTGGCAATTCTTAAAATGTTCTAGCCACGCCACTCGTTTAAGGTGATCACAGCTAACAGTAAGACACTTAAACAGCTATTTATTGTTCATTAGCTGATAAAATAAAAAAGACCACCACCAATGTGGAATGAAAATTTTTAAAACCCATATTAAGAAGAATTTCAAATCCCCGTTCCTCAAAATGGCGGCAGCGAACAACCATTGGTAAGTAAGTAACCTTTCCCTGAACGGGTCTAAAATGTAGCAGGAAAACAGGTCATTCAAGGCCTCTAAAAATTTGTATCTCTAATCAGCTACCTGTCAGTGCCTTAACTGAGCAGCTGTCAGCTGGAAACTTAGGACCACAGCTCCTTAACAGAGAAGCCGGATCAGAGGGCCACTTTTGAGTTTGTTTCTGAGTCATATGAATTTTTTATGTAGGAAAATATGAATGCTGTCTTAACATTTCCATCTGTGATACACCCACAGCCAGCAAGTTCCACAATGAGGCTGGATTTGCTTCTTTACAGAACAACATGCACTTTACTTCAAAGCACAAGGGAAATCCAAGCCTCTTCAAATAATCTAACAGAACTACAAAAAAAAAAATAGGATTTTTTTTCCATAAACTAGCTAGGCCACCCAGCTGCCTATAGACCAATCATTTCTATGTATCCTCTTTTGTGCCTTTGTGTTCCCTAAAGGGGAAAGCTTGACAATGAGTCTTCATTTGTCTAGGACAAAACATGAAACAATTAAAATAGGCCTTCTCCACAAACAGAGATGTCCTCTCCGTGGCCATCCAGGTCCTTATAAAGGAGTCGGTATGTTTCCTAACACAGTACCTTTTATACACAAGTTCCTAAAAGGCATGGTGAGTTTCTCATCTGACCTTACTACTGTTGAAAGTCAGTGACCACAGAAGTATCTCTCACTGACATTTACAGTGATTGAGGTAAAAATAAGGACCTCTTTTCTTCAAGCGACACAGAAAACTCAAAGGTCACTGGATAATACTCTACCACGTGGAGTGCACCAGTTATCTCAGCTACTTCTGAATTCAAAATATCTGCGTTCAGCCATCTTTGGGAGCGTCCTATACAAACCACTGAAGGACCTAAACTTTTATTCAAGTAGTCTCAACAAAATCTCTTTATTGTGACTAATTTATGGATAAGCCAATATTGTAACTTCAAACTTCTCTTTAATTCCAAGAATTCAGAAATCTTTGGATGTCTTTAAAAACAAGAAGCCCTTTTTAGATTTCTTTTCCTATTAATTACCTAAAAAGGGGGGAAAGAGGAGAGTTATTATCAAAGTAATTTAGAATTCCCTCAAGTACCACATCATGTAACACTGCTGAGCAAACTATAGATCAACACTCTGAACTTCACCAATACCACCCTCAAGTCTAATTTTAGGAAGAAATTAAAAACATTCAAAGAATGATAATCTCAACCAGTTACTTTCTAACACACTTCTTTTTTTTAAGCTCTCCTCTCGCTAAGTAATGCCAATCCAACCACCATCACCATCAGCCTGGGGCTGGCAGAGTTGCAGCTATCTCAAGGTTAAAGTTAGGAGCTGCCATCTTAACAAGAGGCAGACGTTGCCTCAAGAGACGTGGTACTAGAGCGCACAGACCAGAAATGAAGTAATGCTTTCTTCAGAGATCCCAAACCGCTAATGGGTGAAAGCCCCACTCCCAGTTTCAGTTTGAGCAAAGAAATTTGTGCGACCACGATCCTACCCCCAAACCTGCCTATGGACCACATTCTCTGTGATCCACTCCTATTCAACCCAGCTCTCCACCCCCAGTGGCAGGAGCCTTCCCTCCTGCTTCCTAAGCACCTGTCCTTTGTGTCGCTAATCTGCAGCTAAATTCTGAGGCCAATTTATTTTCTCCACTCAAACCACATCCCCAACCCATATAGTCCCATTTCACATAAAATTTGTTTCAAGATATTACAATGCATGTGAAATATGTAGTTTCTAAATTTTCAGCAAAAAGGGAAATTCTTCAGTTAAAAAAGGCTAAGAAAATGCTTAACTGCAATTACAGTTTTATCTGAGTTTAAAAAGCATAATTTCAACAGAGAAAAAATATATACAGGAAAATATTGACAAGTCTTATTTTACATATGTGTGTGTGTAATTTTCTTGAATTGGTCTTCATGCAAAAAAGACTCCTGAATCCTTGTGCATTGTTGGTGGGAATGTAAACTGGTGCAACCACTATGGAAAACAGTATTAAAGTTCCTCAAAAAATTAAGAATAGAACTATAATCCAACAATTCCATTCTGGGTATGTATCTGAAGGAAACAAAACCACTGTCTGGAATAGAAATCTGCACCCTACTCCCTTGTTCACTGCAGCATTATTTACTATGGCCAAGACATGGAAACTTATTATCTATCAGGACATAAATGGATACAGAAAACGTGTTACATATATAAAATAGAAAATTATTCAGCCGTGAGAAAGAAGAAAATCCTGCCACTTGAAGACAACATGGATGGACCTTGAGGGCATTGTGCTAAGTGAAATAAGTCAGACAGAGACAGACAAATACTGTATGACCTCACTTACATGTGGAATCTAAAAAAAAAAAAAAACAGCTCATAGTTACTGAGAATAGATCACTGGTTGACAGAGAGGATGGGGGGATGGAGGGTGAAATGGGTAAAGGTGGTCAAAGGTACAAACTTCCAGTTTGAGATAAATGGGGGGGCCTATAACTTACTGTACAGCAAGTATAGGTAACAATGCTGTAATGCATATTTGAAAGCTGCTAAAAGAAAAGATCTTAAAAGTTCTCATCACCAGGAAAAAAATTTTTGTAACTACGTGTGGTGACAGATGGTAAACTTATTGTGGTAATCATTTCACAATATATACATACATCAAATCATTATGCTGTACACCTAAAACTAATACGTCATATGTCAATTATATCTCAATTTTTTTTTAAAGGCTATTCAACACAGGCATAATACACTTGAGAATCTGCTACATTCTCTCTCCTAACCATTCATCACGTCCCATTGGGAAGATGAAACTTGCAGGAAAATCTATAATCCTTCCCATGTAGAATTATGGTAAGTACTCAACAGTTCTCATATTTAATTAAGAAACCAACATTTTGCTTATCTTTGATCCCCAGTAAGTGTGCCATTATGGAGAATGTTGTCTGGTAAGAACATAAAGGTAACTTTAACCTGTCTATATACATGAATGAAAAAAGAAATCATGGGGATAGACTCAAAGCAAAAGTCTTATTTGATGTAGACTTTTTATTTAAATTCAAAAGCAGAACTTTTAAGTTGTCACTAATCTTAAAATTGATTAAGGTATGTGTCATCAACTTCATAAACTTGGTAAAGGTATATCCTTAAAGGATCAGTTGGGAAAGAAGTCTCTACCTTAGGCCTCAGTAATCCGGACAATCCCTTCCTTAGTGCATGTCATCTAGCCAGTCCATCCCCCATTTTAGACAAAAACAATTGGACCTGTCAGGATTCCGCATATGGTCCAAACACCATTTGTCCTGGACTATTGGGTTTGTCTGTCTCCCAGAACAGATGGATGCCTTGCTCTAGTTAGGCAGTTGTTATCATCGAATCCGTACTGTTTACCCATTTGAAAATGTTTGAGAAATCATTTTGGCTAACCTGAATAGAAAAATCTACGAAACTAAAACTTTTCAACGATCACGCCAAAACAGGTCATCATTAAGAATCCAAGAAATCAAAGTATAACATAAAGAATAAAATTAAAATCACATAAAATTTTCTTAGGCTATTCCCTCGAGTGCATTTTTAAAAAACGAGGCTAGATCCAGACTCAACAGGCAAGCGTGCCATAAATCAGTTATTCCATTTCAACCCGTGACAGTGGTGGCGGAGGGGTCAGTGCAGCACCACACATACAACATACGCGTGTGCCTACTACCAATAATAGTTCAATAAATACCACTAATATCATGTCTTTTGTCACGTGCTTCCCTCTGTCCGGAATATCTGTCCTCCCTGCTTCTCCCCATCTGAGCCATATCCATTCTTCAGTCTTTTTCAAGTCATTCTTGACACCTGCCTTACCTGAAACGCCATGATGGCTTTCCTCATCTTTGATACCCAATTGTTTGCGGCCTGTAACATTCATCACGCTATTTAACGAGACAATGCTTTAAATTTTAGTTAATATTTCATTGTCATATAATGGTATAGATCTCGAGCAGAGGAGACGCTCCAAGTCTTCACCGAGCTTCAGCTCATCCTTCGATGCCCGGTTCCACACCTGTCAGTGCTCTACAGAAACTAAAGCAACATTCCGTAAATAAATGCCATAAGAATGAATGACCAAATAAAGGCACAGAAATTTAAATACCACTGAAATTAAGTTACAAACAAGGAAGGACATAATGCAATCAATTCCTTAATCAAAATGACGCCTATACCATTAGCCATTCTACAGAGAATACAAAATTTGACAGATAGTCTCAACTCAGAATTGGAATTCTTTTCCCTAATGCCTTGTATTTCTAAAGGGTCAGCCAGCAGGGGGAGTGCAAGTTCATTAACACTGTAACCACAAAATACTTAACGGCTAACAAATTTTTCAAATTCTGGAAATTTTTTAAAATTAAACTTCTGAGTATTAACCATAAAAATCACTGGAGCCCATCTACTTATAAATTATTCTACATAATATAAATACTCCATAAAATTGTCACCTCTTACATCAAGTTCTTTTGTGATACAGGTACATTCCAAATAAGTAAAATAGAAACATATATCCATTTTAAAGGCAGAAAAATAAATCTATATCAATCAAACTTCAGATGACAATGGAGAAAAGCTGCTACTGTCTAAGATGTTACCCAAACTGAAGTGCAAGGCCAGTCTCCTAATTCTAGCAGCTTCTCCTCAATTCAGTCTCCATCTATTGTTCATCCCAAGCCCTCATCAGCTGGTCTCCAAGTTGCTGCTCTCAGGACCCTTTCCACTAAGCAAACCTCATTTTCAGTCTTTGACCATAAGAGTCATCATAAAATAGTTAAGACCCTGGAAATTATATCTTTTTAAGATACAATTTAAGGAGGAGTTCTGTTGGCACACACACACACACACAAAAACAAACGGGAGGGGGAGGAGGATACAACATCAACATCAACAAACAGAAAAAAAAAAAATCAAATTCAAAAAAAAAACTATGACTACTCAGGTAAAATAAAAAAAAAAAAAAGTGAGTCGTGTGTGTCTGTAAAAAAAAAAAAAGAGAGACAGGTGGAATCTAAGTGTACTACTAATGTGTTCTTCTCAAAAAAAAAAAAACTATTATATATATTATTATATTTGAGCCTTACAATAACCCTTCTGAAAAAAAGGCAACATTTTTTTTTTTTCACAATCAGAGGAGGAGAGGTGTGGAGAGGTTGTCTTATTCAAACAAACAAAGCCAACAAGTAAGTGGTAGCTGTTAACCTGGGCTTTCTAGCTGCAAAGTGAAAGCTCTTAGCATGACAACATGATGTCTTCCTGAAGCCAAGGCCAGAACATGTGCACTGGAAATACAGCTGACCACACACCACTTTTTTTTTTTTTTTTTCAATAATAAAATAATAAATTATTATATGCCAACAAATTAAAAAAAAAAAAAAAAGAAAAAACAACAAACAACACACAACAAATCAATGATCAAGAAGAAAGAAAAAAAAAAAAAAAAACAATAACTAAAAAAGAAAAAGAATCAAAAAAAAAAAAAAAAACAACAAATAGAAGTCCAGGACCAGAGGGCTTCACTAATGAATTCTACCAAACATTTCAAGAAAAAATGCCAATCCTTCTCCTCAAAAAAAAAAAAAAAGAAGAGGAAAACTTCCAAACTTGTTTTACGAGGCCAGCATCACCCAAACCCAAAACCAGACAAGGATACTACAAGAAAATTACACATCAATAGCCCTGATGAACACAGACAGAAATCCAAAACAAAAAAAAAGCAAATTGAAAAATACAATAAAAAAAAAAAAACAATGTCAAAGTGGGATATATTCCAGGGATACAAAGAAGAAGAA
Organism: Rhinolophus sinicus; assembly: GCF_036562045.2. Taxonomy (NCBI): domain Eukaryota; kingdom Metazoa; phylum Chordata; class Mammalia; order Chiroptera; family Rhinolophidae; genus Rhinolophus; species Rhinolophus sinicus. Next base: position 87,324,643 of record NC_133755.1, read on the forward strand.
ACAACCACACACACACAATATCATCATCATCATCAAAAAAAAAAAAAAAAAAAAAAAGTATCATCATACTCAGTAATTAAAAAAAAAAAAAAGCTCCTCTAAAAAAAAGAAGAAAAAGACAAAGCAAACTCACACCACCACTTTTATCCAACATAGTACTGGAAGGCATACCCAGGGTAAAAAAAAAAACAAAAAAAAAAAAAAAGGCATCCACATTGGAAAAAAAAAAAAAATCTCTATTTGCAGATTCCATACCTAGGATTCAATTTAACCAAGGAGGTGAAAGATCTACACAAACAAAACTGTTAAGACACTGATGAAACTGACTGAAGACACAAAAAAAAAAAAAAAAAAAATATGCAAATGGATGGGGAGAATATTATTTATTAATCCATACTACTACCCAAAGCAACAAAAAAAAACAAAATCCCAATCAAAAAAATTTTTCGTTTCAAAGAAAAAAAAAAAAAAAAAAAAAAAAAAAAAAAAACAAAAAACCCAAACCAAGCAGCCAAAGCAAAGAGAAGAGAGAAAAGCAAAGCTAGAGGCATCACAATTCCTTTCTACTATATATATTACATATAGTCAGTCATCAAGTATGTGTGGTACTCTGGCACACACAACACACACATCAGTGGGACACACAGGAGAGAGAGAGAAGAAATAAACCCATGTATACATTAATTTATAATGAGATGAATGAAAAAAAAAAGCCCCCCCCAAAAAAAAATAAAAAGAAAAGAAGATGTATGTGTACACACACACACACACACACACACACACACACACACACACACACACACAGAAGAGATATATTCTGCCATGGAAAGAAGAATTCCTGCCATTTGTGACAATACTGATGGACCTTGATAGCATTATGGTAATTGAAATACACGGACAAAGGCAAATACTACATGATATCTCTTATAGGTGGTATCTTTAAAAAAAAAAAAAAAAAAAAAATCACAGAGAGAGAAAAAAGTGGTTGCAGGGGGGGGGGGGGGGGGATAAGGAGAGAGAGGCAAAAAAAAACAAAAAAAAATGAATGATGATACATGAGTAGAAGTCAGTGTGACGTGCCCAATGCTGGTCCTGGGGTAGCATCTCTGTTCTTTCCAGCTCTTCCAGTCCAAAGAAATGACAGTGCAGTTACTGGCAAACTCAAAAATGATGTTTGCAGCAGAGCACTGTAAACACAGAAGAGCCAATTAAGCATTGATAACTCAAGGAGTAAACACATTGGTCTTCAAAGCACCACACAAAGGGTTGTTCTAAAACAACAGCTTATGTAACTTTCGTAACTTTTCCTTACCTGGTTTAACAAAGATCTCAGTCACACTTAACAAATATTAAATATACAGTGTTTTAGAAAAGTTGGGCAGAAATACATGCCATTCAAATCAACAAATACAAATATATAGCAGAATGTGTTTTATAATCAATGCCCCACTTTTCAGTCAGTATGTGGGAATGTAGGCTTTGGATATGTACCGGGGGTGCCAAAAAATGCAGACAAGCGGACACTTTGGTCAACGTTGCTCAAGCAGCAGTTCACCATCATCAGAAGTGTCTGGATGTGGATGGTAACCACTTTGAGCACCTCTCGTAATCGCAGAAGTCAAACATTACTTGTATTCATCTTTTGTTATCGGTATATACTGAGTATTACAATTTTAATACAGTTTTTTTCCTTTCTTAACATGTGTATACATTTTTTGGCACCCTCTGTATTTGCAAATTTAAAATTTTTAAGAAAAAACTACCCTCTACTGTTAGAAGCCATCCTCTTTCATGAGCCTAAAATCTCAAGAACAATTTGAAAGCCGTAATCCACAATCTACTCAAATGCTGGTTTGTTTTAAATCTTATTCAAAACTTGGCACACTTCAAGTCTAGCTCCTCCCACCCCTACATCTTGCCATTCTGGTGAGAAGTTTGGAAGGCCCTCAGTATCTGTGGCAAACCATCTACAATTTACCATCCTCTCCCCAGGAAAAATGCCCCCAGAGGCTCTTGTGGCATAAAGCTGCATGTGTCTCCCAGGGAAGAGGACCCTGCAATTCTGGTCATGCCAGGCTGAATCAGGGGACGATGCTGCAGCCTGAGGCAGCCATGGACACTAAGTTCAAACTTGACCCGACAGGGTAACTGTCCATGGAATGGGGACAGATCTATCCAGACGCTCCCATAAACAGCAGCGCACAGAGTTCAGGCGGTGCTCCGAGCGAGTCTCCATCGTCATGACGACTCCTCCTTTTCCATCCTGGGAAGTAGGAGGCCCCTGAAGTGAACGCACAGTTAGCAAGCAGGCGATACTGGACGCTACTGCACATTTCTCTCAATAAAGCCCCATTCCTGAAGGTGTGTGTCTATTCTGCACAACCCTTAAAATGTCTACCTAACACAACTGATTTACTCCTCTAGACACACCAATGTGTTCACCTCATCATACCCCTGGACCTGGTCACTGGACAGCCAGGCTGTCACACACACCATCACGCCCTCTGGCAAGTCAAGTCAAGGCCAGACCCTTCCCATTACCTAAGTCTTTCTCATCACAATAATCCGTAACAACCCTGAGCTGCTTCATAACTCATCTCCTTCAAGACTTCTCCAACTGATCCAAATGATATTAAATTACTCCTTTACTCTGTAACTCCTCCATATATTTAGTTTGTTCTATAAAGCACCTACTTCAATGAACTTTAGAGATTCAGCTCAACCTACAGTGAACAGAAATTACCTCATGCTAAACATTATTTGAAATTTGCTTGGCCTCAATTCTCTTTTTAAATAGAGACCTCTATTCCCACACGGTTTAACTAGTATATTTATTTACAATTTTTCCACAGTAACATATTTTTCAGATTCACTTGTAAAAAGCATTTGTCTCCCCAACACAGGGCAAATAAACTAAAGTCTTTATCATGTCTATTCTTTTATATGTTTCCACAAAACCCAGCACAGTGTTTCATCCTCAAAAAGTGAACAATTTTGTTAATAAGCATAATATTTATCCTAATCAGATTATTTTGAAGGACATTTGAAAGCAGGATATTTTTATTACTCCATTATTCTGGATTTTCTAAAACAGTTGCACAAACATGTAAAAAGGACAGTTATAACCATGGATTGTATTTTAAGTACAGTACTCACTATGTTAAATAACATTATTAAATATAGCCTCACAAAATTATTGTATATAAACAAATGAGATATATGTATATTTCATTACTTACAAAGCACAAAGGTATTAGGCAGTGAACATAATGCACAATATCAAGAGAACTTAGGAGTTTAGAACGTAACAGACAACCTAAGGTAATCACAAATAGTATGCACATGGGATGGAGGGTGTCCCTGACAAAAAGGACAGGGAGGTAGGAGAAAGGGAGTCAGCAGGTGGTGTTTGCTTCACGGAACAGGTAGAGTTTTGAGTGTGATCTGAAGCAGTCAGAAGAAGCTAAGTACTGTGTTTCCCCGAAAATAAGACCTAGCTGGACCATCAGCTCTAATGCGTCTTTTGGAGCAAAAAAAAGTCCTATATTAATTTTTGCTCCAAAAGACGCATTAGAGCTGATGGTCCGGCTAGGTCTTACTTTCGGGGAAACACGGTATGTTGAGTAGGGAAAGAAGCAGGTATCCGGCATACCCAGAAATAGAATATTAGGTGTGTAAAAAGGAGAGTACGATGACTCCAAAAAGAATGTTTCTACATGAAGCCATGCAGGTGAACTGACAGAAAGTAAGAGAGAAGAGACTGAACCAATACCAAGGTTTACACAAAGGACTGGATCTAGGAGGGAGAGAGGAAAACATAGAGGGTTATGGATCATCCCTGTGCAATGTCAGAGTTCAGGAGAGTATAACACAGTATTATGCCTAAATATAAACCGTGTCATTATTTTACAAAATTTCTATCCAGAAAGAAAATTCTTCCTAGTTATTCCTCAAAGAGTGAGGCAGCAATGATTAAAGGCACACTAACTATTCACAGTACATAAAGTTTTACATATGCTCTCCCATTCTGAAACACAACCCAGATTTTACATGAATTCAATAAGTCACTCCAGCCTCCTCAACCCCCCAAAAAAGGAAAGAAAGGTGTTGCTTTTCATTTGACTAACAAAATTGACAGGGTACTCACTCTCTTCTCTCTTCAAATTTTAAACTTTGAAGCAGGTATCCCCGGTAAGAAAAAATTCCTAACATTAAAACAAATTCCTCAGGGCAGCCGGATGGCTCAGTTGGTTAGAGCGCAAGCTCTTAACAACAGGGTTGCCAGTTTGATTCCCACATGGGCCAGTGAGCTGCGCCCTCCACAAGTAGATTAAAGACAACGAGCTGCCGATGGGACAGCTGGATGGCTCAGTTGGTTGGAGCGCGAGCTCTCAACAACAAGGTTGCCGGTTCGATTCCTGCATGCGATGGTGGGCTGTGCGCCCTGCAACTAAAGATTAAAAATGGCAACTGGACATGGAGCTGAGCTGCGCCCTCCACAACTAGATTGAAGGACAATGACTAATGGATCCTGGAAAAACACACTGTTCCCCAATATTCCCCCATAAAAATAAAAACACAAATTCCTCTCTCATTAGGTTCAAATCACTATCAAACAATTAGTATAGCAAAAAAAGAAAATCAACAGTTGAATTAAATTACGGACACAAATTTCAACTGCCACATATTCCAAAGTAAGTCCCTCAGTGTACTCTTCCAAAAAGCAGGATTTTAGATGGTTGATTATCAGAGGGGAACCACCAGAGAGATAAGAAAGAAGTATAAATAATAAGCACCCAAAATAAAAATAATAATAATAAGCACCCATATCACAATCCAGCAAGATTCCAAATACCTCACCACAAAACTATTATATTTCTCCTGTGAACCTCAAACTTCTAATATTTTGCTTCTAAAATGAACTTACTACTACTAACTTATTGGCTTCAGCTTTTTCAGACCAAAACATACATAATTGCAGAAGCTTCTGACAACATAAACAACCATAATTAAGTAATACAACTTTAGGCCAACCCAGTCCTCACCAAAAAAAAAAAAAAAAGGGGGGGGGAAAGAACTTTTAAAACTTGGTATTTTAGCCTATATAGTCTCATTACTATAGTAGTTAAGAGAGAGTTCTAAAATCAAACACACCTGATACAGTCCTGCCTGATCCAGGGCAAGTAACTTAAATCTGAGTCTGTTTCCTCATCTATAAAATATAGATTATTACTAATATCTATCTCATAGAGCTGTTAAGGCCAAAAGGAGGCAATACATGCAATACTCTTTGAACAGTGCCTGGTAAATGGAAAATGTTCAGCAAATAGTTTAATTACTATTAACATGTCTCGAGGCTTTAAAGTATAAAATAACCTAGGAACCTCTACACTATCTCCAAGAACCTCTAACAAGTACAGAGACCTGAGGTTTTACAATAATGTCCTAATATGTCCTCCACTTCATTCTGACATTAAATCAATTATTACTTTTTTTACCTGAATTCATGCCTCTCTAAAGATGGCACACTCAGGAAAATGTTTTATCTGTTGTTTTCTTTCTGCCTGGTAGACTTATAATGGGTAAGGCCACTAAAAAGAAGAGCAAACGCCCTAGTTTTGTGTCTTTTGAGTTTTCTGTCCTGAATGTGCATTGCTTTTGTAATGAGAAAATACAATAGCTGTTATAAGATTAGCTTTTCCCCTCAGTAATTTATTTTGGCAGTCAGGAATTCTTATGTAATGTACTTATTTATTCAAGTGCCTAATAAAATAGTTCAGATTCTTAGAGGTTTGAGTATTTTCTTCCTATTTCTTATACCTATTACGCTGCTCATGAGCAAAAGCTTGGAAACAAAACACATTTACTAAATCACATCATACAAGTAAATTTTATACACCACAAGTTCCCTTTTAGAGCACAATCTGTTTAGAACTCAAAACTCCTTTCCCTTAAAAGCAATGTTATGTGTATGGTTAAAGTTCCTAGATTAATTCAAAAAGATTCTTTAGCCATAATCTTACTGAATTCTACTAGTAAGAGTTATTGACCTAGGTTTTAAAATCCAGGGTCAAGCCATACAACATCAGGAGGAAATAAAAGTTTTAAAAGTCCAGCATCTTTTTTGCAGCTCAGGAATAGCCTTTGGCAAAATTTTAAAATAGGAAGATTGCCTTGGTATCTTCTGACTGCCTTCTAGTTTGTACCCACCTATTATAGAACCCCATCCAAGCCCCGTCTCCCATGATGCAATCTTACCCAGTCCTCGTCTCCCCTCCATCCTACCAGTGTAACAGATCACATTAGGTCTGAATGAACCAACTCACACTGAACCCCTTAATTCTAACCTGGAGCATTTCTAGTCATATAAAACAAAGTGAAACATTCAGGCCACATCAAAACAGACATTATAGACCTAGAACAGAACCAACCCCAGTTAGCTTCTCACAACTTTTATTTTACTCTTCTTTCTAAGCCCACAAGGCTTCGAAAACTACCCAAACCCTCAAAGACATCCGTAGCAAAGAAAAGATTAGAACAGAAGCAGAGCACGCACACCCTTTCAGAAACTTAAAGAGTTTAGGCAATACAGGTAAGAACATGTGAAATTAAAGAACTATGAATATTTAAATTAACACTAAATGATAGGAGAACACAAAAATGATGTCTTAAGATACATTAATAAATACCGGTTTCCCCAAAAATAAGACCTAGCCGGACAATCAGTTCTAATGCATCTTTTGGAGCAAAAATTAATATAAGACCTGGTCTTATTTTACTTTAATATAAGACCGGGTATAATATAATATAATATAATATAATATAATATAATATAATATAATATAATATAATATAATATAATATAATATAATACCGGGTCTTATATATTTTTTGCTCCAAAAGACGCTTTAGAGCTGACTGTACGGCTAGGTCTTATTTTCGGGGAAACAGGGTATATGAGGAGGAGGCAGAAAAGCACTCCAGGAAGAGAGAAAAATGAGAAGGAGTTTGGAAAAAAGCAAGACATGTGTAGGAGGTGATAAAGACACCACACTGGGATAAAAGAGGAAAGAAAGGACACGGTTTTGACCCGGGGGTACATGGGGCTAAGCAGAAAAAAGTCTTCAAGTGAACAGGTGCAGTTTAGATTTGAACAGACCAAAACTGAGCCACTGCCAGCCAGGTAGTTCTTTGTGGTAGAGAATATCCTATATATTATAGGATATTTGGCAGTATCCGTGGTCTCTACCCAACTTGATGCCATTAGCACCTCTCTCCACCAAGTGGTAAAAACTAAAAATGTCTCCAGATTTTGTCATATGTTCTCTACAGAAGAAAATCACCCTTCCCACACCAGTGGAGAACCCCTTACCTAGTCCAAGCCCCTTTATGAGGTAAGAAAACCGAGACCCAGGGAAGTCACATAACTCGCTAAGGTCACACAGCCTACTTTTGGTTTTGCAGAGTCAAGACACATGCCAAGCCAGGAAGTATGCTACATCAGACTTTGTGGTCTCCCTAAAGTACACTCAGAATGGCTTCTAACGATGCTTTCGAAGTTAACACAATTATTTTTGATACCTAAATTGGACCTTTTACCTGCTGTATATGCTATATATGTTGTATATGCTCTGTATATGCTATAACATCTATTGTTTCTACACTGCTTTAAAGAATCTGTCTTTAACCAAAAAGCCCCAAAATAAAACACAACAATGAAGCCATCAAAGGAACCCATGCAGGCAATGAATGTACCACCGCACCAAAACATCCGCTGGTCAGATCCCTGAGCACCTGAGTGTTCTAAGAAGCAAATTTCTTCTAATAGCTGAAAGTCTGTGCTTGTAAGTAGCAAGTTTTTTTTTCCGGTTTTAACTCTCTTGGACAGGTATCTTTATTTTTATATACTGCCTTGCCCTCTTTAGCGAAAACATCAAACATAATTTAAACTCTATCAAGAAACACTCACTACCTCCTTTAGTGGGTAAATGACATGAACCAGTCAGTTTTCCAAAGATCACAAACGAACAGAATGGAGAAAAGACAGACTCCAGCAAGAAGCTCCACTTAGTAGTAACAGGCCAAACAGAAGAAAGAGGCTGCCTGAACTAGGGTGGCAGGGATGGAAAGGAGGCAGAGACATGAGATGTAACTAGAAGACCAATTAGGTGAATGATGGGTGGGAAAGGGAGGGGGTATAAAGAGTCACAGATGACCCTGGCTTCTGGCTGGGCAGACAGAACTAAGACTGGGAAAACGGTAAGAGAACCTCATTTCCAAGGAAAAAGGTAAAAGAGCCCTCTTTATTGGGTTTTAAGGCCTAGCCTCAAGACCTCAGTCACCCAGGCTTCACGTCAGCAAGTCAAGTTTCTCATACATTTCATCCGCAGTGAAAAAGGGAAAAATACCCCACTTAATTGTTTGTGAAGATTAAATAAGACAGTAACGGTAAAAGTACTTTGAAAAGAACCAGTCTACTATAAGGACTAAAAATTCCTCTTTTCTTCTTATTCACGGCAAAACTCCACTAAGTATAATTTTCACTGGGTACCTTTATTTCCCTATCGCAAATCTTTCCAATCACCACCCTAAATAATTCACATTAAAGCCACCAATGCCATCTTCCTGGTCATTTCTGTTCTACTGTCCTGGTTTTTTTCATTTCACCACCGTGTTTCACCTCTGCCTTGACATTCTTTACAGCATCTGTTATAGGAAAATCACACTAAGGAAATTCACTCTGAAAGATTCTTTTCCATTGGCCATTTTTCATCTGTATGTGTGTTTCTTCCACTGTATCTTGTCTACTCTATTTCCTACCACCCCAGTCCAACTTCAATAGTCTCAGAGCCTCCAACACTTCCCCCCAAGGTTAAGAAAAAAGTCACCCCACCTCCCTCCCCCCAAAATCCTCCTGGCTGTGAAGGTCTGACTAGTCTGGATAAAGGGGGGATCACTGAGGTGAATGTGTGTTCCTTTCTATATTAAATCGCAGGAGAGAAAAGGGTTGTACGAGGAAATTAGAACGCCACAGCCCCTCACTCCCGAAACAACCAGACTTTGTAAAGAAATTTAGGGGTTTTACAAAGACAAGGATGGGTAGGAAAAAAGGGGGGGGGGGGAATATATATATATATATAGAGAGAGAGAGAGAGAGAGAGAGAGAGAGAAATAGTTGAATGCACCACACAACCCGGCACAGCTGGTAATGTTTTATTGGGCATGTTCTGTGACCTAGATCTACTGTCACAGCCTTCAAGAGTAACTGCCCCCCAGAAAACGTCCTGTTTAGGCGAGGGATGGACCTCAGACACACCTGGTGGCCGAAGGTAATTAGAAAACATCCACGTGTCTTGTCGTCAGAGGTGAAGTAATTAGATAATCCCCCCAAGGAGCTTACTATGGTTCTTAAAAATGGGGTCCCCACAGGGCAGCGTCAGCAGCCACATCAGTGGGGAACTTCTCAGAAATGCACATTATCGGGCCCCATGCTAGGAATGCAGCCTGGCAACGTGTGTCCCAGCAAGGCTTCCGGGGGACTGGGGTGTACCGTGAAGTCTGAGAATCACAGAGGGACACACTAGCCCATAAAGGGCCTCAGAGCCGCTTCAACCCAGTCTCTCAGGCTTACGATGGATCTGGCTCTGGATTAGTGCGCGGTTTGCCTATCTCCTTGAATACCTAGAATAGTGCCTGACTCAATAAATGTCTGTTAAATGAACACCCATAAAATAAACTTCCCCCTTACTAAACTAGCTGTAATAGAATTGTTCCTTGTAATCAAACTCATCTTAATTAAGCAACGTGTAGGGGGGGGGGGGGGTCGTGGGGATGGGGGGGTCGTGGGGATGGGGAGCACATAAGGCCAGAACCCTGGGGAGCTGATCCATGCGGTCCTGAGAGAGTTAGGACATTGTTTTGAGAAGAAAGAGCTAAGAAACATACCGTGTCCAAAAGAAAAAGTGAAGGAATTTCATGGGGCAAAATTGAGAACTGAACAAGAGAGGCCAGGAATTGGCAGCTGTAAGGAACTGTGCTTGGACCTTGTACGAGGCTCTGAGGCCAAAACAGAAAATAGTCATGTTTTCTCAAGGATCTAAGTAGTTAATGAAGAAAGACTCTGACCTCTGCCTCAGGAAGGAGTGACGAAAGTCTATGTATCTAATGATTTACCTGATCTGTATGTAATTTATACCTTAATCACACCATGGAAATAATTTATGCTTTTCAACTCTGCTGCAGCAAACAGAACACAGAGAGAACCATCAAAAACAAGAGCAGTCAGACTAAATGCTGAGAGCTCTTAGAAGCAGAATTCTACCTTCTTCCCTATCCCTTATTGATACTCTGAACACTGACAGCAAAAATTTATTCCCCAAAAGGCAAAATAATAAAATAAAAACAAATAAAACCTTTTCCTTTTTTGGGGGGGAGGGCTGCCTCCACTGTCAAATCCTTTAACTCCAATTCCCTGTACGTCACAGAAAGATTCTCTTTCTCAAATACGGTATTACTAATGCTACAGTCCTCCGGTGGTTTCCTAATGAGACCATCTTCCCAATGGTCTCAGGAAGTCACACTGAAGCTCCTCACCACGGCCTGTTCTGCTAAGGGGACATTATTCCCCTTCTTAGACGATTTCCCACTACACCCCCACTTACGCTCTCTGCTGCATTAAGCGTATCACCCAGTAGGGTGCCACCCTCACGGAGGCCACATGAGGGCAGGTTCTTGTATCCCCAGGGCCTACAACCACGCTTGGCACAAAGTAAACAGTAGGACATCTGTGGACGGATTCACCCCCATTCCCATTCCTAATCCCAGTTTAAAAAATCTCTGTATTAAGCTATCTATCCTTCCTCAGACAGAAAACCTCACCTCCCCGAAAGGCCGCTCCCAACTGGCTCCAAAGAGCTTCCACAGAAAGAAAAGCATCTCGTTTCTGTTACCACATATGCACAACTATCACGGGCTATGTTTCAATCACCTATGTTTACTCTTATCGATCTTCTCTTTTAGATAAGATGCTCCACTGCTAGACAGCTCACCTCCACTCAAGTACTGAACCTACGGGGAGGTGGCCAGGGTGAAAACAATGCTCTAATGATCCTTGCTCAAAATTAATATAAGACCCAGTCTTATTATAAAACCAGGTATAATATAATATAATATAATATAATATAATATAATATAATATAATATAATATGTCTTATTTTACTATAAGACCAGATCTAATTAATATAATATAATAATATAATAACAGGTCTTATTTTGCTATAAGACTGGGTCTAATTAATATAATATAATACAATATAATATAATATAATATAATATAATACCAGGTCTTATTTTACTATAAGACTGGGTCTGAGTAATATAACATAATACAACATAATATAACATAATTGATATAATACCGGGTCTTATATTAATTTTTGCTCCAAAAGACGCATTAGAGCTGATGGTCCGGCTCAGTCTTATTTTTGGGGAAACACGGTAGATATAGCACAACCGTCTCACAGGTACCTGCAGCCGGCAGTAGTGGCAGCAGCAAGGGGGAGCAGAGGGACACAGAGGAAGGGACCTGGCAGAGTCCACACCCAGATGAGACAGACTATAGGAAAGGCAGGAAGAGGGAGGCAGACCCCACAAAGCCTCACGCATTCTTTCCTCAGCTCTACCACAATCCCTCCCACAGGCACCCGATTAAATCAAGTTTTAAGCCATCAGCTATCCTTCAGGACGTTTTCCTGCTATTATCACAATTCTATTTCATCTTGAATATGGCAGTTTTAAACCAAGTCAAAATATTAATGGCACAGGCACAAATTATCAATTAAGGCAAATCATTTGGGGAAGATGGGCGTTCATAAATTACACCCCTCCCCTAAAGGGATGGAGGAAGTAAGACAAAAAGGAAAGAAAAATAGCACAAAGCAACTCTAATAGGAGAGCTCTAGCTCTGGGATGTGATCACCTGTACTCTCCCCAACTCCCCTGCCCCCCATCTTCACTCCAACTCTCTGGCCATCTGCCACTACTACAGAAGGGCAGAAGGTAGGTAGAATCTGAGCTAATTCGTCTCACCTTGCAAGTAGTTTAATTACCTGAATAATACAACACTATTGGCTGATATGCTGTAAGACATCGGTCAAACCTTGGCGTTGATTTTTTAAAGAGCTACAGAAAAACATGGTGTTGAGGAACCTCACTTGTCAAAATTAGATCAATGTTGTAAAAGTTTCATACAAAATAGAAATTTAAAAGAAGAAGTCGACGGCTTTCTCCTCAACAGGTCTCTTATCCCTATCTAGAATTGTCTTCAGCTTCATATAATACAAAACTACCCGCGTTAAGGCAGCAAACACATCCCTCCTGTTTTTTCAAACGAGTCATCACTGATAAACTCAGTCACTTTCTAACCTAGACAGCTCCCTCTCCAGTTTAAAAGTTCCATGGCTAACTTAAGTTATGACAACTCAAGCAGTTCTATTTCTGCATTTGCTAATTAAAAATTTACCAGAGATACGATTTTTAACGAAAACCAAAAGGAGGTTAGCAGAGATTAATTTATGATAAGGCTACAGAGACAAAAGGAATATTCCACAGAGGCAGACCACCCATTTTCCCCACTGAGTGCTGCAGCTCCAGGAATCTAATGATTCTTCATTTATTCAAAAAGGAAAATGATAATAAAATTCCCCAGTGTTGACAGCAGGTGATTTTTAACTTCACGGCTGCCTGACAGGCACCTACAGGCTTTACCTGGCCTCAATCTGTCCAGTTTAGAACTGCCAATTAGTAGCTTCTCAAAAGCAAATCTCAATGTAAGCCATTGGAAAAAAAAAAAAAGTGCTTTTCAAAGTGTCAAATACAATGGATTAGTCAAACTCAGCATATTAGAACAAAATAAAACCTGGATGCTCAATCCAGGTTTCCAGTGTCAAAGCCAAGTGACAGAGAACGTCCCGAGCAAAGAAAGGATCCAATTTTCACAACAGTGGTCATCCACACACCCTACCTTAAACACAAAGAATGCGGCAGCGACCTAACAGGTGTCTCCACTGGTAATATTAGCCTTTCTCCACGTGGTTCCACAGGAAAGAATTAAGCATTAAGTGCCCTAAGGCAGAAGTTAGCAAACCTTTTCTGTAAATATTTTAGGCTTTTCAGACCACATGGTCTCTGTCACAACTACTCAGTTCTGCCGCTGGAGCTGGAAAGCAGCTGTCAACAGTTAAGTAAATGAATGAGTGTTCCAATGAAACTATTTATGGACTCTGAAATTTGAATTTCATATAATTTTCACAGAAATATTCTTTTTTTTCAATGACTTTAGAACCATTCTTATATATAAAAGAAAAACTCAGTTCTTTGACTAGGTTTGGCTCTGGGCAGTAGTTTGCCAACCTATTTCATAAGGCATCCTTGTATATAATAGATTAACTTCTCCCCATGCATCTGGAACGGTAGGGATTATGCACCATACTACAGAGAATTGAGAAAATAGGCACTGAAATCATTTTCTGCATCTACAGTGCTGACTGTCTAAAAGAGTACTCTGTCTTGCATGAAGCTAACGAGTGAGATTTTATCAGCACTGGTTAACTTGGGCAAATAACTTTACACAAGTTAAAACTTATTTAAGTCTCAAAATATGAAAAATATAAAAAGGAACTTTCACATCCAATATACTGCCAATGGATGATATAAATGAAACTGTTGCAAATTAACTCTGATTAATGTATCACCAGAAATAATAAAGAAATTATTTTAGTAAAGCCAAAAATTCAATTATGGTCTTTCAATCTATTTTGTATCTTCAGACATTGTTTCCTTTTAAAGCAGACTCTACCTGAAAAAGAATCGTAAGTATAAATTACATGATCTCCTCAAACACTTACCTACTAGATTTGAGTTCCAGCTCTACCGCTTTCTAGATGAGTGAGCTGGAGCAAGTTCCTAACTCTCTCTACTTGCCTGTTAAGGAAAGGAGTACTCATACCTGTAACCCTCCAAGAGTAGTTGAAAGTGTACAATTAAACTTAGGTGGAAGAGTTTGTATAGTACTACAGAAATATCAGCTGCCATTATAGATGCTCGGTGACTTGTTTCGTATTCTCATTTTCTTTTAATAACACTCACTAATACCTGCTAGGCCTTGGGTTCAGTGGCATATTGTGCACTTAAGAGTACATTCCATTCAACACATTTAAGTACAGCGTCGCATGAGGTACTGTGGACAGAACGATGACTGAGATGGTCCTAGCCCTCAAACAGCGTACAATGAACTCACATGTACTCATCAGTCAGTGCTTAAGAGGAACAAATACAAACCAACAGGAATATACTGTGGGGTAAGAAAAGGCTTTACAGTTTTTAAAAAGGACCTGGGTACGTGCTGGGAGACATACGTACTGTAACAGAGGGAATCGCAAGAGCATAGCTACACAGGTAAAAGAACACTAAACACATCCCAGGATACAGGGCAGTTGAAGTTCTAAAACAAATTCCAAAAAGAAAGCTTCATTTTTAAAATCTAACCAGGAAAAGAAAAACCTCACTGTTAGTCTTTAAATCTCTGAAAGGTAATCTCTTGAAGGATAAGCAAAGGCTCATTTTAGATAATCAGGAAAATTATGGCCCATGCTGGTTTCAACACACTTCACCATCATTTCCCAAAACATTTTACAAACATTACCTCAGAGGATTTGTTTAGAGGGGACTGAGTTACAGGAAAGGGACAAGCCTGGCCTAGCAAATCTCTGAGGGAGTGGGGACTGACACAGTCAGCTCTCCTGATGACATGCAATAAATACATCAACCTTCTTCAGAAACCATTTTCTTAAATTCTTCAAGTTATCGGAGTTCTCAGTAAGAAAAGCAATGGAACGAGTTAGCTCTTAAAGGAATAGGCTGTGTACGTTTCCTTGGGAAAAGAGGGCACTAGGAAATGACATTCTTCTTCTAGAGCTTTTCCTATTTACATCATTAAAAACCTTTTCCACAACCAAAATTTATTCATGCTAACCCCAATGCCAACCACAAGAACCAAGTAAGTTTACCTTGGAGCTGTGCTTAGCAAAGCTTAACTCAGAAGAAAATTTCTTCAAAAACAAAATGAGCAATAAGAGTGTCCTGTAATTCAGTTACCTCTCCCTTCCAAGACTGCCACTGCACCCTTCGCTCCACAGGTGGAAGATTAAAGAGGATCCCAAACCCTTTGCTACTCCTCTGGCTGAGAGATGGAGTCCATTCCCCTGCCCTTGAATCTGGGCAGGCTCTGTAAGAGCTTTGACCAATAGAATATGGCAGAAGTGATGCTATGCCACTTTCCAGCTGAGCCTGTCCATTGTGAGAAATGGTAATAAACTGTTTTTTAAGACCCTGGGTTTTGGAGTGGTTTGTTAAGAAGCAACAGGTAACTTAGAAAAGCCACCAGATCACAGCTCCTGCTTTCAAGCCTTTCACCACAGCAAACAGCCAAAATGCAGTTCACTTATAAAAGGAAATAAAAACTCAAGAGTTATAACTTTTGGGAATAGGTTTTTAACAGAACAGACTGTCAACTCTCAGACATTTAAAGAAAAAAAGGAAAAAGAAAAGGACCAAAGTGTCCCAACTCCTCCTAAGAAATGCAAACTGCCAAAAAATAATATCAGTCAAGTTCCATAAGAACAGGTTATAAAAACCAAACTCCCTGAACACACCAAAGTGATGCATTTATTCTTCACGCTACAGAAAACCCTCTGGTCTGAAAGGTTAGCGCCAAGAAGCCGTCATCTCTAGAAAGCAGTATTTGGGAAGGAGTGGAGTAACAGACAACTGTATGCTCCGCACAATATGAACTGCTTGAAATAAGTATGTAATACTTTTTAAATTTTAAAAAGGTATTTCCTTTGCAAAAAAACCAAGCCACTGTAGCCCTAACAACTTGTAAATGCCTCTGAGGTACATTAAGAATGATCGTAAGTGCCATTCTTAGCTATGCTTTACAGAACGTTGGTGCGAGCCCCCAAAAGGATACCTAGTGGTAACGCCGAGAAGAGCCTACGCCCGCTAACTTGCCCCTCTCTCATCCCCCACCACGGGCTCCTTCCTTCCAGCACAGAGGGGCACTCCCATCAGCACAGCGCCCAGCACAGCACGGGAGGACGGCTGGGACACTGCCTGTCCAGCTCTGAAGGACACTAGGCAAGAGGCAAACCGTGTAAGAACCCCCACGCCTCCAGCAACTCAGTGTGAGGCCTCCTTCCACACGTGTCCCACGGTGCCCTCCTCTCCGGGCTTGGACCACACTCCCAACACCAAGAAAACTGACAAGATGGTTGGGTGTATATGAGACAGACAGCAAATCAAACCAGAAAGTGCTGGGCACAAAAGGAAAACAACAATTCCTCTCTTGAACATCTTTAAGTTTTCATAAACTATCCCCATCTCTGGCCTCTTCTCTTTAGACCAATTCCTTGCTCCTAAGACATTCATTCCATCAGGAGGCAGAAAAGGAAAGATGGAATTCAGAACATTTCGTTCTGCTCCTGATTAGTAATGTCAAGTGAAGTACCAAAGTGGAACAGAAATCACCACAAGGAAAGCAACAGGGTTCTGAAGTTGTCTCGGGTTTTCTCCAGGTTGTCCGCCCATGTTCTCCCATGTAACCGAGCGCTCAGTCCGGGCCCACAACTCCCTGTTATCTACAAGCACTTCCGCCAGCTCTTCTCAATCCCCAGTTTATCGAATTTCCGAAAAGGATAAAAACAAAGATTCGGCAAGGTCCAACAACCAATACTTCTTCCAAAACATGGAAGTGCTATGATCTCAGAGTCAAGTTTTTCCCTTAACTAAGCCCAAATACTCCAATTTAGCGCCCATCCCTCCACAGAAAAATACAGATAACACAAATCAAGATACAAAATGAACTGATAAATCAGCAAGTTATATAAAAACTAGATAAACAAAAAAATGTAAGTACAGTTCAGTAAATTCAGAAATAACACATGAAACAGACGAGTGAAAAATGACCACAGGACCCCCCACGCTGAATACATTCATAATACAGAGCAACTGGAGCAGGCGGCGGAGGAGAGGGAACCGTGTGGCGTTCTCTGAAAGCAGAATAATGCAGTCATCCCCCGGCATCTGCAGGAGATGGGCTCCAGGAAGCCACGGACACAAAATCCCCAGGTGCTCACGTCCCGCACGTACAATGGGGAACCTGCATATAACCTACGCACATCCTCCCATCTACTTGAATTGTCTCTAGATTACTTACCACACCTAATATAAGGGAAATGCTATGTAAGTAGTTATTATACTGTATTATTTAGGGAATAACAACAAGAAAAGGTCTGTATACCTTCAGCACACAAGCAACTATCCTAGGCCTAACTGCAGAGGCACGTCAGCAACAATGTAACATTTTTCCAAATATTTTCCACACTCCAGTTGCTTGAATCCTGAGATGCAGAACAGGGAGATACAGAGGGCCAACTGTATAGGCAGAGTTAAGAAATGATCTTATCATATTCAGCATTAGTTAGACATCTATCTGTTAACTTTTGGGATATGTTCCAATCAGGTTTCATGGGGGGAGAGAGAAACTACAAGGATCCACTGTCGGCAGAAAAATTACCAGAGATTTGGTAAATGTTAAAGGAACACAGGATTTCATTTACCTACGATTATTGAGTATATTAAAGGTTTATTTAATGAGGAAAATGCTGAGTAATTGTAAAAACAGACTCAAGAGTCAAGTCATTAAGCAAACACTGGTCTGTGAACAGGAATGAAGGAGACCACATAGTTCCCAAAACAAAACTCTCCTATTACTCCCAGTACCGCCTTCAGCTTCAGGGAAACAGGCAGGATTTTACAACATTGGATCACACATGAGGAGAGGCACACTTTTGTTTTAAAAAGAAAACTCACCTTAACGGGGCACAGTGAGCTAAAGGTATTTTAAAAATAATTCCCTTGTAAAAATCACCAAATAAAGGATGAGATGGTTTGGAAATGGGGAGCTCACAGGGCTAGGGTATCTCTCAAACTGTATCTAAAATCAAATTGAGACAACTAGCAAAGGCGAGGCTGGAATATAAAGTTATCTAGGAAAATTACAATCTATTCTAATCCATTTCCTGATGTCAGGTTTGCTAAAAAGTGATTTTTGTATTATTATTATTTAAGAAGCGAATTAGAGTGTCTATAAACAAAACAGACAAAATGGTGGTATATTTAATAATATGCAACAATAAAAAGGAACAAACTACTGATACACACAAAGCTAACAAGTAACAAAAACATTACACTGAGTCAAAGGAGTCTTAACCAGAAAGAGTACACCATGATTCCACTGACATGACTTTCAAAACAGGCAAAACTAATCTACAGTGGAAGAAAAATTAGAGCAGTGATTGCCTAAGGAGGGAAGGGGGGGGGCAGTCTGACTGGGAAGGGACCGGAATGGGTATGTACACAGGTATGTATACATTTGTCAAAACTCACCAAACAGTATTCTTAAGATTTGTGTTTTTCACTGTATGTAAACTATACTTCATAATAAAAAAATTGCTAAACTCTAGTTAATAATATGCATGTTGAAGTTCTGGGAAGTAAAATATACTAATGTCTGTAATTTAATTGGAAAATAAAAAAATATGATGCATTAACAGATGCATAGTGAGATAGAAAGCAAATAAAGCAAAATATTACAGAATCTAGGTGGTAGGTAAATCGGTATACAATTTGCATACAACTCTTTCAATTTTTGTTTTTCATGATAAATGAAAATTTTATCATGGAATTTTTCAAGATAAAATGTTAGGGCAAAAAAGAAAATCAGATTGTTAGAGAAATCGTCTCTTTCCATTAAGGTCATACACACTCAAACACTTCAGGCTCCTCGGGAGCCTCTTCTTTGGACTAGGAACTATTATGACCCTCTTCCATTTCTAGAGTAAAATATTTACTCAAGTAGATCACTCAATTCCCTCTGTGCCGATTCTTCTGTCATCCAATGACCTTCCAATTAATTAATCTTGAAATCACAAAAGGGATGGTTAAACTGAGACAAATGTATAATAGTATTACAAAGTAAACAAAGTATAAGTATGCAAAGTATATCCTAAAAAATTTTCTAATCAATGGGTTCTGTGCTTTGTTAATATAATTAACCTTCCTTTTATCTTCAGTTTTTCTTATCAACTGGTCTCTTATGAGTGTGGTTAGCATAATTATCTCTCCAAAAGTCTTAGGAAACCTTCAAGAAAAGAGTATCCAGTTTGGAAGCAAAGGACCACATTTGGACAGTAATGTCAAAAACCAACACCACCGCTGTGAAGGCCACCGTGCCTGAAGCAGCCCCTGGATTTCTCATCTGTAAAATTTGAGTAACATCTGCCCTGTCCACAATACGCTTGTGAGGATAAGTAATATAACATACAAGAAAGCACTTTTAAAATAAAATTCTACACAAATGTACTCTATTATGATAATTTCATGATATTACTAATGACCTCTTGAAAAGACCTATTATTGGACACATAATTATTTAACCAGATTACTACCATAAAGGAATAGGTCACTTAAGAGAACTTTCCAGTACAAACACTTGACCCACAGTGATTAGTCTTGACTCATACCTGTGTGAGTCAAGAGCTAATATTCCCAATTTACCCACCATGTCTTCTTGTCTCATCCATATTCAAGTACACAAAGTACCCGGGAGGAGCCCCTGTGGAGTGTAATGCTTAGTGGCATCCCTGTGGGAGTGCTGTGAAATACCTCTTGCAAATCCAAGGTTGGTAACACTATTAAGCAATTAAAAAGGTCTTAATTCAAGCAGTTCTCATCAGGTAAATTACCTTGTCCATTTCAGACAGATTCCCACAAAGATCATCATCAGCATCTATGGGTTTATATCAAGACTTCATTCTGGTTTTGAAAACAAATTTCTCCTCAACCCCTACAGCTACTCAACAAGTTCAGCACAACTTTAAGACTTGCATTCCCGTGAGCAAGTATCATACGTGAAGACAGGGTCCCCTGCAGAAAACTGAGACATACTTAAGAGTATAATTTCCCTCTCTCCTTTCTTTTTTTAAAGGAATGAGTAAAGATGAAAAAAATTAAGTTTCATTTAGAAGTTTTAATTTGAGCCTAAAATTCTAGATTCAAAGTTTACAATAAACACACACTGTGTGGACAAAAGAAACAAAAGGAAAAAGAGGCTGATCAAAGCTTAATCCTAAAGCCTTAACCATTCAGTATTTACTGATTAGCTATAATGTGTTCCAAATCATTATAAATTACAGAGGACACAAAAATGTATCCTTTATACAACCCAATAATAACAGGAATCTGCTAGGAAGCATAAAATGCATGCTAATTCCTTCGGCCAATTTTTCAAAGGATCAATAGAAGCTCTTCTTTGTCCTACAAGCATTCAAATGTACAGAAAAATAAAAAACAAACATGAAAAATATTTAAACACTTGCTCCTCCACGCAGCAATAGCCCATCTAAAACAAGATATAGCAAACAGTGGACACAAGTTATCTTTCACATCAGAATCTGAATACAAAATACCATCTAAAGCTGTTTCTTGATTCAGCAGGGCTCCCACAACACACATTTAAAAGCGAAGCCCAGCCAGTCCTTATAACATTTGGGAGGGGGAAAATCTAAATCATCAATGTTTAAACGTAAGAAAGAAGAGTATTCCATATATAAAGAGAATGTGGCACATATTAAACGCAGTCCAGCTACCTGCTACTGCCTGCATATTAGGCAAATACACCTACCTTCTATTTAAAGGCAAACACTATTCCCACGTAGCTTGGGGTGAAGCGTAGCATACTAGAAGGAATACAAGTTCTGAAGAGAGTCAGGCCACTGGCTTGCTCTATAAAATCTTAGAAAACTAAGCCTCAGTTTCCTTGTCTGTAAACAGGAAACCACTATTTCACCAAATACACAATTCCTATGAGGATTAGAAAAATAACACACATAAGGTGACTGTCATCCAGCAAATGGTAGCAATTATTACTGCTTCCAATACTAACACATACTTGAGCTAATACTAAAAAAGAGAGGGGAAAAAAAAGACTGAAGCAAAGAAATCACAAGAGAAATTAGAAAATACTTTTGAGATGAAAACAACATACCAGGGGATCCAAGCAGCGCTTAGAGGAAAATGTATACCTGTAAATGCCTATATTAAAAAAGAAGAGAAGTCTCAAATCAAACTAATCTTCTACCTTAAGACATGCGGAAAAGAGCAAACTAAAAACAAACACAAAGAAGGACATAATAATGATATAAGCAGAAAGTAATGATAGAAAGAATAGAAAAACAACGGAGAAACAGAGAATTCGTAATTAAAAACTTTCCACAAAGAAAAGCCCAAGGCACAGATGGTTTCACTGGTAAATTCCACCAAATATTTAAAGAAGAATTAATATAAATCTTCACAAAATCTTCCCCAAAAATAGAAAAGGAGGGAATGCATCCCAACTCAATCTATGAGGCCAACATTACCCTGATACTAAAATCAAAAATATCATAACAAAAAAAAACTAGAGACCCAATAAATATGTCTCCAAAATCTCCTATAAACATAACTGCAAAACTGCTCAATAATCACCAGCAAACGAAATCCAGCAACAAATAAAAAGGAATACACACTACGACCAAGTCGGATTTATCCAAGGAAAGCAAGGTTGGTTTAGCATCAGAAAATCAACCAAACTAATAGACCATATATTGATAGATTAAAGGACAAAAACCACATGACAATCTTAATACAAAAAACTAAGCAGAAAAAAAAATTGATGAACAAAGCAATTCAAACTTACTTTCTACATTCAATAATGTTGTAATATTAAGGCCACATCCAAAAATTTTCAAACCCTTTCAAAACCAGAAAATAACAATCCCAGCGTTTCAGCTAAAACAAATATCATCTGCAGCACTTCCAAGACATCCACTTCTGTGCGAGTCAGGAGCCCAAGCACCAACTTTCTGACCTTCCTGGGTCCAAACACAGCAAGCACATGCGCTTATCTGCAGATCCAGCCGCGGCCCACACTGCAGCCCTGGGCCTTCCCGCCTGTTTCCACATGATAAAGCAGCAGAGAGTCAGAAGAGCTTCAACCTCACCCTCCTGGCCTGGAATATGCTAAAATGAAGCAACAGTTGCCATCGTCTTGAGGCTATTAAACTGTATCGAAGTAATTTTAAACAAATTTAAAATACATCTTTGTATTTACCATGAACATATACTATTAACATATTTACCATGAACACCATGGTATACAATGGTACTTTAATAAGAGCTCATCTGTAAATTCAAATGACCCAACTCTCTGATCAGAGTTCAAATGCTGAAACATCTAAAATTCCTTAAGGTCGTAACATAGTAGTCATATAGCTAAATAAACTGAGGACTGTTTATAGAAAATAACATGCAGCAAAATAGTATTTTCATATTTGAAAAATGCAATTTGACCTTAATTCGCAATTACACTACGTGTGGACTAATTTGTCCTTTCTTCTTATACTGACACATACAACCCATAATCATGAATGAAACAGTATAAATCAGTCTCAGCCAAAAAGTCTGCTCTCATCTTACTTCATATCTCATCTAATTTTTCCTAAATACATACTGAGCTTTATTTTTAAGAAACAAACTTCATTACCTCCCACATGATAAATTCCTTTCTACCCTATCCCAGCCTGTACCCCCTTGAAAAAGAGGCGGGAGAATATTGAGTGTCTTTTCAACAACATAGACGCACTTCAAAAAGACCTAACACACCATTGGAAAGACTTCAGAAAAGACATCTAAATATTTACAGGAATGAAAAGTACAGACTAAATAAAAGGGACTTCTTCCTAGAAAAATAAAATTCTCCTGAGAGAGGAAGATTGAGTCTATACAATTAGGTAAAATATCAAGACAGATGAGGTGAGTGCCATCTTGTCCACAAGAACCTAGAGACTCTAAGGAAAAAGGACCTCTTCACACCTAAAATGTTAGAAGTTCAAGTTCTGTTTTTATAAAATCTAATGCAAAAACTTAAATAATTGCAGGAAGAGAATTAATAGATACCAAAATTATAAACAGATTCCTAATTCATGATTATTGGATTATTAGCAAGCTGTTCATTTCTGGTCCACGTGGGACGTAATTATGACGAAGGCCCCTTGGTACCGTGCTGGGCCAGAACAATGCTGAGCTGCACGATGAGACTAAAAGACGTTACTTAAATCGTCCAGCACTTTTAAGCAGCAGAGAAGTCCCACACACCATCTTACCTGACCACTCTGCAGCACGACCCTACTGCCACTTTCCCACTGAACTATCCCCTACTTGGTCTCAGTGACCCTACACTCACCTGCTTTCTCCTATCTCCATCCAACCATCTCCATCCCAAACTCCTCTTATTCTACTTGTGTTTCTCAGGATTCCATCCTCACCTATCTTCTCACTCTATCTAACTGGACCTCAAAAGGAAAAGAACACACAGGGGTAGTAGTCAAGGGATGGAAGGGAAAAAGGCAACAATACATGCCCAGATTCCACCTTGGATACACTAAGCTGGAGCTGGGGGAAGCAGCAGTAATGTGTCTTTTAGAAAAGGCTATGATAGTGGTTCTCACAACCCCTCCCCGAGTGCAGAGAGGACCGCTGTTCTAACACCACTTCCTGGGTGACCCTACCTGCTCCACTGGCTTCAGCTATGATCTACATACTCACGTCACCCTAAGTGGTGTAGCCCTGCATCAGCCTCTCTCTCTTAAACTTTGGACACCTAAGGCATTTCCACATTTCGATGGTCCATAGCCCTAAAATTCAACACGCCGGACACCATTTTTGTAGTATTATAACAATAATACCCATGAAGAAGTAACTAGATAACCAGGGTAAATTAAATCTAGCGTGTGCACTTACGGGAACACTGTGCTGCCATTAAAAGCAGCAGCTAGAAATGTATATGCTGATTTGGAAAGAACTCTAGAGTATAATTAAGTTAAAAAAACAAGGTAGAGTGTATAGTACGTTACCATTCGTGTTGAAAAAAGGATACACGCAGTGTATGCACAGGAAACTTTTGGAAGGATACTCAAGAAACTTAACCCTGATTTTCACTAGAAAGTGAGACTAAGTGTATCACTTAGGAGGGAGACAACCCTGTCATTGTACACCCATTTGTGCTGTTCCAATGTTTTAGCACGAGTAATTCTTTGTAATTTTTTTAAAAGGATTTAAAAGATATTACAAAGCTATACAAGTATGTTTATGTGCTATCTGTTAAAGGACTTGTGTTCAGAATATATAAAGAACTCCTACTATAGGTGTGTGTGTGTGTATATACATATATATATATATATATATATATATATATATATATATATATATATATATATAAATAAAAGGGCAAGCAACCTAGTAGAAAAATGAGCAAAAGGTTTCAACAGGCACCTCACAAAAAAGTTCAGACAAATGGGCAACAAGAAAGGTGCTCAATTTCATTAGTCATCAGGGAAATGCAAATTAATACCACAATGCAATAACCCTGTATAGTGTAATGAAAGAGACAGTATCAGGTATTGACAAAGATGTGGAAGAAGGAGAACGCTCACATACTGGTGGAGGGAGTGTAAATTGATACAACGACTTGAAAACTTACAGTACCTACTAAACCTAAACTATATGCATACACCTTATAACCCAACAATTCCACCACTGTGCATATACCCAAGAGAAATGGGTGCTATGTCCACCAAAAGACACAAGGAAGAATGTTCACAGTAGCATTATTCATAACACCCCCAAAACAAAAACCTCCAAAAAGCAAAATGAATAAATTATGCTATCATACAATATAAAACCCCAAACCCATGAAAAATCATTCTCTCTCTACAAAAGCAATGTACATGAATCTCAGACATAATGCTGAGGGAAAGAAGCCAACACAAAACAGTAAATATTACATGATTCCATTTGTACCAAATTTAAAAACAAACAAAACTCATCTATGGTAATAGAGGTCAGAATAGGTTGGGGGGGGGCTTCGGGGCAGGAAATGTACTAACTACATGTCAGTCTGGGTAGGGGGTACTTATACAAGTGTATACATATAAAAAAAATCAAATTGTACATAAAAATTCACCAAACTTAAGAGAATGAGAAGACAAGCCACAGACTGGGAGAAAATATTTGCAAAAGACATATCTGATAATCAGAGGACTGTTACCCAAAATATAAACTCTAAAAACACAGTAAGAAAACAAACCAGATTTAAACATAGGCAAAAGACCTGCATAGACACCTCACAAAACATGATGTACAGATGGCAAATAAGCCGATAAAAAGATATTCAACATCACATGTCATTAGGGAATTGCAAATCAAAATGAGACACCACTAGATACTACTAGAATGGCCAAAATCCAAAACACTGACACCGCCAAATGCAGGGTAGGCTGTGGAGCAACAGGAACTCTCATTCATTGCTGGTGGGAATGGGAAATGGTACAGTCACTTTGGAAAAAAGTTTGGCAATTTCTCACAAAACTAAACACACTCTTATCATACAATCCCAGCAATCACACTCCTTGGTATTTACCAAATTGAAAACTTATGCCCGTACAAAAAAACTGCAAATGAATGTTTATATCAGCTTTATTCATAATTGCCAAAACTTGGAAGCAACCCAGACGCCCTTCAGTAGGTGCTGAATGGACAAACTGTGGCACATCCAAACAACGGAGCGTCTCAGTGCTGAAATGCAATGAGCTATCAACGCAACAAAAGCCATGCGGGGCCTTAAATGTGTACAAAGTGAATGAGGCCGATGTGAAAAGGGTGCAAGCTGCATATTCCAACTACAGGACACTCTAAAGGCGAGACTATGGAGGCAGTAAAAAGACCATGATTGCTGGGGGGCAGGGATATACATAGACAGCAGAGAGAATATTTAGGACAGCGAATCCGTTCTGTACACTACAATGGTGGGTACTGTCATACAGCTGTCAAAAGCCACAGGATGTACAAGATCAGGAGTAAACCCCCCTAATGTAAACTCGGGACTTTGAGTAATAATGATGTGTCAGTGTAGGTTCACTGACAGTAACAAATGAACCATCCTGGTGGGGGGGGGCCGACAGTGTGTGGGGACGGGAGTAAAGGGGAACTCCCTGATTCACAAACGGCCTTGCAAGGCCTAACCAGTTTGTAAGTAGAACTCCTATGCCCACCACGTCCTGTTCAGTTTTGCTGTGAATCTAATACTGCTCAAAAAAATATTTTTTAATTCCTCAAAGTACGCACTGCAAATACGTGTGCAGTAAACAAAGTAATTCCTGAATTAAAAAGTGGAGAACAGAAGCCAAGAAGACCAAGTGTAAGGAAAACTACGGCGTCAGAAGTCACGCTAGTGATGACCCCTGCGGAGGGCGGTGCGGGAGAACAGGGGGGGGGGCTCTCGGGGGCCTGGGAACGCTATTTCTTGATGCAGGTGCTGGTTACATGGCTATAGTCACTTTGTGAACATTCACTTTGCTATACTCTTAAGATTTATGCATTCTTCACTATGTACGTAATACTTCAGTAAAAAGTTTCACTTAAAAACAATACAATATAAAAGTACATTGACCTGTCTAATTTACCAAACACTATACACAACTTGTCTAAAATTAACCATCTCTTCCCCACAACCCACTCATCACCAACTGGACAGAATCACTTCAACTTAAGAACTTCCGAAGCATAAACTCCTTCTACCAAACACCTCTGCACACACTGGCAGACGGCCTCAGTGGCTGCTTCCAGTTTCACTGTGGCTTTAGGGACAGATTCACAAACGGCCTTGCAAGGCCTAACCAGTTTGTAAGTAGAACTCCTATGCCCACCACGCGTGACGGACACCATCTCTCCCGGCGTTACCCACGCGGAAAGCTCGCTGCCTCCTCTCCTCTCCGCCTCTGCCTCCCACCCCCACCCAATGCCACTGCTCTGCGGGCCTCACCGCCCCAGTGCTATGCACTGAAAGGCGTGTCCCCCCAGAATTCATTGTGTGGATCCTAATGCCCAGCGTGTCTGAATGACGGGCCTTTGGGAGGGCAAAGCCCTCGTGCAGGGGTTAGCGCCCGTACAAAAGAGGCTGGAGAGGCCCCTCACCCGTCCGCCATGCGCGGCTACAGGGAGAAGACACCAAGGAGGAAGCCCTGCCTGGAAAGCCCTTCCTCACCGTCAGCACAGGGCTGACTATTGCTCAGCTTTCATTCCCAGCAGACAGTGAAGCTGCTGGTGCCATGACCCTGGCCTTCCAGCCTCCAGAAGCGTGAGAAGCAAATTTGTGTTGTTTTTTTTGTTGTTGTTTTTTTAAAGATTTTATTGGGGAAGGGGAACAGGACTTTATTGGGGAACAGTGTGCACTTTCAGGACTTTTCTCCAAGTCAAGTTGTTGTCCTTTTCAATCTTAGTTGTGGAGGGCGCAGCTCAGCTTCAGGTCCAGTTGCCATTGCTAGTTTCAGGGGGCATAGCCCACCATCCCTTGCGGGAGTCAAACCGGCAACCTTATGGTTGAGAGGACATACTCCAACCAACTGAGCCATCTGGGAGCTCAGCGGCAGCTCAGCTCAAGGTGCCATGTTCAATTTTAGTTGCAGGGGGCGCTGCCCACCATCCCTTGCGGGACTCGAGGAATTGAACTGGCAACCTTGTGATTGAGAGCCCGCGCTCCAACCAACAACTGAGCCATCCGGGAGGCAGCTCAGCTCAAGGTGCCGTGTTCAATCTTAGTTGCAGGGGGCAGAGCCCACCATCCCTTGCGGGACTCGAGGAATTGAACTGGCAACCTTGTGTTTCGGAGCCCACTGGCCCATGTGGGAATCGAACCGGCAGCCTTCGGAGTTAGGAGCACGGAGCTCTAACCGCCTGAGCCACCGGGCCGGCCCCCTTGTGTTGTTTTTAAGCCCCCGGTCTATCGCGTTACAGCAGCCCCAACGGACTAACACACCCAGGTTTTAGCCTGCATTCATCCTCAGCCCTCCGACTAGAGCGGACACTCAGGGTTGCTTTCTGTGGGGTCCACAGACCTCACAGTCCATGTATAGAACATATTTAGATCGAACTGGTTTCCTTCATAATCACAGGTGTTTTATGCATTATGCTGAGAAAGGGGCTATCGGCTTCATCAAATTACCAACGGGATCCATGGCCCAGAAAGACTGAAATGCTCTAACTGGACCCTGCTTCCATGCTCATACCCTCCAATTCTCCTCCACACGGCTGGAACATATGTTTTGAAACATAAGTATCTGTCAACCATGCTTAAAATCCTCAAGTGGTCCCAACTGCTTCCAGGATACAATCCAAACTCAACAGCACAGCAACCACGTTCATAACTGGCCCCTGTTCATCTCCCAGCTTCGTCTTGCCTCGCGCCACACACGCAGCTAAAACCTGAGCTGGATCACAAGTCTCTGAACTCAGCAGGCTTTCTCCTCCTCTGCCTTTGCTCAAAGCTGTCGCCCTGCCTGGAAAGCCCTTCCTCACCATCTTCACTGAGGGAAAGAAGCCAACACAAAACAGTAAATATTACATGATTCCATTTGTACCAAATTTAAAAACAAACAAAACTCATCTATGGTAATAGAGGTCAGAATAGGTTGGGGGGGGGCTTCGGGGCAGGAAATGTACTAACTACATGTCAGTCTGGGTAGGGGGTACTTATACAAGTGTATACATATAAAAAAAATCAAATTGTACATAAAAATTCACCAAACTTAAGAGAATGAGAAGACAAGCCACAGACTGGGAGAAAATATTTGCAAAAGACATATCTGATAATCAGAGGACTGTTACCCAAAATATAAACTCTAAAAACACAGTAAGAAAACAAACCAGATTTAAACATAGGCAAAAGACCTGCAAGAGTTAAGCTTGTGAAGATGGTGAGGAAGGGCTTTCCAGGCAGGGCGACAGCTTTGAGCAAAGGCAGAGGAGGGAGAAAGCCTGCTGAGTTCAGAGACTTGTGATCCAGCTCAGGTTTTAGCTGCGGTGTGTGGCGCGAGGCAAGACGAAGCTGGGAGATGAACAGGGGCCAGTTATGAACGTGGTTGCTGTGCTGTTGAGTTTGGATTGTATCCTGGAAGCAGTTGGGACCACTTGAGGATTTTAAGCATGGTTGACAGATACTTATGTTTCAAAACATATGTTCCAGCCGTGTGGAGGAGAATTGGAGGGTATGAGCATGGAAGCAGGGTCCAGTTAGAGCATTTCAGTCTTTCTGGGCCATGGATCCCGTTGGTAATTTGATGAAGCCGATAGCCCCTTTCTCAGCATAATGCATAAAACACCTGTGATTATGAAGGAAACCAGTTCGATCTAAATATGTTCTATACATGGACTGTGAGGTCTGTGGACCCCACAGAAAGCAACCCTGAGTGTCCGCTCTAGTCGGAGGGCTGAGGATGAATGCAGGCTAAAACCTGGGTGTGTTAGTCCGTTGGGGCTGCTGTAACGCGATAGACCGGGGGCTTAAAAACAACACAAGGGGGCCGGCCCGGTGGCTCAGGCGGTTAGAGCTCCGTGCTCCTAACTCCGAAGGCTGCCGGTTCGATTCCCACATGGGCCAGTGGGCTCCGAAACACAAGGTTGCCAGTTCAATTCCTCGAGTCCCGCAAGGGATGGTGGGCTCTGCCCCCTGCAACTAAGATTGAACACGGCACCTTGAGCTGAGCTGCCTCCCGGATGGCTCAGTTGTTGGTTGGAGCGCACCATACATGCAAACTGCCCAGCTGAGGCAAGATAGTTCTGCATCTATTAACCTGCCCGCGATGCTCCTTCATTCAAGGCTGGAAAGTTAGCCCTTAATAAATAGAATTACCTTGGTCAAGCACTGTGCTAAGGGCTTGACAGGCATTAACTAAACCTCAAAACAACTCTAAGATACTCTTTTTTGAAGATAAAGAGGCAAAGAGGTCAATTACCCAAAGCCTAGCAGAAAGTTATGAAGTCAGGGTTTAACCCAGGACTGTGACCCCAAAGCCCCTGCCTACCCACTGAGCGCAGCTGGTTTGCTGGAGCAGCACGCCCTTTGTCCTTGGAGGCATTTTGGAAGAGCCTGGGTTTGATGAGAAAGGACTTATTCCCCAGGCAGCACTACTATTAAATTCCTTAAGATTTACTGTAACCTCCCCCATATGTATTAGTTGGAAATCTTTTAAAAGAGAAGGGCCTGTGAAAGTGTTTTTCCAAGAAGAACAAGTAAACCAGAGGATGGGGGTTGAAAAGAGAGATAAAAAATCAGTCCCAAGGAATGGAGCTGGTTGTGGCAATCTCAACAAAGGAAAGAAAGTAGACTGCATGTCTCTGAGCTGCTACAAGGAGACACCATGAAACACCATCCTTTACCTGGCTGAGAAGGTGCCTTTGGGCTTAGCAGAAGGAAGAGCCCATGGGGTTCTAACAGATGGAACACCAATTTTGCTGAAAGCTGCTGCCATTTCCATTACATTTTAGTTTGGACGAGAACACCGCAGCTCTCATCCGATGATGTTTAACACTTCCCTGTAAGACCCCAGGGACTCACACCCTACACCTCAAGACAGAGTGTTTTCTTTAATCTCACCACCACCCCTTCACGTTAGTTTTGGCCACCTCTCCTGTTTTGACTAGAAGCTGGTGGTGACCACAAAGCGTTTTCATTCATAATTACCAGCCCACTTCCATCCACACTGCCGCCATCCTCATCCCCTCGCAACCGTCTGCCCCCACCACCCTGTGTCCTTACTCTTCCACTCACCTCCAAATCTGGTATCGGATACACATCTGTCCACTGACTTTTCTGCACCCAAGTTTAAACACAAAACCAAAACGGTCCCTTCTTCCTGGCCCCAGCTCCAACCAAAATCATGCATGATGTAAGCATCTCATTCATCTACAATGAAAATCATTCAGGTAAACCTGGGGGGCTTTCAACTATGGGGTTAGAATATCTAGTCCCTAGACAGTTCAAAACCAAGGGCAAGAAAATGCAGGCTTTATGGACATACACTTCCACAGAACAGGTTTTACTGTGACTGTCATTTTCTAAATTAATCTATATTAATATTACTGAGAATATAAACCCCTCGACACTCCAGCATACACCATGCAATACTCCACTGTCACTCAAGATTATATCTTTATCATTTAAGTCATAGCAACTGTTCCTGGGTTAGATCTTGCCCAATATGCACTCAAGAAAAAAGATTAGTCTCTTAAATAAAATGCATGGCTTGAACACATCTTGAAAACGCTACAGTACTGGGCGGCGGAGGGAACCTGGATGACAGGAAAAGCGAATGAACCTATCCACAGAAACAGGAAATACAGGCCTCAGATTACATGAACATGTCCCCCCAAGTCAACAAAAGAACAAAACACAAGTTCCTCTAAGCAAGCACTTTTGTGGATTAACATCCAAGAACACTCCTTTATTTTTAAAGGTAAGTAGCACAGCTTTGTGTTGTATTAAAAGGGGAAGAAAAACTAGACAAAACTGTGTAAGTCATACACTGTGGAGATTTTGTATATAAAACATGCAAAGTTTCATATGCAGACACTCAAAGACTTGAAAAACCTGGTTTTCTAGATTTCAGTGGCATATGAAAAAGATAATAAATACCATCCACGCCTCCCCAGGACAGAAACCAAGAGAACATAAATCTAGAAGCAATCCATACTGAAACACACCCCACTTTCTCCCACCTCCAGCTTATGTTTTATTTCTCGCTGGTGAATACACTTCTGGCCAGCTTAATGACTGTATTATTCAATCTACTTTGTGTCTCTTTCTGTCAAAAACAATTCTTGAAGAAGATAACTTTGCCAGCACATCTACCCGTATAAAGCACCCTAGGAAAGGCTGAAATTTGAGACATGACGACCTGTGATCGACAGAGACTCTGAACACAGACACGATTACCTAATCCATGGTCTCCAAATTCTTGCCCCCCCGCCATTTGGTACCACGAGGTATAGAAACCTCCTCACGTGGTGTTCGGGAATGCTACCAACGCACGTAAGAGGAAAGCGAATGTCTGGCCCAAGAACCTGACTGCGGGAAGAGTATTTGTGACCCTTGTGAACAGTCAGATACTTCTCCATACTCCTCCTGCCAGGAAGTACGGCTGAGAGTGGGACTGTTTTATATAAATGCACTTCAACTTACCAGCATGTAAGTCCAAGAAGTAGGTAAGACATCAACAGCTTTTATTCCACACCCCTCCACTTTAGCAGGAAGAAATGAGCAAAGGCGCGCCCCAAGAGCGCCCCAGTACATCGTCACCAAGCTCACTGCTTGCAGGTCATTAATGATGAAGCGGCAATGGGGCTAAATATTTAGAGCCATCCGCAAACCAGAAACACAAAACGCGGTGGTGTGGTCTGCCCCCGCCCCACCTCCTGGCCAGAGCAGTAGCAAAGCTGCATCAATAACCTCTCCCAGCACATTCCTCTGTCCTAATAGAAAATCGCACCTGCCTACACCCAGGGCATCCGGTACAGCTGAACGAACAGATGCAGCTGTCTAGTACTGCCATCTTCTTCCTACTGCCTTCTTCCTGCTCGTGGATAACAGCTACAGCCACACCTCAGATGTCAGCGCGCTGTGCAGCTCTGCCCCTGCCTCACGCGTGACACTGCATTTTCATTCATCTTGTGCCATTCCATCAGCATCACAGATCAGCTTGCTTTTGCCCACTGCTGCTGGATATTCCAATACTCTCCACCTTCCTCTGTACATAGAGACTTAAATTTACCAGAAAATCCAATGTTCTTATCGCTAACCACCCATCAAAAGCTGACGTATGAGCCAGCCAGCCTGCCTGCCTTCCCTCTTTCTTTATAATGTATTGAAAGGGAACACAGATGCAGTGAAGATGGGAGTGGAAATTGATAAAAACTTTTCACAAAAATTGCATAGCTCCTTTTGTAAGAATCGTAAAAATGTTCATATGCTTCAACCTGTAGTTCATCTTATTGAAATGTTTCCGTAAAGTATGTGCCCTAAAGAAATAAAAAGCAATATATAAGAAAATGGTCCTTGTAACATTTTCTACATTAGCTTTTAAAAGTGGAAATAATCGAAATGTCTTAACACTATAGACCTAAATAAATAGAGATAGACAAATGAATAAATGAATAAGTAAATGGCATATCAAACTAGTGGGATACATTGCAGCTCTTTTAATTGAACATTTAGGAGCTTGGGTAGCAAAATATTAAAATACTTATAGTAAGTAAAAAAGTAAAGAATATTAAATTTAGTTTATTCTAGATTGAAAGTATGTAAAAAAATCACAATTCCACATTCAGTGAGACCAGAATGAAGTATTAGAAAGGGGGGTGGGGGAGCTGCCATGAGATTTACATTTGTGAAAACAAATATTATTCTTCTACAAAAATCACATACAGTCCAAGGTAAATACCTTCAAAACTTCTTCACTAAAGAGGAAAACAAAAACTGCTTCTTCTTCAGTCCAATACCTCCTTGTACAGACCTGAGACTGCCAATTTAATAGTGCTAACAGCAAAGGTGACGGACTCAAAAGGTAACTTTAAAAAAAAAAATGTTCAAATTACAGACTAACTTGTATGCTGAAACTTTAATTCCCAAAACTGATCAAAGGAGCACTTCCCAGTAATCTGGATTAACAATAGCCTTGCTTCCCCCAATGGAAATAAAATACTGTTAGAGCCGGAAAGAAACTTAGAGCTAAATTAGATAGAACCCTTATTTTCAGAATATGAGACAACAGAGATCTGGAAAACTCACAAGAAAATAAGCTTGAATGTCAATTATATCTCAATAAAACTGGAAAGAAAAAAGGAGCTAGGCTTGAAACTCCTGGCTGCCTATTTAGTCAATGCCCTACAACAGCACTGTCCGACAGAACTTTCTAGGACGATGAAGTATTATTCTGTATTTGTGCTCCCCAATAGGATAGTCACTAGTTCTTGAGCTAGTGAGTACTTAAACTGCAGCTAATGTGACTTAAAAACAGAATGTTTCATTTTATTTCATTTTAATTAGTATGAATTGAAATTGCTACATGTAGCCAGTAACTAGTATACTGGACAGCACAATTCTAGAATAGGGTCTTAGATTCTGGTTATTAAACACTTCAAATAAAGTTGCTTAACCTCTCTTCTGCATTTATTAGGCTGATGCAAAAGTAATTGCGGTTTTTGCAATTATTTTTAACCTTTGAAACCGCAATTACTTCTGCACCCACCTAACACCACATATAGGAAATGTCTTATGTCTAAGTATCTCCTTCAGCAATATAATCTTGTCATCTAGGGACCCAGCCCAGAGCAGGACCAACCTGTTTCAAATTCCCTAGAAGAACTGAGTGACATCAGTGTCATCCACCAATTGGAATGAAGGCCTTTTTTGCAAACTACTACTTAACACAAGGTCCCACAACATTCAACAACCCTGAATCTGGACGACTTTCTAAGTATTACATTACAATTAACCCAAGTGTTGGGTTGTGACCAGTCACTTCCCATATGTAACTTTGTTGAGATACCAAACTTAACCTTTCTTCAAAAATAAATTTTTAATTTCAATCTTAGTCCAAGATTACTGTAGGATTTCAACACCTTGCGTAACTTTGCACAGACACAACCTCCTTATGACCTAATAAAAAAATCTAAATTATATTACTTTTCACTCTGTTCTCAGTAAATAATATTTAACACATGGGGATTTTTTTTTTTTTTTAGGACTTGATTCATTTCAAAGAATTCTTAACCCTCTGATTTTTCCAGCTAGGAAAAGGTTAATGTGTGAAAACAAATGTTAACTTTAATACCATTTAGGGTTATAAAAAGATTTTTCCTCAAAACTTTTCAGTACAACTTAAGTATAGGGTTCTCCTCTTGTCTGGAGAGAAGGGTGAGTGGGGAGGAGGGTAATACCAGAAGAGCCACATGTCCTCCATGTTAACTGGATGTAACTCTAAAAAGCTATTGCCTCAAAGCAATGTAAACGAAGAACATGTTTTCTTTAAAAAAAAAAAAATTTATCTCCTTGTGTTCCATTACACAGAAAGGGCAAATGTCATATTTTCTGGACACCTCAAATGTAATCAGAAAAGCGGGGCAAGTAGATAAACATGCTTCATTTAAATCACGTATTTCGGATACACACAATACTCAAAGATGCAAACAAAAAACTGCACAAACAAGCTGTTTGAAGAGAATGTTTTATGGGGGTTTTATAACAAGGGATAATTAGTGACATCACTGGAATGAACATTCTACTGATTAACTAGTGATTCATGCTGTGCTCACATGAACGTGAAAGCCCAGGTGTGAACATACTCCAACTGGGAGACAGACTGAAGAATCAAAACGAGTGTGAGGGCCACACTACTAGGAGCCAAGCCCATGAGCCAGATGACTCTCCAAGGGACAGAAACAGAATATGTCAATTCCCAAAAGACTGGGCTCAGGGGAAAAAAAAAGAAAGAAAGAAAAGGATGGAGGGAGGGAAGGGCAGGAAGGGAGAAGACAGAAGGGGGGAGAGGGAAGGGAGAGGAGGAAGGAAGGAGGGAGGGAGGGAATATTTAGATATATTAGATAACTAGCAGTTATCTTGTGATTGTCAAAAGTAAAATGGAATAAAACAAATCATGTTATATGTTCAATCAACTTTCAATTAGTAACCGTGTCAGGAATGGAATTTATTTTGTGCAATTACCCTTGATCTCTGTGTGACCTCATCTTTATTTAAAATACATCTATTATCTAGCAGATCTAGTTGGTAAGTAAAACGCTTCAACAGGGTAGATCACAAAAATGAAATACCAATAAAATCTATTTCCCTAAAGAGATGTACCTATGCAATATTTATGACGTGATTAATTAGAAAGAAAGGCTTCTTTTTCTTTTATCAAAACAGTGACTAGTTTACCCAGTAAGTCCTGTATTTAAATACTCCATTATTCCCTAAATACCAAACTGAATATTTATGTCTACTCTAAACTTACTTATGAAAGAAATTGTACTTCCCAAAGTTTTCATATTACACTGTGATATTTTTTCCAATTGCAAAAGTAAAATATTAGTAATTGCATTTTTATACTTAATAAGTAGAATGGGGGGGTCCATCTTTCTCTATTCAACCTAATTATCCTTTCTATTACCCTAAAATATACTCAGTATAGTCTTACTGTCTTAGTTTTCTGCTTGTCTTTTTATAATATTCCAGGTCTGCTCTTTCAACAACTTTTGAATATATCTGTGAAAAAGCTACATGCTTCTGGATATTCTAAATGTCTAAACAATTTAAAATGTAGCTTCAACTAATACCACTTTTTATCTGTATAGTTTAAAAGTGCTTTTGCGTATGTATATACTTCAACAAAAGAAAATGTACTAATTGACTATTTTATTTCAGATTTGACAATTATAAATTGGTATGTATTTTGCATGATTACTGATTGCCTAAAATAAGCCACGGAAGTGTTCATATTTCACTAAAAGTTTTAAGTCCCTGTATCAGGGAAAAAAACTGTTTACGGTCATTAACCCTAAAAACATTGTATGTAGTATACAATTTCCAAGTTTATAAATCGGTAAATCTTCAACAATTTCCAAGGTAGCAAAGTTTCCCAATGGAGAGATGTGTCTCCACAAAATAGTAACTCAGTTACTTGCACACAAATACACAATATAAACCAAGAGGGAGAAAACTGGAGACTGTATTCTAAGCACTAACACATTTGCATCGCATGCCCCTCTTGGCATTCTCCTGTCTAATTGCATTCCCACGAAAAAGACCTCAGCTCTCCCATTTCACTAAACCCTGCTGATTGGTATTCTGACTGGACAATGCTAGACAGTTAAGTCCTACAACCTAAGTCATTAGAGCAAGGCGCCATCCTAAAGGAAATGCCTTTAGTCTGCTGGTGCCAAAACATTCGGCTGAGGCTCCTTTGCAAATGGCTGGGTGTGGGCCGTGGCGAGCTGACTACACATCTACAGCTTCCACAAAGCACAAAGCTAACTCAAGTTTTTAAACTCATCTTTGTTTTCATGAAGAGAAAAGGCAAAGGGTACCTCTCCTGAATGGCTTTCACACCTATCTATCTATCTTTCTCCATTCTCCCTGGCATCACTGGGCTGGGTTACGCCTTCTGACAAACCTTCTGTACCTATGGCAACACCCTACAGCCATACATACATACACCATATTCAAACAGACACACACAATCATACCCACACCCCCAGGCCACACTCAAGATGATCCAATAATCTTTCACATTAAAGGAAATCACATCACTGCCCACTCAAGGTTGGTTCTTCAATAGCTCCCCAGGATACAAGCACTCAGAATAAAAGTCCTAAGCTTTACCCACAGGGCCCTGCATCACCAATTGCTCTCACCATCTAAACTTCTCACCCCCTTCAAAATCTACCAATGGACCCCAAGAAACTTCCATTTCCTCAAATGTGTAATGCGCTCTCTCTCTCACATCCAGGCCTTTACCCATGCCTGAAAGACTCTTCTCCCTACCTATTTCCATTCTCTCCTGCAGGTCTAGGCTGGTGTCACCTCCAGGCTACCTTGCTCTACCTTCCACATCAGCTAGGGTAGATGCCCCCTCCCATCACATCCTGTACCTCTCCTAATCCACGTTACAGAAACTGTCCCAGAGGATGGAGTCAGGGCCCCCTTGCCCATCACTGTATCAGAGGCACTCAAAAATTTGTTGAATATATTCTAAGTTTACTTAATTATATGACATGACTGTCACCCATGCAATAAAGAAAACATGTTCACAATCAGTTATGATATAATGGAAATTTGGCAGCAATTTCATGATACTTTGGTGTAAAATGCAAACTACACATGTGCCTCCAAATACCTTTAGGAAAGGTAAAAACATTACACATTAAAAAAACACAAACACTTTTTTACCATGAAAATATTAGTTTTGTGGTCACTACTCCTGTTAGGCAAATTGCAGTTCATAAAAAGTGCCAGGCTAAAAGTATCAAAAAAGCAGCTCTGGTTGCTTATTGGTCAAGTGGCATCAGGGTAACTACCCCTCTCTGCTTGCTACTACCAAAAACTCTTGGCATTACTCAGAACTTGCTGGCTAAAGGTAAAAGGCTATTCCAATTCCTTAGTTCTGTCTTGATATGTCTTGCAATAAGGGTTCCACTCATGATAATGGTCCCAAGCACATAAACATGGTGCCAGGAAACAGGCCTCTGATACATCTTAGCCATTAGTTGCCACTGGCAGCTACTTTTCTTTGAGCCACATGTCTTCTTATGAGTTACCATCTGAGGCTTGTGACACCAGATTTCTCTAGGGCTGCAGACTGATGTCATAAACAGGATGGTACTAAGCACTCTAAAGAGCTCACCAGCTCCACCCTCGACTCTGTATGCAAGAGGCAAGTTATTCACCCTAAGTCTCAGTTTCCCACCTATAAAGAGATAATAGCTCCTATTTCATAAGATTCTTGGAATTAGATTATCCAAGACAGCACTTAGCAGATAATCCAATTATTATTTTCAAATCACAACGAAGCAAAGACTATAAAACCTAAAATATTTTCACATTTTCAGAACTTCTGGTAATACCATACCTTATTTTTCACTAATGTCCTTCCACCCAGAAATTTTTAATAAAGGCAGAAAGATGAGAAAATGAGATTCTATGTCTTTGTCATAACCTTTGGATTTCACAAATTCCACAAAAAAACTCTACACTAAGATCTACTTTCTAATCTTTCTCAGCACTCCAAAAATCACAGCCTTCATTTCTACCTTAACCATTCCTAAGATCTATCTAGCTGAAAGACTGCAAAGGTAAAGTACTTCAATACATCTTCCCAAGATGGTCTCAGCACAAATAATCATTTCCTTACTGCCTCTATGCACCTCCAAATACACTGAGCAGGTGGAAAACAAAAAGATAAAAAGAAAAAAGGTTTCAATCACAAAAGTTGGCCTTCAAAGTCTCTAGTTTCCTTAGAACAGAACTAGAGTCATAAGGTATGTTGGAGGCACCTGTTCGGTAAGAGAGGAGGCAATCTAAGAAACTCAAAGTGTTCCAAGGAGAATTTAAACTAACTTTAGGTGAGAAAGTTGATTTCCCACCTCACATATTCCCATTCTAACACAGGATGGCCAAGTAATAAGATAGGCTGGCCAATATGAATATTTTTATCTTTAAAAAAAAATGGGGGAAGGAAATTTGAGCCAATTAAGCAAATTGGCTCTCACGTTCCCAAGCCAGAATGACTGAGTGCTGTTTTTTATTGTTTGTTTGTTTGCTTGGTTTTTGACAAGGAAATTTTACAGATCTCCTGAAATGTGTTTTAAATAAAGGTGAGACCTCAACAGTCTTATAACTTTACCTCCCCCACCCCCTGGATTCTGGGCTCGATGTTTAAAAATGGGTGACGTGTGAACAGCTTCCTAAAAGCAAATGGGGCACTGGGATATCATTTAGGAAGTGATGATGCAAGTCTCTGGGGGAGAGGGAGGAGGGGAGGTTAAAAAGTCAGAGGAAATACCCTCCTGGTGCCTGGGCACCAATTCATACACCAAAGGGTGGGGGACGAAGGGCTGGCCTCCACACGCCAAGGAAGGGGGGTATCCCAGCTCCACCGGAGGTGCCAACGCCGCCCCCTCATCCCTCCCCGGTGCCCTGCCCCCCAATCCCGTGGCCCTGGTGGCCCCGGTTGGCCCGAGCCTCGGGCAGGCGAGTCCCAGAGGGTGGCAGCGCACCCAGGGCAGCGCCTTCTCGGCCCACCCCCACTCCCCACCCGGTGCCCCTCCCTGGGACTCGGCCCCTGCCCCCTCCTCGTAGGCCCGGCTTGGGCCCAGCCCCCAGGGTTCGGGCCTTCCAGGGCCCCGAGGCCTGCCCAGAAAGCCCAGGCGCCCGAGCCCCCGACCCCCGCCCCCACCCGGTCGGCACTTACCCCCAGAAGCCGCAGGGACAGCGAGGCGGCAGACTGGGCGCTTTGCTGCGCTCGCTCCCGGCGTCTCCCATGGTGCTCGGCGGCGGCGGAGGAGCTCGGCGGCGGCAGTGGTGGCGGCGGCTGGGCCTGGGCCCCGCTCGAAGGAGGCGGCGGCGGCGGCGACGGCAGGGGGCTCGGGGCGGGGGGAGGGGGAGGGAGCGGGTGCGCGGGCGGGCGCGAGTCCGGGGCTCCGAGCCGGGATTCCAGGCCGGTCAGCTGGAGGCGGGCCGCACCACTCGGCCTGCAGAGACGGGGGGTGCCGGGGGAGGCGCGGAGAGGAGAGGCAGCGGAGCAGAGGAGGAGGGGCGTGCGGGTGAACCGAGGACCGCTGGGGAGGAGGGAAGACCCGGCGCTCTCGGCAGCTCCCACCGCCGCTCCCAGCCAGAGCGATGTCCCGTGCGGCGGCGCTGGTAAGGACCTGAGGCCCCCGCCGGCTCTGGCGTAGCAGCGGCCGCAGTGAAGCCCCAGGGCCCGTTCGCTCTCCCCTCCCCCGGAGGCTGAAATGACCGGACAATGGCCGCTCCGCCCCCTCCCCTCCTTATGCACCCCTCCTAAGGAGTCACAATGGTCTCGCCCGGGGGAGCCGCCGCCAAAGCCCAGCAGCTGATCAGCTGGGATCCGGGCGTGCCACTTTGTTCAGCGCCTCAAAGGAAGAGTATGCGGCTGTAAGCAAACCGAGAGCGGCGGGCTATTACTCGGCGACCGGCCTCTGAGGCTTTTGTATTCTTGGAACTTTTAAAATCTGAAGCAAACTTACCTTCCCCCACCCGTCTGAAGAAGGGAAAACAGGCTACTAACTATTCGGGGGCGCGTTGCCTCCCCCCAAACGTTAATGGTACGCCCCAAGCGGGAGGGGGAGGAGCAGATTAGTTGTTTAGGGTAAATTGGGCCAGTCCCAGAGCGGCGGCCGAGCGTAGCGCATGCGCCCGGAGACACCGTAACAGGGTACTAGGAGGGAATGCTTCCACACCCGGAAGTGGGTCTTGGTCTTCCCGGGGCCGTCGGGGTCTTCGGCTACCAGAGAGGTCTCTGAACCTGCCCTCCTTGGTCCTGGGCGATGCCGGGGAACATTTCTCCACAAATTGCCAACCCCCTGGGAATCTCTTTCTTCCCAGTCTCCCCATACCCGTCCCACTCTTCCAGTTCCACCCGTGGCACTTGTCTCCTCTTGGCAATAATGAACTTCTGGGAAAGGTCCCTTCCCTCCCGTCCTCCGCCCCACCAAGGGCGGGGGGCGGGGAGGTAGTGTCCGGGACAGGCTCCGTGCCCCTCCTCCCATATCGGTACCCCAGCCTCGGAGACATAAATCCACTACCTATACCTAAGCTAGGAGAACCTCTCTTCCTCCTTGAGTGGACATGTTTGGTTTTAAAAAGGAGCTATGACCGAATCAGTAATGGAAATTGATAAGTGATCAAAGAAGTTTGAAACACTGAAAAATGAGTCATTTAGTGCTCCTTGTCTTGGATTCTGAACTTATTCTGAGCTCCAGCCAAACGTGAACAGAAGGCGATTGTTGGTGACTAATTTCAACACGGAGGGAACGGCTACCAGACCTGGAGAGTTGACCCACAGCTGATGCCATTATGGGCTTCCTGGCTCCTCCAAATTGCTGCTGTGTACCCCCGACCGGGTGGGGACACCAGAGCCTCAAAGGGTACTGCCTAGATTAATTTTATTACGAAATGTGGTTTTTTTTGTTTATTTCTTTATATACCATTCTGTGTGTGCATGCTCTGGACTTATTAACGTTGATATCACTTCTTTTGGCCTCTAAAGAGCAAGAATCACATTTAGTTTAACATGGTCCTAAATATGCTGTTGATGACGAAGATAATGATTACAAAAATCAGACCATTTAAAGCCAACTCGTCCCCAAATGCAAGTGCTGATTTATTTTGTGTAATATTTAGTTTCAACTTTGTGGATTTAAATCTTCACTTAAACTGACA
The DNA here is from genome assembly GCF_036562045.2 of Rhinolophus sinicus. Lineage (NCBI taxonomy): Eukaryota > Metazoa > Chordata > Mammalia > Chiroptera > Rhinolophidae > Rhinolophus > Rhinolophus sinicus. Next base: position 87,366,645 of record NC_133755.1, read on the forward strand.
TAAAATTGCCATGTTGGTGGAAGACACAGCCTATGAGTTTAACAGACTGGGATTAAGTGGACTCTGTTGACAGAAAATCTTGATGATTTTCTTTTATATATGGAAAAGGAAACCCTAAAACCAAAAGGAAATTTTAATATAAAACATGATTGCCATCTTAAAAACTACTTGCCTACAAGCATTTATGGAGTACCCAGTATTTCCTAAGGCCTTATCCCTCCTATTCCCCTCTGCCCAAACTGCCCTTTGAAGCTCTCTCTTGCCCAGCACACTCCTACTTCAAACACCTTACCCCATCAATGCCTTACATACTCTGACAAAGCACAATTGGTCCCTCCTTCCTCTGCGCACATGACTTCCATTATAGGACCAGGAAATTTACATGTTTGTCTCTTCTCACAAAACCTAGCTCCAAAAGAACTGGCTCTTAGAAATAGCTGTTATGCAGCCCCAACCCAGTGGGGATACAAGAGCCTTAGAGGGTATTACCTAGATTAATTTTACTACCGAATGTTAGTATTTTATTTGTATATATACCATTCTGTTTGTGCATTCTTGGTGGATTTATGGGGTCCACAAATCTCTATGAGATTGAAGCAGACTCAATCCATGTTTGCTGAGCAGAAGAGCAAATCTGATAAAAGACACTCTTAGTCAAAACTTTTTGGTCAGCAAGTAACAGAAACTTCTCCATGCAACTTCTCATTGAAACTTCTCCATGCAAAAAAAAGAAAAATTATTGAAGGAAATAATCATAAAGGACTGGAACAAAGATCAAAATATCAACTGGAAGCCAAGTATTTATTCCTTCATTATCTCTTTCTCTATGGTCAAATGTTCTTCTATCTCTACTTCTGTCTGCAGAGCCACTTCATTCTTTTCTGCAGACCTGCTTTAACTGCTCTCTGGGAAGATAAAACATGACTGTCCAAGCTTACCTAGCCTCACTTCAAGAACCAGCAGAGATTAATTCGTATCTATGAGTCCCAGGTCCCAGGAGAAAGAACCTTATTGGTCTAGCTTATGTCAGATTGTCCTTTCTTGGTACAGTTGCCCTTAGCCGGTGGAGCAGTACATTGTCAAGGCTCTTTGTTTTGTAATGCACACATGGCTGCCAGAGACCTATCCTTGTAACCTGCAGTTCTCAAAGGTCAGATTCTTGGCAACGATTCCAAAAGGTGTCTACCACCAAATGAATAAATTGCAGCCTGAAATTCAAAAGCCTAAAGAACAATGGACACATTGAAGAATTTTCCATCAACCTAACTCCTACTTAAGCTATTTCAGGCCTAAATTTAAATGGCACTCCCTTAAAGACATCTTCACTGACTGCTCCCCCGACCCCCAATTAAAGTTATTGCCCCATGTTTACCTTCTATAGCACCATTTTCCTTTGTAACACCTATCACAGTTTATAATTATTTATTTGTGTGTCTCCTCTCCAAAGATCATGTCTGTTTAGTTCACTGCTATATACACAATGCCCAGGGCACATTTGGTAAGGCATTAATAAACATTTGTTGATTAAATAAAAAGGCACAATAATTTGTTAATCAGTGTGAGTTCCATATATGAATTGGCATCCTAATCAGACTATCCTGGAGGAATGTCTTCACCAACACTCTCCAGAAAGACTGAAGCTCACTGTGAGCTTTTTCATCACACTGTCATACAACATGAGACCCAGTGTTCATCTGCTTCCTCTTATGTTTGTAGCCAGCTAACTCTTCACTCTTAGTTCCCAAGGTTTCTATCTGAGGAGCCCTTGAACCAGTTCCTATAACATGTCCACTTAGTTGGCTGACAGCTCAAAGAGGACATAAAATGTCAGTGCATCATCAAATTAGGAGACCAAAGCGTGAGATAATTGGCAGAAGTGCTTTTGTCGTAATTGTCTTGACTTTTTTTCTAATGTGGATTACATTCCAGATGAACCTGCAATATGACTCTTGGGGGTAGTTTGCAATCACCACCGACCCAAAAGGAGCTCCGTAGGGTCTAGTAAAGGATAATATTAATGCTTCAGCAACCAGAGCTCCTGAAGTAGCAACTGAAATTGTATAGGAAAGAGCCAGGTGTGACGCAAGTCAGGGGCTGACAAGGGCTCCTTTCTTGGTAATACTGAGTCCAAAGACCTTGGCCCTGGAAGATAGAAGTGAAAAGGATGAGCTTGTAGAGAGACCCAAGAGAGAGCAGATGGTTCTCCAACTCTGAGTCTAGCCCTTACCCCACAACTCTAATTCCTAGTTCAAACCCTTTCACCATTATAGTTCATTCTCACATGGTATTAGCTCCAATGTCCAATCCAAACTCTAGCCTCAGTATGAATCTTAATCCTAATTATTATCTGTAAAGTGTAATCCTAGATTTCAAACAACCTAATCCCAACCCTAATTCTACGAGCTCCTTGCCTTGCTGCTGAGTTATTTTCTCCAGCTCTTCTTTCTTGTGTCCCTTGACCCTGACCCACTCCAGGGAACAGAGAACTCTATGGCACCTGGACCCCTGGGGACAATGGGAGCCAGTTGCATTAATCCTAAAAAAGAAAAGAGCCTTGGGCTGCCAAGGAAGAGAAAGTGGGGCATCTGTCGTCTGTGCAGGACACAGAGACCCTGCCCAGTCACAACTTGTCCTGTTGCCTGATTCAGGTGCTCCTCAGCCTCTGACAGTCCAGAAAAGATACAATCCAAGCTACCTGTATAGACTCAGGAATATGCGCTACAGTCAGCTAAGAGCAGAAGACCTGAGACCCTTCTGCAAAATGATCAGGTTAAATTAGATGAATGGCTTCAAACCATGTTCTCCGAGCGAGAATTCTGGTTTCTGCTCTTTTCCTTCACTTGGGTGTGGTTTTCCAAAGGAGAAAAAAAAAAACACTTTTTTTTTAAAGTCGCTGAACCGGACTTTCTCAGGTTCCTTCTGGCCCTCGATTTTTATGATGTGCAGTTGATTCTTTTAGTCACTTGCCATCCAGTTGGCATGGATGAACTCAGCGCCAAGGGAAAAGAAGAGCAACCAAGCATACCCTCTCCAGCCCTTCACAGGAAACTAAAAATAAGTTAAATAAAATGAAGAGTGTGATGGGGAAGGGAGGAAAGGAGCAAATGCTGCCATTTCACGTCCCATGTTCTCACGTTCATGAAGCAATTGCTGATTTCCCTGCTACTCACACCCATCATGGTGTGAAATTTGATTTTACTGACTTTTAAATTTCTTTTGAAGAATGGAAATATTGTTTTTCTCAGAAATACTTGACCTTTGGAAAAAAATTCCAGTAATAAAGCAAAAATCCTCCCGAATACCACCACCCTGAGATACCCCTTGTTAACAGTTTGGTATATAGCCCTCCAGGCTTTTCATTTATGTATGGTCATATAAATGGGATAATTCAACACATAGCATACGCTAGCTGATTATCTTTAACTTAGAAATGTGTCATGGATATCTTCCATATCTATGCATATAGCTTTGCATAGCTTTGTAGCTAAACGTATTAGTCAGGTTTCTCCAGATAAATGCAGACGGTGCCAAACAAAAATGTATACACATTTTAAGAAAGGAAAAAACTATTAAAATTGTAATGCTCAATATATACCAATAACAAAAGATGAATACAAGTCATGTGCATACATTTTTGGCACCTCATTTTATACATATATATAGTATATGTATATATACTATATATATATACATATATATATCCAATAAAAGATGAATACAAGTCATGAGTATACATTTTTTGGCACCCCAGTACATATAGGATTTATTAAAAGGAATTGGCTCATGCAATTACAGAAACAGAGGGTTCCCAAGATCTGTAGTCCAAAGGCCTGAGAACCAGGAGAGTTGATAGTATAAGTTTCAGTCCCAAACGAGAAGACTGATGTCCCAGCGGGAAGGTCATCAGGCAGAGAGCAAATTCTCTCTTGCCCAATCCTTTGATCTACTCATGCCTGTAACAGGTCTGCCCATATTGGGAAGGACAATCTGTTTTACTTAATCTATTGATTCAAATGTTGATCTCATCCAAAAACAATCTCACAGACATACCCAGAATGTTTAACCAAACATCAGGGCACTCCATGCCCAGTCAAGTTGACATAAAATTAACCATCACAGGAAAATCATGGGCTCCAAAGTCAAGCTACCTGAGTTCAAATCTGGCTTCTACCACCTAGCTCTGAGACTTAGGGAAGTTACCGAGCCTCTCTGTACCTCAGTTTCCTCATGTGTAACAGGAGGCACCTGTATGGGCTATGCTTTTCAATTGCCCAGTTTCGCTTTGGTGGTCCTGCTTCTGCTCCCAGGCCTCCTCAGAGATTCATACACTAACTAGGTTCAGTCAGGGAGCCCTATTCTCTGGCCACAGGAATTCAGCTGGCTCAGAAATTCAACTTTGCCTTCTGAGGTCAAGTGTCCTTAGGCCCATGTAAGCTCAGAGCTACTAAGGGACCCTCCATGTGGAGCCAGACTACCTGGGGATCAAGTCAACCTAGAGGCAAAAGAGAGATGGAGAGAGAGAGAAACTAAATCATCAAGACATTATCTGAATCTTTGAATCCAACTAAGTCTGAAGCCAGAACTACCCTCTGGACTTTTTGGTTACATGGACCAATAATTTCTTTCCTAATCTAATTTGAGTTAGATTTCAGTATGTCTCAATGAGAAAAGTCCTGATTAAGCACAATAGTATCTACTTATGTCATAGGTTTATTGTGAGGATTGAATCATATAATCCGTGAGGAAATCTTAACATGGCATGTGGCAAGTAGTAGAAGCTCCATAAACATTCACTTTTATTATTATTTGTTTCTTTTTAATGGCTGCTGGCCACTCTGCTGTATCGGTGAATGGGTGAAGCATTTAATGACTCCCCTCTTGATTAATTTATCTTATCATTCATTCATTTATGCAATCAACAGATACTATGTGTTAGGCACTGTTTTAGGCATTAAGGATACAGTGATAAATGAGACAGATAAGTTTCCCTATTCTAGTGGTGCTTATCCTGTAGTGGTGGATAAAAAGGCAATTGAAATGTTTTTTAAAATGTCTTAAAGAACAGTGAAGTCCAGCTTTCCACTTTCATAAAAATTTTTACAATGAATATTTGTCCATTTGTCCTGTGAATGTCTTGGATAAATTTTTTAGAAATAATTACAATACCATTTCACATTTGTTATATGTGGCCAAACTTTCCTCCACAAACGTTGTACCAGTTTACACTCACTCCAACCCTGAATGAGAAGGCAGATTTCCCCACACCTCAGCAGCGCTGGGATATCATTACTCTTTCTAATCATTGCCAATGTGCAAGATAAAATATGGCATCTAATGGATGTTTTAATTTGCATTGTTTTGGTTATTACTGAGGTCTCTTCTCACAAAATTTAGATTTGGATTTATTTGAATTTATTTTTGTGTGGATTTTGAATTTGGATTGATGTTTGTGTGCGTTATCTATTTGTATTACCTGTTTATGTCCTTTGTCCATTTTTCTACACGAGTTTTTTCTTTTCTTATGTAGTTTAAGATATTTATGTTGATATTGAGAATATTAACATTTGTCATATGTACTGAATACTACTTCTCTTTCATTTGTCTCTTAATTGGATCCAGGCTTTTGATTTTCAAGAGTCTAAAATGCAGGAGAACTATGTGGATTAATTTTAGCTAACGTTTGAATTGCCCACTTGGGCACTTTTTTCTTAAGGCCTCTAGTTACTGCTGAGAGGTAAAAAAGCAAAGGAGAGAATTAAAGGGGGGAAAGGTAGGACGTTGCAGGAGATGTGGGGCAAGCGGTGAAAGGAAGCCGGTCCCCTCGACCTGCCCAAACCTCCCTCATGTCGGGCAGATAGGCTCAGCTCTGAGGCAAATGGCCAAGGCCTCCATGGGTCAACCCAGCCCACGCCCTTGGGTTTGGTGCCAGCCTGAGCTCCCTGAGGTGAATCACCCAGGACATAGGTCTCAGACTTCCCGATTTCATGACAGGAGGTGTGGCCCTATAGTTGTGTCAGCACCTAGGGACGGGCCTAAAGCTTCCCATCAAGTCTGTGGCTCAGGTTGACATAATATCTAGGCGTGAATGGCAGCACATATGGCCAGGCTGAACTCTGAGAACTGACCCAATGGGAAGAACCAAGGGTACTTGTTGGAGGGATTGCACCGGGGAGTCAGGAATAGGTATTTAGAACAGCGAGAGGAACCGGTGGCTAAGGAAACGGTTATGAACGCGGAAGAGGCGGAGATGTCCAGGATGCGATCGAAAGGCTAAGGCTGGTGTCTTAGTTTGGATTTCTTCTCCCCCTCCCCCAGAGCTGACGCTGAAACAAGGACGGGGAGGTGCAGAGAACCTTCTAGGAATAAGGGTGTGTCAAGGGTGTGTCGTGAAGCCAGATGTCACTGGGAGGGACTAGAGCTCAGTGACTAGTCCTGTGAGGACTGTGCCAAATCACATCTTGAAGTCATTCCAGCTGAGCGGTGGAGGGACTGAGTATTTGTACATGCGGGTCTGTTCATAGGTGATGGCTATTCACAGCACTTCAGCCTGCCTTCTGCTGGCAGAACACCCTTCCCTGATTTCAGAGAAAGCCCTGAGGCAAAAAGGTGCAGAGACTGACCACTGGAAATTCCTCTGAAGTGGTAAGGCCTGAGGGGTATTGATGGAGCACCCAGAGTGTCTGCCATAGTGGAGACAGTGCGTATACAAGGTCTGATCAAAAGATACGGTGAATGTTTAAATTAAAAACAATTTATTACAGTAAAAGACACATTGCCATTAATCCCCCTCAAAATCTTCCCCCTCACTTCAAACACACTTATCCCATCATTTTTGCCACTTTCTGACGCAGTTCTGGAAGTCCTCTTTCATGAGTGTCTTTAGTTGCACTGTCACGGCTGCCTTTACGTTCTGAATCAATTCAAAACGTTTACCTTTCATGGTCATTTTGACTTTGGAGAAGAGCCAGAAGTCACATGGTGCCAGATCCAGTGAATAAGGTAGATGAGGACACACTGTAATGTTTTTTTTTGACAGAAATTGCCGTACGAGAAGCAACATATGACATAGAGCGTTATCCTGATGGAGGATGAAGTAAAGACACTCAACGAAAGAGGACTTCCAGAACTGCTTCAGAAAGTGGCAAGAATGATGGGACAAGTGTATTCTAAATGAGGGGGTTATTTTGAGGAGGATTAATGGCAATGTGTCTTTTACTATAATAAATTATTTTTAATTTAAACATTCATAGTATCTTTTGATCACACCTTATTTGTACATAGATTTGGTAAAAAATACCCAGGGGTGTCTTCCTAAGGCTGCGATTAATCAAGTAAGGCTAGTTGCCTTCTGGCTAGGAGTTAGGGAGCAGAGTTAAGGTTACAATAGGATCAGAGAATTAGGGTTCTGTGAAGGGTACTCAGAGAAGCTTATCCATCCTGTCTGAAATTACACAGCTACACAGTGAGTGGCCAGGGCAGGATTGCAGCCTGGTCTGTATTACTCCAAAGCCCGTTAAGAGGACAGAGTGCAGGATGGCCTAGTGAAGGGAGGGAGGTATCCCCAGCATGCTTGCTGCCTGGGCTCCTACCCTGGCAGCCAGGGAGTGGGGCTAGGAGGAGGCTGCGCAGCTGCCATCTGTTCTCTTGGCTCCATTGCCTGGCAACTGCCTGCCCATGTCTGCTCTCTGCTCTGGAGGAGGACGCATTCCTCCACGGCCCATCGGGCAGGACGACGAGCCGTGCCCTCGCCAGGGCTGCACCACATGATGGATTCAATGATTATAACCTTCTGATGTGGGGGCTGCTGAGTCATGTAGCAGACCCAATCCCATCTGGTGTCTTTCTTGGAAGAGATGCTGGGAGGAAAAATCTGCATAGTGTTCATGGTGGGGGGAGTGTGTGCATGTACACACAGGTACAGGTGTGTACACAAGTGTGAACCTGTGCACACAGGTCTGGATGTGAACATTGACAGTTCAAAACCATTGTGGTCCTATTTCCTTCACAGAGATCATTTAACAAATTAGTCATTGATAAATAATAATGCTACCATTTTTTCAGTACCTTCCACATACCAGCAACGGTGGTTGGTGCTTCACATACACTGGTTGTTATAGACTTTCAAACTATCATGCAAGAGTAATTTTACCTTTTCATTCTGCAGATGAGGAAGCCAAAGTTCTCAAGGCTCAATTAGCTGTTCAAAGACTTAATTTTTAAGTGGTAGAGCCAGGATTTGAGACCAGGTCTCTGATTCCACAGTGTGTGATATTTAATTTCCATCTCATCCCAAATCTTCTCAGAATGAGAATTAGCAAATGACTGCTACACGTGACAATATGAACGATTCACATAAAACGAATTAATGTTGAGCAAAAGAAGTCAGACACAAAATACCTAATGCATGATTTCATTTACATAAAGTTCAAAAACAGACACAACTAAGGTATGCTGTTGAGAGTTGGGAGAATGGTTAGCCTTGCAGGGGACAGGGGATGACTGGAATTGGATACTGGAGGGATTTCTGGGGAGCTAGTAAGAGGTAATATTTTATTTCACTATCTGGGTTCTGGTTACATGTATACATTCAGTTTGTGCAAGTTCATTAACTGTGTGTGTATGATTTGTGCACTCCTCTATATGAATGTTCCACCTCAAAAAAAAAGTGAAAAAATATCTTGCCAGGAGCTGTGAGTCATTCAAGAGAAGGAAAGCCTACTCTTGGGATGTGATGGGTGGGGGTGTCCTGTTCTCATCAGGTGACACAGTCTCAGCCTAAGGAAGCTCCCAGGCCATGGAGTGGGGAGGGGTGTTGAGGTCAGTGGACTCCAAGCTGAGTGCTCCAGAAGGGCCAGCAAAGAGGAGTGAGAAGGGCGTAGAGAGTTAGAGGTGGTTCTGAGTCTGAAGACCAGGACATGAGAGGAGCTTGCAGAGGTGGTCGATGTGTAGTGGTCAAGCGAAGACTGTGGCTTTTGAAGCCCAACAGACCTGGGCTGACCTCCTAGGTCCATCTTCTACTGCCTGTGGGACTTAGAGCATTTATCCTCTGAGAGTCTTGGCTACGTTCCCTGTACAATGGGTCACTGATACCAAACACTGCTATGAAGATGAAAAGACATGATATAATAATAATAATAATAATAATAATAATAATATAAAAAACTTGGCACAGAGCGTGGTACATGGTTGGCATTCAGCGAAGGTATGTTTGGAAAGTGGAAGATACCTCATAATCACTCTGAGTAGCTGTGGCCGGAACAAAATGATTTATTATCCGTGAGACAGGGCCTGGACTCTACTGGGCAGGAAGGAAGGAGTGAAGTTAGCAGAGGCAGCTGGGACACACTGATATACTTTGCAATACAAGTCCCACTGGGAGAGATCCCAGAAAAGAAACCCAGGAAAAAGATCCAGGCTTAGAGCAGCAGGAGACGTTTCCAGGTTGGCAGCTCAACCAGAGAGAAACTTTGGGGGAGAATAACCCTATTTAATAGAAGCTTATGAAGCTCTGTGCTGTGGGGTGGCAATTCTTCCACTAGGAAAGTGTATGGAGTCTACTCTTCACCTTTTTTTCACAAAATACAGAGACTAATAGAATTTGTCCTAAAAACCGGTGAAGGGACCACATTTGGCCAGAATGAGAGAGAAACAGCCCTCTAAAGACACAGCTGATAGATGAGATACGTAAGGAACTTTCAGACTCATCTCCTAACTCAAGTGCCAACGACCACAAGAGGCTTCATTCTCCAATGTCCCACTTAGAAATTTTACACTTTCTCTTTCGTGCTCCTGTAGCATGCTGTACACACTGCATGGCCCATGGCACATTCTGCCCGGAGAAGGGAAAGAGGAGTATATCAGTTATTTCTCTGCTTATAACATAAAACCCAAATAATAGTGGCTTAAACACAAGAGCAGTTTCAGTTTCATTAACAGCAGTTCATAAAAAGTTGTTCTTCGAAAGGTGCCATCAAACAAATGAAAAAACAAGCCACAGACTGGGAGAAAATATTTGCAAACCAAATATTTGAGAAAGAACTGGTACCCAAAATATATAAAGAATTCTTGAAACTCAGTAATAAAAAGACAAACAATCCAACTTAACAATGGACAAAGGATCTGAATAGACACTTCACCAAAGAAGATGCGAATAGCTATCAGCACATGAAAAGATGTTCAACATCATCAGTCATTAGGGAAATGCAGATAAAACCGCAATGACACATCATTCCACATCCAGTAGGATGACTATCAGCAAAAAGACAATAACAAGTCCTGGTGAGGAGGATGTGGGAAAACTGGAACCCTAATATATTGCTGGTAGGAATGTCAAACGGTGCAGCCACCCTGGAAAATAGTTTGGCAGTTTCTTAATAGGTTAACAGGTTTACTATACAACCCAGCAATTCCACTCCTAGGTATCTACCCACCAAGACAAATGAAAGTATATGTCTGCACAAAAACTTGTAGACAAATGTTTATAGCAACGTTATTCATAACAGCCACAAAGTGAAACAACCCAAATGTGCATTAACTGATGAATGGTATTCACCCGTACATTGGAATACGATTCAGCAGTAAAAGGAAGCACTGTACATGCTACAGCATTAATGAACCGCAAAAAAATGGTCATTGAAAGATGCAAAAATCCACATGCTGTATGACTCCATTAGTATAAAATAGCAAGAAAAAGTAAATTCACAGAGGCAGAAGGTAGATTTGTGGTTGCCAGGGGCTGAATGGGAATGAGGGCAAACGTAGTGAAGGTTGTACAGCTCTTCTTTCATTTTTGTTCGTTTTTATTGAGGTTTAACATACAAGAAAAGTGAACAACCTTAAATGTACAGTTTGATTTACACACACATACACCCTTGTATAACCACCACCTAGATCAAGATACTGAACATCTGAATATCTCTGGCTCCCCAGAAAATCCCTCCTCGCCAGTCCCCCCACCAAAGTAACCACCATTCTGACTTCTGTCACCCCAGAGGAGTGTTCTCTGTTCTTAGAAGAATGTTGCCCCAGAGCAGGCACTCAGGTGCTATCACTCACCACTTCCTACTCTCACGTGGCTCTTAATGTTCGCCCTGGGCTCGTTGGCCACTGTCTTCTTATCGCAACACTCTACCCTACACTGGATACCACCCCTCTTTCTTCACCCCCTCAACGTGTTCCGAACACATCACGACAGTGTTGATTTTTACTGAAGATTTGGAGTCAACTGGGAGTAATTACAACACAGGGAGAGAGCAACCTGAAGTTCCCTGTTAGCCATCACAGGGCCAGGAACTGTACTGGTCATTCTTTGTCACCAAGTGTGTCCCTCCCAGGTCCCTTCTCCATCATGTCATTGCCCAGCCCCTGTCCCTGATAAGGATCCCAAACTCCAAATCCTACATGGGACAGGAAAGGAACAGACTTGGGCGAAGTGGCCTGGATGGAAGGAGCGGCTGTGATGACCTCCAGAGTCCAGGCCCCCGTGAAACAAGCCAGACACATTTAGCTCCAACCCGTGTTCCTCAAGCAGGAGGAGGAGCGTGTTTTTAATAAAAGGGGTCAGCATTCAGCCATTTACCACTGTCAGCTCCAGACCCTTCAGGCTTTCCTCTCTTCCCCTTTCTGGCCTCCTACTACCCCTACTTTGTTAAGCAAAGCAATTCAGTTCCCCGTAGGCTGGGTCTCCCCACCCAGGCTGGACCCATAGCACCTCCTCTTTCCCACCAATACCGCCCATCAGGACTTGTCCGTGTATTTTCCTAAATGAAAGAACCATCTACTCAGGAGGTAGACGAGATCACATTAGCTTTTTTTTTTTTTTTTTTATAGCACTTTCCTTTTTCCTGCTTTAGTCTCATTTAAAAGATGGAGAAACTGAGATCCAAATAGGTTAAATAACTTGTCCTGATCACCCAAACCCTTAATTAGTGAAACTGGAAGTTGAGCTCTGCCTCCTAAGTCCGTGAAGCTGGCTTGGTCGTCTCTCCATCCCCAGAACTTAGCAAGGTACCAGAGCTCAATCAATGCATGTTGCATTTGCGTCGCGTTAAAGGATGGATTGGAGGGAGGAAGGCATCCCAGGCCTGTGAGGAAAACTGGAGAGGAGAAAGGGCAAATTGGTGAAGGAGTTGGTGAAAGGCAGTGAAGCGAGCAAGGCCTGGGCCCCCGTCTCTGGCTCCAGGGAGTGGGCTGCCCCCTCGCTCATTCCTCTGCCTCCTGCCCAGCCTTCCGGGGAGACTGTGCTCTGGGCAGAAGCCACTGCCATCATTCATCAAAGCCTGGCAGCCTGAGGAAGCTCAGGGCCTGTCCTGTAGGACACTTTCAATCAACTTCGGTTCAATTTATTCCCTCTAAATGACTCTGAAATGTAAATAAAATTAAATTAATGGTACTGTATTTGTCTCTGGTTAGGGCTGTAATGGGCTGCAGTAATGCTGCCCCTGAGATCAGCTGTGGAGAGAGAAGCCCAGACAATAGCAATGTGGCCAGCTTTGGGGTCCCCCTCAGATCCCACCCCCATTCTCCCTGCTCTGGAAGGACAGGCTACACTGTCCAGGTTCATCCATTTTAGGTGGTGGGGCGAGTTCATGTCACTTCCACCCTTTCTTCTTCCACCTCACACCAGGCCAATCTGGCCCACCCAATGGCTCTCCACAGATACCCCCCATTCTTACTGCCCCCCACCCCACAAACACGCACTCTTTCAAATTTTGGAGCTTAAGAACAGGGCAGAATGGTTTTTTTCTTTGCCCACCAAGCCAAGAGTCACAAATGGCTCCCTCACCAAGACTAGATCCCTGGGTTCACTCACCCCTCCAAGAAACGGGCTCCACTGCCCTAGATCGGGTTTTTCTCAACCTCCACTCTAATGACATTCCGACCTGGATACTTCTTTGTGGGGTGGGGGAGTGTCCTGTTCATCGGAGGGTGTTTAACAGCATCCCTAGTGTCTATGCACCAGGTGCCAACAGCATCCACTCTTCCAGTTGTGACAATAAAATGTCACCAGACATTGCCAAATGCCTCCAGTGGGGCAGAAAGATCTCTAGTTGGGACCTTTTGCCCTAGGGGAGGGGAGTGAAGGAACCAGAAAAAGGAGGAAGCATGAGGGAGAGGTGAACTCCCAAATCCTACAGCACACATGTCTTTTCACTCTCCATCATTCTTATCTATCCTGTTTCCCAACATAGCTTCTTAAAACAATATTGTTCTAACATAATACATGACCATCAGCCTTTGGACTAAACTCCAGGAACCCTGACCTCTTCATTGTAGAAGCCTCACTCTACCCTCTCCCACTCCCATCCCCCAGTTTACACAGCCAGCCTGGAGGACTACCCACCAAGAAGCCAAGAAAGGGTTTTCCTTTAGGATTTCTCCATTGCTAGAGATGCCCCAAGTGGAGTTCTCACTAGATTGGGATTCTCCAAGGAGGAAGAAATTTCTTGCCAAGAGGAGATTCCTAAAAGAAGGAAACTCCAAATAGGAGGTAATTTTCCAACAAGGAGGCCGCGAACACTTTTCACAGACTGGCTGTTAGAATTTCTCCGTAACTTCCTAGTACTCACTGATGTAGCAGAGCCCCCAGGGGGATGTAGGGGGTGGGCAGCAGAAAGCTCTCCCAGAGTGCCACCTCCTCTGCCCAAGTCAGGAGAAAGCTGGGAAGGGGGAGGAGCATTATCTTCCAGGGTTCAGAGGTCCTGACAGCAAAGACAATAGCAACGAATTTGCCCCAGGGAAAGGGGGGACAGAGTCAAGTCCCCACTCCAGGTGCCCTTCCACCTCTCAATTCAGCCATCTGACTTTACAGAACCAATATTGGGAAGACAATAGGGGATTTTAACTCTACTTATACAGCTCTTAAAGCTTTCATGTGGTCCCAAAGAAGGTCTCGCCAGAATATTCCAGCTTAAACAGAGGAAATCAAAGAAAATGAATTATAATCACAGCATAAAGCCTTAGCCCCGAAGTACAGAAGCCTGGGAGGCTCCCCACCTCCTAGTGGGTTCATTATCACAAAAAGCATTAAAATCCCACCTCCCATCCATGGATTTCATGTACATCTGATTTGTGTAGATGTGTTTGTTAGATTTCTACCTTTCGGCCAAAGTCTGTTCCTGGAAGAATTTCTGATGTTTGAAAGTCAGTAAAAGCACCATAATCCAAAAGTACAGTCATCATCTGGAGCATGTCCGTCAACCAGCTTCGTGTTCGTAGGATGTTTATTTGACCTACAGCTGCTGGGCTCACTAACTCATCAGAATGTGCTGATCTGGACCCAACTGCTCTTGTGCTCAGTCTTAGGCTAATTTGATGTTTTTCCTGCTAATTCAGCCGTGCTAAGTGATAAAGGATCCACTGACAAGACAGAAGGGTGAGTACTTCGCACATCTTCACATCGGCTCCTCAGGGGGGACTTCCAAGTACAGTCTCCGCCCCTTCCACTCGAACAGAAGTGCTACCTCGATCATTCCGCGCTCGTACACACTGTGCAGCGCCCTCCTAAGGACAGATGGAAAGGAGTGGCTTTAAGGTGCAGTGGGAAGGACTGAAATTCTTCCCTCTCTCTCCCCGGCTTCCCCGCGGAATCCCTCTGTGTCAGATTCACGGCTCCCTGGGCCTCTGCCTGCCTCCTTCTCCTGCTGCAGCTGTCCCTAGGCTGTCCCTGCCCCCAGCTCTGAAGGGGGCCTCACGCTTAGGGGCCAGAGGCTGAGTCGGCCATGCAGAGAGAACTTCATCAATCCTGTGTCTCCTTGTCATGTTCCAGGAGGTGGCCAGAAATAGAGCAGGACTGCAAGGAATCCCTATCATTTTCCAGATCCTTCCTGGGCTCCTTCCCGAGAGCACTGAAGTTCAATCCATGCCTCTGTCTCTCCAAAGCCCATTCAGGACAAGTAGGATTAAGGGAGACTCCCTCTGCCCATCAGGTCACTGTCCTCCGACTGTGTCTCCCCTGTCCCCAGGTTTCCTGTCCCTCCAGGGTGAGGCATTAGCACTTTACGGATGGCACACTGCTTGGTCGCAGTGCTAGTTCCCTTTTTGACTTTGATGGATGATGAGAGATTGGCTAGGGTGTGTGTGTGTGTGTGTGTGTGTGTGTGTACTAAACAGATGAGGGGAAGTGAGGCCGACAGAAACACAAACATGACAAGAACAAGAGGCAGAAGGAGAGGCCCAGATACAAAAGTTAACTGAGGAAGAAAGACAGAAAGAGTTGGGAGAGGAGGGAAATCAAAATGGAGCTCTAACAGAAACCCAAGTTGGTCCAGAGGAGTGAGAGGGGTTGAGTTGATTCCCTCCCTGTGCCTCAGTTTCCTCGTGCATAAAATGAGGACAATAATAGTAGCCACCTTATGGTGTTATTGCGGGGAACAAATGGGTTACAGGACCTAAATTGCTCAGAACAGTGCCTGGCTGTTCTATTTCATTAATTATAAATATTAACTGTTATCATCATCATCACTGTTGTTATTATTGTCTTCACTCCCAGTTTCCAGTCCTGGGGCAGAGGACACATGGGGAGAATGAAAAGCCTCTTTTGGCTCCTCTGCCCCGTCCTTCTCTCCACCTGGGTCCTTGCCAACCACACCCTTTGCCAACACTTCTCAGCACCGCTCTATCTCGGGGACACTTTTTTCCCCCTGAAAACTTCCAAAGTTCTCTCATCCCTGTACTTCCTCACTAAACTGGACAATTAGTTCTATGTATCTGAAGATGTGTCTTAAAAAATAGACCTATTGGTTGTATGAAGTAGGAGATAAGGCAGAAAGGGTGGTTTAGATTCTAGCCTAGAGTTTGGGCTCTGTTCTGGAATAAACGGGGAGCCATGGATGATGTTAGAGTAAGAACATGGTGTGGTCCAAGCTAAGAATCCCTAGGATTGGTTTTCAAGGACTAGTAAGTACAGGATAGTGTCTTAAACTATTCTCAGTTGTTTATACGTTTGCGAGAATGACTTTCAAATACTTCCATGGGAGCAGGTCTGAAAGCAGAGGAGAGAGAGAAAGAATGAGGATTTGAGACAAATCAGCCTGGGGACGGTGGCCTGGAGGTGAGGACTGATACGGAGCCCACGCAGCCAGGGCCAGGCATTTCATCCCAGGTGCTTTTCTGTGATTGAGCCTGGGCTGGGAGCCAAAGAAGACTGGTTCCCACCTGAGTTGTGCTGCGTGTGCATGTGAGTTGGGGGACAAGGCTCAAACACACACTTTGAAATGCACTGTAGAATCTGCTTAGCATTGGAGAGTTGAGTGGGTAGAACACCGTGGTTATAAAAGAATACTCTGACACCACACTGCCATGATTCAAATCCTGGTTCCTAAGTGTGCCACCCCGACTAAGTGAATAATGCTCTCTGTGCCTCAGTGTCCCCATCTGTAAAGTGGGTGTGATCATAGCACCTACCTCGTAGGGCTGTTCTGAAGAATCAGTGAGTTAAAACACAACAGCGCCCAGCCACAGATAAGTCCTCCAGATGGCACGATTCCTGTTAGCACCATTAATATTCCATTATTATTCATATTACAATACCACATATTATCAGTATTACTATACCATTATTATTAGTTGTAGGATACGGAATTGAGAATGAGGACACCTTGATCTCATCTTGGTCTTTGAGAAGCCCCTGTTCCTGTGGGGCTGTCCCCTCCTTTTTTTCACAGGGTTGGTCTCCAAGGGCTAAATTGGTTTACCATGGCCCTGTCCACTGGCCCCTGGGATTGGATCAGGGATGGTACCTGCGTTGAGCTTTGACAATGGGAGGCTCTGCCTAAGCGTTTGAAATTGAGAGAGAGAAAGAGAGCTCTAGGCAGCCTGAGTCAAACCCAACTTGAGGCTGGTCCTATAGTCTAAGCTCATTTGGGGCAGAGACCTTGTATGTCGGGGCCCAGCTGTGATGGTACCTATGGATCCACAAGACACTCCTCTGTCTTCGTATTAATAATAATAATAATAATACATTTCCCCTGTCTTCCTTAAACTTGTTTCTGTTGCTTGGAACCAGAGTATTAACAAATATAGCCTTACATATGTATATAATCTTATATTGTGTGTGTGTGTATGTGTGTGTTTCTAGATATACTTCCACTGTAACACACACACACACACACACTTCATTTCCCACTTCAGTCACCTGTCATTAATCAAGGTCAGGCAAGTACTCTGGCCCCTGTGGCCAAATGATTAGACAGCTCATGGGAGGCCAGGCCTTTATCTCTTGTAGCTGCTTCCCCCCACTCGGGCACCAGTCCTAATGGCTTCCTGAAGTTCCATAAATGTGGCTCATGCAGCCACGCCTCCATGCCTTTGCACATTTGGTGTCCTCTACAAGAATGCCTTCCTTTCAGGCTAACTCCTCCCCCAGTTTTGGAACTCAGCTCCAGCATTGCCTCCTCCTCCCCAGTGTGGACCAGGCACTCCTCCTCTAAGCTTCGGTGGCACTTCCGACAACTGCGCACTAGCCACACTGAGCCAGTTGACCCATCGGACTCCCCCTGGACCAGGAGTCTCCTGAGGGTAGTGCCTGCACCTTCTATTTCTGAATCTCCAGTGCCCAGTGCAGCATCGGATGCACAGGGGTTGCTCAGGGCTGTGCTGAATGAGTACAGACATTGGGGTAGTGGGGCCAGCCAGATGTTTATCAGTATTTACTATGCATGCTAGGCTCTTTTTGTATGTTACCCCTCTTGATCTTCCTCAAGGCAGTCTTCCACGTACACATTGCTATCTCTCTTTTACAGATCAGGAAATTGAGGCTTAGAGGGTATGTTAGAATCAGGTTCTGTTGTAAGTAACAAAGACCCAAGACAGAAGTTTATTTCTTGCTTATGTGATGGTCCAAGAGGGTGGCTAGAGCTCCAGCCATCACATCTTTGTTCCAGGTAGAAGATAGATGAAGACAGAATGAAGAGGAAGGCAAAGGGTGCTTGACTTTTAAGCAAGGTTCCCCAAAGTTGCCACAGAACATTTCTGCTTACGCTCCATTAGCCAGAACTTAGCCACGTGGCCACCAAGGTGTAAGGGAGGCTGGGAAATATCTTCTGGGTGGCCATGTGCTGAGCTCAACTTTGGAGGTTGTATTAGTATGGAAGAAGAGAGCCAACACTAGCAGTCTTTGCAAAAGAAAGATTAATCTACCCACTTTCACACAGTGGAGAAGTTGCCAGAGCTGAAACTCAAGCCCATCTCTGCAAACTACCAGAGCCAGTGTTTCTTTTGGTAAATCATACTGCTTCCCACAATCAGGAGCACAGGGTAAGGTGTTTACAAAATTTTAATGAGTGGGTGTGGCATATCAGGGTTTGGCAGTAATGAGAGTTCTGAGGTCAAGATCAACACAAATATGTGTATTTACACACAAGTTCATTGTCAGCCCCATAGGGATGGAGAACCTCTGTGTGAGTGAGGGGCTGGCAAATACCCATGATGCTCCTGGCCTGAGCATCCTCCTCTCAGAGCAGGAGGTTGGACCAAGGCTCCCAAAAGGACTGGGGTCACTCCCTGGTGCTAGCCTCAAGGGACAGAGTCCTGTAACCCAAGCCCAGACAGGCCCTCAGAGAGGACCTGGGCGGGGCAAGGTTTCCTCATGACAGTCTGCAACACTCCAGCGTGGCCTAGTGCTAGGCTGTGGAGAGGGAATACCAGCTATGAATAGGAAATTGCTGGATTTCACTCCTAGTATGAAGTCTCAATCACTTCTCAAGTAAAAGCTTTCAGGCTTAAGCCCTTTAGGATTGGGCATGGTTCTGTTCTCCTAGGGGGACACTCCAGGCAAGGTAAGGCACCCTGGCACCAGCGGGGACAAGTAGGAGGGGGCAAGGGAGGATGCAGCCTCAGCCAGTGGAGGCAAAATTGTTCCCTGCCTGAAGCTGGCTGCCAGGGGAGGGTAGAGCACGCTGTACATCCGCTGAGGGTGACACTGGGTCCCAAAACACTTGCATCCTCCTTCAAGCTCTCCAAACACCGTCTCCCTCCAAAAGCATAAATAGTGCTGTTTACAGCTCTGTGACTTTGGGCAAGTCACTTCACATCGCTGAGCCTCAGTCTCTTCATCTATGTAATGGGCAAAACGAGTATTTGAGGTCAGAATAGAGGTTACCTGTGGGAGGAAGCAATCAGGAGCCGTCTGGGGCATTGGAAATGCTCTGTATCTTGATCTGGGTGATGGGGGCACACGTATAGGTAAAGATTCGTCGAGTTGTATGTGCACTTAAGGTTAAGGCACTGTATCACAATACAAAAGTAAAAAGTCAGAAAAGATTCTCATTCCCCTCATTCTCAAGTCTAATCTGTGTGGATTCACAGAGAGGGTGAAAGCAAAGCATTTTGCAGTCTGGCATTATCATGTTCTCTCGTTCCCTATTTGCACCCATGATGAATTTGTAAGACATAATCTCAAAGAAAATAGTTTCCCTAAGTCTTTCTGGGGAACAAAACTGGGAGTGTGTTTAGCTACATAAATCAGCCAGGAAGATTTCCCTGATTTATCAAACTTGAGGCATAAACCCAAATGACAAATGAGACATTGTGGTTTTAAGCAGGAGAGGTCTCATCACGCTCATTTTGGGGTCAGCGGAGGTGCATAGGGAGAAAACGACTTGCCCAGGGTGGCAGCACGTAGGAGGCTGGAAGGTCTAGCACCCAGGCCTCCTGACTCCCAGTCCAGTGCTCTTCCCAGGGCAGGAATTGTCCAGATGGCCTGAACACTGGGCCTGGCTCCTCCTCGCCCCCCTGTGGCCAGCCTGGGAACACTCGTGTTGCAAGGCTGCCAGGACTATGGGAGCACAGATGGGCGACTCAGTGGCTGCCCCTCCTCTCTGGAACCCTCTGCACTGCTGACAGCTCAGCCATAAGTCATCCCAAAGGATGAATGAGAGGGAGAACAAACTCCACCTCCTTGAAGTGGGGGCAGGAATCCCAGAGCAGCTTCCTTGCCTTGCTGTGCATTCTTTGCAAACTTGCTTGTCCAGCCCCTGGGCTTTCAGAGGAACAGAGATGGCAGTGTTATCTCCCAGATGCCTTGGCTGACCCCTTGACCTAGCCAGCTCCAAGCTGAGCCCCCAAAAGCTCCCATATTTAATGTGTCCCAGTGAGAGTTCCATTCATTGCCCATATGGTTCCCCTATGGTTCACCTGCTCCAAATGCCTCTTTTTTTCCCTACAGCCCCTTTCTCCCTGTTCCCTGACATATACTCTCTGACCCAACCTCATTACCTACCGGGCCAAGAAACCCTTCCTGGCTGAGTTGACAGCCTGCCAGTGATGAGTTGACACCCATGAACCCTGCAGACCCACCCAGCCGGTTTCTCCATCCCAATAAATCCCAGTTGGTAGCCAGTCTAAAACAAGGCTTAAAAGCAATTTCAGTGTGAATGCCTGGGTCTGTTTTTTCACTCCTTTCAGTCACTCAATAAGCGTTTACTGGGTGCTAACCGTGTGCTAGGCTTTATGCGGGATATCAAGAATACAGAGACACAAAACATGGCCAGAGTCCCTCATTTGCCAAATAAAAATGTTTTTCTATTTGTCCCTTCTCTTTAAGCGCTCTAGTTCCAATATTTTATTTTTTTGCTTACTAGCTGTGTAACCTAGAGCAGAAAATAAACAAGAAAAAAATCATTATTATAGATGCCAAGTACTGTGCTGGGTGATTTACATCTGTTATTTAATTCTACTGACAACCCTGTGAGGTAAATATTATTATTCCCATTTTTCTAGGTGAGGAAATGGAAGCTCAGAGAACCTAAATAAACATGCCCAAGGCCACACAACTAGTAGCTGGCAGAGCCATGACTTGAACCCGGGTCGTTCAGCCTCCCCCAACCTGTTTCCTCATCTGTGAAATAGTATCTGTGCCATAAAAGCCATGCTAGACACACCCAAGCAGATTTTAAGGATCTTTGCTTTTCCCTGCCCCTAGGTTCTGGGTACAGACCTGGGCCAGGACCTTAGCTGAGCCAGGATTGGCACGAAGACCCAAGGCTGTAGTTGGAGGCTTATGGGTTCTATCCAGCGGGTCCGAGGCTGCCTCTTCTGCCACAGACATGTCCACCCTGGCGTTGTAATCTCATCCCTGCATGGCTCAGTGCAGTGGGAAGAAGCAGAGAGTGGTATCTTGTTGTCTATTGTAAAAGTCAAGTGTGTGTCTCAAAATAACGTTAATGGATTCATCGAAAGACAAGTACGAGGGGGCTCAGAGCAGCTTCATTCATAATAGCCAACAACTGGAATCAACACAAATGTCCACCAGCAAGAAGTTGAATAAATAAATTGTGATTATATATATATATATATATATATATATATATATATATATATATAACATATATATATATGATATGTATTTACATATAGTGCAATACTACTGGTAATATATAATAAAACACTACTCAGTAATGAAGTTTTCCTATAACCACCACATGCACCAGCATGGATAAATCTCAGATACAAGGCTGAGTGAAAAAAGCCAGGCAGAAAAACATTGGGTACTGTATGATTTCATTTACATGGAGTTCGAGAATAGGCAAAGTTAACTTGTGGCAATAGAAATCCTCATAGTAGCTACTATTGATCCGGAGAAGGCATACACTGTTTGAGGTGCTGGAAATGTTCTCTGTCCTGATCTAGGTCGTGGTTACATGCGTGCATCCATAGGTAGAAATTCATTGAGCTTCCCCTTAAGTTTCACGTCCTTTACTGCATATGTGTTGTGTCATCATTTGACAAAAAATGTTACTGCCTCCCAGGGGGTTACTTAAGTCCCACCACTTCCCCAAAGTCCCTGAGCGTGCCCTCCCTGATGGCCACCTGGGCAGATGAATAAATGACGCTTTGCCTAAGGGAGGGGCGGGAGGGGGGGTGTCAGGACAGGTGGGGAGCATCAGGGGCTGTGTCGGGGAAGAGGGCAGGATGGGCACCCACTATTCCCAGACTCCTGCCCATTGTTCTAGGAGCAGGTGGGTGCTTCTTCCCTTAGCCACCCCCTAAGTCACTTTGAGGGGGCATTGTCCTTGGTTCATGGGGTTGTACCCTGGGTTCTCTCTAAGCAAATGGCACCGACAATCTGCAAATCCAAATAAAGATCTGCCATATGCTTTTAAGCAGAGAAAGTCTTCACAGCCCTTGCAGGTGCTTTACCTCGTTTAAACCCCTGGGGTTTATTGGATTTTACTGCTGAGAAAAGAAGCCTGAGAACTGAGGAGCTTGTCAAAGGTCTCCTGGTGAGTTACTAGGGAGCTGGGTTGGAGCCCAGCCTCTTTCCCAGCTGAGAGCTCGCTCTGGCTGGAGTTAGGGGCTTGGGGAGTAGGGAAGGCTTGCTCCTGGCAGGTCTTTCAGAGAGGGGTGGGCTTCTCCATCCCAGCACCTTAGCGTGGGAATGTGCACAGGAGAAGGAGGATGTGCTGTGGTGACTCGACTGGTTATGGGCCTGTGGGGGGTATTTGAAAGCTCTGACTTCCCTCCACCCCCTGCTTTTCTGGGTCCATGACACCCCCTTCCTCCCCACCCACCCCCTAGGCCTCTGCCTCCTATCTTGGGCCGTGCTGAGCCCTTTCAGTACAATCCGTGGTGTGGTTTTTGCTTGGAGAGTTTTTCCCATGTTTATTGGCTGGTTGGGAGAGCTGAGAGTGGAAGATAAGGCAGGAGAGAGCTGGGGTGAGAGGCAGAACTGCAGAGAGCGGGGAAGCCGGGAAGGTTGGGACGTCACACTCTGATGCAGGGCCCTTAAGAACCAAGCTCCTTGATCCAGTTCAAGGGAAAGAACACCTACAGTTGATCTGCTGCCTGAGAAAGAGATGAATAGACACAATCCTGCCCTCCAGCCACCCTTGTGGTGCTAAGGACAGATGACAGAGAAATAGCTCAGTCCTTTCTTTCCAGGAAGTTTTCTTTGCTGCCTACCTTCCACCCCTCCTCTTAGAGTTTCTTCTCCGCCCTTCTGTTCTGTCTTCAGTGGAAATGGAGAGGCGGAATAAGCTCAGTGGAGCAGAGAGGAAGAGAAATACTGACTCCCAGCCCCACCTCCTTGACTTTCCCTGAGCTCCTGACAAATCTCTCCCAGGCTCTCCTCACCTACTTGCTCTCTGCACCAGCCCCTCTGGGGCCTTCTCTGGGTCCAAGATGGCCCCTGGCACAACCTGGGCACCCTGGGCAGGTGACTGATGGCAGGCCCAGGGTCTGGACATCCCAGGAAGAGCAGGTGGTAGTGGCAAGTTGCTCCAACCAAACCCAAACATTCCACACTCCAGGGCTTCCAAGCTACCCGTTTAATTATCAAATATTTCCCACTTAGTTTTAATTATGATTTTTTAAACTGAATAGGTCCCCAAATCCCAAAGCCACAAACTCCTTCCACTCCTATCCCCAACCACCCAGTTCTTCTCAGAGACAATCAACCTCATTGAGTTTCCTTCTGAAGATACTGTGTATAGACCCATAAATACATGTATATTATTTTTCTCTGTTTTACACAAACGTACCCTGTCCTGAGCTTTTCACGGTGTATCTTGGAGGTAGGTCCACATGAGTACATATCAAGCTTTCCTCATTTTTGTGCCAGCTACATTGTATTCCTTTGTATGGATTATAACATATACACAAAGCACCTACTAAGGGCCAGGCACTGCACTAGGCCGTGAATGAGCCGGTCAAAGTGCCTGACCTCATGGGGTTTATAGTCAGGGGGAGAAGAAGAGAAGAACACAAGCAAGTACCTTTGCTGTATAAGAAGTTTTGTAATGGGAGAACTATGTTTTAAAATAGAAAGCCAGAAGGAAGTGACATCTATGGTGAGACCCAGTGGGCATTAGCCAGACCGGTAGATGAGTGGAGAGAGAAGAGTCTTTTAAACTGAAGGAACAATGTGTTTTGGGGACAGACATAGGACACTCTGGGAACTTGGCAATTCAATATGGGGCAGGTAGGGAATGAGGCTGGTGAGATCAGAGGGTCCCCATCGGTCTTAGTGAGGATTTAGACTTTATCCGTACAGTGGGGAGCACTGAAGGGATTCAGACGTGACTGACATAATGGGGCTTGTGTTTTGGAAAGATCCCGGTGGCTGCTGTGTACAAGGAAGATGGATGGGATGTGGGGCCCCATGAGCAGCAGGGAGGCCAGCTGGGTACTCCGTTCCCCAAGCCTGAGGCCTCCACAATCACTGGCTTAGCAACCTGCCCTCCCTGCCCCCTCATGGCCTTGGGGTAATCACAGCTTTTTAGGGCCACATTCCCTCACCTATAAAACACAGGTGGGGAGAGCAGTGGATAAGGTGAGCCCCCAGCCCCTCATGATTTCAGCCTCCTGCTGAATAAACTGACTTCTGGGTTCTCCTGGCCCCTCTCCTGACACCTCTTCTTATCTGGATCATTTCATGCAAACTGTGTACGCTCCTTATCACCAAACTCAGCTTTTCAACTACGTCAATGCTTGGTGCCTGATAATCACTCAATTAGCTCCTTCTCTTCCTCTCACCTCCAGACTTGCAGGCAGAAACCCCTTCTCCAGGGAACCAGTCTCTCCTGGTTGGTTATTCAGTCATTTCTTGGGATCCTGGCTCTATCCCAGTTTCTCCAGTTCCCAACTAATGTCTGGGCCCAGGATACCCAACGGATGGGTAACTCCCCATTCAACAGGAATTGGTGACTCTCCCATCTGACAGGAAGTGAGTTCCAAGTCTGGGGGTGCTCTCGTCCTCTCTCCTCTAGACTCCTCATTCTCTATTGGATCCAGGTGGCCCCTTCTCAGAGACCTCCCTGGAAAACTCCCTACCCGGTGCTAGTTATTCGCTTCCCTTCAGATCCACTTTCTGCCCTGCTCCACTTGGCTTTGTGTCCCAAAAGGCTGACCCCTACAACTGCATCTTATGGTCTCTTTGTTCACTGGCTTCTAGTTGGGCTCCATCGCTGATGGGAGCCACTAGCAATAAGTCTGAGAGCAGCTGGAGAGAAAGGTCAGGGTATTGAGCCCACCCCTCCCTCTCTACCAGGCTGCAGTTTGGACCATGGCTGCATTTCTCCACCAAGACCATAGACTGCAGCCCCTGTCGGGTGGGCTGCCAGCTCCCATAGCCACAGCTCTTGGCAGCCTGCTCTCTTTCCCCCTTCAAGCCTGGGATGGTAACTAGCTCTGGGTGCTTCATCACCTCTTATTAGTTTCCTCAAAGCTGCCCACACCTCTGTAAACAGTCCCTTCATTTATATGTTTTCAATTAACCCTTAGTGGGCACCCTGTGTTTCCTGCCAGGTCTGATGGACACATTCCTCAAACTGCCCACACCCCCTCCCCCCACCTCTTGCTGGGATTAGGAACTTTGTATGTCTCCCTTGGGGCATTGGTGATTCTTCCCTTTGGTCTCAGACAAGTTGCTCATGCTCTGTTTTGTGGTGGGCAAATGGGAATGTCCGCAGGCTTCATTCCTAGGTGGCTGTTAGGATCCTATGCCTCCTCGTGAGTTGTGTGTCCAGCATACTGCCCAGCTTACATGTTAGATTTCGTATCCTTTGGGCAGTGGCTTCCTCTCTGCACCTGCTGCCACCTGACCTGGGGAAGAGCATTCCCTCCAAGAGGGAGCCCGGCCACAGCAGAAACAGGGAGTTAGGGAGAACTCCTGATGAAAAATCCTGTCCCCAAGCCATATGTATGACTCCATTAACTTAGAGAGTACCTCTCAATGCTTCGTTTGCCTTTTAAATAAAGAGTGGAGTGGGATGTGTGGGGGGGATCCGCTCATTACAGGAGGACGCTGCTCCCCCTCCCCGGGCCCATGCTGTCCGCCATTAGCACAGCCTGGCCAGGCGCTGTTCTCACTCCATTAGCCTTCAGGAATAAAAAGAATGATTTCTTAAGTCAAGAATAATTATTTCAACCAGCTTTCCTCCTCAGCTTGCTGCTGTGCGGGCTGGGCCACGTGTGCAGGCTGATAAATTAATTTCCATTATTTATATTGGGCTACAGAGGAGCCACAAGTCTAGGGAATGGTGGGGCAGAGGGGTGCTGGGAGAATAGGAGGGAGATGGAGAGACAGGGACAGGGAAGTGGGGAGAGAGGAGCACGGGAGGGGGGCTGGGAGGGGAAGGGCACGGAGCAGGGATCAGAAATAGAGAAACAGAAGATAGGAGGGTGGTTGGGTGGAAAGAAGCCAGAGGGACGGCATGTTGGTCCAGCTCCAGGCTTACGAGGGCTGGCCTGGGCCTGGGGGGTGTGGGCACTGGCTCTGCTCCCTGCACTCGTGAGGGTGGCTGGGTCTGGACACAAAAGCTAACAGAAATCCGCCTCTCCGGGAAATCTGCCAGCATGCCGGCCCCCCATCATCCCCATCTGGGACATGCTCTGGCATATCATTTAGCACTCAGGGCAAACACTCCTCATGCCCCATCACAATGCACAGAAATGTCTCCTTGTCCCCCAGCCTCCCAGGCTCCTGCCATTCCCCCCACTGCCTCCCCAGGATATGGAGAAGTTCTCACTGAACTTCTCCCACCTGTCAGAACCACCGGAGGCTTGGAGAAAACATCCCCCTACCCACCCCTGGCCTGCCCCCCTCTCCTTCCTATTCTTCTTCCTTCTCCCTTTCCCTTTCTTTCTCCCTCTCACTTTTCCTTCCCCTCCTGGAGTGGAGAGGGTAATTGCCCACCCCCAGAGGAGGGGTTGGGGGGGCGATAGGAGACAGACTCCCCTCCCTCTATTCAAAGCCTCAGGACCTCCCCCTCCAAAGTAAGGGGGGGGCTCCCCACCCCCATTTTCTGCCAAGATGCAGTCAGAGTTCACTTGGCTGCTCCAATTTTGGCCTTGCATCTTATTAAAGGGGATACAGTTAGCCCTTGAACAAAATGGGTTTGAACTGTGTGGATTCACTTATCCATGTTTCCCCGAAAATAAGACCTAGCCGAACAATCAGATCTAATGCATCTTTTGGAACAAAAACTAACATAAGACCCGTTCTTATTTTACTATAAGACATGGTATAATATAATATAATATAATATAATATAATATAATATAATATAATATAATATAATATAATATAATATAATATATAATATAATATGATACCAGGTCTTATATTAATTTTTGCTCCAAAAGACGCATTAGAGCTGATAGTCCGACTAGGTCTTATTTTCGGGGAAACACGGTACATGGGTTTTTTTTTCAATCAACAATTTGTAAACGAACTGTGTAGCCCAAAACAGACAACATAAATTCACAGTATCCATAAATATAGAATAATGCTGTAAAAGTATTTTCTCTTCCTTATGATTTTCTAACATTTTCTTTTCTCTAGCTTCTTCATTATAAGCATATAATACATACTGTGTTTCCCCAAAAATAAGACCTAGCTGGACAATCAGCTCTAATGTGTCTTTTGGAGCAAAAATTAATATAAGACCCGATATTGTATTATATTATATATATTATATTATATTATATTATATTATATTATATTATATTATATTAGACCCAGTATTTATTATATTATATTACATTATATTACATTACATTACATTACATTATATTAGACCTGGTCTTATATTATAGTAAAATAAGACCAGGTCTTATATCAATTTTTGCTCCAAAAGATGCATTAGAGCTGACTGTCCAGTTAGGTCTTATTTTCAGGGAAACATGGTATAACATACAAAGTATGTATTAATCGATTGTTTATGATATCAGTAAGGCTTCCAGTCAATAGTAGGCTATCAGTAGTTATGTTTTTGGGGAGTCAAAAGTTACACACAGATTTTTGACTGTGGGGGAGTCAGTGCCTCTAACCCCTACATTGTCCAAGGGTCAACTGTATATTACATTTTTGTTTGTTTTCTTTCTTTCTTTTTTTGGAGGAAAAGCTTAAGGGTGCAGCTTGATGAGTTTTTACATAGGTATTGTTGGGGAGGAAAATGTTTCCTTTACCCTTTTAGGTTCTTCTGGTTGGTCTAGGAATTAAATTAACATGAGACATTAATAATGGAAAAAACAAATTTAATTTCATATGTACAGAGGCTCCACAAGAATATGAGGCTCACAGGCAGTCAAGCAGTTGAGACTAAGGAGCTAAGGAGAAGGGGTTTGGGGTGTGGGACTTCAAAGAGGGGAAAGACAATTCACAGGGAGATGGAAAGATCAAATGTTTGCTAAATAAACGTTTGCCAGGTCATACAGAGAATTCTGATAGAAATAAAGTTATCTTTCGTAATAGCTCTTTTACAGGTATAGGCTCCCTATCTAAATTCTTTTAGGCAGTAAGGGGGAGGTAAAGAGATAATCTTCCTGAGTCTTCTGTTTCTTAAAAATAACTAGCCTAGGGGGAAGGAGGGTTATCACTGTGTAAGGGATATAAATGATAAATGTCTATTACATTGTTTTGTACACCTGAAACTAATAAAAAAGTAAATAATAATAATAATAACTAGCCTAGGGGTGGCCAGTTAACTCAGTTGATTAAAGTGCGGTGCTCTTAACAACAAGGTTGCCGGTTGGATCCCCACATGGGCCACTGTGAGCTGCGCCCTTCAAAACTAGATTGAAACAATTATTTGACTTGGAGCTGATGGGTCCTGGAAAAACACATTTAAAATAAATAAAAGTTAAAAAAAAAATCAGCCTAAAACAAGCCTCACATTAAAGAGATACATTTTGCAGTGGCAAATTTTGCTCCCCAACCTATACACATACTCTTGTAACCGCCAACCACTTAGATCAAGACAGAAAACATTTCCAGTCCCCCAGAAAGACCCTTTGATGCCACAATCCCAGGCTAGGCCCACCCCACCCTCACCACCTCAGGGGAACTATTTTTCTGACCTCTATCACTACAGATTAGTTTGGCTGGTTAGTGAACTTTATATAAATAGAATTACACAGTACACACCCTTTGTCTCTGGCTTCTTTGGCTCAACATTACATCTGTGAGATTTGTCCATGTTGTTGTTTGTAGCAGCAACTCATTGTTTTTCATGGTTATAGAGCATGCCATTGTGTGAATATACCACAGTTCATTCAGCCATTCTCTTGATAGATACCTGGGTCGTTTTAGTTTTGGGCTGTCATGAATAAAGCTCCATGAACATTCTTGTTCCTCTTATGCTATGCACATTAAGAGCAGTGTAACCTTGGGCAAGTGCGATATTGTGATTTGTAAGGAATATATTTGGTCCTTGTCCATGGTTCCTGACTCACGGCCCCAAAACCAAAGCAACGGGAGCATCTTCTGTCAAAATGTTTGTTCTCTTGTCCTCGGTTTCTGAAATGGCTTCAGAGCCATAAAGGTGAAATGGTTGTCTTGTTATTCATAACAAGCCCCTTTCCACCACACCTCAGTTTGTGTTAGTTAATAAGGTGACTTTTGGAAAGCACTAAAAGATGGGGGCTGGTTGCCAAGAGAACTAACCATGTGATTGAAGGGTTGGAACTTTTAGTCCCATCCCCAGCCTCTGGGGAGCAAGGAGGGGCTGGAGGTGGAATCAGTCACCAGCAGTCAATGATTTAATCAATCACACCTATGTAATGAAGCCTTTATAAAAAAAAAAAAAAAAAACAGAAGGGGGTTTAGACAGCTTCCTGGTTGGGGAACTGGAAGACTTCCACGTGCCACCGTGCTGGGCCCCAAACTCCACAAGGACATAAGCTTCTTTGTTTGGGAGTTCCTATGTATCTCTTCATCTGGCTGCAGATTTGTATCTTTTAATATTCTTTGTAATAAACCAGTAATCTAGTGAGTAAATAGATTTCCTGAATTCTGTGAGCTGTTCTAGCAAATTAATGAAATCCAAGAAGGGGGGTCATGGAAACTATCAATCTGTAGCCAGTTGGTAACAGGTAACAATCTGGGCATGTGGTTGGCATCTGAAGCAGGGGCAACCTTGTGGGACTGAGCCCTTAGCCTGTGGGGCCTGATGCTATCTCCGGCTAAATACTGTCAGAATTGAGTTTAATTGTAGGACACCCAGCTGGTGTCATGGAGAATTGCTTGGAGGTGTGTGGGGAAACTCCCCCTGCCCCGCTGTTCCACCCACACTTGGGAATCGTGGGTGCAGAATCTTTTAGCAAGGTATCTAACATCTCTGAGCCCCACTTTCCTCATCTCTGAAATGAGAGTGAGGGAAGACGTTAACGATTCTGTTCGGTGAGCATGAGTATTAAATAACACAGGCCAATTGTCCAGCATGGTGTCTGGCACACAGTAGGGGCTTAATAAATGCCCTTTCCTATCTTGTAATCTGTTGGGAGCTGGGAAAAGAGACTGTAGTATGTAATTTCCAGCCTGGCACCCTGAGGTCAGAAGGCTATCTCAATAGCAATCACCACCACCACCAAATAATAATAATAATAATAGCACTGATGACCATTTATTGAGCTCTCACTTGGCAGAAGATGACTTTTCCTATCATTTCTATCATCACCCGTAGCTGCTCTCTGGGACCCAGTTCTCCGTAGCCTTTCACACTTCCTGGAACATCAGGTATGATTCCCATCTTACAGGTGGGGAAACTGAGTCTAGTTTAATAAAAGATTTGCTCCAAACCACTCAACCATATGGCCTGAGAATAAAGACATGTTTCTTTCACTTCTGTGACTGGCAGAGGTCTGACTCAGGCTAGGTGCTCCTGTTGGTGGAATGGATGGAAAATGAAGTCCCTCCTGCACCCCATCCTTCTTCCTGAGCAGCCTGTATCAGGGTATTCTGACTGCTGCTCTCTGCACATGAATTCTCGCCTAGAGATGCCTCCTTTGCCTTAAACTGCTATGCTTCGAGCAATGGGGAGCTTTACACCCAGGTTTGAAAGTGAACTGGGTCACCTCATTTGCTCTTGCCCAGCATCTTAGAGACCCTCTGTGTCCTGGGCTGATAGGAAACTCCCAGGCATCATCCCATTTGGCCTCTGGCCTAGGGATTGTCCTAACCAGGTCAGTGGCCTGCCTGCACTCTAAAGCCCTTAGAGAAGGGTCTGCCTTTCCTAACGCTGGAGGTAGGAGTGGGGGACAACGGAGGAAACCTGAAGCTGGGGACATAATGTTGGGAAGCTGGACAACCGACGCCAATCTGGCTCGCCCATGGCCTGGACCTTGCTTTCCTTGTGTAGGACAGGTCTGGATGAATACAAACCCTTTCCAGCTGTAATGGGTATTGGAAGTGAGGCATGGGCAGTTTCATTCCATTTCAGAGGCTTTGGTGAGTGGGTGTGGGTGCGGGACTAGTGGAGGTTGCCACAGCTCTGCTCATGGCCTTGGGCCTTACAGGCCCCAAGAAGCTTTCTTGCCCTACCCCCCCATAGCCATTTGGAGGAGGGGCTCTTAATTGCAAGGTGGAGGGCCGCTAATGAGCCCGCTGAGGACCTTGGAGACAGCTGTGATGGAGATAAAGGGCTTCCCTGAATTTCCTTAAAAGCCTGGTGACAGTGACACCTCCATTAGCAGGAAGATTAATCACCAGATGGGTGTCAGTCACTCTCTTCCAAGGTGCACCCAGCTTCCCCTGCTGTCTCTGCTGGCTGGACACTTGGGGTTGAGAGACACCTCCACCCATGACCTGCCCTGTCTGATCTGCGATGAGAGAGGAGGGCAGGGAGATAGGAGTCTGTGAGGATGGACCTGGGGACACGGGGGACAGAGGGATGGGGATGGAGAGCTGAGAGACAGGGGCAAAGGTCTCTAGGGAGTGATTGTGGAGGTGTTGACAGACCCCAGGAGAATGCAAATAGTTGCAAAATATGCAAACTTCAGTGATTAGTTGGGGTCAACAGCTTGGGTCATTTGAATAATCAGTTGACAGCTCTGTGCTCTAAGCTTCTGACTGGGCTCAGGGGAGGGTCTGGTGGTATAGCTTTGGTGGACCCAGATCAGGACCTGTGACCCCTCAGCTTGCTAGCCCTCGTTGGCATCCTCCGTGCCGACTTCCACTGGGCATCCAGAGGCTCCGAGAGATCCATGTTCAAGCTGCAGACTGCCCCACCCTTTCCTGAGGTGGCCATTGCCAGGCTCACCAGCTCCCATCTCCTCCCCTCCCCTTTCATGGTGTGTGAACTTCCCTTCTTCCCTCCTCCTCCCCTTCCTCCTGCTATTTCCTCCCCTCCTCCTCTTCAGCCTCCCAGTCTTTCTGTCTGTCTCTTTGTGCCTAGTCTCTGGATATCTCCTGAGTTATTCCTGGTGACCTTTCCTCTGTGCTCTTGATGGAAAATTTACCAACTTCAATGCCCTTGTGCCTTAGTCACTTAATTTGCACCTGGTTCTCATTTGATGGGTTCAGAGGGTCCCGCCAGCCCTCGTGGTGTGTGTGGGGTAGGATCTGCTCCATCATCTCACCTCATCAACCCATAGCTGCCAGTGCAGAGGGAGCTCTGAGAAGGCAGCTTGCCCATCCCCCTGCCTCCCCCCAGGCAATGCTGGTCAGGCAGAGAGGCCTTTCCATGCTGGCAGGACCCAGGAGGGCAGTGCAGTTTCTGAACACCCGGAACTGAGGGGGAAAATTCGTTCTATAGTCTTTGCCATGGCAGGGGGAGAAAATTAATCAGTATTTGCCAAGTCCCTGCTGTGTGCGTGGCAGTGTCTAGGTACGATAAAATAAAGTGTGTGTGTGTGTGTGTGTGTGTGTGTGTGTGTGTGTGGCAGTGGGCAGATGTCTTCAGAGAAGCCACCTTCTAAAAGCCCCCTCCTCGATGTGCCCTGCCAGCAAGGGGAGGTCTGAGGCCTGGCAGGTCTGAGTGGAGAGCCCTACCTCTGGGCCATTTGCTGGGAAGGCGAGAGGCTCTGAAGTGGGGTGGTGAGGGAGACCCAGAGGGTGGGAGAAGAGGCAACTGATTTGACCTTCACCCCAGGGAAGAGGTCTGCAGGGGCCTGAATCAGTGACAGTGGACCCCTTGCTCTGACGCTCTGTAGTGGTGGACATGGGTAGCAAGGAGGGACCAGCAGTTCTGAGTGGAGGACAGCAGGGGTGGACGCCTAACATCCCCACGCTGGCTCCTCTGCCAGCTCTATCGAGTGCTGATTGTAGGGTGATGATCTGAGGTTGGCAACATCCTACATAGTGACACTTGGAGCCAGACTTCTTGTTGGGGGCGGTGGCGGTGCTTGCCCCTTATCTGGTCCAGGGACACTTGCCTGTTCCTAGTTTCCCAGGAAATAACTGGGAGATCTGGGGCTCTGCACAGGGATGACAGTTGGAACTCCCTGCATGGAGTTCCCTCCTGTACGAAATGGAGATTACCCTGCCTGCCTCCCGGCATTGTGGTGAGCACCAGATAAGAAGGTTTAAGGGCTCTGGGGATATTAAGAAGCTATGCAAGGGTAAGGTCTTGAGGGTATGGCCTCCCACAAGGGTTGCTTTGCAGGCTCAAGTAGATGTGTAAGTTATAGTGTGCTCACGACACCTGCCCTTTTGCTTCTATGTCCTGTACTCAGCAGTCTCAGAACTCCGTTACACACTACCTCCATGTTGGCCACTCCCCTCCCCCCCACCTCTGGGACAGAGACCTCCATTTCCCAGGCTTTTTCTCTTCCCACCCCAGCAATGTCCTTGTGACATTGCTAGAATGGCTGAGAATCAGACCCCCACCTCCCAGGGCCTCTCTGGTATGTGAGCCGCATCAGCTTTCTAGCATCCCCTCCTGCAGTGGCCCAGACACCGCTGGCTGCCCCTGACCTTCAGGCAGTACCAGGATCCTCTTTCATCTCTCCTATCTGCTCCCCCCAACTCCAGCTTCAATCCTCTCTGCTTGCTGCCAGACTGTAAGGCTGACTATCTCTGCAGCCCCAAGGGGGGATCAGGTGTGTAGGGGCTGGGGCCCCGCTCCTCCCTGGGGCCCAGAAGGAATTGAACAACCTCTCTTCCCTTCTCTGACTTGGCAACATGAGCCACCATCTCTCAAACTGGAGCAGAGAAATGCATAGCTGGGAACGGGCTCTCAGAACTCATCTGGATTCTGGGCAGCCTAAAGCCCAGGATGGCTTGCTGTGCTGGACCTGAGGCTGAAAGGGGTGGGCAAACAAGGGAAAATAGAAAGAGCGTTATGGGGCTAGGATGCCTTACTCAGCTCAGGCATAAAATTTAAGGGGTGCCAAAAAAGTCAGTGATCAAGAGAAATAATATTTTTAGGTAATATTTAAAAAAATAAAAATGCAAAACAAAATCCATGATTGTTGGAGGCAGAATAATGTTCCCTCTAAGAGGCCTGTGTCCTAACCCCCAGAGCCTGTAAATATGTTACATTATATGGCAAAGGGGAATTAGGACTGCAGATGGAATTAGGATTCTTAATCAGCTGACCTTAAGATAGGGAGATTATCCTGGATTGTCCAGCTAGGACCCCTGGAATCACAAGGGTTCTTAAAAGTGGAAGACAGAGGCAGAAGAACCAAATGTAATAACAGAAGCAGAGGCATTGCGATGTGATGTGATGTGATGTGATATGATGAAGAGTCTGCTAGCTTTAAAGATGGAATGAAAAGTATGAGCCCCAGAAGGCCAGCGCTCTCTAAAAGCTGGAAAAGGCAAGGAAACAGATTCTCCCCTTCAGAAACAAACGAAGTCCTGCTGACCCCTCGGTTTTAGCTCAGTGGGACCAGTGTCAGATTTCATCCTACAGAAATGTAAAATAATAAATTCGTGTTGTTTTAAGTCGCTAAGTTGTGGTCATTTGATACAGCAGCAATAGGAAACTAATACCATGATGAGCCAAATATCAATACTTTTTAAAAAACTTTTATTTATTTAAGTGTGTTTTTCCAGGACCCATCAGCTCCAAGTCAAGTAGTTGTTTCAATTTAGTTGTGGAGGGCGCAGCTCACAGTGGCCCATGTGGGGATCGAACCAGCAACCTTATTGTTAAGAGCACCGTGCTCTAACCAACTGAGCTATCCGGCTGCCCCCAAATATCAATATTTTAAGTAAAGACAGGATTAGGAGACTCTAGGCTCCAGGCAGGGGATATATAAATAGAAATGTTGAGATGTTGTATGTCTGAAAGTGTCTTCATTCTATCCTCCCTTTGGTTGTTAGCTTGCTGGACATGCAATTCTTTATAGAAAGACACATCTCTCAGAACTTAGGATATATTGATTCATTGTCTTCTAACTTCTGCAGGTATGGTTGAAAATCTGAGTCCATTCTGATTCCCTTTTCTTTGCAAGTGACCTATATTTTAATCTCTAAAGGCTTTCAGCATTTCTTTTTTTATCACTAGTGTTTTGAAATTTCACAATGCTGTGGTTTTGTAGAAGTCCTTTTCTGTTCATTGAAATTATAGATGATTTCAAGCATGTCTCTTAGTACTGGGAAATTTTCTTGTATTATTTCTTTGCTTATTTTTTCCACCATATTCTCTGTTTTCTTCTTCTGATACTCCTATTAGTCATGTTTGATCTTCTCAACTGATCTTTGAATTTTCTTATTTTTTCTCTCTTATTTTCCCACTCTTTGTCTTTTTATTCTACTTTGTGGTAGATTCCCACAACTTTATTTTTCAAATTTATGTTGAATTGAAACAGTTGTCCTTTTAAAATAATTTTTTAAGAGCATCTGTTATCAAGGTGGTCTCTAAATCCAATGACAAGTGTCCTATAAGTGACATACAGAGGAGAGACAAATAGAGGAGAGGAGAGGTCTATGTGAAGATAGAAGCAGAGATTGGAGTGATGCAGCCACAAGCCAAAGGAGACCTGGAGCCATGAGAAGCTAGAAAGGGCAAGGAAAGATTCTCCGCTAGCATTTCTGTGGGGAGCACAGCCCTGCTGACACCTTGATTTCATACTTCAGGCCTCCAGAGCTCTGAGAGGATAAATTTATATTGTCTTAAGCTACCCAGTTTGTGGTAATTTGTCACAGTAGCCCTAGGAAACTTATTCAGTGCCTTATTTACACCTGGCCTGTTATCCCTGAGACCAGAGGCCCTTTGGTTCAACCTCTCCTGGGAGTAAACCTCCAGTCTTCTGCTGGGGTGGAGACAGGGTAATTGACCGAGGTCTGAGAGGAGACCTAAAGGTCTAATTGCTCCTACTACATAGAGACTTTTGAAACCAATCTCCAGTTTCAGCCTCACCCCTCACTCCCATCCTTAGTGGTACTTGGCGCCTTCAGTGCTTGATCCTCCCTGAAGTTCTGTGGTGTGAATCCTCTGGCTTCTTGCTGACATACCCCTTGAGGGCCTAAAATTATTCTTTTTACAGAAAAAATCCATTACCACTCATCTGTCAGCTTTCCAACTTCCAAAATTTTAATGACATCTCTCATCTGCTATCAATTTTTCTTCCATTCTCTTTCTTTCTGTGAGTTTTTGCCTCTAAAAATATCTTAAACGGTCATTTAGTGGTGTTTTAGAAAGGAGCAGAGTAACTGTGTACAATCACTTTGTTTAATCAGAAGATTCATATTCTTAACATGATCAGATGATTCATATTCTTAATTTTAACTACCGTAAGGGAAAGTCATGCGCTCTCCAGGCCTCACCACTCCCTGCAGTGCTACACCTAGTCTGATTTGCACATTTATGTTTCCCACCTGGCTTCCTCCTATAGGCATCTACTTTTGTTATCACTGGTTCAGGTAACTTCCAGAGATCAGAACTTCAGAGAACCATACAGGAGGGGGGTATTTGGCCAAATAACTTCTCTAATTTTTCCCAGTTATAAACATCCTGGAATTGGGCTGGAGAAGTAGAAAAAAAATCAGAGTTAAGAAAATTGGGGCAGGAGCAGAGGGACTTAAGGATGGCTTACGAGTTATTCTTATAGGCATTGAATTGTATCGCTTAGATCCATCTGCTCCTCCCCATTGGAGCTAACTTCCTGGGCCCGGTTGTCCGGGAACGCTCTCCTTTGGAAGGAGAGATTATGATACCGAGTCAATGATTTGGTTTTTCAGATCTGAAAAATGAAAGAACAAACAAAACACAAACAAACACAGGTACAGAGAAGAAACTGATGGTTGCCAGATTGAAGGGGGAATGGGAGGCTGGGTGAAAAGGTGAAGGGATTAAGAAGTACATATTGGCAGTTACAAAATAGTCATGGGAATGTCAAGTACAGCATAGGGAATATAGTCAATAATATTGTAATAACTATGTGTGGTGCCAGGGGGTACTAGACTTATGGGGAGATCACT
Source organism: Rhinolophus sinicus (assembly GCF_036562045.2). NCBI lineage: Eukaryota > Metazoa > Chordata > Mammalia > Chiroptera > Rhinolophidae > Rhinolophus > Rhinolophus sinicus. The sequence continues at coordinate 87,403,732 of NC_133755.1, forward strand.
TCGTAAGTTATATAAATGTCTACCACTATACTGTACACCTGAAACTAATATACTATTGAATGTCAACTGTAATTGAAAAAAATAAAGAGTCAGTGGTTTAAGAGTCCTGCTTTTGGAATTGGTGCTTCCCCACTGGGAAACCCAAACACTACACTCAGCTCCTCAGCAGTCCCCACACCCGTCTGCCTCCAATACTGAAGGGTGGAGAGATCTTTCCAAAAGCAGTTAGAGGGATTCTGAGAGGAGCTAGAGCTGCAGAGGCCAAGCTCGTGGCTCTGAGGCAGGGCTTGAAGGGGATGCTGAGCAGGTACTGTGTGTGGGGAAGGAGAGATGGAGGTGAAATTGGCGATGGTTCTCCAGGGAGGGCCAATTAAGTGACATATTCAACCTCCCCTCCTTCTATTATGCCTCTCCTTCTCCCTAAAGCCCAAGGGGCTCCAACCAAGCCTTCATAGTGTAGTTCTTACCAGTGGGGGTTGTAGGCTGGATTGAGTTGGACGGCTGCATCCCAACAATCACTTCCTGGGACCCAGGGGAGTAGGGTCCAGTATTTTAGGATGTAACTGCTCTCTCCAGATGAGCCAGGAGCAGCCACCTCCTCACTACACACCAGGGCTAGTGGCCCCGTGGCGCTGGGCCTGGGCCAGGGGACAAGCAGAATCTGAAAGCCCCAGGGCCCTGCCACCTCTTCCTCTTCTCCTCCACTCTCCCCTTTCTCCTGCTCTTTGCTTGCCATCCCCCAGGAAATAGCGGGCACAGTCAGCAACTTTCATTTTTAAAAAAATAAAAAGGCACTTTAGGGCTTTTATGGAGGAGGCTGAGGCCCATTAAGACATAAATTAAATCTTTGTGGGAACAGCCAGAGTGCAGGTTCCCTGTGTGAGGAGGGCCCCTCACCGCTCAGCTGCCCCAGCCCCAGGCTTCCCCAGGCCGTGTGCCCCACCTGCCGTTCTCTCTCCCCCTAGGATCAAAGTGCATCCTAGCAGCTGAAGGAAAATTAATCAGTGTTGGCATTAAGTGGGTTATAGGGCAGGGCTAGAGTGAGGTGGGAGGAGGGAGAATGAAGCAGGTGAGGGAATAGAGGAGAGAGGGGAGGGGTAAAGGAATGGAAGGCGGTCATTCTGCCAAACACTTGCCATATTGTTTTATTTAACCCTCTCACCAAGTGTAGGGAGGGAAGTATGATTGTTACTCCCCATTTTACTGATAGGGGAAACTGAGGTTCCAAGAAGTTAAGTAACATGACTAAGGTCATGCTGCTAATGCCAGCTGGTATTTGAATCTCCTTTTAGAGGGTTGGGGAAGAGAAAAAAGGAGAGCTAGATACACACCCATTGTTTCCCTTCCCTCCATCCACTCCCACAGCATTTCTCTGTAGTCAGTTTAGGAGCCAGGAAGGCCTTCTAACTGCACTTTCCTGTGCCTGGTCGCTCTTGAGGGCCCTCCAGAGAAGGTGTGCTTTATTTGCCTTAGGGGCACCCATGGATGGGGCACCCAATGGTGTGGTTGGAGGCACCATTAGCCACTCTACCCAATTCACCTGTTGGGAGCCATGCTTGGCCAAGGGCTTTGGCCACCACGGATTTGGACAGAAGTGGAAGGGCAGAAACTGAAAAGGCTTTGGGCCTAGTGGGCTCCACAGTGAGGGAGCTGGGGGCCAGTGGGGGAGGACCATGTGGAGCAGGGCTGCCAGAGAGGCAGGCCCCCCTGGCCTTCCTCATACTTGTTTGGGTGCTGACCTGTCACTCATTCATTGACTCAACAAATGTTTATTCAGCACCTGCAGTGCAGCCAGTGGGGGGCTAAGTGCTTCAGTTAGGGAGCAGTAAGAATGAGAACAATGCCATATTCATCTTTCTAAGAAGCATATTTTCCCCACAATTCTAACATTTGTGAAATCAGGATGTGTCTTACAAGCAGAGAAATTTGGTTATTTTCAGCAGTGTTTTATTTTTCTTAGAGGTACGTAAAGTCATGCTGCAGCCAAACCATGACAGCGTAGATGTGATGAATTTGGAAGCAGCTGTGCTTCCTACATGCCAGATACTGTTCCACCTGTTCTACATGTCTTAACACATTAGGTCTTCCCAACCACCTGAGGTAGAAATTCTTACTGTTCCCACTTTAGAGATGAGAAAACTGAGGCACAGAGAGGTGAATTCTCACTTCCCCTCAAAAAGTAGAGGCCTCATGGGCTGCCTTGTGAACACCAATGCCACACTTGTAGGCACAGCAGAGTGTATAGAGGACGACAAAGAAAACCTCAAGGAGAGGGGCCCATGCTGGAAACCTCCCTCCCAGACTCTCCTTTAGCTGAAGGGCCCGCCCCTCTCCCTGCCCCGACTCCCCATTCCCCTCTCCTACGTTTGTGGTACATGGTGATTAATCACGGAGGCAGCTGTCATTTCTATCAGCTCAACAGGCATCAGCTCAGTCCAGGTCATGGGAAAGGGGAGGATGGGGTGGGGAGAGGAGGTGGGGGAGCGAAGCCCCAGAGAGACTCAGAGCTGGAAAAACAGGGCCTCATCCAGCCTGGCTCCTCCTGCAGACACGTGGACCTTTCTCTGGGTTTGCATCACTCTTTTTGCTCGTCTGTCTCAGGCAGCAATGCACCTGCTGATGGCAAAGGTTTACAATACAAAGGAGAAAAGGGGGAGAAGTTACCAGAAATCCTGACCCCACCCCCCTACCCCCCTTACCATCCATACTCCAAAGCAAGCCAAAACCAGCTTGAGAGGCAGAGGGTCTGGGATGTTGCTCCCTGCGCCCCACTAAACCTGTGACCCTGGGCTAGTTTTTGGGCCTCCCTAGGCCTCAGTTTCTCTATTGGAACAGTGGGATTAATTCTCCACAAGAGACCTGGATGGGGTGGGGGTTGCCTAAGAAATGCTGATTCTCCAGGCCCTTGTTCCCCCTGTCCTCCTGTCCTTCATCTCCTGACTGCACCCCTCTCTGCTCCCCTCCCCCCCATTCAGTGCTACCCCTTCCCCAGCCTGACTCTGCCAAGTGCTGGGAAATGAAGACCTCACCTGCCAAGAGGAGCTGGGAGGGGCACTGCGGGCCCTGCCAGCAGCCCAGAGCTGTCAGTTTGGCTGCCTTCTCTTGCTGGTGCTGGCGGTAGGTAATTAATTAATCAACCCATCCAGAGGCCCAGGCAGCCTGGGCAGCCCCTCCCCCACACAACACAGCGAGACTGCAGCACCTTCAATGGGTTAGGGCTTGGGAGGCCCTGTATCCTCAGCCACTTGGTCCCTGGGTCCTACCTGTGAGAGGGGGTTGGGGGAGGCGGGGAGAGGGGCTGTCCTCTTCTCAAGCCTGGTGTGTCTCATGCTTCTTCACTCATTCAGCAAACACTACTGAGCACCTGCTGTGTGTCTTGGTTCAGAGTCCCCAACAGCAGAGTCTGAGACAGAGATTTAGATACACATGGTTCATTAGGGGGTGCTTGCTTTTCAGGAGCCCCTTGTAGAGAAAGGAGCCATCTTAGTCTGCTGGAGCTGCTGTACAGAATACCATACGACTGGGTGGCTTAAACGACAGACATTTATTTCTCACAGTTCTAGAGGCTGAGAAGTCCAAAATCAAGGTGGCGACCAATTTGGTTTCTGGTGACAACGTCTTCTTGGCTTGCAGACATCCAACTTCTTGCTGCGTGCTCACATGGCCTTTCCGCAGTGCATGCTCTCCCCGTCCCCCTTCCCCCGTCCCCCTCATTTTCCCCTTCCTCTCCCCCCTTTTCACCCTCCCCTCGCCCTCCCCTTCTCCTCCTTTTTCTAAGGGCACCAATACCATTATGAATGTCCCACCCTCATGACCTAATCCAAAAGATCCCACTTCCAAATATTATCACATTTGGGATTAGGGCTTCAACATATGAACTCGGCGGGGAGACACAAATGTTCCTTCCATAACAAGAGCTGACCTTGATGTTGTTCCATGACACGCAACCTTGGCCTGATCTGCAGGGAGCTCTGGAGCATCAGCCAAACTGCAAAGTTGTCTCCCCCTTTGAGAAGAGGCCCAGCCCTTTCACCTGTTCATCAATTGATCCCTGGCTGTGGGCTATGGTTGTGGGGGGGCACCTCCACGACAAGGAGCTTCCCATCAGCAGAGGCAGCTGGGAGCCATTAGCAGGCACAGTAGCTGAGGGGTGGTGAACCTGCCTTGCTGTAGGGGGTCTGGGCAAGGAACCAGCAGGTTCTACTACACCAGTGGTCCTCAAGGGGTGGTCTCTAGCCTGCAGGATCGGCCTCATCTGGGAAATGACGATTGCTAAGCTCAGTCTCAGAGACCCTAAATCAGAAGCTCTGGGGGTGGAGCCTGGCAAGCTCTGTTTTCAACAGAGAGCACTGAACTACAGGGTACACAGTGAGCAATGCAGTTACTGTCCCAGTGCTCATGGGACTTCCAGTCCAGTGTGCCCGGCCAGCATGATGTACATGGGTCTGTTTGTGGACCCAGGTCTGTGGCTGGTGGCTCAGTTGGTGTGACCAGAGTTTCCCAGCAGTGGTGTGACTCCCCAACATCTCTCCACAGACCTTCGTCCTTGCAGTCTTCCATAGCCTAGGACCCCCCCATGACACCCACTGTAAGGTGCCCTTCCATCATCACCCCACCATGGCACCACTACGAGGGGAGCGCATTCATATTCAACCAACATCTATTCTCCCTGGGCTCTCTATCATAACTTATTTTATTTGATCCTTCCCCGGCATCCTATGTGGATATTAGCATCCTTGTTTTATAGCTGAGAAAACCATGGCTCAGAATTACTTGCCTAAAGTAACACTATTGATAAGGGGTTGAGAATTTGGGCCTTTCAATTCCAGTGCGTATTCTGCTATAAACAACTTTGGCAGAAGTCAGAGTAGTGGTTGCCCTTGGGGTGGGGGCAGTGCTTGGATGGGGTACACGGGGGTTTCTGTGGCACTGGAAGGGCCATATCTTGATTTCAGAGGTGGTAACAACTGTGTATGAATAGGTAAATGATCACTGAACTTTACACTTAAGATTTATGCATTTTATTGTATATAACTTGTACCGCATTTTAAATAATGCAAAAATAAAAGCCCTACGCAGTCACAAAAAGACAAAATACTATATAATTTCACTTACATGCGGTATCAGGAGTAGTCAAACTCATAGAAACAGAAAGAAGAATGGTGGTTGCCAGGGTCTGGGGCTCTGGGCTGGGGCTTGGTTAATGGGTACAGAGTTTCAGTTTTGCAAGACGAAAAAGTTCTAGAGATTGTTTGCACAATTATATGAATATAGTTAACACCCCTGAATTGTACACTTAAAACTGGTTAAGATGGTAAATTTTATGTTGTGTGTATTTTGTCACAACTTAAAAAATATTGAAAAATAAAGCCCTCAGAATTTTGCGTCGAGTCAAGAGGCACGAGACCATAAATGGTCGCCCTTTTGTGGTGCTAACCAGCAAGCAATTTGCTTCCTGAATGAACTAGCTGGAACTTTGGAATCTCGCGGTCAGAGAAGGCAAGCTGGCCCATTTGGTTCTTGAACTTTCTCCTACAACATCTCTGCTGGATGATTTCCAGCCTGTGCTTAAACAGTTTCTAGTGACAGGGAGTTCATGCCATCCACACTTAGGACACAGGTAACGCAAGACAATGCTGGATACTGAGAAGATGCAGACACGCACAGAGAACGTCTGTCCTTTGCGTCACTCTGTTAGAAAGTCTATACTTGTATGAGGCCCACACCTGTGCCCTTTGGCCCCAATCCAGGCCTTGGGGCTATAGAGAATGAGGGACACCTCACACAGGACTGCCCTGCAGGGTTTTGTTTGTTTTTTTGGTTTGTTTTGGCTCAATACATTTCACATTTGATTTCTTCTCCTCTGTCCACAAGCTTCCAGTGTCACCCATATGGACTCTGCCCCTCTGACTCTGCCCCTTTGTGTCCTCTTGCCAGATAAGTCAGCACAGTGGGTGGTAGGAGTATTCCTGAATGTCGTCTCTGCATCAGGATGGCTAGCAATAATGAAACTATAACACGGAAGTGACTGTGAACCAAAGAAACATATCCATTAAACCCAACCTCAGTGTGTCCCTTACTTTGTTTCCCCTGATGGATGTCATCAATGCCCAAGGCCATTCTGGTACCATCCAACATGAGGAATGATGAAGGGGAAGTCTGGTTGGAAAGAGACAGGGATCTTAATTGATTAGAGTTAATCAATTGAAGCAGAAGCTACGTCAGCTCCATGGTGATTCCATCTCTGAATCCCCAGAGAGCAGGGCAGCCCTGCAGGCTTTTAAGGACCCTGATCATCCTCATCCCCGTCCACATGCGCAGGCTTCCCTTTTGTTGGTGAAACATGACCAGTGCCTTCAATGGTTCCTCAAAGACAGGTCCCTGGTTCCTGTTTGACCTGGAGGCATCTTATCTACATCCCTTTAAAAGGGTCCAGAACCGAATGGCCGGCTGCTGATGCCAGAGCAGGACATCCAAGCCTGCACATCTACTGATGCCCTCACACGGCCTTGGTGCCCATGGGTCACAGCTAGACACTGCCCCATCCTTCATTCAAGGACTAATTTGGCCACTATTTCGGAGTGCTTCATCTGTGCCAGGCCTGAAATAGGCCCTGGGGATCCAGAGACAAAACAGGAGGGTCCCTGCCCTTGGGGAGTGCACGTCCTCCACGTACAGAGCTGCCTTTGTAAAGTTATCATGCCCACCCCTCCTGTGCCCATAAAGTTAGCTTTTAGACCCCGTGGCAGGGCCTTGCCCAGATCCTTGACTCAATTTCATCTTATTAGATTTGCTCCAATTGGCCATTCTGCCAAAATCATTTTGGATCTTGCTTCTGTCATGCCCTGTCCTTCCTCTCGCTCCCGGCTTCATGTCATCCGTGAATGTGATAAGCCTGCCTGTTATGTCTTCATTACAGTCTGGGATAACAGTGTTCAACTACAGGCCAAGGACAGAGCCTGGAGGCATTAGAACTTTCCCTCCAGGTGGACACATATTCCTTCATCAGCACCCTTTGGCGACATTGGTTCAATCCACCTAATTACACGGTCACCCAGCCACATTTGTTCATCTTGCTCACAAAGACATCATAAGATGCCTTGTCACATTTCTCACTGAACCCAGATACACCACATCTGACAGTTTCCTTTCTGTCAGTCTAGCAACCCTGTGAAGAAAAAAAGAGTTGATTCTGTTCTCTAGCCATTGACGCCACACTTTTAAAAAGAAATCTTTTTACTGAAGCATATATTCAGAAAAGGCCCCATATCATAAGCTTGATGACTTTTCACAAGTGACACACCATGTAATCAGCACCCAGATCAAGAAAAACAATACTGCCCCCCCTCCGCCATTTCTTTTTCCAGTCACCTCCCCCGTCAAGAGTTACCCTCGTGACTTCTAACACCATAGATTAGCTTCTCTCATTTTTGAATTTTGTATAAATGGAATCATAGAGGCTGTATTATTTTGTATCTGGCTTCTTTGCCCAACATTATACGTGAGATTTGTCCATATTGTGTGTAGTTGTAGATGTCTGTTCTCGTGGTTGCATAATATTCCGTTACATGAATCTAGTACAATATATTTATCCATTCTACTGTGGATGATTAAGTTTGCTTCCAGTTGGGGTGATTATGAGTAGTGCAGCTATGAACATTCTGCTATTTATGATTTGGTGCACATATGTACTCATATTTTGAGTCTGTCATTAGGAGTGGAGTCTCTGGGTCATAATGTATGCATTTTGTAGATTTTGCCAAACAGTTTCTGGAAAGTAGTTGTACCATTTCATACTCCCACCAGAAATATATGAACATCCTCACCAACATTTGATATTGTGGATCTTTTTCATTTTCTGCCTTCTGGGGGCATGAAGTGGTACCTCATTGAATTTGCATTTCCCTGATGACTAGTGATTTGGAGCATCTTTTCATATGCTTATCGGCCACTTGGATGGCCTCTTTTGTGAAGTGTCTTTTTAAATCTTTTGCTCATTTTTCTATTGGGTTGTCTGCCCTTTTCTTATTGATTTCTAGTAGTTTCTTTTTTATATTCTGGATGTGCACTGACTCTGCTCTTAACCTCAGCCAATTATTTTTGCAAATGAGTGTATTTGATCCCAGCAGACAACTCGAGGGGGAATGAGCGTCCCTTTAGTGAGAAGCTGTGTCATAAAGGGGCTGGCAACTCCAGTTGTCATCATTGGTAATCAGGCTGCCATGTTGCTCTTGAAAAGTGGTGAGGGTGTATGGAAGACAGAAGGATCCAGAAACCACATATGGAAGGAAACAGAGCAAAAAGGGAAACCCCACTAGCCTTTGTGGGAGACTTTGAGATTACTTGTCAGAAACCCAGGGCTTGAGCACTGGTCTCACCACTTCTGAATGTGTAATCTTGAATAAGTCACTTAGCCTTCCTAAGCGTCTATTCTCTCCTCAAGGAAATAAAGATAATACCCATTTCACAGCATTTTCTGAGGTTAATAAGAAAGCAGTTTATTTAATGTAATATTCCAGGCAAATGTCATGTATGTCTTAGCGTTGGGAGGACCCCATGAGTCTGGCTTAATATAATAACTGCTCAATAAATATGCATTGTGAGTGCCTGCTGTATACTAGGTTGGCAATCTGGTGGTAAAGAGGCTCTGATGTCAGATTACTTGGGTTCAAATGCCAGTGTCACCACTTACTATCCATGTGTCATTGGTCAAGTTAATTAGCATCTCTGTGCTTCAGTGTCCTTATCTTTAAAACAGGGATAGGCACCGGTAAGACCTAAACACACAGCATCCATGTGTGAATTAAATGAGATAATTTATGCAAAGACGTCTACCAACATTACAGAAGGCCCACAAATATTAACTATCACTATTATAATCAGGAGCTTACATATGTCATCTCACATTTTTATCCGAATGAAGGAGGGTGTGTGTTATTATCTCCATTTTACAGGTGAGCCGAGGTTAGAGGAATTGTCAAGGTCACGTGACTTCTACGTACCAGAGCTGGGATTTGAACCCAGGTCTCTCTGGGTATATTTCAGTTCAATGCATCTAAGTGGACTGTTATCCAGCTCATATTCGTCCACCCTATTTCCAGGAACATTCGGAAAACCGTCACCAAATGCCTCCCTGGATTTGTCAGTGTAGGGGAAGTGGACAAGAGAGCCTGAGCCCTTGGGCGCAGCCGCAGGGTGGGTTGGGTATGCCAGGCTTGGCATGCAGGGAGGGGCCGAAGGGGTGAGGGCGGTTAGCGCAGGAGCTGCAGAGCCATTAGCTCTGGGGGCTCTGCATCGGGGGCTCTCCTGAGCCCCAGGCCAGGCAGCCCCAGTTGGCCCCGGAGCTTTCTGTAATGAGCCTGCCGGACGGCTAGACAGAGACTTATGACTTCTGGTGGCTGGGCCGCCTCCTCCCGCTTGTCCTCCCTGGTTATTTATCACATTTGTTTCTCTGGAGAGACAGGGCCATCGCTTACACTGTCCAGAACAGGGAACACAATAAAGCCAGTTCTACAGGAGACCCTAAGCCCTGTCCGCTTCACTGAGGGTGGGAGGGGGGCAGAAGGGCTCTCCTGGTGGGGAGGTGGGGAAAGGCACCAGCAGCAATGCCAGCCTGAGTCCATCTTCCCAAGAAGTCTCCAGCAGCATCACCAGGACCACAGAGACGAACGTCACTCACCCTGCCACAGCTAAGCCAGTGGCACTAACAGGATTACTAACAGCATCTCAGCACCCACTCATGGTATCACCCCTCCTACCACCCTGGGTGCTGCTGCCACCGGTAAGACTAACTCCATCACTGGTGACATCACGCTCATGCTGCCATAGCCAGCATCACTAGCACCACCATCACCACCGTTATCACCAACAGGAAGGTAATTGCCGGCCTGGCTTCAGTACCCATTTTAGCTTGGCGCAGAGAAATGAGGCAATCAGAAATGTTACGGCTGTTTCTGCCTCGGCTCCTGACTTCTGCCACCAGCAGGGACCTCTGTGGCTCCTGGAGGAAGCATCCTTCTTATCTGGTTTCCCTGGTTCTATGGAGATCAAGTGGGGTTGTGAGAGGAGCTGGGCTCCAGACAGACTTGACCTTGGACTCGTCTGTACCACTGACCAGATGATAGGCCCAGAGCAGGTCACATGATTCCTTGTGCCTCAGTACCCTTATCTGTAAAGTGGGGATAGTAAAATTCATCTTATTAGGTTATTTATTGTAGGGATAACAGAGTTAAACACTTAGCACATCATAGGTGCTTAACATGTGGCACATAAAATTATTATTATAATTATCACTATTCCAGGGTGACACTGCTCTCCTGGATACCCAGCTTACCACATGGCAGCCTTCTTTCACTGCCCAGAGAACTTCCTGGACTTTCTCATCCTGGTCACCTAGTCCAGGACAGTGGCTTCTCCCTCCATCTCCTACTGCCTGACCCAGTTTCTGTGAAAACGCAAGTTTCTCCCTGAGCAGAGACAGCAGAGTCACATCTCCGGGTCTCATCGTCCTATTAGGACAACATCAGTGTAAACATTAGTTATTCACAAACCCAATTACATTTTGATTGCTCTGACCCAAGTGAGATTGGGGTTACTCTCAATCCACATTTATTTTTCGGCACAAGCTTCCTAAGGTGTGGGAGAGAAAAACAGTCTCCCTCCTCCTCCACTGTACCCAGACAGGAATCGTCCCCCGGTTCCCTAGTTTCTTTTCCTTCTCTGCTCCAGGACACAGCCTTATCTGGGCACTCTGCCGTTAAATGGAGAGCAGAAGGGGCTGGGCCATGGCTTTATTACGTTCCCTGTTCTAAACTCAAAGGAGACCCTCCAACAGGGAAGCGAGTAGGAGAGGAAAGGACGAAGTTGCAATGTCTTTGCCCAGCAGGGGGACTGAGAGAGAAGCTTGTGTGTGGGGTGGGAGTGGCAAGCTGACCTCCCAATACCTGGGACACATGTGTCCACACTCTAGGCTATGCCCTTACTTAACATATTCCAATTCGAGCTCTGGATCTTCCCTCCAAACCCACTTCTTTGGATGTTTTCCCATCTCTGTTTATCCTCCAATTGCTCAGGCTAACAGCCTTGGAGTGGTCCACAACTCCTTTCTTTTTTTTCACTCCAATCCATTAGCAAATCCTGTTGGCTCTACTTCAAAACGTGCCTAGAATATGGCTGTTTCTGACCACCCCCACGACTCCATCTGGGTCCAAGCCACCACCATCTCTTGCCTAGCTGACTGTAATAGTCAACTAAGTGGGCTCCCGTTCCATTACAGTCTGTTCTCAACACAGCCACCAAAGTGACCCTTTTCAGTGTGTATCCAACCAAGTCAGTTCACTGCTCAAAATGCTGCAAGAGGTCCCCATTTCTTTCACAGTGAAAAGCCAAAGTCCTTAAAATGCCTCCCACACCCTAGCTGACCTGGGCTTCTGCCTTCTCTCTGACTTCGCCTCTGCCACTCTCTCCCTCACTCCCTCTGCTCCAGCCACAAAGATGCCCAGCAAGTCCTGGCTTGAGCACTTGCTGTCCCCTGTGCCTGGGGAGCTTTCCTCCCAGATATCCACATGGCTTGCTCCCTCATCTCCTTCAGGCCTCTGCTCAAATGTCACCTTATCACTGCAGCTGTCTCTGTCAGGTCCCAGCAGAAAACAGATGGCACACTCAAGTTAAGATCCTTTGAGGATAGTTTACAAAGATGTGGGCAGGGTGTCTGGAAACCACAAGGGATGGGGCAGGATCCTGAAGCTATTAACAGTGAGGGGCTGCAGCCCTCCCAAGGCCAGACAACAGGGCAGGGAGGTTGGGTTGGAGACAGGCAGCTGCTATAAAATCCTGGAGGCCAAAGGACTCAGTTGAAAGGATAATGTGATGGGGCTGGGAATCATTGGTCAAGGATGTAGCCAGCCTAGGTACCTTCTCCCTTCCCTCTGATCTCCTGTGGGGGTCCCCACTGGTCAGACTTAACAGAAACCAGAGAGCAGAGGGCCCTGGTGAAGCAGCCCACGAGGGTCAGTCTCCCGGGGCATGGAACTGGGTGGAGAGGAGGTCTGGAGTGGAAGGGAAGATGGTCAGGTCATCCCCCGTGACTGCACTATTTAAATATCATTTCCAGCACCCATCCCTCTTCCCTGCTTATTTTTCTGTATCCCACTTATTACCTTCTAAAATACCATATGATTTTTGTTTATCTTCACCCATTGGGTGGTAAGCTTCACAACGACGGGGAAACCGCCTGTTACTGCCCACTGATGTATCCCATGCCTGGCATATCATAGGTGCTCAATAAATATGTGATGAAGGAGTGAATGAATGAACAAAAGGGGGAAGCAATGGGGGAAGTACCAGGAGGGATCCAGTGGGGCCTGAGATCCCTGGGTTTCACCGTGGGAATTGCCATCCGTAATGCAGAAAGAATGCATTTGTTGTTCAAGTAATTGGTGGTAACTGATGGTAATTTCAAGTAATTAAACACTAATTAATTCAATGAGTCAGTAATGTATTTATTTATGGTATTTGTGTTTGTTCCCTTATAAATATTGGTGTTACTTTTGTCAGGCAATTAAAATCCACTGGGGATGGCACTGAGGTCACCAGATGTTACGGAATCATGGCCTGGCTAGAGCCAAGAATGAGTGATGGGACAAACGTTGAATGAAGGCTGAGGGCGGAGCTCACACAGGGAGGGGGTGGACCAAAGCAGGCTCTGGCAAGTGTTTTATGTGTGTGTGGCTGATGCTGGTTTGGGGTTGGGGCTGAAGCTATTCAATCACAAAATCCTTTCCAACTTTTTGACTTCCTCATTTATTTCCCTCCCCAATTCAGAAGTATTCGTTTTAGACTGGAGGTCTGTGGGGATAGTGGGTATGGGTGGGCCTTCCCTCCCCTGACTTCTTTTCCAAGAGAATAGCAGTGTCCTGAGCTCTGGGACTCCTGCCCTGAACCCTGATCTCCTAGGCACGAGACCAGCCAATTCTGGGCAGGATAGAAGATAAAAAAGGAGAGGAAAGGAGGATACCCAGCCCATAGACCCCAAAGGACCCAGAACAGGACCTGAAGGTCTGAGAGGAGTTGGAAGGGGGGTTCACTGGGGGAGAGCCTGAGGTCATAAAAGGTATGTCCCAAGCTCTGGGGGTGGGGGTAGGGTTCTAGGTGGCTTTGGGCCAGGCAGGTATAAGTATCATAGTCCCACAAGTGGCCTGGCATGGAAGGACATGAAGTGCTGGTACCCATAGAAGACCCTGCCCTCATCTTTCTAGATTCCCAACCCACATTCACCTGACACCCTCAAACTGGCAGTGAGACTCCTTAGGCCCAAGTGTAAACTTCCCCTCCCCCACCGTACTTTGCTTTTTAGATCCTTCATGGCTAGTTGGTAACTCGTACTTGTTACGGGTTAGAAAAAATACCAAATGGGCATAGAGAAAGCAGTGGGGGCAGGGCTGGGTGACTCAGAGGTTATAGTATGGAAGAGAACTCTTCTTTCTTCATGAGCCCTCCACAATTGCTGTCCTCCTTCCTGTGTGACATTTTCCCCTCCAAAGTGGCTTCAGGCAGACGCTGAGGTACAAGCTCTGGAATCAGATGACATGGGGTCAGATTCTGGCTGGCTTTACTACTTCCTCACTATGTGATGTATTGGGCAAGTCACTTAACAGCTCTGAGCCTCGGGGTTCTCATCTGTAAAATGGGGATAATAACAGAACCTGTCCCACAGAGTTGTTATAATATTTAAATATGCTTATGCACATAAAGCACTCAGCCCACGCAGCCTGGCTGGCAGGAGGTGCCTAATCCACCTTAGTGATTAGAAGAACTAATACAGTTGTCCAGCCACCTGTGACTCACCATCTGCATTTCACTTTGGCATCTCTAACCTCAATGGATCTCATATCCCTGTTGGTCCTGACCAGCCCTGAGAATTCTCCTTCCAAGGGCTCAAAGGAAAGAGACCTGTCCTTCCAGATGGGAAGTGGGCATCTTCTTTGCAGCAGAACTTCACTCCTGGCCCCCAAATGCCAGCACAGAACTGTGTGTCCTCTGCCACTGCACCTCCCCTGCAGCCCCGCGTCTGGAGGGGCCCTACATAGCTGCAGAGTGACCTCCAGCTCAGGTTTCTGATTGTGTCTCTGTGACTCACCACCACGCAGTCTTTCTGTATCTCCCTGTCTCTGGCTCGGTCCTGGTCTCTCATTTCCCCTCCTCACTCCCATTTTGTTCTCTGTTTGTCTCCTTTAATTAGCCATACTTTGGAACTGAAGTGTTTTTATTATGTTTTATTTATTGAACGGCTGTACGTTTCCTGTTCTTAATTTAAAAGGCAGATCAATAAAATGCTTTACATTCCCTGCTTAAAACAAAACAGAGCGAAGTTAAGTTGTTCTTTGTTCATGTGGCTCTTGCTTACTTATTCCTTATTCCGTAGGAAGAAAATGTGCCTCCTCTCCATTCCCTTAATTGACAGGCACACGTAATTCATTCAGTGGCTCATTCATTCAGTTAATTATTCAGTAAACAACTATTGAGCCCTAGTTTTGTGCCAGGTACTGTGCTGGATTCAGGGGACATATAGGTAATACAAAGAAATGTTCCTGCCCTCAAGAGGCTCCTATCTAGCTGGGGAAACTGACTTGGGGACTGATATGTGCCAGAAAATATGAAAGGTGCTATGGCAGTGTGTAATTATGTTGGGTGTGGCAAAGGGAGGGAGTGGGAAAGGTTTCCTGGGTGGAGAGCAAGTTGGGAAGGGAATTAAAAAATGAGTAGATGTGTTTGGGCTCACTCAGAAGCAGACCCTAAGACAAGGAAAAGGGTGCAAGGAGTGATTGGGCGAATCCCAGGAGGCACTGGTAGGGGAGGATAAAAGAGAGACCTACTGTGTGTCCCCGAAAATAAGACCTAGCTGGACCATCAACTCTAATGCATCCTTTGGAGCAAAAATTAATATAAGACCCAGTATTGTATTATATTATATAAGACCCAGTCTTATATTATAGTAAAATAAGATCGGGCCTTATATTAATTTTTGCTCCAAAAGACACATTAGACGTGATAGTCCAGCTAGGTCTTAATTTCGGGGAAACATGGTAGAAAGAAGGGAGTTGAGACAGGCTACATCAGTGAGCAGGTTTCCCCAGTGGGCAGCTGGGGCTCACTCCCTCTGGGAACCTCTGGGAGACTGTAGAACATGTCTCAGAGTTGTCCCAACTGAGTGGTGAGGGAGCTGGGGTATTTATACTCCCAAATCCCATCCATCATTGGTGAGGGCTACCCTGGGAGGCATTAATTCCTTGGCACTCTCGCCTGCTGCATAGGTGGCAGAAGGAGCTCTGGTGGCCAGAGAGAGCCTTCAAGCAAAGGATACTTGTTCTGGCAGTTGGGAGTCAGCTTGGTACACACTGAAGTGACAAGGACAAAGGGGTCCAGTGGGACACTGACATCATCTGCTACGGTAGGTGTCGGGGGAGAGAAAGGGCATGCCAGACAGGTGGAAAGTGTGAGCAAGGGCAAAGGGTGTGGGGACCCCAGGAGTCCACACATAGTTTTGGATGGTTCTAAAATTCAAGTCCAGGAAGTCTTGCATCACCTGGGCCTCAGTTTTCTCATTTATAGAAAGGAAATAGAAACACCTTTCCTACCCACGCAAGATGGTTTGCACAGAGCCCCCACCCCCAGCCTCCACTTGGACCTTGCAGAGCAGCCCAATTCAGCCCTTTCCTTGTATTTCCCCGCCATACGGCCTGCCATCCTCCCAGGCCCTGGATATGCAAGGCTATTTATGATGCCCTGTCGATATCTGTCTTGGCGGAGCAGCGTGGAGGGGGACGGATAGAGCCTGGGGTTCTATACATCAGTCACTTGGCTGCAATCTCTAAAGAGATTTTAATTGTGAGCTCGGATTTACTCCCGTCATCAGCAGTGCCCGCCTGCCTCTTTACTGGCGGAGAGCGGGGCCTGCAGGCCCGCTGTGGTTTGCCAAATGGACGTCTTGTAGCAACACTGAGGAAATATTTGCTGCAGTGAAACAATGTGCCTGGCGGAAAGCAATCGCCCTAAATCGCCCCCTGACAGCCCACCAGAGCTCTACCGGGGCTCCTTCCACTGTACGCACAGCTTTTTTTTCCAGAAGTGTAGCTCTGCTACCTGCCCTGGGAACAAGGATAATGGCCTCAAACTAGAATTGGAGGGCAACTGAGGCAGGAAGCACCACTTCTGCTCTTCTGGGCCATGTGGAATAGGGGACAGTAGGAGAACAACGTGGCAGGGAATGGGGTGAGGATGGTGGAGGAGAGGGAGACTGCATTAGGAAGACCTGTACCAGGCCCACCCTGAGCAAAATGTATGGATTTTAGCCCATTTACAGCTGAGGACACAGAGGCTAAGGGAAGTGGGACGCTAGCCTGAGACTGCACGGCTAGCTATGATGGAAGGGGCTGGAAACCTGACCTTGGTCTTCTGGGCTTTTGCATAAGAGTTTGTCTTTGGATCTCTCAGCATCCCTTTCTGAAATCCCTTCCCTTTGTCTCAAGGTTTCTTCACTCCCTCTTCAGAGGACCACGCTCCTCCACTCTCAGGATTTGCTCTTGGGAAGTGACATGCTTCCAAGGACTTGTGCCTCTGAATGGGTTTTAGGGGCTCCTCTCCTAGAGATGGCCAAGTCTTGTCTCCACCTGTGGAATAAAACTATTTGTATCCTGGTCAAAGGAGAACCTCTGGGGGAGAGGAGAAGGAGGAGGAAATGAAGAGAGCCTTCCTAGACTGTGAAGTCACCAAAATAAGGGTCTCCTATTCTGTTTTCACTGACAATAGGTCTGGCCTACATGCACATTCCCTTTGACTCAAGCCTATTTTGTTGCAGCATTTATCCAGTAGAAAAAAAAAAAAAAAACACAACCACTATCCCACAAGAGTCTTATACTTCATATCTATTGCCACACTGCTGGTGATAGCAAAAAAAAACCAAAAAACACACACACACACACAAAAAACAAAAACTGGAAACCTGAATGTCTATTAACAATAAGGAGAATGGTTGAATACATTATGGTCCGATTTTGGAATATCATGTAACTGTTAAAAAGGAGGTGGACCCAATTGTTGACTTGGAAAACTGCAATGAGAAAATCAAGTTGCAGAGTAAGTGTGTGTTTGGATTTAATTTTTTAAACTCTGTATATGTTTGCACATGGAGGAGTCAGATTAGGATTAGGTTTAGTTGTGAGTTACAGAAAACATGACTACAAAACAACAGTGTTTTAAACAGGGTAAAGTTTATTTCTCTCCCACTTAAAGTTCTGGAGGTAAGTAGTTCAGGGATGGTATGGTAGTTCTACTCCATGAAGTCCTCCAGTTTTCTTCTGTCCACCATGAGTGGCCTCCACTTCCAAGGTCACCTCATGGCCCAATATGGCTGCTTTAGCTTCAGACATCACTTCAACATCCAGACCAACAGAGAGGAAGAAGGCACCAACAATAGCATGCCCTCTTCCCTTAAAAGGTCACTCCCTCGAAGTTTCATATATTAATTTTGGTTATATCCTATTTGCCAGTACCTCGTCCCATAGCCACATCTAGCTGCAAGGGAGGCTGGGGAATGTAGTCTTCATTCCATGTGGCCACATACCCAGTTAAAAGTCTTTTAGGAAAAAGAGTATGGATATCAGGGGACAACCAATCATCTCTGACCAGGGAAAGAAAACAAACTTTATATTGACCATTTTAGGGAATGGCTTTGCAAAGAATACTTAAATATTAGTGTGTTTTTTAACATCCTACACTTCTATATTGCTTGACCTATTTGATTTATTATTTAAAATGTATTACTTTATTACATTTCAAATACCACCCCACCTGCCAATAACTTATTTCTTAAAATCTCTCTGATGGCTCTTGTTATGCTAGTGTACACTCTAAATCTCTTAGCATGGCATTCAAAGCCCTCTCAAATCTGCCTGGTCCACACTTTGCAGCTTCCTCCCTCCTCCCTGCACCTTGCTAGGGCACACTGAATCACCCACTTTTCTCCCATGAACTCCCCACCTCTGTGACTTTGTATATTCTGGTTCCTCTTCCTAACATGCCCTTCCTGCTCCTCATTTCATCTTCACAGTTACCATTCACAAGTCACTTCCCAGGGGAAATCTTCCCTCCTTGCCCTGGGTAGTCACCCCTCTCCCCATCCTCTGCTGCCCTGAGTCCTCTTTTAGAGCACAAAATGTGCCCTCTGGTGGTTTCTCTTCTGCATCCACTTTCCCCATTAGACCAGTTCCTCAAGGGCAGGGACTGTCACTCATTTGTTCATATCCTCTGGTACTCACGGTAGCACTGTTCTCAGTAGGTGTTCCGTGAATGTGCCAGATGCTCCCTACAAGCATTGTCTCATTTAATCTCCACATCAGTCTGTGAGGTCAGTACCATCCTTCCCCATTTTACAGGAGAGGGGGCAACATGCATAATGGCTATAGACGAGGAACCAGGCAGGCCTGAACTCAAGTAATAATATTTGGGTAAATTATTTAATCTTCTAAAGCCTCAGTTTCTCCATCTGCAAACTGGAGTGACTGATACAGGATGGTATACAGTAGGCACTCAATAAGTGGTAGTGATTATGGACTATCAGATGTCATCTTTCTCTCTTCTTTCCTCCCTTTAGCCCTCCTTCAGTCCAGTGCAGGAAGCTGCTCACATCCCCTGTCCAGCCCTGCAGCCAGGTCCAGGACAGGTCAGGTCAGCCCCAGCCCATCCTTCTACTAGCCCTGACGTGGAAGTTGCAGGAACAAGAGGAAAGGAGGACAGAAGTTTGATGTCCCTTGAGTGATCACAATGCGTCTCCTGCAGCTCCTCCCAGAGTTCAATGATCTGGGCAGTGTCTTTGCTCCTATCTCTGGTTCGCTTCTCATTGATCAGAAGGAACGTTCTCTACACACAGGACCTTGTCACACTTCTAGGGGTGGGGATGAGGCATGTGCAGGTGCAGTTCTCTAGGAAGAGAACAGGTGCCCACAGGGGGAGAGAACCAGTGCCAACTGATACCCATCTTGGCAGCCTCGTACAGCCTCGGGCCAGGCAGCCATCACCCCCATCCTTGGGCACCCTTTCACTAAGTCTGCCACTCCAGGAAGAAAAATCATCTTGAATTCTAGGGAGGGAACACACAGAGGCTTCCCATGCAATGGAGCTAGATTCTAGTCTAAGCCTGGGAACCCGGTAAATCCAGCCTATAGATGACCCTTCCTGGACAACACACACACACACACACACACACACACACATGAGTACAAGCATTTGGGTGGCAAGAAGTCCAGGAGTGGGCATAGAGGATTCTGGAAGGATCCCCCATAGTGGATGGTGGGCTCTGTGGCTGAGTGCTGGGAGGGCAGGATGGGGTTCAGTGTCCTTTCTGGGTGGGGGAGGGGAGCCGGTGGGCAGCGATAGGTGACCCTTTACCAGGCTGACCAGGTGATTTTTGGGTTCTGGGTTCTGAAGCCCTGGCTGTCACACCTCACACTCTTTTGTCACTTGTTTCCCTACTTCTGAGACTGTGTCTTAACTGTCAGGTCCAGACTGTTTCTCCAGTCTCCTTCCTCAGGTGGTGGAGGCGGGGTAGGTATAGAAACCTCAGCCTGCTTTACCAGAAGGGGCCCTCCTGAAGGCCAGAATCCTTGTCCTCCAGTAGACAGGGAATTCCGCAAATCCTGGGAGAGGACAATTCCTCCCGTTACACTGGGCACCAATTCCCAGAGGATGGGCCCTGCCACCCCCATCAGACTGGGCACCCAGCTCTGGCCTACGGGCCACGCAGCTGGAGTGGGGTGGTTTGGGCAAGAGAAGGCAGGAAGAGATCTGCTGTCTCTGCGCCCCCACCCACCCCACCCCAAATTGCCTCCTTCACCTTTCCCAGGTTGTGTTTACCATGGCCTCCTCCCCCTGCCCTGTTCTCCAAGCCCGATCTGATTGCTGTAATTAGTTAATCAGTAACTGGCATAATTTCCCCCTGATTAATGCAGGAATAATCACCAGCCAGGGCTGCCTGCAATTTGCTTATCAGAGTCACTTTGAAACAGCTTTGCAAATAAACGATTGGCACCTTCCTGGGGTTAAAATTAGAGCCCAAGGAGGCCGCCCTCTGTGGTGGGTGGGCGTCTGGGATATTGGGAGGGGTCGACAGAGGAGCCCCTGCCACATTCCTTGTGCCCAAGCGTGGTTGGGTGGCCTGGGGTGGGGGGGGAGTGGACTGGGAGGGGGCACACCCTTGGGACGGACAATCCGGTAGGTCTCTCGGCTCCCTGGACCCTGAGAAGCCAAGGGCCTCGGGGCTACTTCCCGGTCTCACGTTAGCACTGGACTCACCTGCGCCCCAGGCATGCCGCCACCTCCGGAGCTCGCGAGCGCCACGTTTCCCACGGTGTCGGCTGCAAAAATGTTTGCTGAGTGAATGGAGGAGGGATGCTCTTCCTGCCCCCTGTACCCGCCCCACGGGGCTCCCAGGGAAATAGGGAGGCAGGGCACACGCGCTCGCTCCCATCGTTTACAGCCACGCGGCCATTTCAGGGGTCGGGCGCGGTGCAGTGCCCTGGGGATGGATCTGGTGGGCGGAGACCAGGACACCGGCTTGTCCATGAGGAGGAAGCTGTTGGTAAAGGGACACACAGGGTGACAGGGCAGGAAAGGCCTGCTCTAAATAATAATAATAGTAGCAGCAACAAGACGTCAACCATCCTGACCTTTTATGGAGCACAGGAATTGTACTAGCTTCTTTACAAACATTATCTCAGTTAATCTTTAAGAGACAATGAACACTTAATGAGCACATACTATGTGCCAGAACTGCTTCTTTCTTTCTTATAATTTTACTTTTAATTATGGAAAATTTCAAACATACACAAAGAGAATTGTTAATAATGAACTCTTGTGTAATCAACACGAAGTTTCTACAAGTTATCAATATTTTTCTCATCTTGTTTTATCTATTCCACCCTCCATTCTTGCTGTTTGAGTATTTTAAAACCGATCAGTCCCAGACATATCACTTCACCTGTAAAATAAGATGCAGATAATAGAGCCTGGTCCTCACAGGATTGTTGAAGGATTTCATGAGCTCATGGGTGCTCAGTCCCTAGAACACACGTGCACTCTGTAGATACTGCTTATTATATAGGAGTGGGGGAGTGTTAAAATCTTGTCTAAATCTGTAGGGACTAGAGGAGAAGCAAAAGACAGAGCCAGGGATGTGGGAGGTTCCAGGTATGGGTGCGGGGTTGCTCTGACAGACCCTGGGGCTCTGGGGCTGGAGAGGCTTGCGTGATTGTTACTAACATTTCCTGTGCCTGTGAGTCACCTGTGGAGCTGCGATGGGGGACTAAGACAGTGATCACAGGGGATGCTTTGACCTTACAGCCGAGTCATGGCCCCCAGGGGGTTCCATGTGGCTCATAAAGTACACACCTCCCTTTTCAGCTCTCAGCTAGTGGCCTGAAGAGCTGAGGGAAGGGGCAGGCAGGAAATCAGGGGCCCTGGAGGACTAGTTCTCACTCTCTCAGAAGGGGGCGACACCGCACTCAGTTAGGAGAAATCTGGGCGGTCCCTATTATATCTCCCTGCACCGCAGAGCTGCGGGTACGGTGGTTGGATTTGCTTCCTGGTGCTCCACTGGGTAAGGAGGGATGTGCGGAAAGAGGTGGTGGCAGGCGCCAGCCCTGGCCACCAGGTGCCCACAACCTGGTTGGAACACAGTGAGTTAAGCAGTGATCCACAACAAGCCGTGCGCTGTCACATGGTCGGCTGATTAACCAGATTGGTTCCCAGGCCTGGCCTGCTGGGGCCTGGAGCATGTGGGTGCGTGTGGGCACACACTTGGACTCACACACCTGACTTGCAAATGAGCTGTCCTGTGCGCACATTGTCAAGGAACACCTGTCACAGAGAAGGCTTTGTCAGGGTGAGAAATACGAAGTTAATTTAGAACCATTTCTCTGTCAAATGAGTGGGACTGTATTACAAGCTGCATTCAAAAGATTTTTTTCACTCCACAAAAGAATTTAAAAATGAACTTTATTGAAAATTGAGCTGTTTTCAGTTCTTGGGCAGCTGCCGTTGTCCAGTTTGCAGAGCGTGCAGGCAAATGAGCTCCGTGGGCTAGGCATGGGAGGGGGTGTCTGCATTTCTGCAGGTGAGGTTACCACGCCCCTCCCACCCTGTCCCCCACCACAAGTAGGCCCCATTTCCTGGGCTTGCCCACTCCCTCTGCAAAAAAACTAACACTTCGTATGCATTTCATTCCTTCTTGAAACTCCCCCTCCCTTTACTTTGCTGACGCTGAACTCATTCACTTCTCCTCCTACCTACTTGGCGGCCCCTCCTCTGTCTCATCCATCTATTCCTCACTTCTTGCTCTGTCCTCCCCTTAAATGCAGGCAGCTCCTCCGATACTCCCAGCGGAGTTCAATTCCAGGACCACTTTCCCCCACCTTGTTTGACCTCTTTGACCCTCTTGTCTTCAACTCCTTTATTGCCACCAAGCAGACTTCCAAATAAATTCCTATCCCTTGTCCTGATCTTTCTCCAAGGACATCGGCCGGTGTTCTCCATGTGTTCTCGAAACTTCCACTAGGCTCTCCTGCTGGAACCTCAAATTCAATTTGTCTATAGCAATTTGTCAGAATCTTCTGCAAATTAGATTATCCTTCTGTAATCCCTAAACCCTCCACCGGCACCACCACCCTTTCAGTTCCTTTATCCAGAGACTTGGAAGTCACAGCCAGCTCCCAGCATAACCACGAGGATCCAGGGGGCTCCATCCTGAATACCTCTTCTTTCTACCCCCTCCTCGCCATCCCCACTGACCACCTTCCAGGGGTGGCAACTTGCCTACATTTGTCCCTCAGCCGGAAAGGCCCTTCCCTGCCCCATCCCCAATGCCTATCTATTCCATTCTACTCACTTTATTAATTCATATTAGGTTATCTGAAAATAATACAGACCCCAAATAATAGTGACTTAAGCAAGAGAGATGCTATTTCTCTTTCATGTAGAAGTTCAGATGGGGCTCTGCTCTGTGAAGTCCTCAGGGACCCAGGCTCATTCCAGCTTACTGACTCATCATCCCTCGGGTGTGGTTCCCATCCTCATGATGCAAGAAAACAGCCAGAGCTCCAGCCATCACCTCTATGTTCTAGGCAGCAAAGAGGGCAAAGGGCTTGTGTGACTGCTTTTAAGGAAAGCTACCAGAGGTACCATGCTGCATTTTCACTTATATCCATTGGTGAAATCCTCCTTTTCGGCTGGGAAATTTATTCTGAATCATGTACCTGGCTAAAAATCTTGTTGGGAAGTTTATATGTATATTATATATATAATATATACATAATGTATATAGTTACAAGAAGCAGAGTAAAGCATTAGGTATAGAGACGGTGGAAATGTAATGGCTGTTTGCGATATCAGAGGGATAGTGGATGGGGGGGTTGACACAGTGTGAGGTATATAAATGATAAATGTCTAACTATTACATGGTTTTGTGCACCTGAAACTAATAAAAATAAATAAAATTTAAAAAATAAAAATAAAAATCTTGGGTGGGGGGTGGGAGATGAGTGTAAGAGGGATCAAATATATGGTGATGGAAGGAGAACTGACTCTGGGTGGTGAACACACAATGGGATTTATAGATGATGTAATACAGAATTGTACACCTGAAATCTATGTAATTTCACTAACAATTGTCACCCCAATAAATTAAAAAAAAATATTGTCGGGGGTCTTGCTGCTATAGAAGAAAGGGAGAGAGGATATTGAGGGAACAACTAGAAGTCTCTGATGTCACCTGGTAGAGACCCATTCAAATGCCTCTCCCTTCAAATGGCTTCTCAGAGCCCCACGTGGACTTAACCACTTCTTCCTGGGCCCTTGCCTATAGTACTTTCCAGAAGTTCTCTCTGCTGTCTATTGCAGTTGGTTCTGGGGTTGTTTCCCCTCCTAGACTGTGAGCCTCTGATGGGGGCAGTGTCTTCCACAGCCTCGGCCTCCTCGTGGCCAGTGCAAGTGGGGCAGAGACAGCTCTCAGCGAGTGCGTGTGGGCCACACTGAGCCCTTGAACATCTCGAGTCCTTCCTCCCTGGGGACCAGTGGTGTGGCTTTGGAGGTGCCTGGTCTCTGTCAGGATCACAGCCTGGAGCTGGTGTATTGTGGACCTCCCTGTGGCTGGGCTTTGTTTGCTTTATTGAGGTATAACTTATACACCTTAAAGTGCCCTAATCTGAAGTCTAAGTGTCTAAGTTAATAACTTATGACAGATGTTCACACCCATGTAACCACCACTCGGAGCAAGAGAGAGAACATTTCCAGCACCTCAGAAGGTGCCCGTGTGCCCCATCCTAGCCTTAGCCCCGCAGAGGTAATAACTATTCAGGGTGCGTGTGTGTGTGTGTGTGTGTGTGTGTGTGTGTGTCTGTGGTTTTATGGATGCTTGTGGTAACTTCATCAACAACTGGCTGCTTGGTGGCCAGGAAGAAAACAGGATCCTGGGTTGGGCAGCGACGATCTCCACAGCTGCAAGTCTTCTCCCATCGCTCTACGTGCCAATCACACTGGCCTTTAGGTTTCCTGAACTCACTCAGCTTTCTGTGGCCCCAGGGTCTTTGCACATGCCATTTCATTTTTCTAGAGCCCTTTTCCTCCACACATGGCCTATCTAATTCCTGTTTTACCTTCAGGTCTCAGTTCACAAAGCTGACCCGACCTCACTTAGACTGGGTTCTACACTCCCATAGCACCTTACACTTTTTCTTTTGTAACAATCATCACCGCTTAACTCTTCAATTCTTGCTTTCAGCAGACACACCCTAAAGATGATCTCTCAGTGTCTTACATCCCTTGAGCGTGAGTGGGACCTGTGATTTACTTGTAATCTATAGTCTATGTCAAGGGTTATAGGATTTTACAGTCCCAAGTCAATTGACTTTCAGTTAATAAAAAATGGAGATTATCCTGGGTTAGCCTTACTTAATTGGGGAAAGCCCCTTGAAAAGGGACTGGTGGCCTCCCTGAGATCAGAGACTCTTTCCCGCTGGACTCAAAGAAGCAATTTACCTTGAGTTCCACCTCTACAAGGAAACTAATTGTGCCCGGGGGGGCTTGGAAGCACATCTTTCTCCAGTCAAGCCTCTGATGAGAACTCGGCCCAGGTGCTGGGAGTGTTGACTGATAATAACTCACAATTGTTCCTTCTCTGGAGAATTGCCCTGGGCCAGTGGGAGCCATCTTTTCCAGGAGGTTATGTCCTGGCGGCCAGGGGCAGCTCACAGCCCATGACTGAAGCAGGGGTGCAAAAGCCCAGCACTCTTGCCTCAAAGCAGGTGTAATTTATTCTTCAGAGCTTCCTGAGGGATCAGGCAGAAGCCAAACTCTAAGTGGAGACTACATCCTTGCTCGCCCCTCCCCTGCCTCACCCTGTACCCCCTTCCTCCTGAGAGTTTTCCTTCAATAATCACATCACTTGAATACCTGTCTCAGGCTCTGCTTTTAGGGAGCCCACCTAAGACGACCCTCAACAGAGCAATGGAGTCACTTCATGAAATCTACGCTCCTTCATTTGGCATTCAAGGCCTTGTATGATGAGACCCAGAGCACCCACTTCCCCACCTTGTTCCTCACATCCCTCTTCCCTTGTGCTACACTGGTTCAGAGCAGAGCAGATCACTGACCTGCACACTGAGTCAGGCATGTGTTCCTCCGTTTCCCCCCTCTGAGCCTTCTCTATGCTCTTCCTCCTGCTGGGCCTCCCTCTTCTACCTCCCTCATGCACACACATCACACACATCGAAGTGCCACCTGTATTCCCAGTGCTGCTCCCTGGAACCCTTCTTTGCCCTCAAACCAGAAGTCCCATCTCGCACTTTGACCTTTCAGAGCACTTCTTGTCTTTCCCTGATGACGCGAATACTTTCTGCTTAGTAGTCATAAGGTAACACCAAGTTAAGTGGCACTATTTATGTCTTACTTGTGGCCCCAAAGTCAACAGGTGCCAAGTAGTCCACATCCAAAGTGAGGTGTGAGACCACTCCAGCAGGACTTACAAAGGAGGTGATCTAGGGCTGGGACTCACTGCCAATGCCTCCAGGCCATCTGAGAGGTCGGAGGCTGAAAGAGCTGGAGGTTAGGAGGAGAGCTAAGGGCGAGCTGAGTCTCATCTCCCCATGTGTGAAAGGTGGGGTATGGTGGCTGGGTTTAGGACTCATGCGGGGGAAACCTGAAGGGTCAGGGGCTGCTCCTGGCTACCGGCTTTGATGGCAGATGAGTCAGCAGGGGCAAAGGATGCTGAGAATTTTCCATGGAGCATCTGGAGGCCAACTGGGATTGACCTATAGTCTTTCCAAAGGGCTGGACCAGCAGATGCCCAGAGATTGAAGGCTCCAGATGAAATGACAGCTGGAGAGTGCCACACCCACGTTAGGGAACAATGACAGGTGAGAAAGCCCAGCAATGCATTGGGAGGGGGCGTGTCTGCAAAGAACCCATGAAGGCCCCCATCAGACGAAAAGGCAGCTGTGTACACATGCCAAGCCCAGGGAGACCTCCACTGAAGTACGTGACAATACCAAGCAAGTGAAATCTTTCCTGCTCCACAACTCCTCACCCCCAGACTTTGAGGGGCAGAAGTGACCTGGTGAGTTGGGGAAGGAAAAGGGGGCTTTACTGTGGAAAGAAAAGAAAAGGAAGTGAAATATGTCCTCCTCCTTCCCACAGCAGGGGGCTGGCCAGAGTCAGGCCCCACCTGGGACAGGCAGCCAGGAAGATGCTTCAAATGTATATGAAGATGCCTCTCTGGCAATATGTAGGCTGGACTTCAAAAACCAAGCAAGCTCTATCATGGAAAATTTCAAACATATCCCCAAGTAACGAGATTCCTTTAATGGACCCCCAGACGCCATTGCTCAGCTTCGGCCGTTACCACACATGGCCGGTCTTGTGTCATCTGCACCCTCACTCTTATCCCTTCCCCCGGATGGACTGGACATTTTAATTACCAAATGAAAGATTTTGTGGGTTTTTTTTACCAAGCAAATGAGAAGTTTTACTGATGAAGAGTTATTTTGACTCTGTGTGGCCTTGGGAGAGTGGTTTCCCCTCTCTGTGCCATAGTTACTGCGAGGTCACGTGCACCATACTTCTGACCTCGTATAAGATGCTGGTCATGGAGGTCCTCCGGGCATGCGCGAGTGCTGGGAGGACGGGAGACGGTGATGCTTTCTGTGTGTGTGTGTGTGTGTGGCTGGAGTATGGGTGATGTGCACTTGGCACATGGGTGGGTGTGGGTGGAGTATGGTGACATGTAGTTGTGTTCTGGTGTGTGGTTGGCATATGCAAGGTATGTAGGTGGGAAATTGGGTGGCATGTGGTTGGCATGTAGATGGTGGCCAGAGTGTGAGGTGTTTGGGTCTCGGCTGCTTCACTCTGGGCTCAGGATATGTAATGATTTATCTGATTTGCCCTCCCCCGTGGCTCCCCTCCCGGCGGCCTACTGCATCTCATACATACCAAGGTCCTTATCACATCAAGAATTCATAATCATCCCAAAATATTCAATGGGATATGAAATATTTACACACAAGGCTCCAGACGATGAAATGAAACACGCCTGTCCCCAGACCCTGGCAGAAATCATTCTCCTGCAGGAACCTAAAGGAATGGGGCTACTGGGCTCCCAGCTCTCCTTCCAGAGCTCAGGGCCCCCAGGGCACATACTGTGTGTCCTCGTTTGGTGGGGGGAAGCACATCTCCTCCGGGCTCCCTCTGTGGGCATCACGTCTCTAACCCTCCCCAGGAGAACAAGGATGCCTCCGCTTGGCAGGGACTGACTGAGGGGGTGGCAGGGAAACTGAGAGGGGCTTGTCTCATATCACAGGAACTCAGAACCTTGGAAATGGAAGCAATCGCAAAACTCATTCCTCCTCTTCACAAAATGCTTCAGGGGTCCTCATTTATCTGCTTGCTTAACTCCAAGAACAAGGAGCTCATTACCCTCGTTTAATAGCTGGTGACTGGTGGTCAGAAAGCTCTTCCTTGTATTGAAATGCCTGCAAACTCGAGTTGCCAGCCCTCTTCAGCCTGACAACCCTCAGTTCCCTCTGAGGGTCACCTTGTCTATCCTCCTGCCAGTCTGGATTCTCCGTGTCTTGAGGCCCCAGTCCTGCCAGCCGCCCTGGGATGCCCCAGAGCACAGATGGGCCCCTGAACAGCCGTAATGGCCTCGTCTGTTTAATTAGCATGCAATTAGCCTAATGCATATTTTACCATTACACCAGAGCTGCTCATCAATCATCTGAAGCCGGGGACAGACAGACAGACAGTCTACCTGCAGAGCTAGGAGGAAGGTCTTTCCAGTGATTTTTTTAGGGGCACAGCACCCCCAGAGGGTTACAGAGCAGCCTGGAGGGCTGTGCTATGTGAAAAGCCCTAAAGTCCTTCCAGGATAAGAAGATGATACTCAGACCTTAGTTTCCCCAATTGCAGCTCTACCCCCATTTGGGCCAGAAAAATTGGCTGTGGTTCCTGTTCATAATGTCGACTCCTCAAAGATATTCTCTCCCCCATCAGGCTGGAAATCCTTTGATGACAAGAACCTTCTCTTCTTTCTCTTCTCCTGTCTTCTCATGCCACCTGGAATTCCCAGCTAAGAACTATGATTCAGAATGTGTACCAGACTGGGAGTCGCTGAATACACGTGTTATGTTGACCAAGTGGTGCCTTCTGGCATACTAACTAGTATGTCTTCTGGTGGGTCCTGTTTCCACCATGGTGGAATGGAAAGAACTGAGGCTTGCAGGCTAGATCAGTGATCCATTTCAACTTTAACACAGGCTAGCTGAGTGAACTTAGGAGAGTGTCTTAACCTCTCTGAGCCTTTGTTTCCTCAAATGCAAATGGATTATAATAATACCTATCTTATGGGGTTGGTGGGAGGACGAAATGAGTTGAGGGAGCCTCAGTGGGCATGTGTGCAAACTCACCCTGCACCGTCAGCCCTCTGTGGGAAGGGTGAGGGCTGGGAGCGCTGTGCCCGCTAAGTGTATAATTACACAGTACTTGGGGTAATTTTCCTCTTCCTCAAGAAGCGCACGTTGGCCCTGATTTTCCTATCTGCAGATTGTAAGCTCGTAATTAGCAGCAAATTACCCACACAAGTGACAAATTTTTGTGCTTTCAAGTAAACAGACAAAATACCCACAGTTCATAAATTGCCTCTCGGTGCAGCAGGCACCTGGCTCCTGGCGATGCCCAGCCTGCCCTCACGTGGCAGGGAAGGGGGTGGAAAGCCAGCGTGAAGGCCGAGGCTGCAGTCACAGGCACAAAGGGTAGACTGGCTTGCCTTTAGAATCAGTCCTTCCCGCTCACTGACCAGCGCCAGCACGTCAGAATCCTTGGTCCAGGTCAGCTTCGTGGTCCCTGATGTGGGATGTGGAGCGCTAGGGTGGCAGCACCAGCCTTGAGGGTAAGAAATAGGTCCCCATCTCCCATGTGTCACCCAGGAGCTCATCGAAAGCAGTCCTGGGTCTTCTCTCACCAGCATCTGCTCTCTGGGTACCACAGGCCTGCTGAGCAATACCTCTTCCTTGTCTTTGAACATAATTCTTAACCTTTTCTGTGTGTCATGGATCCTTTGGAGATGGCACATTTAAGGAGGTGATTAAGGTTAAGTGAGGTCATAATGGTAGGACCCTAATTTGATAGGACTAAGGTCCTGATAAGAAGAGGAAGAGACACCAGTTCTCTCTCTCTCTCTCTCTCTCTCTCTCCCCACATGCACACAGAGGAAAGGTCATGTGAGGTCACTGAGAAGATAGCTATCTGCAATCCAGGAAGAGAGGCCTCACCAGAAACCCACCCTGATGGCCCCTTAATCCTGGACTTCCAGCCTCCAGACTGTGAGAAAGTAAATGTCTACTGTTTAAATGACCCGGCCTGGAATTCTGTTCTGGCAGCCTGAGCAGACTAACATACCAAGTAAGTTCTCTGAGGCTATTTTCTCATCCGTAAAACAGGTAACCTTTGTGCCTCCTGTAGGATTGTAGGGATTAAATGAGACAGGTATGTCAAATTCTTATCACCTTCCATAGCACATAGTAAGTGCTCAATTGCTGTACTATTATGAATATTTTAGGATTGGGGTGAGTTAGTTCTCACTCTCTCTGCCCTTCCTGTTCATGTTCGTTCATATCATGCCCACCACACTCCCAGACTTGATGAATACTCATTTACTAAGAATCAATTTCCCGTGCTCCTCAATAGTCTTAAGCTTCCTAATACCATTCCCCTTCCCTCCTGTAGAGGAGATGCCTGGATACTGGAGGCAACAGGATCTAAGGCTCACATGCTCTGTCAGCCTCTGAACTCAGGGCCCTCATCTTTTAAAGGGAGGTCATAACACCTACTTCATCGGGCTGCAAAGAGATTATATTTGCAAGATGCCTGGCCCAAGAGTCTGGTACCTGTGGGCACAATGTAATGAGAGCCGTGATCAGTGTTATTGTCCCTGGGAATCTGAAAAGCCCTTCCAGGCAGCTCCTTACTTCAGTGGCCCTCAATAGAGAACACCTCCATGCGTCATGGCCTTGTGTACTCCCCTCCCACGTTGAACCTGGGCTGGCCTGAGACCTGCCTTAACCAATAGACTACGGTGGAAGGAACGTTGTGTCCATTCCCGGCTGAAACCTTCCTGGCAGCCCTTGTGTGCTGGAGCTGGCTCATAAGGCTTGCAAGGGCTAATTGTTAAATTTTCAGGAATTTTATGAGCTCATTGACATCAAGTTGGTAGCTTGAAATTAGTCTTGGTGGAAGTATTTACACCACAGAAATTGGTAAATGCTACAAATTAGGTCCCTCCCTCCCTCCCTCACTCCCTCTCACCCTTCCTTCCTTCCTTCTTCCCTCCCTCCCTTCCTTCTTTCTTTTTTCTTTTTTTTTTCTGTAAAGCCAGTTACCAGCACACCACTGCCTGGCAGCTTCCACTTTTGAACTTTTGTGAGCTCTGAACTACCACCTAAGTTCAGCTACCTTTCAGGAAAGACCACCATGTGGAAAAGCCCCAGGAGAGGAAGAGGCCCTGAGACAACGGAGAAGGACCGAGGAACCCCGATGAATGACCCAGTCAAGCCCTTCCAGGCAGCTCCCAGCCTAGCTGAGGCATCCGATCTGTGAATGAAGCCACCATGGGCATTCCAGCCTCAGGAGATGTCACATGGATCAGAGATGAGCTGTCCCTGCTGAAACTATCTGAAATTCTGACCCACAAAGCTGTGAACAAACACAAGGCTTGTCAGTTTTAAACTATTAAGTTTTGGGGGTACTTTGGCCTGCATGAATTGATAAAACTACTGTCTATCCTTAGACAAAGGGCCAGACGGCCTCACGTCCCCTACCATGGTCTCTTCATTATGTGGCTTCTTGTCCCCTTACACATTACCTGGGTTCCAGGGAGCCCGAAGGAGAGGTGCCCAGCTCTCCTCACTTGCCCCTGAACCACCCTGATCTTCCAGGCATCCCAGAGGGTGTCCCCATGCACACCCCTCCTGCATCCCATATAAGCAGGCAGGGAGGTGCGGAGTGAGGGATCCTGCTGAGAAGGCCAGTGTGGAACTGAGGGAGGAAGGAGCCCCCTCCCTTCCCTGTTGACATTTGAAAAGGACAGAATCAGGAGGAAGGTAAATGTTACTCTTCTCTTCTCCTGGGGACCAGGGAAAAGGGAGGCAGACCCAGAGTTCTGATTGTTTCAAGTTCAGTGAGGGTGCTGGGGTGCTGGGCATGAGGTCACTGCAGGATGAGGGGTTGTTGGTGGGTTTAGCATCCTGCAATGGAGGCTTCTAGGGCTGGTGTTGGATGAGACTGCCCTTTCCATCCCGTGCCAACACCCCTGAGGCTGGGTAAATCCAGGGGTCCCAACCAGGGGTAATGCCACTGGTCTGCACTGTGTTTCCAAATTCCTCACAGCTGCTAATGTGGGGGATTTTGGGAGTGAGAAGTTGTAATTCTGAGAAATCTTGGAAATTCCTGAAATCAAATTGTCTGTATTTCCTATAACACTCTATTTACATGTTTTAAATAATGAGTGACCATAAATAATAAACAGTGAATCATTTTTCAGAAGTCTTTTGTTTAAAAAAAGATATAATGTGAAATGCATGGTTTATGATTACATGAACCAATATATTTTTACAAGATTATTTATTTCAATAACATGTAAAATTTTTCCCTACATGATATAGACATTTGGTAAGAGGAAACATTAAAGGAATATTAAACAAAATTATTGATAAATAAAAATCATTAAGCGTTGAAAAATACAAATATTTAATATTTTAAAATTTTCATTCTTAAAAAGAAATTTATAAAGCACACAAAGCATTAATAGCTCTGGTATTCTTTATTTTTGTTTTGCAACAAACATTCCAGACATAGAGAAAAAATCTTTTGTGCTGACATTGCTTGAATCATCAAAAAAATGTCCAAAAGTGTCTTCAGTTTGTGTGTTAGGGCACACATTGCTTCATATAAGCTCTTTTTTTTCTTTAAAAGTGAATATACTTTGTCTGCTTTCCCTGGTTTTCTTTTTACCATTGAAATTGGTATTGATTTTGCTCATTCAGATTTTAGATCAATGTCTGATTTTGTGTATGAGAATTTCCCCACTTTCCTATTTTCTTCTCTTTGCATTTCTTCCATAGCAAATATTCAAACACTGGAAAATGCCACTGAGCATGACTGGATAGTACTTGAAGAATGTAACGTTCAGAGGTAACAGCACTACCCATACCAAAACTGCCAATTTAAAGGCATCTTTTGCTTGGAATATTGCTCATAGGATTGTATAACATATACTATGCATATAAACTTATTTATTTTATTTGTAAGAATGTCTCACCATTGGCAGGAGATAAGGCCACAAACATACATTGATGTGATGGCAACAGCTACAAGCAAGACGGACTGATTAGATGGTGAGAGTGTTACCTCTGAGCTCCTGCCTCAGTTCCCAGAGATGTTGACGTTAACCTTAACTCCATGTATCAGGATTTCCAGCTCTTGCTTTCAACTTGACATCAGTTGATCCCTTCAAACCAGTAACATTTCTGGTTGATTATGAAGCTTTAATTCTTGCAGGAGAATCATACTTATTCTCAGTTTTCAGTTTTTTTGACTGACCTTTCTTGGGATTTTGGATTCAACAAAGAGAATTCCTAAGAGACACAGGAAGACATAGCTGCATTGTAATACTAGGTCTACAGCATAGCTGAAGGGATGTGAGCTTTATCCAAAGAGAGTGAACTCTTGACATGCCTGCCCCTATGTGGGATGCTGTTCTACAGAGACTAGAAAGGTCTTTAAAGAGAAAGCTGGACTCTGGTAGAAAGACTACCCAGCCCCACTGGCCACCCAATTCCCTGCCTCCTCTGTTGAACCCTTGCAAGGTCATGTTCCCCAAGGACCTGTTTTATCTCTCTTGTCCTTGTCATGCTCTCTGGGGCAGCCCAACCATGATCTTTGTTTCAATGCACGGGTGAAACTCAAATTCACATCTCTAGTCCAGACTTCTCCCACTTACCTAAAGACCCATTTACAAGGTGTTTTCTGCTTCCTAACCATGTGACTCCAGATTTTCTGGCTTAGAAGCCTGAATATCCAAGGTAGGAGTGCTTCCAGTAGGGGACAAAATGGTTTCACTGAACTGGAAGGTGAGTTTATCACCAGGCCCTTTTGATTTCTCATGCAGAAAGGGGGATTATATGTTAGCTGAGGTGATTGACACTAATTCTCAATGAGAACCAATGGGGCAGAGAGGTGCATGGGGCCTCTCCTAGTACTTCTAGGAAGACCACAGCAGCCGTAAACAGGCAACGCCATGCCACGCTCAGCCTTCTCCAGACAGAAGGTTAAGATCGTCCCACCAGATAAAGGGCTCTGACTAGCTGAAGTACTTGTGAAGGGCGAATGGGACATATGGAATGAAATGACTAATACCAGCGAGGGTCTTGTGAATAGATGCAGAAACAGGAACAGTAGTGTCCACCTGTGTTGTACTCCTTGCTTTGGATATGTTGATCTATTTTGACAACATCTCCTTCTTTTCCCCCATCCTCATTCCCTATCATTTTTATATAGGGGTGTTTTTGACAGTTATATTTGCAATTTGTTGGATGGATTAGAGAATATCAAGATGGGAGCATGATGGAGTTAGAAAGAGAATGGACAACCTAGTTATCCTGGTGTAATTACTGATATGAATTTGGGTTTTCCCCCTTTGGACAAAGGGTAAGTTTTCATTTGTGAAGAATAATTACATTATGTTAGGTGGAAGTAGGTTTTAGTGGTGGTGGTCGTGGTGGGTAAGTTTAAGAGTGGAAGAAGGGGGTATGATGATATTGGGCAGCCAAGAGATGGGCCATAGTGGACATTTGTCATTCTTCTTGGCTGCCTACAGCCTTCAAACCTTTGTCCTTTATTTGGGTTCTCCACACTTTAAGTGTCAGCTCACTTTCCCAGGATCCCTTGCACCAGATACATAATTAGACTGCATTGAACAGATATGCCCAGGGAAGTCTCTGAAGAAGCATGGCATGGAATTCACTTGGGTGATTGTAGCGGTACAGGCATCCAGCTTCCAGAGGCTTTGCTGGTGAAGGTTCTAGGTAGTACCACTCTTAGACCTGGGTGAGAGGGGTCCCTGCATTTTACAGTCCTGCTCTGGTCCTCCTGCAGCCACACCTCTACCCTCAAGACCAGGAATCTTCAGGACCAAGGGACATGCTACCCACTGTCCCCCTAACCCTACTCCTACATCATCCTGTAAGAACCAGGATCCCAAATTCCCTCTCCAAATGGCCCCGGGCCCACTTGCAAGGCCTGTGCAGCCCTCCTCCCTGAATCTGTCTTCTGAGGGTAGATCACACTGCTGTTGTATGCCCTAATGCCTGAGGAACAGCCGGGGGGTGTTTGTTTGTGGGTGACATGAACAGAGCTAGGACCTGTGGGCAGGAATGTCCAAACACAAGCACAGGAGGCCCCTGGCTGTGCAGGATGGAGCTGCGGGGAAGAGAGAAAAGGGCATGGGGGCAGTGGCCAGAGGCTGACTCTCCCTGCACCACCGTGCTGTGATTCCAAATCTGAACCTGACCTTCCTGGCTGTTAGAAAGGTACATTTGTGAAGGTGAGAGAGTATGTGGAAGCTTGTATTTTCCAGAAATGCTAACAGCAGTATATCTTGTCCCATTTACTCTATCAGATCCCCACCAAGAGGAAGAGTCTATTTTCCCTCCCCTTGAACCTGGGCAGAACTTTGTGACTGCTTTGATAAATAGAATGTGGCAGAAGTGATACCACATAACTTTGGATGCCAGATCATAAAAGGCAATACAGCTCTCGGGATGTCTCTTTCTTAGAACACTTGCCCTTGGAACCCATCTACCATTCTGTGAGGAAGCTCAAACTAGCCCACATGGAGCGATACATAGAGAAGCCTGTGTGGAGAGAAACTGAGGCCCCAGCCAACTACCGTGTTTCCCAGAAAATAAAACCTAACTGGAAAATAAGCCCTAGTATGATTTTTTCAGGATAACATCCCCTGAACATAAGCTCTAATGTGTCTTTTGGAGCAAACCTTAATATAAGACCCGGTCTTATTTTTGGGGAAACACTGTACCAGACATGTGGGTGAACAAACCTACAGATGATTTCAGTCCTCAGCCTACGAATCTTCCAGCCGAAGCCTCAGACATTATGGGGCAGAGACAAGCCATTCAGGATCTGAATTCCTGATCCACAGAATTTATGAGCATAATAAATTTGTTTTATACCACTAAGTTTGGGCATAGCTTGTTATGCAGCCATAGTAACTGGAACAGATTTGAATATATTTCATTTAATAGATTGTTAGATTTATAACTTTGAAATGCTTTGATACATAGTATATGGGCCTCCATTTGTACTTTCTCTGGGCCCTGCAAATGTTAGGCACTCTCTCTAGAGTTTAGTGCCCAGTGTCATTAGTACAAGTTGTGGGGTCTGTGCCAAGTCATAGGGGTAGAAAGGCATCTACTGCAGCAGGTCTAGGGTGTCATTTGGACTCTGTGCCTGGATATGTGGTCTCCAAGCCATGTCCTCTGGTCCTCCCAGAGATTTCATGAGCCACCGAATATCCTTTGTAAATTCCTCCTCTACATAAAGTAGTCAGTAGTTTCTGTTGCTTGCAGCTAGAAACCTTGATTGAATTGGAAATTGGCTCCAGGTTATTTCACTTTGATTCAGTTCAACAAACATTAATTGAGTATCTGCCACATGGTTGGACCTATTTTAGGCAACAGTGATACAAATGAATAAGACAGAATCTTATTATTAGATAACAGCTAACAGTTATTGGGCATTTGGTTTCTGCTGGCCACTGTGCTAAACATATTTTCCTGCCATATATATATCGGTCTCACAACTACTTTATGTGGTAGGTACTATTGTTAGCCTCATACTGGAAAAGCCTCAGAAAGGAAGCTGAGACTCAGAGAGGTCAAGTAACTTGCCCAAGATCACACAGCTAGTAAATGGTAGAGCTGAAATTAATGAGTAGATGATGGACATGGGGCCATCTGATTTCAGGGACCGCTTTTAATCATATGCCTCCAGGCAACATCTGTTTGGTGGAAGAAAACATGGATAATGTCATTATAATTTCAAGGGGCTGAGGGTATTACTCCAGAAGATTGGAGGAGGAGCAGTAGTGGGGATCCAGGAAGACTGGGAAGAGAGTTGCCTGAGCTGAGTCATGAGGGAGGTGGGAACTGGTGAGACAGAGGGGGATGGGCAGGACCCTCCAGACCGTGAGAACTTCATTTGTTAAGGGCCAGAGGAATGAATGGGCATGACTAGTGTGGCTGTATTGCAGTGTGTGTGTGTGTGGGGGGGGGCCGGGGAGTGGGGGGCAGCGGAAGGGAGGAAGGCAGGGCCCAGATCCCGCAGAGACTGTGTGCTAAGCTAAAGATCCTGAACTTGATCTTGGAGGCTGTGGAGAGCCATGGAGGGATTTTCAATGGATTTGTAATTCATAAATCTCTGACAGAGCAGGAGGACAGGTTGCAGGGAGCTATCGGAGGCCTTTGCATAATCCAAGTGAGAAATGAGAAGGATGTCACTGAAGCTATGGTGATGGAAAGAGGAAGTGGATGGAGGGGAGGGATATGAGAGATATGAAGGAGGTAGAATCTGCGGCTCTGGGATGTGGGTTTTAAGAGGAAAGGAAGAGCTTAGGGTCCCAGGTGTCTGCCTGGGTGATGGGGGAAATGGTGAACCTTTCACTGAGATAAGAAACACAGAGGAGTAATGAGGTTGAAAGTTTTAAGCAGAAAGGTGGGCAGCCTCACAGAGCTCCGGGCGGAAGATGGAGCTGACAACAGCTAACAGTTACTAAGTGTACGCAGCACGTTAGGCGCTGTGCTGAGAGCCAGCCGCGTGGCGACATGGCGAAGATTAAACGATTTAATACGCATACGGGGTTTAAACTAGTGCTTCTCACAAAGTGAGGACTCTGGAAGAATTGGTTATCGTCACAATTATTAGCCTTGTTTTACAAAGAAACTGGGCAGAGACAGGTGACGTAGCTTATCTAAGATCACACAGCCGAGAAGCGACAGTTTGACTCCAGGGCAGTGCCCCTGACCTCACACCTTGCTGTCTGTGGGTCACAGAGTGGGGTGGGGGGGTCGGAGCCATGGGGTGGATGAACTCCCAGTGGGGGACTGTGAAGGGAATAAAAGCGGAGGCTAGGAGCCAAGGCCCAGGGGACACTGACAAAGCTGCCCCCACAGACCCTTGGGTGCCCGCAGGGCCCTTGTGGTGCCCGCACTCTAACACTCATGCTGCTCACCCCTGGAGTGTTTTAAACAATATGTTCCTAGTATATGACTGGAGGAGTAGAGGTGCAGGGTCACCTTGAGAGACCTTGGAGTCCCAGTGAACTCCAGCACAGGAATGGTGCTGAGTGGCCTCTTCTGAGAGGTACATGTAGTACCTCATAAAAGGCTGTGGTGAAAGTTGAGAGAATACCGTACCTGTACTCCATAAGCAGAGATTTTATTGTTATTGGCCATTATCATCATTATTATGGGTGCTCGTGTTGGAATCTCCAGAGTTTAACATGTTTAGGACTTAAATACCTGTGGGATGAATGTCGGAATCAGAGCTCGTTGGTTCTGGTTCTAGCTTCTCTTTGGGTGAGTCACTCAGAGCCTTAGTTTCCTGCTCTGCAGACTGGAGACACCAATCCCCACCTCACAGGGTCCTCAGGATTGAATGAGAGAATAGGGGCCTGTACTTTGAGGACAGCAGATTGTCCTACAAATGCAATGCACGGTCATGCTCTGTCTGCCCTCCCTGGGGGTGGTGGGGAGTGGGAGGCTGCCTTGCACTGGTGGGAAGCTCAGTTCCTTGTCAGACAAATGGGGTGAGGTCGGCAGGGGGCGGGGAGGATGTGGGCGACCACTGACTCAGCAGGCCCGGGAGGGATCGTTGGAGCTAATGGACTATGGCCTCCCCCAAGCCTGTCCCAGTTCACGTCTAATGGTTTGGCATTCAGTGGTGTTGCATCCTGGATGCAGACTTGCCTCTGCACATATGTGTGTATACATCTGTGGGCGAGCACACTTGGGGGAGGCTCAGCCAGCTCCCAGCATAAGGAGGGGCAAGCTATGGAACCTTTGAGAAGCCTGCTCTTACGTGCGGTAGAGGTCACTGGGGTACTTGGAGCATTTGGGCTGGTTTGGGGCTCTCTCCTGATATCTGCAAGCAAAGCATGTGCATGTGTCTGGGAGCTGCTTAACTCACATGAGACACAGGGACAAATGATGGAGCCAGTGGTGATGGCAAGGCTAGCGTGGTGGTTATATACCACTATGTCCTCTGGTTCTTACAATGATGGTGGTGTTGACGGTGGGTAGACGGCCTCTTGGCTGCCCCTTGCATACACTGTAGCCATTTTTCCTCTAGCTTAAGCTCTTCCTTGAGAAGGAATGGTGATGAGAAGGTTGGAAGAGGAGGAAAAAGGAGAGGCGTCCTCATTTCTTAGCACCCAGTGTTCAACCAGCAGCCTCCCCCTGACAATCTAGCTCTTGCAATATCAATTTTTTCCTTCAGAAAGCAGTTCACTTCCACGGCATGATTGGGGAGGTAGGTAATAATAGGTAGGAGCGACTCTCTGCCTTGGCATTTTTCTCTAAGTGGAGTGAACACACTCAGCCTGGCCCTTTCTCTAGACCTTTGCTCAAACTGCTCCCCCCACCCAGAACACCCTCCATTCAGGTTGACATCTCACCTGAAAGACAGAACAACTCAGCTCAAATGCACCTCTTTTATCGCTCCTGCTTAGGTCTTGCATAATAGAATTTAATTCTCTGTTCTTGTTACTCCTAGGTTGCAAAGACAACTGTGTACCTCTGAGGCTAACAAACCGGGGTGGGACAAAGTTACATTGTGAATTGGGTCAATGTCCTTCAATGGTTTACACCATAAGTTCTTGGGGTTCAGTTTTGTGTGGTCCAACACACCGAGGGCCTGGTACAGTGGTATATTAGTAAATGTTTACCAACCAGTTCTCTGGGGAAAGGCCCGGATTTGTACCACTCCCCCATTTCCTGTATGGCTGGCTTAACGCTCCCAACGTGACGTCACTGAAGGTGCAGTCGAGAAGAGATGTGTACAATTACCATGTTTCCCCGAAAATAAGACCTAACCAGAAAATAAGCCCTAGCATGATTTTTCAGGATGACATCCTCTGACATCCACACATAAGCCCTAATGTGTCTTTTGGAGTATAACTTAGTATAAGACCTGGTCTTATTTTCAGGGAAACATGGTAGCTCTGTGAGCTGGTATGAGCTGGTGCCAGCATGCAATTGTTGATTCATGTCTATGCTCCACAAATGTTGACATCAGCTAGTGCCTGGCACATTGTAGGCCCTCAGTACATGTTTGAATGAATGAATGAATCAATGAATGCATCAATGAATCATGCATCAGTAAATGAATGAATGGATGAAATGCTGGATGAGTGGGTAGAATTAAATCAAGTGTCTAGAGCAGCGGTGACTCATGGCTGGCTTTGGCAGGGGGAAGTGGGAGGAGAAAACAGGCTGTGTCTGTGTTGAGCATGTGCATTGCTGGCCAGTGCCAGGCAGATCCAAGGTATCCCAGCCCC
Source organism: Rhinolophus sinicus (assembly GCF_036562045.2). NCBI lineage: Eukaryota > Metazoa > Chordata > Mammalia > Chiroptera > Rhinolophidae > Rhinolophus > Rhinolophus sinicus. Next base: position 87,443,954 of record NC_133755.1, read on the forward strand.
CCCACCCAGAGGGCCTTCCTGCTACCCCAGGCTTCCCCCAGTGCTGAGGCCGCACTGGCGTCTCTCATAAATAACCTGTAATGGCGCTGAATTAGTTTTTCTTGTTTAGGCTTTTGTTTCTTCAATCCTGACAAAAGCCCCACTAATGAGTTATTGGAAAAACCAATCCCTGCTCCAGGCCAGAGAGGCTGGGTGAGCACAGAGGGGAGGGTGCAGAGGTCACTTGCCCTGGGAGGGAGAAGGGAGATGGAGATATTCCTTCCAACCCGGGAAGGAACACAGATTTGGGGGACTGGGTCCCTCAGGCCTGCAGTGCCAGACGGGGACATTTGTGGAGGCTGCATGATAAGTGCCGAAGCCCTGAGCGTTTCCGGGACCCACACATGGTCACTGAGAGAGCTGCTGTGGAGACCTCTCAGAGCCTGTCCAGGGCAGCTGCTGACTGAGGCCTGACCCAGAGTTCAGGAGCTAAGGCAACCGAAGTCAATTACCATGGCAACCACAAGGCCCTCAGGCCTCTTTTCCTGGGTCCCAGATCCTTCCATGGTCCTGGAGACTCCCCACCAAACATAACTAAGGCTGATTTCTCAGCACTCTGGCAAGTGGAAGCTTGGGATCAGAATTTATTTGACTTCAAAAAATAAAACAGTATGACATTTATTGCATGTGGATGTTGCTGAGTAAATTCAAACCCACTCCAGTGTGGAGGGACCTGAGGGCCTCTGCAGGAAGGGGACTGAGCTGAGAGGCACACACAGGCCCCAGTCTGCTAGCAGGCCTGGCCAGGCAAAGCCAAACCCCAGGTCAGGCCTCTCGGCTGCTTGAAGGGTCGAGGAGGCCACAGGGGAAACACTGGAGGAAGTTTAGTTTTTAAAAAACGTATTTGAAAAATCACATTTATTTATTTCTGATTGTAAAAATAATACTGCTTGGAGAAAATTGGGGAAAAATAGAAACACATAAAGACAGAAATGCAAATCATCCATAATCCCATCGCCCACGATAATCATTAAAATGGTATTATCTGTCCTTCTCATCTTTATTCTACGTACAGCTTTTTACGTAATTGAGAGCATATTAATATTATTTATATAATTTATATCCTATCTATAGCTCAGGCCCCTGAGCTCTGCATAGTGAACAAATGAAGAACACACACACATAAACACTCCTACACAAAGACACACACTAATTTGTAGAGAGAGTGGAGAATGGAGCAGAGGAAAGAACACTGAGCAGTGAAAAGTCCCTACCCTGCGACTAAAGAGCAACATGGCCCAAAGAAGTTATTTCATCCTCTCTGTGCCTCACCTTCTTAATCTGAAAAATGGGGTTGGCAAAACCTCATTTAATGACCTCCCGACATTTTGGGGAGGGTCAAATGTGAAAGTTCTTCATCGACCGTAGTGGTAGCATTAGGCCACGCAATGGAGTGGAAAGAATTAGAAGCCCTAGCTTTAGCATTTAATTTGCTGTGTGGCTTTGAGCCAGCTCTTTAGTTTCTCTGGTCCTTAGCTACCTCCTTAGTTAAATGAAGGACTAGACTATGTTTCCTAATAATACAACTAATAATGTAGCACAGTTACTATGACTTAGGCACTGCACAGAGCACTTTATACGCATGTCCTCACTTAATTCCCCTAACAGCCCTATGGGGTTGGATCTATTCTTATCAGCATGTTATGGATGAGGAAACTGAGATACAGAGAGGTTAAGTAACTTGCCCACAGTTGCTCAGCTAGTAAGCAATAGAGCTGGGATTAAAATGAAGGACTCCTGAAAACTGCTGTCAATCAAACTCCTATCATGATGGGAATGTTCGATATCTGCATTGTCCAATACAGTAGCCGCTGGCCATGTGTGATTATTGAGCACTCAAAATGTGGCTAGTGTGACTGAGAATCTAAGTTTTAAATGTTACTTTGTTTACTCTTAAAAAGCTATTAGGATGTCAGCTTTTGGCCCCTCTTCCACGTGACGGGCAGCACTAAGTAGCAGTGGAGATTATAGACTCTATAGGCTCTGGAGTCAGACTCTCTAATTTGAACACCAGCTTTGCCACTTGCTAGTTGTGTGACCTTGGGGGAGTGACTGAACCTCTCTGTTCCTCAGTTCCCCTAGCTCTGAAAGGATGATAAAAAGCTACTTCCCTCGTAGGGTGGTCGTGAGGGCAAGTGACCTTTAGGCTGGGCATTTTATGGTTATTTTATGGTACACACATTCTTTCAGATCAACCTTGGGTTAGGGGATGGAAAAGATGAGAGGTAGCGCTAGACCATTCTCACTGGGCTGAGTGGGAGGGTCCCGCCTTCCACACCTGAAGGCCCCCAGGACTGTGGGCGTGGAGGATCCCTGCGGTGAGCCAGCTAATGAGCTGAGTTAATCAAAAGGCAGTGAGCCCCCGCCCCTCACACATCTCTCGGTCTGTGGCAAACGACAAGGCTTAGAGGCAGGCTCCGGGACCCCTGCCTTCCCCCAGCAATCTGCAGTGGTTGGAGGGGTGCGGGTTCCAGGCCACACAAGACCTAGAGAATGAAGGGCCAGAGGGGAACAGGAGGCCAGAGCAGGGCTAAGGAGTGGGTTGAGAAGAGAAGGAGCGGGGAAGTGAGGTACAGAGTAGGATAACACCAGCGAGGGGTCTGGACAGAGCAGAGGAAGCTCAGCAGGGCCACCACATTGCACTCTGAGGGTGGGAGGTGGGCACCATTCCTGGCGTATTCTATGTGGATGGCGCCCCCTGGAGTTTATGCCACACAGCGGGTGGGGTGTGTGTGTGTGTGTGTGTGTGTGTGTGTGTGTAGGATTATTCCACTCCAGATTTCTCCCCCTAACACTTTGCGTGAATCAAAAAGAGGTGATGGCTAAAGGGAAAAGAATTTGCTGAGGAGGTTAAACAGAAACTGAGCAAGGAGAATCACTAGCCCTGTCCTTGGGTCCAGTCTCATCCCTCCCCTGCCATGACCTCAGCTTCACCCCCCTCCTCCCCTTTCCTCCTTTCTCCCCACACCCCAGCCTGTCCTTTCAAGCTAGAGAACATTTGATCCTGCTTCTGAAGAGCTGCCCTAGAGAAAGTGAGGGAGACCAGCTCAGCGAAACTTGATGCCTTCCATGGGTTTGCTGGGGCCCTGGGGGCAGATGCAAGAGGACAGAGCCATCCTCAGCCTGGCATAACCCCCACACCTCCAGTAAATACACCTGACCTGGGCCTCCCCTCCTAGAAGGCATCCCAGAATGAGGCAGCAGTGGGGGGCACTTTCCCTGCCACCTCTTCATACAGGATTTCCCCAGAATATTCTCCTCCTCACTTGCCTACTTCCCTTCCCTGGGAATTTGCTTCCCTTCAGCCTGTACATAGTGCAAACATGTCTTCTTGTCTATTTATTATTTCTATTTGTCCCTAATCCACGTATTGTCTGCATAATTTGGGCTTCCATTATCCTAATAATTCAGGCTTTGCCCAGAGCTGACTTTTGTTTGAGTTAGTCAGGTTAATCCAAGTCAATTCATTATAATGAGCAGATGTTGAATGGCTACCAAGTACCCGACCCTGCGCTGGGTGCTGTAAGACACCTACCCTGCCTGTGAGCTCACAGCACACATGGAAACAAAGCACACGGCCCAGATTCCACTCTAAGCCTGGGGTGGGGGTGACATCCAAGACACTGGAGTAACAGGTGGGGCCTTCAGATCTCTAGCTGCTCTGCAGTCCCCTTAGCCAGATGTGTCTCCCTAGGAAGGCCAGTGGCGTGAGGTGGGAATGGTGCTTCTCGCTGTGGTGTTCAGAGAGAGTGGGTTCTCCTCCCTATGGGTGCTGACCGCTGCATGCCAGCTTCACAGTCTCATCTTCAAATAGGCCTGGTTCCCAGGAGCCCAGAGAGACATTTGCAGTAGGAGAAAATCCCCAAATAAAACACCAGGCTGCTTCCTTGGGCTTGGTTGAAACTTGGAAGGCGGCAGGCAACCAGGCTTAAAGGCTAGGAAACCATCTTGCAATTAGAGCCCAGAAGTCAGAGTAACAGGCCACTTTGTTCCCTATCCCCTTAGTCCTCACCCACGTAGTGAACCCTTCATTACTGTTACAGGGTATCTGCTCCTAGATCTATATCCCCACTCCATTTTTATACCAGGACCTATAACCCTAAAATAGCATTCTCCCCACTCCAGTTGGGGTTTCTCAGGGTAGGGGCTGTGTACCCCCCGCTCAGACTGGGGTTCTTTGAAACTGTGTCTCCCCTCAGACTGGGGCTCCCTGAGGCAGGCTGTGTCTCCCCTCAGACTGGGGACCCTGAGACAGGGCTGTGTCTTCACTTGTCGGACGTCTCCAGCAGGGTACCCAGTATGATGTAGGCAAATGGCTGGCTCAATAAATATTTGTTGAATTAACAAATAGTCAAGAGAATCTGAGTTTTCCAGCCCATTCACCCTTTTCCCAGACCCGTCCCCCCGCCTGTGGGGAAGCAGAGCTGTGTAAAAACTAGTGCTTCTTACACCTGCTCAGAGTGGGATGACCATGTATTTACAATCTGGTGTTAAAACCAAATTACTTTTGATCCACTGAACCATCAGCTCAAAAAAGTTAAACAAAACCTTCCCTGTTCCAACATTAGTGTGGACAAAGGGAGCTTGGGACAGCCCAGGTGACCCTCACTTGGGAAATGGTGACATCCAGATAACAGGCCTCAGACAGAGCTGGCAAGGCTCTGGAGTTTGGGCTAGAAGCAACCTTAGAACCATTTTAGGCACATCTGCTAGTTGTGGAAATGAGAATCTGGAGCCCAGAGAGGAAAGATCACACAGTGAGGCAAGGCACAATTGTGACATACTGGCCAGAAAGCAGGGAGGACCTCCTGTGTGTTTTGTATCCTTCACCCCTATCATTCCAGGACTGGTATTTTCAGTAACTCACTGTGAAGCCAGTCAGTGAAAGTCTCTTGCCCTCAGTTTTCACATCTGTAAAATGGATGGGGCCACCTGTTTTAATTTACCTCACAGGGACATTTTAAGGACCTAGTAGGATAGTGGGTGTGGAGTTCCTTGGAAAGTTCAAAAGTTGAGGGTATGCTTGGTGATATTTCTACAATAATTTACAAGAGAATCCAAAAAGATTGACCTTTCAAAGTGAGCATGGTTCCCAATCCTATAAACTAGCCCCATCAATATCCTTTTATCAATCCACATGATAAGCATTTATTGAGCACCCAATAAATGCCAAGTGCTAGGGATACCATAGCACCCTCTTCAATTAATTCCTCACACAGAGCCAGGGTGAGCTTGCCAAATTATAGTCAGATTCTATCCCTCCATTGTTCAAACCCTGCCATAGCTCCTATTTTACTCCCACTAAAACTCAACATCCCGCAATGACCCCAGGACCCAAATGACCTGCCCCCTTAACCTCTGACCTCAGCTCCCACTACTCTCGCTTCACCTACTTAGCTGCAGCTAAACCCTCCTCATAACTGCAGGGCCTTCGCACTTGCTGCCCTGCTCCCTGCCATGCTCTTCCCCCAGATACTAACACTGTCCGATCCCTCTTCTTTTTAAGGTCAAGATTCAATTGCCAGTGGGATCTTCTCTGGACACCCTCGCTAAACTAATATTTCGTCCTCACTTTTCCTCCTCCTCGCTTTAGTATTTTCCTTACCATCTAAATACTATCTATTTTCCTTATTTACATAGTCTATTGCCTGTCTCTTCACTAGAATGTAACCACCATGAGGACGAGGGTTCTTGTCTGTTTTTTTCACATTGAATCTACAGTGTCTAAGTAGTGCCTGGCACGTAGTAGGAGCCCCTTAAACATTTGTTAAATGAATGAATGGTGGCTATACAGACGGGGTTCCTGCTCCCATGAAGCCTGCATTGCACTAGCAGAGGGCCTGCTGGGGGTATGGGTGAGGAGGGAGTGGAGGGGCTGCAGACCCTGGGCCACAGAGGTGTGTGAGGCCCCTCCTCTCCGAAGGTGCCATCAGGGGATTGCATTATTACTAGTCTTGAGCAGCACGATTTATAACAGGAGTTAACTGCTAACTAATTAGCAGCTGGAACCATTAATTGGCTATTTGTTAGAGCCCGAATTAATAAACCAGTCTTTCATCAGGGTCGTAACTCTCCCTGTTGCTCATCCCCTCCCAGCCAGCCTTCCCCCACCTGTCCAGAAAGTGTCTTGCCCTGAGATTAAATCGATACCTGCCACTGTATGATTTTCAGAGACAATTTCCCTCGCAAGGTGAGGCACCATCCTTGCAAAGACTTCCTCTCTTTTTCCCTCTCCTCTTCCAGGTTCTGACTTGCCAGAGGTGAGTGAGAGAGAGGCAGAGGAGATGGGGGAGCTTTCTAGTAAAATGCTCTCACAACAAAAGCCCACAGTTGCCCTGCTGGGTCAAGGGCTGGGGCTCCTTCTTTCCTGGCCTTTCATACCCCCACTTAATCAGCAGCTAGTTCCTGAGTCCTGGAGCCCAAGGGCTGGGCTTTGTCTGCGGGAAAGGAACTGGATTTTTCTTAGAGCATATTGGATGGAATCCAAGAATTGGCAGTTGGGTACTGACCACCGAGCCTCCGGGCTCCAGGCCTCAGGTCCAGTGGTCTAGCTCTCTGCCATCTCCCCCCCCCCCGACCCCAACAGCCAAAATTGGGGCCCAGAAAATTGTTCTCTGTTTGAAGAGACTAGGAAACACTTCTTGTGAAAATACTAGGCACATAGGCCCTTACATCTCTTCACTATAGAACGGTGGGAAAGAGCAAGACCGCAGAGCCACACTACCTAGGTCAAAGCCCAGTCCAGCTTTCAGCAGCTGCATGAGGCACTAAATCTTTCTGTTATTTTATGAGAGTAACAGCCCTATCTCACATAGCTGTAATGAGGATTAAATATTTAATCTACATGAAGGGCTTAGAACAGTGCCTGACATGTGGTGTCAGCTATTATTACTCGCGTCTCTCAACCACTCTGACTGGGGTCCTATTCACTTTACAGCTGGGGAAACTGAGGCCTAGAGAGGTAAGAACTGGAAGGCAGGACTGATGGCTCCCAAGCCTAGTGCTCTTTTCCTTCTCCCCATTGCCAGACAGGGTTCTGACAGAGGCAGCAGGCGGGGCACGCTTGGGGGTTGAGATGACTGAATTTACAGGCACAGCAAACAGGCTGTCAAGGTATTTGCACTGCATACAATTAGCTGCCGGGTATTCACAAGTGGATTTGCTACAGCAAATGCTCAATCCCAGCTTGGCTCTAATTCGGTCCTCAGCTACCCCCTCCCCCCCCATCCCTCCTCATCAGGAGTTTTCTTTCTCCTCTAGGCCAGTGTAGGTGTTTTGAGATGACAAACGCAGGAGAATGTCAGCTGAATCAGTGGGGTTCTCTGTTCTCCCCCCACTCAGTAATGCACCCCAAAGCTAAAGAAGAGCAATTAACTGCTGTTTGGGGCTAGAGTAGCTAATTGGGAAACAGGAAGGCAGTTTCCCATGACATGGATAAGTGCTCACTCAACTCAGAATGGGCAAAGCCAAGGAGGGTGGCCACGATCACTCCCTGAAAGCTTCCTGGAAGAGGTGAGAATTTCTAGGAATTTTCAAATAGTGGGAAGATGATAATAAAAGAAGCTACTGTAATCACACCCTCAGTTAGTGCCACTTTCTTTCCAGACTGGGTGTGGGAGGTGGGTGGGAAGAAGCCAGATAGCTCTGTATCTCTGTGGGGCAGAAAATGGTTTTTCTCTTTGGGGTAATAGTTGGAGGGTGGGGAGTAGAAAGGATGGCTGCATTGAGGGTATCCAGGGTCTGTGATATCTGGCCTATGATGGGAATAATTTATTAATTCATTTAACAAACCTTCAGTTGACATCTGCTGAGTGCCCAGTGCTAAGTTGGATACGGATCCCCTTATTCAGCCTTGGACCCACAGGAAAAGGAGAGGAAAGGGGGGAGAGGATGAAGGAGGCTCAATTAAGTTCAGGTGGGCTGGATACACGATTTTTCAGATGTTCTCAGACTTCCTGCGATGGACAGAAAGGAAGCTTAGGTTTCAGCTGATGGCACCGCCCCCCTCCCCCATGCTGCCTTGAATTTCTCCCAACACCTCTGACTCCTGCCCCAGCAGTTGGGAGCACGTACCCCTGTGGGTGTCGGCCCCTGGACAGTCAGGAGAGGAGGGACCCAGCAGAAAATGGGCCTGGGGAAAGGGTCGTTATTATTTTTTTAATTTTTAATTTACATACAGAAAAATCATTTTTTTGGTGTATAGTTCTTTGAGTTTTCACAAATGCAGAATCGTGGAACCAGCATCACAGCCTAGATACTGTACAGCTCCCGGGGTCGGGGGGAGGAGGGTTGTAATCTCACCGCTTGCTAGCTGCTGCGGTTGTCTGCGCTCCCACGGGTCGCCCTAACACAATCCCTGCGCACACGCCAAGATAAATAACGGCGACAGGTGGAGCAGGTGAGATTAGCAGCACTCGGATAGGGGGACACGATGAGAGGCGCGGGGGAGGCCGCCGGCCTTGCTTTCCAATCTACACCCCTCCGGCCGGCGTTTGGGAGGAGCACTATCCCCACCCCCGCTCCGGGAGGGCCCGGTTGAGGTAGAGGCGTCTCCGAGTGCCGGACCCCAGCAACTGAAGCGGGCCCGGGGCTCGGCTGACGGAAGGGAGTGCGTCCCTGGGGCGCTTGGGGGCGCCTGAGGCCCTGAGGGGAGGCTGGAGGACGAGAGGGGCGAGCTGGGGAGCATGGGGAATGGCCTGCGGAGCTCCGGTAGAGGGGTCCTTTGGATAAACCTGTTGGCAACCTGTGGGCCGAGGCAAGAGCAGGAGCTCTAAGCGCGCCCTCCGAGCCCGCAGCTCGGCGAGCTACTAAACGGTGGCTCCACGCCCTACGCGGGGAGAGGCCGAGGCGGCCTGGGAAGAGGCGGGGGCTCGGCCGGGGGCGGAGGGACGCGGGAGCGGCGCATACATCCCTGCAGACCGGCAGCAGGTGGCCGGCTCGCGCGCCTGCTGGACCTCAGGAACAGCGGGCGCCCCTGCCCTTGCCTCCGACCCCCGCTTCAGTCCCGCCCCCAAAAGTGCAAAACATTTACAAAGTGTGCAGTGCCCGGCAGGTTTGGGTCCCCAGGGCGAGAGGCCGTGCTTGGTCTGCGAGCGCACTGGGATCAGTGCACCCGGCTCAGGCGGGCAGCCCGTCTGGGTGTGCAAGGGCGGGCAGAGAACGAGTGTGCGAGCGCGCGGCTGCTGAGCCGGCGCCGAAACCCACGTCCCTCGGCCACTGTCCTCGGGATAGATGGATCCATTTCTGCTTTCTGACATTTTCCTGCCGGGGAGTGGGGGGGGAGAGAGAGGGAGAGAAAGAGGAGGGAGGGAGGGAGGGAGGGAGGGAGGGAGGGAGAGAGAGAGAGAGAGAGAGAGAGAGAGCAGTCTGTTTCCCCTAGCCCTGTTTTGTTTTCTCTAATTGGTCCTGGGGGAGGCGAAGAAATTGGACAGAGGCTGGGCCGGGCGAGCTGGGCTGCCTTTAATTGGCTCCTTTTTTTTAACTGGAGGGGAATCAAACAGGAGAGCGAGCGACAAAGGGTGGGAGAGCGAGAGACCGAACGCGGAGACGCGAGGAGGGAGGAGAGAGGGAGGGAGGCGGGGGGAGCGTGGAATGAAAAGCGCGGAGGGTGGGGGGAAAGCAGCACAGCGAAGCCCAAGTTGGGGAGCGATTGGAGCGCTTCCGCGACCCGGAGCCCAGCGGCCGCCGCGCCCGGGATCCCGGCCCGGCCCCGCCCGCTGGGGGCCCCCGCCGGCCGAGGCCGCCGGGCGGGGGCGGGGAAGATCAACTTGGGGCGCGACGCAGCCCGGCGCTCGGGAGAGCACCGCGCCCGGGAGTGCCATCTCGGCGGCCAGACGGCGCGAGCCGAGCGCGGCTAGCGGAAGCCGCCAGCGGCGTCCGCGCTGCAGCCCCGGCCTCGGCGAGAGCGCGAATATTTTTCAAACGTTTCAAACTTTCCTCCTTTCCCCGCTTTTCGGGGTCTCTTTTGGCTGGAATTGCTCTCCTGATTCCCGCGGGGCGCCCGGGCGCAATTCCTCCCCGGGGTTTCTCGGTGGCTGGGCTAACTTCGCGGGCCCGGGGCCCCGTGGCTCTCACCCCTCGGCCGAGCCCAGCCCGCGCTGCTCTCCCGCTCAGGAGGGCTCCTTCTTCTCCGAGAGGGCGCCCAGCCCGTCTCCCTTGCACTCGCCGCAGGACTGGAGGCAGCGGATTAACCAGAGAGGAGCTGGGGCCTCCCGGCACCCGCTCCAGCTCCCGCTCCGCGGAGGGGCGTCCTCTGGGCGGGGAAACAAGTTTATCAGTCGTCGGTGGCCTGTTGGATTGAAGCACCACCGCCGACGCAGAGGGGTCCCTGGCGCCCAGTATTCCGAGCGGAGAGCCCTGGGGACTCAGGGCGGCTCCGCAGCCGGGTTGCTCGGGCCGGGGCGCTGGCTGCTGCGTCCGGCGCGCGGAGGCACCCAGGGCCGGGCCAGCGCCCCCTGCGTCCCCACACGGGCAGCGGCGCCGGAGGAGAAACCCGGGTCGCCGCCGCCGCCGCCGCCGCCGCCGCCTCCTCAGTCTGCGGGTCTCCGTCGCCGCTGCCGCCCCCTCCGTCGCCTCTCGGGGAAGGGGGAAACGCAGGGGGCATTGCGGGGCCCCGGCGGATGCGCCCCCCGCCTCCTTTTGGGCTGCGCCGCCTCGCGGGGATGAAGCACCGGCCGTGAAGATGGAGGTGACCTGCCTTCTACTTCTGGCGCTCATCCCTTTCCACTGCCGAGGACAAGGAGTCTACGGTAAGAGCCCGCGTCCGGCTCCACGCCGGTTTAGAACCGCGCGGAAACTTTGCAAGAGGCGCAAAGTGCGCGCTGCCGAGGTTTGGTGAGGACCGGGACTCGCACTCTGGAGCGGATGCCTGGTTCTCCGCCCTTTTCCAGGGCGCAAGGAGATCGAGCTAGCTGCTTCGGAGCACGCAGATGGGGTGTAGGGTCTGGCGTGAAGCCGGTGATGCCAGGGGGGAGGTACCCACTTTCTCAAACCCTGTCAGGGGCGACAGTGGCTACGAATCCTGAAACCTAGTCGGCTCCGGAGACTGACAGACTCCATCCCAGGGGCTGGGGCAGCGACTTGCACCGAAACCTGGTTCTACTCCGGCTCGGCCTCCGGAGTGGAAGCTGAGCGATCCGCAACCCGGAATTGCGCGCAGCTTGAGAACGAGCTGGCTGCCGGCACCGCCGCCGAGCCGGGGCTCACCTTCCCGGTTCCCTCTGCGGCTTCGCTTCTTTTACTCGCTTCTTGACAGCCGGAGCGGATGCCAGCATCCCCTGGATCCGGCGCCTAAAACCCCGCCAGCATCCCTTTTCGGACCTCTCCTGAGCCAGTTCTTCCTGTCCCCGGTTCCCAGCTCCAAAACCCCAGCCTCACCTTCCTTCTCCCTGTGTGCACACGCAGACACATTCAGCCACCGTCCTCAGGAAACACAGCACGCACCCCCGGCTACGTGTCCAAACTCTGCCTCCTGCCCCGCAGCTTTGCTCCCGCGTCCCCACACCTCACTTTCAGGCACCAAAGGGACTCTGGTCACCCCTTCTCCCTTCTTTCCCGTGGGTTTTCTCTGGGAAAGGTCAGGAGAGCAGGCATCATCCCTCTCAAATACCCTCCCTCCGAGTTCTAGCAGCCGGCAATGCCCTGACCCCACAGCACAAAAAGTCAGTCTCCGGGCCAGCCGCCCTGACTTTGCCTTCCCTTGACTACAGGGCCGTTTGTGTAGGCCACTTTTTAATGATGTGGAGCTGAAGTGGGGAAGATGCTCTTTCTTTCGCAGGGGTCAAGGGTCTCATTATTCACCTTTTATCAGGGAAGAGTTTGACCTGTTCTGTTGGTGGGGGTCAGAGGCATTGTCCCCCACCCCCACCCCACCCCTGGCTGCCAGCCTCAGGTGCAGATGCTAAATGCTTCCTTCTGGGGGTGCCTCACAAGAGGGAGGGGTGTCCTGAGGCGTTTCTGGGAGGTGACAAGCTCCTGGCCCTATACAGCTACCTGTCAGGCTTAATTCCCTGGGGAGGCTAGCTCAGGCATCTGGCCAAACTCTGCTTCTTAATTAGTTTGTGTGTCTCTTATTGCCTGGCCCTTTACATAGGCCAGAAAAGGAAAGAAGGAGGAAGAATGGAGCAAGGACTGAGAGAGGCTGGGTTGTGGGGAAGAGGCCACTGAACGGGTCCCAGAGGCCTCAGCCTGTCCAGGGCAGGAGAAGACACTGGGGTTGTGTGTGTGTGTGTGTGTGTGTGGGGGGGTCCTCTTTCTTCTTTGTCCCCAAGGTTTCCCTACAGCCTCAATGTCTCCTTAAGCGGTGGCCTAAAGAGGGACATCGCTGAGACCTTTACCTCTTTCTCACCACACTTCAGGGGCTCTGGAGAGTGATGGAGAGACTGTCCGTTTGCTGCTGCTCTCCCACCCTGTCCTCCCTCGGAGTGCCCTTGGGTAGATCTGGCAAGCCCATTTCCTGGCCATCCTTCTTCTCCATCCCCTCCACCCTTTCCAAACTTCTCCAGGGCTGCACAGAACCTATTTTGAGGAAGCTCCTTTGAGCCTAGCCTGGAAATCCCAGCGATGAGGTCAGGGAGTGGAGGAGAGATGCAGTGGTCTCTGCAGACCCAGATTTCAGAGTACTTTGAGGCCAGAATTTAGTCATTGGCTTATCTGTCCCCTTTTCTTGGTATTGTCTCCCCTCCTTTATATGCTTGGGTCCAAGCTGCTCTCACTCAGAGCAAGTCAAGGTGGGTTGTGTGCACTGGCCAACCCAACTCTTGGGTGACCTTTCCACGTGCCCTTGGAAAATGTGTTTCCAGGGAAGACTGGAGCCTCAGGGGAATTGCTGAGTTGAAAGTCTTCATCGAGGTGGATAGAGAAAGAGGAAGATCTAATACGAGGAGGAGGAGGGTAAGAGGCTGCCAATTTCCTTGTGATGCTGGAAGCTTTGGCCAGATACAGCAGAAGGGAGAACGCTTGTAGGGCTGGGTCTGGGGTAAGAAGTAGTATAGAGAGCTGATTTTCTACCCCTCACTTTTCCTCTATGCCCCAAGCAGATGAAGCCGCTTGAGAAAGAGTCCTGTGTAGGGGTGAGGAATGGTCACTCATGTCCATCATTGTATGCCAGCACCCAGCATGGCGCCTGGCATGCAACAGGAGCTCAGCAAATATATGTTGCACAAAGGAAGGGCCGTCATTGGGGAAGTTTGAGGAAATCCCCAAAGAAATCCCCAAAGAATTCTTGAAATTCTTTCTTTCCAAGAAGTCTGTCTAGGATGGTTTGCAGAAGGGTCGTTGGGCATTCTCTGGGGGCTCTGCTTAGGAAGAGTCACGAAGTCTTAGACTGGTGGCTGTAGGGAACCTCAGAGAGGAGAAAAGAGAAGAGGCTGGAAGCCTAGTGCTGTTTTGGCGTGAGGAGAGAGGCAGGTTAGACTCCAGACACAAGAAAAAAGTGTGCCCTGGAGAGGGAACCTTAGCCCCTTCCCCTCTGCCCCCAGGCCTGTGTGGCTGAGGGAAGGGCAGATTAGCATGGAAGCTGATTTGAAGAGAGGGAAGAAGAGCAGTATGTAGAGAGCAAACCCAGCAGAATCTGGCCTGAGCCTCTGCTGAATCTCTGCTGAGGCTGGTGGGAGGCAGGTGCCCGGTTTCCTGCTGAGGTTCCTCTTGCCGGCTCTGAGCTGCCCTGTCTGCAATCGGACTGGGGAAGCACGCCTTGTCTGGCCAGGTGGCTTCACTCTTCTCTGAGGCACAGATGTCACAGCAGCCGAGTACTAGACCAGATGGTCTATTTGGAGCTGGTTCCTCCCCGCCTCCGAATCTCCTGGTCCAGTTTGTTGTACTCCTGGGGGATCCTGTCATCTGCTTTCTGGCAGGCCAGGGGGTTGGCTGGACCCAGAGGCCTCGCTCTGGGGCAAAGGCAGTAGCCAGGTGAATGAGGGGGAGTATCCTGTGTGAGGATAGCATCAGAGAACACCCCAGCCTTCCTCCTGGTTTCCTCCACTCCTCCCATGGCCATGGATTTCCAGGTAGGGGCAGGTCGAAGGGATCCTTCTCCCTTACAAAAACACAACAAACCCCTGGATTATTTAATATGCAGGAGTGGGAATTGACATTATCCTTAAGACAGGTTGTTTGCAACTTACTGGTGGAAGTCAAAATATTTCACCAAAGGTGTCATCAGAAACTACTATCCTATGCTAATTTTTATGGGAACATGAAGACAGATGTTGGAAAATTTGACAAGAGCAACATAGCTTACAGAATTATCACCAAGTCAGGTTTTTTTTTTCCCTCCTCTGAGGGGAGCGGAGAAGGAATTTCAGGAAGTGTGTCTCCCAGCGCCGTCTTCTGGGTGTTGATCTAGGTGTGGGCACTGTTGGGATTTTCCCTAGAGTTGTCACCCCGTGTCTCAAAACTGCCTGTCCACATCTGATTCTCCCTCTGGAGAAGACATCGCATCAGAAAACTGGTCCCCTAAGGGCTAACAGAAGGCTTAGGGTTTTCAAAATGTCCTCAAGAAGGTCCATGCTGCTGTCCCGCATTTCTTCTCAGTGATAGGAACTGCATGAGGGAGAGAGAGGGCCTTGTGTCCCCAAATCTAAGCTGTTTGGTTTTCTTTGCCACGCCTTTCCTCTCTGATGTTGGCCCCTGAGCCTGCCTGAGGGCTCCCAGGTCTGGTGTCAGACCAGAGAGCCCCCGCTTAGGGTCAAGATCTGCATGATGTCCCGTCCTACACTACAGGCTGGGAATCTGTTTCCTGGCTGGGTGAGGTTCTGGGGATGGTGGTGGGGGTGGTGAGAGAAGATTTTATTAGTGAGGAAAGCACCCATGAGGGGGCGGGCTGGGGACATGCTAAAGGCCCACTTGTAATTGGCCAGGCTTGGCTGGGAACTGCTGGGGCCGGGTGGCAAAGCCTCATTTAAAGCCTGGTATTAGCTCTGCTTTGCTGGAACATGGAGGGGCGGGTGGGGGGCTCCATAGGGAGAATGGAGGGAGCTAATCACAGCAGCCAAGGCTGGCAAATGAATGATGCAGGAAATCAATACCTGGGGGCGGGAGTGGAAATCCGGGCAGTGGTAGCAGCCGTGGCTTCTCTGGCTGCCCAGGAGGCCCAGGCGGGCCTGGGAGGAGTGAGACAGAGGCAGGAGTGTGGTGTACCCTCCTCTCCCCTTCATATCCTGCCCTTGTGACACCCCAATTCTGTCTTCTTCCCTCCACCCCCTTCTGTCTTGCATTTCCTTGTGGCTGGGCTCAGAGAGGTTGGGCCAAGAGATGCCTCACCCAGCAAAGATGAGACCTGGGACATGGGACCTTGGGCTTCTCGGTACTACAAGAGCCCTGCCAGGTCTCTACCCGCCTCTGGACACCTGAGTCTAGGCCCCAGGTGCAGGGGTGTGTGCCTAAGGATGCTGCCCTGTGCAGCTGGCACTGTCACTCCAGATGTAGCCAGCAGGGGGCGGGCTTGGCCACCTCATTGCTTATTGCTTTTCCTGGACTCTTGGCTTCAAGACTCTGGTGGGATGAGACTTTAATTCCTCAGCCTGGGGCCCACGGGGACTCCTTAGGCGTTCTGAAGCTTCAGGTCTCCCTTCAGCTCTCATGTTTCCCCTCCCAGTGTCTTAGGGCATTCACCTGTAGCCAAAGCCACATTTCCTAAGCCCCCCCTAGGCCAAGGTGGGTTCCTGCCCAGGTGGGGCTGTGTGCAGAGCAGGGGCTCATGCCCAGGCAGAGCTGCCTCTTTGTGAACCTGGGGTGTGGCCCCTCTCTTGCATCTTCCTCCCCGTGGTCAGAAGACCCTGCTTTGCAGGCCTGCGTCTGCTAATGGCTTGTACTAGGTATTAAGGTCCCCCTATTGCATTTAAATGCTGATATGGCAGGCAAGAGCAATGCTTAACTCAAAGGAATGGATCCTTCTTTTAAAAACAATGAAATATCCCTTTCCCTGGGTCTTTGAGAAACAGAGAATACACGGAAATATAAGGAAGAAAGTAAAACTTGTTTGACATGCTGGCATACCTTTGGTTCTTTGAGGCATCTTTTTGTGCAAAGAGGAAGGAACCTTTCAGGGAAAATCATTGGTTATAACAACAATCCCGGATAGGTGCGTAAGTGCCATATGCCTTAACCAAGCATTAAATGCCTTTCTCTCCTTTAATTTCCATAACATGCTGAGAGGTCAGCATAGCAGGTCCTATTGTCCTCATGTAACAGATGAGGAAACTAAGGTTTCAAGCGTTTAAGTGACTTGCTTAAGGTCACACAGCTGATAAGAAGTGGCTCTGAGATTTAATCCCTGTGAGTCTTCTGATTTGGGGGCAGGAAAACAGTATGGTGTGCCCCTGACCATTCATTAAATATCTACTGAATACTTCTCTTAAGTAAGGCCCTGTTCTGAGAAGTGAGGGCCACTGAGGGGAATAAGATGAGGTTCTGCCCTCAGAAAGAGGGGGAGGGGAGTCACAGACCAGATGGTGGTTCCAGGAAGATCTTGATAAGTGCCATGTGGTAAGGGCAGCTAAAGGGCTGTGGGAATTCCAAGGGGAAGGAAATTACTTCCAAGGCCTTGTGGAGGAAGGGGCATTTGAACTGGCCTTCGACAAAGAGAAGTGAGGACTGAGCAGGGCATCCCAGGTGGAGGCAAAGGCACGCAGGAGAAAGAGCCTGGGTGTGTGTGGGGAATAATGAGTCACTCAGCTGGGCTGGAGCATAGGTTGAAAAGTAATAGGGGCAGTTGGATTTGGAACAGTATAGGAATAATAATAAAAATCACTATGTTTACTCCCCGGGCTGAGATCACGAATGTGCATAGTCTTCTTTCATCCTCACCACGAGCCCTTGAGAGAGTCATTCACAGCCCATTTTACTGATGAGTAAACTGAGGGTTCAGAAAGATGAAATTACTTGTCCAAGTGGCAGAGCTGCACTTAAACTCAGATCTGCTGATTGCAAAGCCTGTGCTTGGCAGGAGTAGGCTGGAATCCTGGGTTTGGAGGGCCTGTTAGGAGGACCTTGAGCAGGGAAATGTGTTGTATTTCAGGCCTGGTAGCCGCGCAGCTGTGAGGAGGTGAGGGTCGGGAGGAGGAAGACCCGTCAGGAGGTCCTGCAGTTGTCCAGGGAAGTCAGAGTGAGAACTTGTTCCGGGAGAGACTGGGTACAAGAACTGCAGTCATTCAACAAACATATGAGTGAAAGCTCTGTGTGGAGCGCTTGAGATATTTGGAGATAAACAAGCTCTTGCTCTCTTAGAGTTTACATTCAAATTGAGGGGAGACAGTCAATAAACAAGTCGATGGATACGTATATAATACACCTTGTGGTGATGAGGTCTGTGATAAAGGGTGAAGCACCCAAAGGGACAAGGAATGGTGGACTGCGGTTCAAGTTCATGTACAGTGGTGGGGGGACTCCTTGAGTAGGTGCCACCAGAACAGAGACCCGAAGATGCCAAGGGAGGAGGGAGAAAGCCCGGTGGGTCTCTCCAGGAAATGTATTCTAGGCAGGAGAGTAGCCAGTGGAAAGGCCGTGGGGTAGAAGCCTGCCTGGCCTGTTTAACCACAAAGAGGAGTGAGGATGGACGGAGCAGAATGAGCCATGGGAGGGGAACAGCGGGGGTTGGGAGGGAGGGGGGGCATGGGTTGGAGGGTTAGTGGAGCCAGACTGTTTGCAGCCTTGAAGGCTAAGCAAAGGACTTTGGCTTTTATCCTGAGTGAGGTGAGGAGCCCTGGGAGGGTTTTGATCAGAGAAGGGACATGAACTGACACCTTTTCAAAAGAATCCCTCTGGTTGCCATGTAGAGAATAGACTAGAGGGGGTTGGGTAGGGGGGAAGAGAACCAGTTAGAGATTCCTGCAAAAGGCAAGAAATGAGACTGCGTAATCATTAGGTCCTAAAAGTACTTCAGGGAGAGCTCAGGCAAGGGATAGGAACTGAAAATGACTTTGAGGTTTGGCACTGGGAGACTTGGCACACCATGGCGTCAGGGTAGAGCGAAGGGGACTGATGTCAGACAGGTCTGGGGCACTGGAGTGAAGGAGTTCAGAGCCTGGACTTCTGGTCAGAAACCCGGGTCTGAATCCCAGCTCTGCTCGCACCAGCCTGACTTCCATCTGCTTTTTAAGGCGTGGCTTTCCCGCGGGTCAGATGGAAAGCATCGTACCCACTGCCTGCGTTTGTGATGAGCATGCCATGTACCATGCCTGGAAAGCCCTGAGCTCTGTGCCTGGAGCTTAGCAAGCCTTCAATAAAGTTTTATTTTCATGACAATGCCAGTGCAGTTTTGAACGTCCTGGGGTTCTGGTGTGGCATGTCTGGGAGAGATGTTGACGGGGCCGGTGGACGAGAGTGTCGGTACTCAGGAGAGATGTGCTCAGAAGAGGTGGACACGTGCGTTTGGATTTATGTGACTAGAACGATGTGGGTTGAAACCGTGCAGTGGAATATAATTCTCAGGGAAGAGAGAATAGAGTGAGAGAAGAGACTGGGCTCAGACCAGTGCCCTGAGGGTGGGGGGAGAAAGAGGAGACAGAACAGGTGGCATCAGGTAGGTAGGAGGAGACCAGACAGGGGACAGGGACTGGAAAGACAGAGGAAAAGACAGAGTCCACTAAAGAAGGGGCATCTGAGGTGGGGGAGGAGCCAGAGGCAGGGCCGCCTGGGGACTGGGAGGCAGGCAGCTGCAGCACCGAGTGGCTCCTCAAGATCCTGCAGGTTCTCATCAAGTGGGTCTGGGGCGAGGTTGAGATTCACATTTATAACAAACTCTGGGGCGATGCCAGGGCCACAGGCCCATGGACCAGTCTTCGAATGGCAAGGCCATACGGGAAGGAGGACGGGATGAAAATGGGCAGACTCGGGTTGGAGGGCCAGGTGGGCAGCTTGCTGCCTCAAAGGGACCCTGGCCCAACAGGCTCACCTCTCTGAGCCTCAGTTACCCCATCTGGAAGCCTGGTTCAGGCACACCCACCTCTTGGGGTTTCAGAGAAGCCGAGAATAAGAGCACTTTGTAGACTCTCAGGCGAACTGTGGGGATTCTGTCTCATGAGAGCAGAGTGGGTGGCAGGCAGATGGTAGGGATCCCGGGTGTGGGTGGCATGTGGAAGCCAGAGGTGCAGGCTGCGCTTTTGAGAAATGTGGCAGGCCAAGGAGGGCCAGAATGGCAGTTCCTACGAGACAGCCTGGGCCGTCTGCCGGTGGGAAGCTGGAGCTGCAGGGGTGGGTGACCTGTGGGGAGGTGGTGACTTGGGCAGGCGTGAGGGTGCTGCTTGGCTGGCTTTGGAGATTCCACCTCAGGTTCTTTTTGGTTCTTTTCCAGTCCCAGAAACGCAGCCGAGGTAGACTTTGATTATCTGGAGGGCTGGAAGCTGTGTAGAGAAGTGGTTCTCAACCCCTGCAGCCTGTCAGAACCACCTGGAGAGCTTTTTCAACAGCAGATGCCTGGCTCCACCCCAACCCCCTGAATCAGACACTCTGCAGGTAGCATCAAGGCAGCTGTGGTTGCAGAGCTCTCCAGTTGATTCGCGGGCACAGCTGGTGTAGACAGTTCATCAGAATGAGCCAGGCCCAAACAGATGTCTTCCGTCTTCCCCTGGGCTTTCGGAGGGCACTTCTGGATTTTCCAGGTCATTGCCCAAGCTGTGTTTCAACCAAGCTCATTCGGACCCTGGGGACTTGAAAAATATTATTTAAAATTTTTTTAAAATTAGGAGCAGGGAAACTTTCTATTTCAACAGTGCTAACTGGAAGGTGCAGGTCAGGAGCTTGGGAGACTGGCCCTCCTCCCTGCTTCTAACCAGGGGGTTTCCAGAACCGAACCTAGACAGACTGAAAGAAGCTGCCCCAGATCAACTGTTTTTATTGATCTGAAATAGGTAAATTCTATTACCTATTTTTGAAATGTGGCCCTTTTGTTTATTTTCTTCCCTGTTTGGTTTAGAATCAAATGAACATTTCAGAACTGGGCTACGTTGTAGCCATTCAGTGTAAACCAAGCACATATTTTGTGAGTACCCGCTAAGTGTCTGGAAGGGTGGTGGGTGCTGTGGCTGCAGTGTGAAGGGCACCTGTGCCCTCGGAGCTCGCAGTGGAGCAGGAGAATGCAGCCTTTTCCAGTACCCTCCTTTTCCAGGTGGAGAAGCTTGAGTGACTTGCCTGAGGCCCTGTAGTTGGCAGGTGGTGGAGTCAGGATTTGAACTCAAGCCTGCCCAGTGCCAAGTTTAATGCCTGCCCACTGCTCCGCGTGCGAGGCTCCTGAGGGCCATATCTGGCTAATTTTTGTTCCCTGGATTGTGCTGCAGGGGATGGGTTGGCCGATGGGAGCAGCATGAGGACCCCAGTCCTGTATCAGTTAGGAGTCTCATTCTGATACTAGAAACAAAGACCTGGTGACAGAGGCTCCAACGAATTAAAGGTGACTTTCTCAAGTCTAGAGGTAGGCCATCCATGGCTGCTATGGCAGCTACTGGTCACTAGAGATCCAAGTTCCTTTCAGCTTGTTGCTCTGCTGTCCTTACAGTCATGGCTCGCAAACTTTGCTAGAATTACCTGGGGAGTGTTCAAAAATCGTAATGCCTTGGTCATACATACCTAGTAGCAATTAGATCAGAATGTCTAGGAGTGGGAACCAGGCGTTAGCATTTTTTAAAAGGATCCACGTTGATTCTAATGTGCAGCAAAGTTTGGGAACCCCTGCCTTGGAGCATTTTGCCCCAGAATCACCAAATAGCTGCTAGGGCTCAGCCATCACGACACATTCCAGGTAGGAAGAAGGGAGGAACATTTAAAAGGGAAGGCCTACCAGCTGAGTCAGCTTCCTTTAGAGTGCTTTTCCAGAAGCCCCTTCCCAACGACCTCTGCTTACATCCCATCCACCATTCTTAGCTGCAAGGGAGGCTGAGAAATATAACCTTTTGATGAGTATATTCTCACCTATTAGAATATTGGGGTTCCATTAGAAAGAAGGAGAGAATGGATATTGGGTAGGTAATGAGCAGTCTTTACCACAGATCCCCAAACAGGGTCAGTCGGTGTTCCTGAGAGAGATACAGACGGATGTGAACACTTCTCTCCCCGCCCTCCCCTCCCACTGGGTGGGGGGCTCTGATTACTCTGAGGATGCCCAGAAGGAGCTTTAGGGAAGACGGAGACCCAGAGCAGGAAAGAGACTTGCTTGGGGTCAGCCACTCACTCACATGAGGGTCCCAGGTTCCTATCTGCCAGCGCTCTGGTTCCCTCTGCCCACCCCACACATCCGTCACACTTCCCTTGAGGTTTTGTTGATTTCTGCTGCGTGGTACCTCTCTCTTCCAGCAAGTGGCTCCTGCAGGAGAGCTCTGTTGACCCTCCTGATTTAGGGGAAGAGAAACTGAGGGGCTATGCTAGAAGCCCTGGGCCAGAGTCCTATAGAGGCAATCGAGCTCATTTTTCTGCCTCTCGGCAGGTCCACACCCACATGAGACCAGGCAAGTACACTGCTATTTGCTCAGGGTCTCTGGTCCTTCATTGTTGGGAAGTTCTTTTCATTGTCTGACTTTATTTTAACTTGCTGTAACATAACCTCTTCTCAGAAAGATTGAAGAGTGGAGGCTTCTGAGCTGAACTGGAATATCTCCTTGGCCCTGAGACTTCCCCTTAAGAAACTCTTAATGAGGCACGTTTTCCCATCTCTGAGAGTGACGGCCGGAGGGTAGGGGTGAGGAGGGAGCTGGATTCTGGTAGGCTTATCTATCTGGGTTTGGCTCTGGTGTCCTGGTAAAATGGTGACCTTGAGGTCAGTTTACCTTCCAGCGCAGTACACAAGCCCACAAGGCAAGCTGAAGAGCTGTGCTTTGGTAAGGCCTGGCTTTACTCTCCTTTATGAAATAAGGCTATAGGGTAGACACAGAGAAGGCCATGATGTGGGGTTTGACGGTGTGGCAAGGAGTGAGCTCAGCTGCCAACCAATGGTCTTAAGTGACCCAGAAGCAGATCTTCAAGATTCAGTGCAGGAAGAGACTGAGACCAGAGAAGGTAAGTGGCCTGTCAAGGTCACACAGCAATTAGGTGCCAAAGCTGAAATTAGAAACCATGACAAGGGACTCTACAGCTGGATCTTTCTCATTCTCCTCTAGCACCTGGCAGGTTCAAGAGAAGCCAGGGTGTGTCTGCATGGTATTTATAAGCTCATTTTATACCCATATCTCTATCATTCTCTCCCTATCCCTATAAACACCCTATAAACCCCAGGCCTCGGTGAATCCAAACTACCGGATCTGGGGCTCATTCTGGGTCCAGGGCTCCCGGTTAGGTGTTAGAAGCCCTTAATGAGATGTCCGGGAGGCCCTGGGAGGTCCCCCTTCTGGGGAGAGGAGGCACCCAGCTTGGTAGTGTGAATTGGAGATTGCTACCAGTCTCCACCAGGTCCAATCTCTCTGTCACACTGCCTGTGGGCCACCTCAGAGTTACTAACAAGTTAGCCAGCCGAAACACGGCCACTGTTTCTGGAAGGCTGTGCTGGGAATATGCAGCAGCCCTTGTACCTTGTTGCAGTGGCTCAGGTTCATTAATCAGATGAGTTAGATTTTGAGGCATTGGGACTCAGGCAAGGAGGTTTCCAGGGAAGTGATGGGTGGAGGGAGGGGAGCGGGGTTGGGTATTTGGTGTGTATGTGTGTGTGGCTACATGAGGACCCTGGGTTGTGGCCGCGTCAGAGATGGAATAGGGGACACCATGATGATAGGAACTGCCTTGGACTTTCAGTTTGGGTTCCCCAGAAGCAGACCCTGAGATGAGGAGCCAAGTGCAGGTAGTTTTTTGGGAGGTGAGTGCGGGAAGCTCTGGTAGGGGAGAGGAGATGTGAGATAGGGAAACAAAAGGAACCAAGAAAAGGTGCTTCATCAAGCCAGTCACCACCATGCCTCACTGGGGACCTCTGGGACACTGTAAAACACACGCTTAGAGTTCTCCACCATGGAGAGGGAGCTGGGGCAGGTATACACCGACTGCCACCTATCGCTGATGGGGGGCTGCTTCTGGGGGTGTGAATTCCTGGTACTCGCAGCCCACTGCACACCCAAGCAGCGTGAGCTCTGGCCTCAGGAAGAGAGACGCAGGTGCTGGCATGTGTGCTCTGCAGCGGTCAGGGGCGGGGAGGTGGGCAGGGAGCACACACAGCCTGCACCACATCCTGAGCCTTGGGTCTTGCTTTTTCAGGTCCAGCCTGTTTTGCTGAGCTCTTTGTTCTTAGGTCTTGTCTTCTGGGCTGCATGTATAAGCCCCGCTTCCAGGCTGAAAACTTTCCTGCAGCCGCCAGACCTGTGAGCTGCTTATTCATTTCCTTGGATTCTGTGACCAGAACTCCAGGCCATTGATGACCCCAACATCTACCTGGTAGAATCCAGGCTCTCCCTGAAGGATTGAGGGGCCTCACACCTGGGGAGGGCATGGCTGGGGATGTCACTGAGGACAAATCCAGAGTCTCCAGGGTCCTTTGGGTATTGCCATGAGAGGCATGACCATTAGCTCCCGACCTGCTGAATTCAAAGCTAAGAACGAGGTGGGGACAATCCCTGAGACAAGCAGACTGCCCCTTTTCTCCTCAGGCAGGATTCTGTGTGGGTGATAAGGTCTACTGCATTCTGTTTGCTTTCCTCTGCAGGAAAGAAACCTTCTCCTGTGGATAGTGACCCGACTATCCTGCTCCCCTGAACACCCCTGGGTTGTAGGGGTCCACATCAGAGTGGCACCTCCAACCTGTTGCGAATTTCTCAGTCTCTTCACTACCATCTGGGACCTGAGATTAATTTGTTAATTAATCAAATTTTTCTTGAACTCCATCTATGTGCCCAACACTGTTCTAGGTGCTGAGGATACAGCAGAGAACAAAACAAAGAGACGATCTAGAATCACAGGCTTGTAGAGTGACAGAGCCAGGAGAGACCTTAGGGCGGATCTCATTTGTCAGAAGAGAAACCTGAGGCTGAGAGGGCAAGAGAAGTCCTCAGGCCACACAGCAAACAGACAGCCCAGCTTGCAATCATGGAAAGTCAGAGGTAATGGGCTTAGAGGTCACCTGGCCCTAAATGCTCAGGTTTTAGAGGCAGAAACCAGTAGCTCGAGGTAAAGGGTTGCACCAAGTTAGTGGCACTGCTGTTTGCTAGTGAACACATTTTTCTCTTCTGCGTCTATCTCCCAAGCCAGATCCAGGCTCCCATTTACTGAAGGGAGTGTGTGCATGCATGTGTGCCTGCGCGTGTGTGTATGTATGTATGTATGTGTATATGTGTACGTGTGTGTAGCTTCATGTGGGCTAGGGCAACGGGCAGGAGACATGAGTGGCTTTCTCCTGATCAAGCCATCTCACCTTCTTCTGGGACATTCAGAGGCTGCAGTGAGTTCTCCCCTCCCCTTCTGCCTCCCTCTGCTCTCCCATACAGCCATGACCTTGGCCACTGCCCACTGGCGTAGAGGCCTCGGACAGTGCCAGGAGGGCTTGGTACTGAGGGATACCCTGACTAACACAAAGCATTAACACCCATCTGGCTTGTTCCCTCATTTCCTTGGATGCTGAGGGAGCGGGGCTGTGAGGCTGTCCAGGGTGAAGGTGGCTGCATCCCCTGCCTCCACGCAATCACCCCCCCCCCCTCATTCTGTTAGAGCTGGGGCAGGTCTAAGGAGTGGCTCCTTCAAGTTCCACTGCAGAATTTAAAGTCAGGTTGAGAGGTGAAAGGAGGGGATTAGGTGGGGAGTCCTGGCTGGTGGTGGTGGTGGTGGTGGTGTGTGTGGGTAGAACCATTGGCGTTAGATAAACTACTCACTGGGTACCTCGATAGGAGCCAAAATGCATTCTCCATGTTCTCTCTACTTTATCTACAAAGTGTGCACGTACACTTTACCTGTATTTTTTGTGCACTTGTAAATATACGTGGGCATGCTGTGCTGAAGGCATGGATATGCAGACGACATTGCACACAAGAACATGGGTATATGTGTGGGGGCCATGCTGGAGTGTGGGAGGGACTACAGACCTCTTTGGGAACCTCTGGGTTCACCTTTGTCTCACTGCCCTTTTAGGCAGCCCCTCAACACCCTTGCCTTGGTTCCCAGGCAGGAGGACAGGAACGGGCTATCAGTTAGGTGCTTATGTCCACCTTAGCGTATGGCTGCCGCCATCTCTTCTTAGAGTCCTGAAGTGGGGGCAGGGGCAGGCCGAAGCTGGCCTGAAGCTCCTGGCTAATTTTCCCGGCCTCCATCGATCCAGCAGCTTCTCCTGAGTCTATTAGCTGTCGGCGAGTGAAAATATCCCCCATCATGAGCCCTGACCTGAGACAGGGAGGGATCCATAGCAATTTGTTCAAACAGAGGGAAGCGTTTCCCTCTGATTTGTATTCCAATTTATTCCAGACAGGAAGGGGGTCAGGGTGGGGGGGGGTGAACCCTCACACGCAGGAGCTGGGCCCAGGCCCATCCCCTTTAGCCCCCCATGCCAGCCAGGGTGGCAGCTGGTGCTCCCCATGGTTCCTGGAGGGGATGCTGGGGAGGGGAGGGTGGGCCCCAGCAGGGGGATGGGAAGAGAGGCCCTCCAGTCTTCCCAGCAGGTCTTGCTTGGCTGGAGAGCTCAGTTGTGGATTTGGTTTTCACAAAATACAAAGCCGCCTGCTTGGAGCCTCTCTCCCAGGCACTGGGGCCTCTGCCAGGCGTGCGCTCACCCACAGTGCCCGTGCCAGGGTGGGGGCTGGGCTGGGCGCATGGACACAGTGGCCCCAGCTGGGCTGAGTGGCAGGGGGCCTATTCTTCTCTTGGAGGCCTCCCAGCCTGCCTGGCAGGAACAGAGATGCTCAAGCTCAAAGGAGACCTGGCACCTTGGAGAAGCGGCTGTGCGGGGCGGGAGCCCCTCACCGCGGGAGCTCTGAGCGTCTCTCTAAGACACAGGGCTCATGCCTTGTTCCTCCTCTGAGCAAGTTGGGGCTCACTGATGTCCTAACCAGGAAGTCTCTTTTGAGCTGACATTTATTAAGTACTTACTATTTGCTGGGTCCTGGGCTAGTGCTGCCAAGTACCCAGTCCTTGCATGGTCCAGTCTTCCTCATGCACCTCAGCTTCCTCGCTTTCTGTATAGTTCTGTCACCTCCCTCACCCATCGCTGCTTGGTCTTTCTCCCTTCCTCCTGGGAGTCACTTCTCCCTTCCACTCAAGAGTGGCTCTGATAACTGAGGGTCTCAGGACTGATGGGGGACGCTGCCGCCCCTTTGTCCAGAGGGACCCTATAAACAAGCTAGCTCTCTTTCTTCTGGGTCACTTCCTTTGGCCCCACCTCACCCTCCCTTCCCCACCAGGGCCCCTGCCTTTGCAGAGGTGGTGCCATGGCAACTGCAGAGGAGCTTTCCGAGAAGGGTTAGCCAAGTGGTCTTGGACAAACCCCCACCCCCACTGCTTCCTTCCCGCATGCATCAGCGCCCCCAGCAAGGAGAGTAAGCAGAGAAGTTTTTCACACTGAGCTGTCAGCGGCTAGCAGCTCTGAGGTCAGCTGTCGCATATGACTTGCCAGGCTCCATGACACCACCAGGATCTAATTTCAGAAACAAGCAACTAAATATATCAAAGTCAATGAATAATCATCTTTCTCACTCAGCTGGGAGGGTAGGGAGGCAGTGTGGCCTAAAGGATAGGAGCAGAGGCTTCTGAGCTAGGTCTGGGTTCAAGTTCTGCCTCTGCCACTCACTGGCTGTGTGATCTCGGGCAGGCTATGCTCTGTGCCTCCGTTTCCCCAAGCCCACGATGGCGATAATAATAGCACCTTCCTCAGGGGGCTGTGGCAAAAGGGAAATGGGGAAACTCACTGAAAGTCATTCTTAGCCCAGTTCCTGGCACATGGGGAGGAAATGACCCAGCTGTTCAGAGGAGGACCTGCTAAATGAATGATTCCAGCACCCGGGTTTGGCTCAGGGAGCTGATAAGTCACAGAGGCTGCCACCATGGAGGTGGCATGTGAGGCTCTGTGTACAGGCGTGTGACACAATAGTGGGGGAAAGAGAGAACAAGACCGAGAGCCTGGCCCAGGAGAAAAGGTGGCAGGATTCCAGCCCTCCTCCCATTTTCCTCTTGGAGAAGTTCATAGCACGAAGGTTCCCTTTGCACTACTTCATAGGTTGGGAGACAGGTGTGTTTGCAGCCCCTTGCTACCTATCACCCTTATCACCACCCATTCCAGATCTTACTTTTCCTCTTAAGAGTCAGTCTCCCTCCCCCATCCTCAGCCCCTCGGAGCCTCCTAATGGCAGTGACTTTTCTGTGCCTGGCTGTGATTGAACTCTGGTCCAATTGGCCTCCCCCACCCCCAAGTCCTTTACTTTTCTCCCCCAACCTACTGGCTTTCAAGTCATTTACAAGTTGTTCAGAGGCTCAGCATTATAATGAGATCCTACAGTGCATGCCACTTATGTGGTTTCTAAAATTTTCACCAAGAAAGGAGAGAAGTCCTTCAGTGACAGAGAGAAAAATAACGAGAATACTTAAGCAGGGGGGCAGGTGTGGCATTTCCTGATTTATAAATGTACCTGATGCTAAAGAAAATATGTTCCCAAAGTTCATGTTTCCTGAATTGACTCTTGAAAACTAAAGATTGTTCATCCCTTTCAGGGACATAATGTGCTTTCCGTCCCAGAGGTGTTCACCTTTTGAAAGGGACACAGAGAGTGAACAAGTGACAATGAATATCCTGGGTGTTGATGAGTGTTAGGAAGAACACACAAAGCAGGGAAGGGGATTGAGCATGATGGAGGTGGGGCAGGCATGCAGTCTTGCATAGCGTGGTCAGGGAAGGCCTCTCTCCTAAGAGAGCTGAAAGAAGAGATGGTTTCCAGCGAGCTCTGGAAATCTGGGGAAGAGCGGTCCATCAGAGGGAGCTGCAAGTGCAAAGGCCCTGAGGTCGGTATGGGCTTGGCTTGCATGAAGAGCAGTGTGGCCTCAGTGAGAGGAGGGCAGAAAATAAGGTGGATGGGAGCGGATGACAGAAGTATGGCGGGCTATTGAGAAAGCATTGGCTTTGACTCCAAGTGAGATAGGGCCACAGTAGGGTTTTGAGCAGAGGAAGGATGGGATCTGACCTTGTGTTATCAAGGAATCCCTCTGGCTGCTTGTGGAGAACAGACTACCAGGCAAGGGAGGAAGCAGGGTAGACCTAGCAGAAGGCTGCTGTAATTATTCAGGCAGGACATCGTGGTGATGGCTAAGACGAGGATGGTTTCGCAGGAGTCGGAGTCGGGACCAGTTTTGAGAGGGTCAAGCTGAGGGGGCTCGATGGTGGATTGGGTGTGGGGTGTGGGAAATGGAGAGAAGTCAGGGGTGGCTCCCAGGTTTCTGGTTGACACTTACTTAGTCAGCAGGGGACAGTGTGTTTTTCACTAATGGGTGAATGAGAAATGGCTTCAGGCCTTGGGAGTGTTGCGGGGTGAGTCCTAAGGACTATCCTCCCAAGGTCAATGGATGGAGAGAGGCATAAAGCTAATCAGGCCCTTACATGTATGCTTTCTGATTTTTAAACCTCAGAGCTAACCCTCCCCCTACCTCCTGAGCTGGGGAAAAGGCCCAGCGTGGAGGAGCTATGCAGAGGCAGCTTTAAGAGGTTTCAAGCATTCAGGGTTGTGGCACCCAAATCCTACCCCACAGCTGGATAGGTGACGTCCAGGAACCCACAGTAGCCTGAGGTGGGGGGGTCAGACTGCTGCCTGGTGGTGGTTGACTCCCCAGAAATCCTGTCCTTTGCTCTGCGGCTCTCTGTCCTGGGGTCTAAGGCCGTACCCGCTCTCAAGCTGCAAGATTGATTTGGCTTTCAGGGTTGTTACTGTTATTATTATCCACTTAAACAACTTCACAGGGGAAAAAAAGGAGCTCAGTGACCATCAAACATTAACTGTTCATTCTAAATTCCCCGCCCATACCTGTCAATATATTTTTACATAGTAGTAAACAGTGGTCTGTTCTGCTTTCTTGGCTGACTTTATCTCCTCCACACGTCTCCCAGTATTGACTGAGCCCTCAGCCCTGTCACTTTAATGGCCGCAAGGTACCCCCTGCATCGACGTGCTGGAGTTTGGTCACCATTTCTCCATTTGCTGGGCGTTTGGGCAGACGCCAATTTTCCCTTCTTCAAAATAGTCCTGCTGTGAATATCCTTATGTGAATTATTTTTTTCCTTTTAAAGTATTTCCTTGGGGCCTATTCCCCAAAGTGAGATTGCCTAATAGGTCATAGGAGAGGAACAGTTTTATGGCTCTCATTTTGTACTGCCAGGTTGTGCTGCGAAAAGTTTGAGCCAGCCTTGTATGCAGCCCAGCCACCATGGATTTTATAATTTTATTTTCACTGGTTTAATAGGTGTACTGTGGCCTACTTCTTAACAGCCAATGTTCACTTCCTGAAGCCATATTTAGGTCTTTCAGCACCTAATAAGACCTGATCTGTGCAGAACTTTACAGTTTACACGGCACTTTCTGGTATGTCATCTCACTTAAGACACTGGGAGCCCAATACCGTGTTTCCCCGAAAATAAGACCTAGCTGGACAATCAGCTCTAATGCGTCTTTTGGAGCAAAAATTGATATAAGACCCGGTATTATATTATATTGACCCGGTATTATATTATTATATTATGTAATAGCGGGTCTTATATTAATTTTTGCTCCAAAAGACTCACTAGAGCTGATTGTCCAGCTAGGTCTTATTTTCGGGGAAACACAGTACTGTTGTTCTCTGTTTTATATGATGAAATGGGGTTTAGCCAACCAGTTGTTGCAGGTTTGGTTGGAAAGGACTCCCACGCACCTGCCACCATCCCTTTCTTTCTGAGGGCCCAGAGTCCCCGGATGTTCATTTCAGCCCCAATGCAGTAGGACAGCGCCGTTGTCTTTCCTCAGTTCCCATGGCCAGGCCTGTGCCAGGCCCCAGGCTGTGCCCTGTACTTCCAAGTTGGGTCTCAGCTCTGTGGGGCCTGGGGGAAGCTCCTGGGCTTTGGGTTAGGTGGGGCTTTGGGGTTCTTTGCTTCAAAGCAAAGCCACTACTCCCTGACCCAGGACTGGCCCAGGCTCTATGTTCTGAGTTGGGGGCCTGGACCTGGCAGTGTGTCTCTGGTCCCATGCAGGAAGTGCCCCATCCCTAGTGTTGGTCACAGGTACACTGGAGCTTCAGGTTCCTAGGGACAGGGTCACTTAGGAGGCTGTGGAGGTCATGGCAGCTCTCAGACTCGGGGTACCTTGTCATGGTGGACACACCCTGAGGTATGAGTTTGGTTTTATTCTGCTCCCTTCTAACTATCCTTCTAGAGTATCCACTAGGCAGCATGTCCTGTGCACGGTGTATCCCATTCTTATAGTGTTTAACATTCACAATAGGAAGTTCTCTTATGCCCATTTTACAGTCAGGTAACCGAGACCCTAGACTAGAGGGTTCAGTGATTTGCCCCAGACCACACAGCAATTACTTCAGCAGCCTGGCCGGGAAACCCACGCCCTGGGCTGTGTCTCCTCCAGCGCTGATTCTCCTCCCATGGCCTGGGGTATACCATGCACAGAACATGTGCTTTGGCACATGGGAGCTTGGCCATATCTAGTCTGGGCTGCTGTCAGCCCCCAGGGCCAAATGAATTGCAGTGATGGGGTCGCCAGGACCAGTAGAGCTTGGTGGAGCTAGGTAGCTGGCACTTAGGAAAATTTTACATAAGTAACTCCTTACATCCCTGGGCAAGGTAGGCTCAGGTCCTGGGTTCCAGAAGCCCTTCCTGCCCTGATGGGTGTCAGCCTCTCTTTCCCACCATCATCCTGTGTGTTCATCTGGGGAGAGCTTTCTTTCCAGTTTTAACCTCCTTCAGCCCCCCTTGATGTTCTGGTCTCTTGGGATTATGGCTCTTGGTATCCCCCCAAAGTAGACTTCCTCATTCAGTTGTATATTTTCCTCTTGCAGACCCTTGGAACAGGTTCCCAAAGGGTCCCAGTCTATATTATCAAATGGAAAGGGAACTGAAATTTATTGAGCACCTACTAGATACTAGTCATTGAATTCTCTACCCAATGTACATTATATTATTTAATCCACACAACCCAGAAGTTATTTCCCCTAGAGCCTCAGATGTAGTATTATTCCTATTTTGCAGTTGAAGAAACCGTGGCTTCAAGAGGTTTAATGACTTGTCCAAGGTCACAAAGTGATTAGGTGGGAGCGAGAGCCCTACCTCCTGTCCCTTACACCATGCCATCTAGGCAGCCCCTCTGACGTGCAGTTACAGCCTTGGACCAAGCAATGCCTGACTCGAGGCTTGTGCCTTTCTGCTCTCTTCCCAAGCATCCTGCCTACAGTGGTGATTGTTACCTCATGTCCCTTCATTGTTGAGAGTTCTTTTTTTCCTATCTTCTCATTGTTGAGAGTTTCGATCCCAGTGTTCTGGGGCCCACCAGGGAGAAAGTCCCTTTATAGTTTTCCCCAGGGACCTCTGATTTCTCACTTACAGGGCTTTCCCCGTGGCCTGTCCTGATATCCCAGAGTTCCAGCCGTGGTGTACAAATTAGACTTCCACTGATACTCTGACAACAAAGAGTCCATGAGAAAAGCTGGCACTCTCAACAGCTTCTGATGAGGCCAGGATGTGGGTGCCGTGGTGCCGAGCCTTCCTAGGGACTGGGGCACGGATGGACTGGCCGCCACTTTCAGCAGAGGAGGGCTGCCAGGACTGCCAGGCTCTGCAAATGGACCCAGGCCTTGTATACAGTGGCAGGTTGGGCAAGCAGCGGCAGGTCGTTCATCTGACTACGAGAGCACAGCTAGATTTTATGCTCCGTTGTGGTGACAGGATGGCAGCCTGTGCACTCATCCTTTCAGCTATGTCTGTTCTCCATACTCACTGACAGCACCCTCGTACCGGAGGTCAGAGACACATACAATTGGATGGGGAGAGATTTTTGCAGCCAAAGGGGAAGTTGGCTGAATGTGGATTTGGTTTGATGAGCAAAGAAGACCTTGCAGTGGAGAGCAGACTTAAGGTGGTCTGCAGCAAGGCGAGAGCAGAGGTTCTTCTGTGAGGGGGGCTGGGCCTTATTTGGCTCTGCATCCTAGAGCCGAGGGCAGGACATTTCACATAATAGGTGCTCAGGAAATGTTACAGAAGGAATCAGTGAATCGATGGCACATTAACAGGTGACTGTGTGTGCCATTGGAAATACAGGGAGGCCAGGGAGCGAGGAGGGGGATGGAGAGAGAATCGGCCTGGACCAAGGCCTAATGACCTGAGAGGCTGCCCAGGAGTAGACACGACAGTGTGCTGTGCGTGCCCTCCAGACGATGGGCATGCAGGTGAGGCAGAGGAGATGGTGCGGGGCGGGTGGGACTGTTTCAACATGGTTTTCCCAGCAAAGATTTGGAGCCTCCCCAACACTTGGAGTTTTTCTGAGAAGTCACCTGGCCCACCCCTGGGTGGCAGTGAACAGCGGACAGGCTTGAGCCAGCTCCACAGCCAGCCCGCACTGTGGGGGGGGGCAGGGCAAACCCCCACTTTGGACAGGGTTCATCCATGTTTGATGGCCCACGGTCCACAGCAGAGGCACATAAGCGTCACCTCTCGCAGAAGGAGACCCAGGCTGAGCCAGCCAGGCGCCTGCCCTGAGAGCCTCCTCCCAGACCCAGCCGCCACTCTCTCAGCCCCTAATTAAAAGAGAAAAGCTTGTTAATATTTCAGCACTGTTAACCCCACTAAATTATTAAGTGTCCATTTGCATTACATGCATAAAAGGATCGATAAACATGTACGAACCAGGAGCTGGGAGGGTGAGGAAGGGATAGTTTCTAAGGATGCTGCATGAGACTGGTCCACCAGCGACTCAGAGACAGTCCTGTACCCTGAGCCCTGCCCTGGGCCCCGTGTTCTCAACCTGTGCCAGCACTTGGGAACTGGAAGTGCATGGGGATGAGCACAAAAGTCAGAGAATCAGACAGACTCCCATTCAGCCAGGTGTCCTCGGACAATTTATTGAAACTTGATGAGCCTCAGCTTCCTCATCTGACAAATGGGAGCAATAGTAGGCTTGCTATGAGCAATAAATAAGGTACTAGATATAAAACACTCAATACAATGCTGGCACAGAGTAAATTGTTATTGTTGTATTATGCATACATTGTTACATTATTGTTCTCTTATGGGAGGAGGGGGAGAGACTTGAGACATAACTGCAGCTCACAGCAATCCCTCCCTCTTCCTTTCTGCTTCTCAGTAGGCCTTTATCCCAGCTCTTCTAGACTCTAACTTCCCTAGTGCAGGGCCTGGGTGCCGTCACTCCCTGTACACCCAGCACCGAGCTCAGCACCTCACACTCACAGGCATGTGTTGGATGCCTGTCTGGTGGCAGTCAGGACAAGAACACAGATCCTGATTACATATTGTCTGGCCCAGAACACTCAGCGATGCTTGCGGGCGGTGGTTGGGGTGGTGGTACCTGCCCAGCCATCTTAAGATGCAACTGGGCCGATAGAACCAACTCCAGGTGGGGAGGTCTGCAACGCTCACCCCTTCTCCTGTCTCCTTGTCCTTTCCCCGCTCTGCTCTGTTTGGAAGTTTCCCCAGCCTGCAGCCACTTCCCCTGAAAGAGTCAGGAGCAGGAAGGAGGAAGACAGCCCCCACTTGGCTATGATTAACCTTTTTAAATGCGGGGTGGGGAGGAAACCTGACAGAAAGTTGATGGGGCTTTAAATTCAGGCTTTCCATGCATGTGCTGTCTGCCTGCCTTATTTGGTTCTATATCTTATTGTTGCACCCTCATGCGTTTGACAGCACCTTGGCTAGCAGCCAGGAGGAAATTCTCTTATGGGGGGTGGGGGCCCTTGATGAAATTCCCTTTCTAGGTTCCAGTGAGAATTCTCTTTCTTCAGAAGCCCAGTGGGCAAGTTGGCATTTGCCTTAACGTGAGTCAGACGTTGAGAGTTTGTCGCTTTGTCACTGAGCCTATTGGGTGCTGGCAGCCCTCACCCCCACCTATAATTCCGAGTGTCTACTTTGGGGGGAAGAAAGGAGTGAGCTGGTATGCCAGAAGCATTCTACCAGGGGCTTCCTATTTCTGCCTCAGCTGTTCTCATGACGATGCTGCCCCATGGGTGACATCTCTCACGCCGCTTGATTATTCTCAGCCAAGGGACTGGGGGAACGTGTTACTTGACTCCACACAGCCTTAGTTTTACTGAGCCTTGGATCGGCACTTCTCCACCCGTTTTACAAAACACTTCTGTCTCTCAAGATGTTAAGAGACACTCCGTG
Organism: Rhinolophus sinicus; assembly: GCF_036562045.2. Classification (NCBI taxonomy): domain Eukaryota; kingdom Metazoa; phylum Chordata; class Mammalia; order Chiroptera; family Rhinolophidae; genus Rhinolophus; species Rhinolophus sinicus. The sequence continues at coordinate 87,478,236 of NC_133755.1, forward strand.
AAGAAAGGGCTTTCTGGTCAAATACATTTGGAAAGCACTGGATTATATCAAGTTAATAGATGTGTTCACTGCAGGACTTTTCAGAGCCTTTAATAATATCGTGTGCTGAGACTGAGGAGAGAGAAGATGCAGCGTCTTATTTGGCAGTGGACTATCGATGAACATTTTCTGGCACACAGGTTGGGGGACACAGTTTTCCTTTTCCATGGGGGTCTGTCAATAGAGCTTGGAGAATGAAATAGGAAGTCTCATAGACCAGAGGCAGGAAACATACTGGGTTCCAAAATCCTGTCCTGTTTTCTATCCACCAAAGTGGTGTCAAGCAGAGATGACCAAATCCCGCGGAGCCTTGAAATTCCCAGGAGCCCGTTACAAATACAAACTCTGAGGCCCTAGAGAGTCAGGGCTGGTGGTTTCCCGTGGGCTTGGGGATCTGCGTTGCGACAGGCTCCCCTGGTGACACAAGGGATGGGGGTGGGGGGTCCGTGGATGGCTGGGCTGGTGAACTGAGTTGCAAGCTAGCAGGTAGAAGTCCTGGCTTAGAGTCTCAGCTCTGCCATTGGCCTGTGTCTGCGAGTGACATGGGCATTTCCTTCTCCAGGCCTCAGTTTCCTCGTCTGCCAAAGGAGGCTATAAATAGGACTTGCCTTTCTGCCTCTCAGAGCTGAGGTGAGGCGCTTGGAAATACACAGTGCACCCTGGGAATGTACCAGCCCTCATCATCTGTTGCAGATAAGGCAGCATCCTGTCATGCAAAGGGCTTCAGGCCCCCAGGGAGGTGGCCTGAGAGGAGTGCAGGATCATTTATAGAATAAAAATGTTGGCTGGCATGGTTACATTGCTCACTGTGTCAGACACCGTTTGAAACACTTTCGCATTTATGTATTTATTCCTCACATTTCATGTTTATGTATTTATTCCTGGTGTTGCAACTGAGACAACGAAGGCTTAAGTAACTTGCTGAAAGACGCAAAGTAAGTTGCTGAAAGCTAAGGGTCCGGTAAGAAGGGTGTTCAGAGAAGGATGCCATCCGTCTCCTGTTTTCCAACTCCTCCGAAGCCCTGCACAGCCCTCAACATGAATCTTGAACCTATTCATGAAATATCCCTACCGGTTTACTGTCTGCTTTGAGTGGTTTCACCCCTGGAATGTAGATGGGCCTACAGAGGGTATTCTCCTGTACCCCTCTCTTGCTCCTATGCAATCAGTCATTTCAGTAGCTATCATTCAGTGAAAGAGCACATACGGTTTGGCCAGATGTTTTACATATGTTGTTTTAAACCCTCACACCAGCCCTGGGATAAGGCATTATTGTTCCCATTTTACAAATGAAGAGGCCGAGTCACAGAGAGGTTAAGTAACTTGCCCAGTGTCACCCAGCTAGTGCCTAGCAGAGCCAGGAATCATCCCAGATTGTCAGCTCTTTCCATTTCTCTAAAGCAGATCTCTCCTCTACCCACTTCCTTGTCACATCCCCCCGCTTTGGAGTCGTCTTAGCACTTAGCACACTCTGAAACCATCCTGTTCATTTCTGTTTCCTTGTTTGCTTTTCGTCTCCCCGACAGTGCTCTTTCAGAGCTGGTCCTTGTTTGCTTTTCATGACAGCCTCTTCAGCACCCAGCACAGTGGCAGGCTCGAAGTGTTTGTTGTTTGACAGACTGAATGAAGGGATTATGTCGTGGTGCCTCTTGACACAGGCCCTGGCCTGGTTGCCTTTGGAGTCAGAAGATGCTGCTGCTGGCAGTGGGAGGCTGAGGTTAAGTGGGACAGAGCCCCTTTGGGGACCGGAGACGTGGTGGGACCTCTGTTGGTTCACGGTCAGAAACATGGTTCCAGCCATTCCAGGGCTGAGGAGAGTGGGGGGCTGACTCATGTTAATGAAAGTCAGTGGGGGCTGATGGGCAAATTGAACCATCAAGGCCAGCACTCACTCCGGAAGGGAAATCTATACCTGGAAGAAGTCAGCCATGGGAAGCAGCTCATCAAAGTAGGAGTCAGAGTAAAGGGAGGAGAGAATTGTAATGGTTAGTGACATCAAACAAAACAAGGTAACCTCAACAGGCAGTGTCATCGAAGGCATGCTCTTTTTTTTTTTTTTAATTGAAATGTAACTTAGCTACTGTAAAATCTTAAGCAAATAATTTAATGCATTTTTAAATGTGTATCCACCTGTGTCACCACCTCTCAGATTAGGATGTAGAACATTTTCCTCCTCCCAGATGGGATCCCACCTTCTCTCCAGAAAGTTCTCTTGTGCCCTTCCCAGTAAAGAACCCCCCCACCCCTACCCAGGGGCAACCACTATTTAGATCTTGATTGCTATAAGATTGGGTTTTCCAGTTTTAAATTTCAAATAGATAAACATTATACACTATTTATTCTGTTGTATCCGAATTCTTTCCCTTCAGTTGTTCCAGTGAGATTCAGGTGTTTCTGTATCTATCAGTATTTCATTCTTTCTTTCACGCTGTGTAATATTCCATCGTATGAATATACAGGAATTGATTTACTTGTGCTACCCTTGATAGACCTATGGGATGTTCACCTATCCATGCATAAAGCTGCTATGAATGTTTTATTGTTTGGTTGTCATAAGCACTCATTTCTAGTGGGTACCTACCCAGGAGTGGAATTGTTGCCAAGATCTGTTCCAAAGTGGTTCTACCATTTTAGAGCTAGATAGTCTTGATATTAGTGTCATCAAAGGGGATTGAATCATTGTAATAATGTCATCATCCATGGTGCCCATTCACCGCCCCATCTCCAGTGAGGAAACACACCTGTCAGATGGCAAGGGGCCTCGTGTCTGTGGGAGGGCCTCATCTTTTCTGGCTTGTGCTGGCTGGGCCCTGAGAAAGGTTAGCGCTCCAGCTCTTTCTCAGTATTCCTTCTGAGTCACCAAAGCTTTTGTCATGGCAGCACTGCCTGGCTATGGGTAAGCCACAGTGTCCAAGATGATAGCTTGTCTTCCATTGGAGCCTGTGAAATCAATGCCTTCCTTGTGGAGAAGTACCACAGGCCTCTTGTAGATATCCATATGGCCTCCTGGTCTTATCAGCGACTGGCTTACACATCATGCATTGGTGGGTTGTTTCCTGATGAGATTTCCGGGGGACGCTGGCCACAGATGGCTATCTCTTCCGTGTTATGGTAGTGTTCATGCATTTTCATTGCAGGGGGCACCATGTCAGACCCATTCCCCAGATTCTAGGGTGCATCTTACTTAGGGACTGATTACATAAATCGTTGAAAGTATGAGTCGAAAAGACCTTAGAGGTCATCTTATCCACTCCCCTCCTATAGGTGGGGAAGCTGGGGCGCAGGGAGGTCACTCAGCTTGTCTCCTGACAGCTGGTCTAGGTTCGTTCCTGTGTGGCAGCCGGGCAGGCAGGATGAACACCTGGACACTCAGAACCTGGGTTGGTGGCAGGTGCCACTGTTGACAGAATCTTGCGGTTTAGAGAGACTCTTGTGGTTAAACAGGGCCTGTGTCACGTGACCTGTGGCCCACTTGTTGCCCCACAAGCTTCTCATCCAGCACCAGGCTGCCTCTGTGTAACCCCCTCTGTAACTGGTTCGTGTCTGTCCCGTCAGTGTTGCTCGGAGAGAGTCCATTAAGGCGCTGCTTGTGGCACCTATGGAACACATTAGAGTTCTAAGCGCTTCTCATTTACCTGGTGTGATTGTCCCATCCACCCTTGTGTGTTCTCAGGGTTGGTGGCGTTCTCTCCATGTTAGAGGTGAGAAAACAAAGGCCCAGTGATCGCTGGTGGCTTTCCGCCAGTAATCCATAATAGATAATGTAGGATTCTGCCCCTGCAACTGGCAGGAAGGCCCGTTCTCTGAGACATGGTTCAAAATCTGCCTCTTCCATAGAGCCACCTGTGATTCTGCCTCCAGCGGATGGTGGTGTTTCTGTCTTCTGACCTCCTAGGGACTCTGGACCTCTCATAATGCTTAGCAACGTTACTATGGGATATTCTTGTCAATTCATCCATTCCACATCCACTGAGTGCCCGCGGTAGTTAAGGCCTTAGTGTTGGGGATACCGAGATGAAGTTCACAGTCTGGCAGGCAGAAAGGCAAGAACCCTGAATTTGATAGACACACAGATTGATGCTTTGTTGTTGTGCTGGGGGAGTGATGGACACAGAAGGAGGGAGGGTGCAGGTTAATCATGGGACACTTCCTGGAGGAAGTTACATATTTTATGTACGGGTTTTATCTCACCTCAGTGCACCTCCTTAGGACAAGGACTCGGTGTTCACTCCCTGTGTCCCTTGTGTCCTGGATCAGCTCTCCCACCTCCACTCTCTCTAGTCAGCTGTGAGCAGACAGGTGTGAACTTGAGGGCCTTGCCCTCCCACCCAGAACCCAAGCATTGGTGGGCTGGGGGCTGGTTTGCCTCTAGGACAATGGGGCTTGACACTGAGGGAGGGGCTGTGAACTTTTACAGCTCAGCCATTTCCCCTTTGGGTTCCCCCAGCCCTGGGCAGTGTGAGACAGGTCAGGGAGGAGCCAGTCTCTTGAGAGCTTCCGGGTCCCTTGTGAGAACTTCTGATCCTTGGAGAAGAGGCTGGCACAGGCTCAGGGAGCAATGAGGGAAAATTAACAGGCCTTTGGTTGAGGGGAATATGTAGTCTGTAGGGATGGGGGGAATCTTAGGTTAGGCTAAAGCAGAGCTTGGGATGCTTAGGGGTGGGCACAGTTCAGGCAGGTGATTTGCTGAGAAAATGATCTCAGGAGAAACTAAGGGGATGAGGGAAGCATCTGGGCAAAACTGTGGTTAAGCTGACTTAGCCTCAGCCTGTTCCCCGGGGTAAGGGGTGGGGGCTCTGGAGCGTGAATAGCACCAGTCATCCCATCTTGAGGCAAGAGGGCTGGGCCTTTGCACTCATGTTGGCCAGTCATTGGGAGTGTGTGTGTATATTGGGGAAGTAGGTGGCCTCCTGGGCATTTCTGCCCCAGGTGGTTCCCACTGTCTGAGGGCCATTCCCTGGGGAAGGTGAGCTGTGTGCACATAGCAGCTGTCACACAGAGCAGATGAGGATGGATGCACCAGCCCGATGCAGGGACCGGGTGGAGTACTAGCAGCTGCAGGACGGGGGCTGCTAAGACCGTGATGCTCACTGAGTGATACCCAGTCTGTACCGATTACAAAGCCCCTCGCCCTGATCAGCTCATTCAAGAGCACAGATCTCCTGCAAGGGGGTTGGGATGGGGAGGAATTGCCCCTTTCCTGAGTTCCTGGCCCCTTTGGTTCTGGTCTGGGCACTCTGGGAAGATTCTTGCCTGAGCTCAATGGGGTCAGGTTTTTGAAGATGGCCTGGGGAGGTCCAGGCTGACCCTCCCCCCCCCCCATACTCAGAAGGGAGCCTCAGGCCCCCTCTAGCCCTGGTGCGTCTTGTCTAAACCTCCCCCCCTTCTTTGCCAGCTCCAGCCCAGGCCCAGATAGTGCACGCGGGCCAGGCGTGTGTGGTGAAAGAGGACAACATCAGCGAGCGTGTCTACACCATCCGGGAGGGGGACACCCTTGTGCTGCAGTGCCTTGTCACCGGGCACCCTCGGCCCCAGGTAAGCCCCCATCCAGCCTGCACAGGCCCCTCCTGCCCTCACCCCCTCCCTCCCACCCCTACTCTGGGATCAGAGCTTGAGAAGAGGCAGTAGGAGCTGGGGACGAGAGGCACACAGCGGCAAACAAACAGAAGGCAGGAGACTGGGGCTGGGCAAATAACTGGAAAATGAACTCAGTGGGGAAGGGCTAGAGCAGGGGTGTCCAAACTGCGGCCCGCGGGCCAACTACGGCCCGCAATCCATTTTTAATTGGCCTGCAGCAAATTCCAAAAATATATTTAATTTACTTAAATAAACCAGGTGAGGCAATACGTACTTCACCTCGAGTGAGTGGCCGGGCTGTTTGTGTATTTTACTGCATATGGCCCTTGGTGAAAAACGTTGAAAAAAGTTTGGACATCCCTGGGCTAGAGGTTGTGGGCTTAGTCCCCTGAAAACTTTGATGGCCAAGGGGAAAAACTGAATGTCGGTTACTTAATTCCACTCTATTCCTGGTATCTGTTGAGCAAACACAGCCTCATATGTACCTTCAGCCACTGTTTGAAGGTGGACTGTGTGCCAAACACTAGGCTAGGTGCTTTTTCCAGTGCTTTCTCTGGCTCCTCACAACCATGCTGTGAGGAAAGCATTAGAACCCCCATTTTACAGCTGAGGAAATTGAGGTTCAGGGAGGTTAAGTAAGCTCCCAACATCACACAGTCCTTGTGAGTGAGGAGGCAGAATTTGAATCCAGAACCATAGCTTAGCACACTTCCGCCCAGTGTACCCATCTTTGGGTTGGGGGCTCCAGGAATTCCCAACAACATCGAATATAATCTCTACTTTAGGAGTCTTCCGGTAGGCAAGCCCTACACTCTTGTGGTGAAAAGACTCAAAGCAATTAGAAAGCAACAGATGCAGAGTATCTGGAAATGCCAGGTGACTTTTGTCCCAGACCAACAGTGTGGTTCAGGCAGGAAGTGTTGGCCAGTTGTCACTGAGAGCCGATGGGAGGAGGTAGGAAGCAGTGGGCTGGGGGATGGGTGGAATTTGCTGGTGAGCTGCTGTGACCTTTAAGAGCAGCAGAAAAGGTTTCGATTGGATCCTAGGAAAGAGAGTGAAGTGCGAAATCCTTTTCTGGGGATAATTTTGGGAACAGGGATGGCTTTAGTAGGTTTGGCCTTGAGACAAGCAGATGGACCAGGAAACCCCTAAAGACTCTTTCAACCTGAAACTGTGATCGCTGCTTGCTCCTTCTCAAAGGTTTGTTTAGAAGTGAAATCAATGCTGCCAGTCTTCAGGTTGGTGTTTGTGTCAGGTGTGACTATTAGGGGTGGTTCTCCCTAAGGCCAGGGAGGCAGCTAAGGCTGCACCTGCTGTCTGTGTGTGTCGCCTTGCACATCACACATATGAGTCATCTGTAGCGGTGGCTGTATGTGCATGCTTCCGTTTTTCCATTTCCATCTGTGGTTTCATGGTTTTTCCTGGGCTTATATTTAACTTTATCCCATCTCATTTCTCCCATCTAGCCAGCCTGTGAGGACTTTCATTTTTATGTCTCTTGTGGGGTCTCCTCCTCTCTATTCCTCATTACCCCTCTAGGTCAGACCTTCAGCCCTGTTTCTTGGACCACTGCAGTAGATGCTAACTGGCCTATTCTCCCAAATCTCTGCTTCCAATCCACGCCTGCGCCATGCTCCCAGAATCCTCAGCCTCCAACCTGCTGCATCATATCTCTCCCCTGCTCCAAAACCTTCGATGGCTCCCCGTTAACTACCAGACCTAGTTCAGGCTCCGGTGGAACTGAAGGCCTCCCACAATCTACCCTCACCTGCCTTCCCTGTCTGATCTCCCACTGCCATCTTCCTCCCACCCTGGGCTCCAGTCGGACATGCCCAAGTACACTCTGTTCATTCCTGCTTTAACTATTGCTGCTCACTTCTCTTGAAATGCCTCCCAGCTCCCTTTGCCCTCATTTTATTACAAGTGTTTGTTGAGTACTTGCTATATGCCAAGCACTATAATGGGGCCCGAGGATACGGCTACAGTTCCTGTTGCCATGGAGCACCCAGTCTCATAGGGGAGCAGCAGCATCTCAGAGGCATTTGGACTGTATACTTACCAGGACTGTATACTTACCACCAGGGTAGTAGTATTAATGCACACGCGGAGGGTATATGAGGTGAGGCCACAGGGCCATCCATGGCTAGGAGCTGGAAATGGACTCTCTATCTAAAGCGGGAAGCTTGACAAGAGTGGACCAGAAGACCACTGTCTCACAGCTCAGAGTCACAGTAGGGAGCAGACTCTCTGCTACCCAGAGTATGGGTGCAAACAGAGTCACCCACAAGAGAGCATGCCCCTAAGCCTGTCTGTGTCTTGTACTATCCAAGTGGTGAGGAAACCCTAAGCTGAGAAACTAACATAAAACCTGGTTGGAACCTGTGAAGCCATGTATTTGGAACATAGGCAGCCATAAAACTACACCACAGACAGGCCTGTCAGGGACCAAGTGGGACTTCTGTGGAAGAGAATTCCCACTGATTACAATTACAAGCCTGTGAAGTAAAAATTTTAAACCCACTTAAAAATACAGTGCCAGGAATGCTAATCCATAGACCCAAATAATTGAACAATTAATATCTGAGGAAACAGATATCATAGCACAATTTGAAAGGATCTTTAAATAAGTATGTTTAAAATGTTTAAAGAGATCATGGAAGGAATAGAATCTATACGACAGGAGATTATAAAACCTGATCAGTTAGATATGGAAAAAAGCAAATAGAAATTCTAGGGGAAAAAAAATAGTCTTTTGTGAAACTTGGCCTTGATACCATAGAGATAGCTAAAGAGAAAATTAATGAATTGGATGATAGATTTGAGGAAATCAGCCATAATGCAGTCTGGAGAGGACAAAGAGATGGAAGTGTGAAAAGGAACTTGGGAGACAAGGAGGATAGAATGAGAAGCTACAACTTAGCTATAAACTTGGGCATTCTAGAAGAAGAGATTAGAGAAAACTGTGAAGAAGCAATATTTAAAGAGACAAAGGCTGAGAATTTTGTAGAATTGAAGAAAGGTATGAACCCTTAGATGGATACAGCAAACTCTGTCTTAAGCAGTATGTAAATAAACCCCATCTAGACAAATCATATTAAAATCACAAAAGTCAAGTACAAAAAAAAAAATGTTTTCATGGCCTTGTTTCCCTCCAAAGCACCCTTTGTTCTAAGTATCAATTGCCTGAAACTACCTGTAGCCTTCCCCAAGTTTTATAACCTCTAGGTCCTTCAGGGTAGTGTTGAGGGTGGCGAAAGGATAAGTTTAGAAATCTTATGGCCTGCAGTGGCCCCTCCCTGCATGAGAAGGTTGCCCTTTCACCTATTTCTTCCTGCCTGTTGTTTTTATGACTTATAGTCTGACCTATTCACCAGGATCAGGGCCCTTGCCCTGTCTCAGTAATGAGCAATCCTACTCAACTTTAACATGGAAGTTTCCCTACCCCATACTCCAGTCCTTAGGACGAAGTAACCTAGAACTGATCAGTTTTTCTTAAACCTCTGGTACTTTGAATAGTAGCTCCAGTTTCTTGTGTGGTCCTTGATAGTGTCTCATAATCTAAGACAATGTTAATAAATATACCGTATTTCCCGAAAATAAGACCTAGCCGGACAATCAGCTCTAATACATCTTTTGGAGCAAAAATTAATATAAGACCCAGTCTTATTTTACTATAATATAAGACCCAGTCTATAATATAATATAATATAATATAATATAATATAATATAATATAATATAATATAATATAATATAATATAATATAATATAATATAATATAATATAATATAATATAATATAATACCAGGTCTTATATTAATTTTTGCTCCAAAAGACGCTTTAGAGCTAATTGTCTGGCTAGGTCTTACTGTCGGGGAAACAGGGTAGACATTTATTGAGTGACTAATATATACCAGGCACCACACTTAGGTTCCTTACATACTTTGTTTCTAAACCTCACAATGATTCTGAAAAGTGGGTATTACTCTATGTAATAGTTATAGTTGTCTATTGCTGCATAACAAATACTCCATAACTTAGGGACTTAAAACAACAAACACCTATTATCTCCTGGCTCCTGTGGGACAGGAATCCCTGAGTGGCTGAGCTGGCTGGTTCTGGCTCAGGGTCTCTCACAAGTCTGTAGTCATTTGAAGACTGACTGGGGCTGGATGATCCCCTTCCAAGCTAACTTTCATGGCTGTTGACCGAGACTTCCCTTCCTCCTCTGTGGACCTATCCATTAGGGCTTCCCATGACATGGCAGCTGGCTTTCTCCAGAGCAAGTGACGGGAGAAAGCAACCAAGATGGAAATCATAGACTTTTATCACCTGACTTTGGAAGTGACATACCATCACTCCTGCCACATTCTATTGGTCACACAGACCATCCCCGGTACAAAGTGGGAGGGGACTACAGTAAGGTGTGAATACCAACCAGGAGGCGGGCATCATTTGGGGCCATCTTAGAGGCTGGCTACAGGAGACCTCTTGCACGGATGAGAAATCTGAAGCCAAGAGATGAGTAACCTTAGTCTTCCAGGCACTAAATATACGTCAATTTAATCCTCCCAGTAACCCTAGGAGGAGAGTTAATATTCTCCATTTTATAGACGAGGAAAGGAAGGCAGGAAATCTTGGGTAACTTGTCCACAAATCCATGCTCTTAAACACTGCACTATACCGCTTTCTTTAAAACCTCATCCATCTGACTCCCTATTCCCAGTCTCTTCGCTGAGGCATCTTACTCCTCCTGTGCATTCCTACAAGTCTGTTTGAGTTAGTTTCATAGGCCTGTATGTCCCAAGTACGCTTGTGAAAAACCATGGGGTTGGAGGGGAGGCACACTGCAGAGCATTCAGTCCGGAGGCCCCCCACCCCACGGCGGCCTCTGACTCTGCCGCCCTCCATCCCCCAATGGCCGGACCCAGGTGCGGTGGACCAAGACAGCAGGCAGCGCATCTGACAAGTTCCAGGAGACATCGGTGTTCAACGAGACGCTGCGCATTGAGCGCATTGCGCGCACACAGGGCGGCCGCTACTACTGCAAGGCTGAGAATGGTGTGGGCGTGCCCGCCATCAAGTCCATCCGCGTGGATGTGCAGTGTGAGTCGGCGTCCTCCCTGTCCGGTTCCCTCCCTGTCCGGCTCCCGGGCTCAGGCTGGGAAGTGGGGTGCCCCTCAGGAGGAGTGGGGGTGGGGTGCGGTGGAGAAGAGGCACCTTCGTGGAGAACAGAGACTTTCTCTCTCCCGTGCTATAGAGGGGCATCTCTGCTGTTCCTCCGATGTGTACTACCCCATACCACTCACACATTCCTATCTGTAATCCCATATGAACCTTGTAACCTCCCTGTAAAGTAGTCACGGAGGACAGGACAGGTTGCACACATTCCACAGATGAAGAAACTGAGGGGTACCAAGGACTCCTGACTTGTTCACAGGCATAAGTCTCTTCACTGTGGTCCAGTGCCCTTCCCACAGTACCTCATGCCTGAGAATGGTGTGGGCGTGCCCGCTATCAAGTCCATCCGCGTGGATATGGGTGGACTTTCCCAGGACTTTTGTCCTGGGAAAGCTCTGAAACTTTCCTGCCTGACCACATGCAGGACCAAGCATCCCTCAGTCCTTCCTACTGCTTGAATGGAAAGCCCCCCCCCCCCACCTGCCACCATGGGTATCCCCTTAACCCCAAGATACCATCTCCCTGCTTGCCACCTGCCTCTGTGTCCATCTAGGCTGACCCAGGTATCCAGAAGCTGTGGGGCCAGGCCCAAGGGCCTGTCTGGTACCATCTTAATGAATCTAACCATTAAATATGCCCCATGCCTCCCAAGTGGGACCTGATAGAGTGGCGAGCAATGGCACCCCAGATCCTCTCTTCTGTACCCCATCAGTCACCCAGGGGCCTGCCAAACCCTGGGGCTGAGGGTCATTTCTCTAGTTATTGGTGCTAGAAAGGGCTGGCAGGCATGACCTGGACTTCACCAATGCCCCACCTCTGCCCACAGCCTTGGTAATGGCTTCTATCCAAGTGGGCTGTGGAAGCAGGACACAATGATGGGATGTTGGGCCATCCGCTGTAGAATGATAGAATGTGGAATATTAAAGCCTTTGGTTCACAACCCTGGCTGCACATTAGAATCTCTAGGGGATCTTTTTTAAAAGTAGTGGAGCCTGGGTCCTAATTCTAGAGATTCTGATGGAATTAATTGGGGGCTTGGTTCCGACATTGGAATTTTTTTCTTAAACTTTTTCTTTTAAAATTGAGGATTAACCTACATCCAATAGAGTGCGCTGATCTTAAATGTACAGTTTAATGAATTCTTACATATGTATATGTATGTGTAAGCACCTTCCAGTTCAAGAGAATTTCCAGGACCCTAGAAAGTTTCCTCATGACCCCTCCCAGTCAATAATCTCCTTAGAGGCAATCACTGTTCCAATTCCTGACACCATTAATGAGCATTGCCAGGCATCAATATTAAAAAGAAAATCTCCGTATGATTCTATTGTGCAAACAAGGGCAAGAACCACCAATCTAGTCCAATTTACCAATGAGGAAACAGGCAGAGAAGGGACTTAGGCAGGTCACACTACAAATTAATAGCTAGCTTGGGATTTGAACCAGGGTTTCCCGATTTCCAGTCTACAGTTGCTTCCTCCACCCCATGATGGGAGGGTGAAGACAGACAACCCCATGCAGGTCCCCGGGGAGGGACAGCTGGGAAGTCATTAAGTCCAGTCCCCTGGCTCTAAAGGTTGGTCAAGCTTGCAGGGCTGGGAGAGCATCTGGCTCCCTGGACACATCCTTGAGGGTGGCTCGGCTTTCCCTGCCAGGAGCCCAAGTCCCCACATTGGGGTCACCCAGTCCTGACTCCACTGGGGCTGTGCCCTTGCAGACTTGGACGAGCCGGTGCTGACAGTGCACCAGACAGTGAGTGACGTTCGCGGCAACTTCTACCAGGAGAAGACGGTGTTCCTGCGCTGTACTGTCAACTCCAACCCGCCTGCTCGCTTCATCTGGAAGCGGGGCTCTGACACCCTGTCCCACAGCCAGGACAATGGAGTTGACATCTACGAGCCCCTCTACACCCAGGTCAGGACGGGTGGTAGCTGGCCTGGTCTCCTCGTGATTCACCCTAAGTCTTCCTCTTGTACCCAACAAGGGGATGGGGCATGGGGGCTGAGGCCTCACCATCTGGATTTCTTGGGGCTGCCCTGACTTCAACAACTCTGTTCTGATGGCAGAAGCATACATTCTGATTTGGCTTCAGACAACCTGGGGCAGACAAAATCGGAACAGAAAGCTCAGGGAACAGTGATAGGGACGGGAGAGTCCCCAAGGCAACATGTCCTTTGGGAACATTGCCGGTTAGGAAAGGCGCCCCCTAGAGGCAGGCAAGTCATCCCTGCCCACCGCTGGCTGGCAGAGTATTTGGAACCATGGGCAGACACAGCAAGAATTGGAGGCAGAGAGGTGACTCCACTTCCCATAGGCCCCCTGTGATCCCAGGAAGTGGTGATGAAGCCATGCTACCAGGGAGGGCTTTCGGAAGTGGCTTTCCTAGGTGGCTGTCAGAGTGTCACTTGTAGCCATGGCCTTTGGAGCCAGTTCCATGTTGGTATGGCTGTAAGACAGAGCAGGGTGCCCTCCATTTCCCAAAGTGGAGAAACTGAGGCCTGGCCCTGGCCAGGGCTACCTCAGGCCCAGAGAAGCCCAGGGTATGGAGAATACAGCATCTGCTGAGGCTCAGGCTCCCTGGGGACAAATGGTGTGGAGGTTGAGAAAGATAGGAACTAGAATAATAATTTGCTTAAGCCTCTGGTGCTGGGTAAATGTGTGAAGGACCCCTGGAGACCCACACAGACTCCTCACAGCAGTGGTTCGCTGTTGCCCAGGGGGAGACCAAGGTCCTGAAACTGAAGAACCTTCGGCCCCAAGACTACGCCAGCTACACCTGCCAGGTGTCTGTACGCAACGTGTGTGGCATCCCGGACAAGGCCATCACCTTCCGGCTCACCAACACCACGGGTACAGGCACTTTCCCGCCCATCCCCTTGCCCACCTGAGCTGACTCCCCACCAGGAGACAGTGCCTCACTCCACACAGGCCTCTAGGCACATCTGCACTAGTGCATCCCCTCCTCCCCTCTGCCTGCTTCCTGCTTTCTGCCCTTTCATCTCCCTCCAGGCCTTTCCCAGCCCCATGGCTTCCCTAGCTCCCTATATCCCTCACATGCAGCCCTGCCTCATGATATCCTAAGACCCCACCTCCTTGTCCTCTTAGCCCCACCAGCCCTGAAGCTGTCTGTGAACGAAACTCTGGTGGTAAACCCTGGGGAGAATGTGACGGTGCAGTGTCTGCTGACAGGCGGTGATCCCCTACCCCAGCTGCAGTGGTCCCATGGGCCAGGCCCGCTTCCCCTGGGCGCTCTGGCCCAGAGTGGCACTCTCAGCATCCCTTCAGTGCAGGCCCCGGACTCTGGCTACTACAACTGCACAGCCACCAACAATGTGGGCAACCCCGCCAAGAAGACCGTCAACCTGCTGGTGCGATGTACGTGGCTCTGGAGGGGTGGGAGGAAAGTCAGAGGCAGACAGGGTCCCTGTCCTCCAGGAACTACCAATGAAAGGGGAGAGGGGCCTGTCTGCTTCCCCTGGGTAGGTCAGATATACTGATGATGCATGTTCCAGGCACTTTTATTTCCCTGCAATTCAGGCATCTGCCAGAAGATGGTAGGACTAAAATTTACCAGAGTAGTTTTATTTAGTGTTTACAGTCTACATATCCAAATATAACCTCAACAGTCCAAGAGTTAGGAAGGGCTGGTGTTGATTACATATATATATGTGTGTGTGTGTGTGTATATATATATATATATATATATATATATATATATATATATATATATATATATATATCATATATATATATGTATATGTATATGTATATGTATATGTATATGTATATGTATATATGTATATATATACATATATATATTTCTTTTTTGAGATTGGGAAACTGAGGTTGTAAAAAGCTACATGTGGACTTCCAGTCTTCAAGAGAAATTTCCTGCCTTATTTTTGTACACTGGTTTCTACATGATTCACTGAGTTAAAGTAAAACTAACACACATTTCCACATAACATATATGTAAATCTTTATTAGAAAAGCATTTCAGTGAGTCTGAAGATAATTATTAAATGTTAAAATGATATAAAACTTGGAGCACGAGCTAAAGAATTACACTTTGCTTACTAAACCTCAGCCTCAGTAGTCAGCAGTAGCTGCTCAATATGATCTTGATTTTGTTATTCTGCTTCATGGAGAAAACTTTAAATTATGAAGATTTAGGTTGTTTGTTTGTTTACTTATTTATTGTATTTTTTAAAAAGATACAGGCTGTTTCCAGCTCTCTAGATTCTGCCAAATTCGATTGAGTCTTTTGAAGAAATGGGCTCTTTTGTTGTTGTTCATCTTTCACTGACTAGTCTCTCTCTGACTCTCATGATAAGAAGCTAGCTCTCTATGACTTTTTACTTAATCAGAGTGAGAAAGAAAGTAGCAAGATTGTGGCTGATGACTATTTTTTCCCTTGATGGTACTTTACCATCAGAAGATTATTTTTCTCCACTGGTTTTCATTTGGCCTTTAAAACCTGGGTTGATGAGATTTCAATTTACATCAAATACTTATGGTCACCTCTTGGGGTGACATACAGCCTGCTTTGCCCAACCCAGTTCTGGTTTATTGCTGTTGTACCAGTCTCCTGTCCAACTAGCACCCAGTATTAAGAGTTCTGTCTAACTCTTGGATTACGTCAATCAATATTCAGATTTTTTAAAAAGGCAAGACCTTTTTCTTTCTAAATTCTGTATTTTTATGTAATTACATGTAAAATGATTGCACTGGACTTTCATTATAAAAAATACACAACGTGTTGCAAAGAGTCAAATCGCACAAAAGGGTAAAATGTGCAAATTAAAATTTCCCTTCAATTCCCCTCAGACCCACTTTCTAGATAGAGCCACTATTCCATTCTGGTGCATCCTCCCAAAATTTGTATTTTACAAGTTCAAGGTTTAAAACAAAATAAAAATAAAGTAGTATAGTTGTTAAGAGTACAGGCTCTGAATTAAATTGTCTGTGCCTTGGTTCCCTCCGTTGTAAAATGGGGACACTAAAGTGCCTCCCTCACAGATTGTGGGATGAGTTAAGTGAATAAACTCCATAAAGTGCTTGGAACAGTGCCTCTCAGTGTATGTTCAGTCAACAGTGGCTCTAATGGTTACTAAACCCACTTTTCTGCAGCGAGCTTTTTTTGAACTTTTAAAAATGCATCTGAGCAAGCAGAACAAGTTCCAAAAAATATAGTGGCTGCCAACCTCTAGGAGGGCCACTTTGAGGGGAGAAGCTGGCTCTGAATGGGGGTGGGACATAGCCACTGGCTTTGGGCCAGCCCAGCCACCCTTCCCTCCCCATCCACCCTTCCCTCCCCATCCACCTATAGCCATGAAGAACGCCACATTCCAGATCACCCCAGATGTGATCAAAGAGAGCGAGAATATACAGCTGGGCCAGGACCTGAAGCTGTCGTGCCATGTGGATGCAGTGCCCCAGGAGAAGGTGACCTATCAGTGGTTCAAGAATGGCAAGCCAGCACGCATGTCCAAGAGGCTGCTGGTGACTCGAAACGACCCTGAGTTGCCTGCTGTCACGAGCAGCCTAGAGCTCATTGATCTGCACTTCAGCGATTACGGCACCTACCTGTGTGTGGCTTCCTTCCCAGGGGCACCTGTGCCCGACCTGAGCGTCGAGGTCAACATCTCCTCTGAGACAGGTGGGCAGCGGAAGGGGCAGCGGGGAGGTGTGAGAAGGCTGGAGAAGCCCCCAGAGGGGAGGTGGGGCAACAGCTTGGGAAAGGGAAGCCAGAGTGGAGAGAATACTATTTGTTTATGCCACACAAATTTATCAAGCATCTATTATATGCCAGGTGTTGTGCTAGGTGCAGGGGGTGGAGTGGTGAGCAAGATAGGCTCTGCCCTCACGGAACTAAGTAGGAAGGCAAACATTTTTCAGATAGTCTCACAAATTTATACCCCTGCAAACTGTGATACATGACAGTCAGGAAACAGTTTCCTAAGATAGAATGTTTGGTCTGAAAGCTGAGGGAGGAGCAGGATTTTATAAGGCAAAGGAGAGCAAGGGAGGGGGGAAGAGAAAGGCAGGCCAAGGCATCAGCATGTGAAAAGGCACTGAGGCAGGCAGGCAAGTGCATGGGCCATTGGGAGAACTGAAGGAAGGAGAATATGGCTGGGAGAATGGAATGAGATGAGAATGGAGAAGTCAGCAGAGGCCAGATTATCCAGGAAGTTTGGGTTTCTATTCTAGTAATAAATAATAATGACTAACATTTATTGAGTGTTTACTATGTGTTCTGATGATTTGATATTTATCTCATTCCCCTTTATGATTTACCTTGTGGGATAGATGGTTTATCTTCAATTTTTAGAGATGAACAAACGGGCTCAGAGAGTTTAAAAAACTTACCGAAGGTAACAACACAACAGTAAGTGGTGGAGCTGGGATTGGAATCCAGACAGTCTGACTGCAGAGCCTTCACTCAGCCACCTCTAAAGGGTTTACACCTTGAGAATGACAGGAGTTTGGAGGTGATGACTTTGGAGAGGGTCTCTAGAATCTCATCTCTAGCCCCCAGCACCTTGCACTGAGGAGCTGGCTGCCTTAAGCTCAGCCTCTTTAACTCTCTGGATCTCAGATTTTCTTCTGTGAGACATTGAACCAGGTGGCCTCGGAGGCCCCTTCCGTCCTGACATCTGCATAGGGAGAGGCCAGGTGAAGCTGGAGGGGGTCAGGAAAGGCTTCCGGAAGGAGACTGACCTGAGCTGGGCTTTAGGAGTGGACTAGGCCTCCATTGATTCCACAAATCTCTTTCGCCCATCACTGTGTACAAGGCCATAGGTGAGGCGTGAGTTGGGGACCCAGACAAATGCCACAGACCCATCCTCAGAGCCCACTGTCTAGCCTGGGAGACACATCTGTTGGGGTAAAGCGGGAATTGGAAGGGCAAACTTTAGATAGGACATAGTTGCTAACGGCAGGATCCGCAGAGTCAGGGGAACATGAGAGAAGGAGTACCAGGATGCCAGGGGATGCCAGGGAAGGCTTCTCAGAGGAGCCATTCTCCATGTGAACATTTGCTAGGTGAGGGGACAAGCCCAGGAGAGACAGGATAGGGAGGCCCTCAAGGTGTATGAGACTTGATGTGTCCAGGGAATATCCCACAGCTGGGACACAGGACGGGAGACGGAAGATGAGGCTGGGGGTGGCAGAAGCCAGAGCACAAGGGCCTTGTTTGCAAAGCCAAGGAGTTTGAGCTTTAACCTGAGGGCAGTGCAGCCTTGGGCGGGGGAGAGGGAGACAGCCCGTTAGCCTGTGGGGACACAGAAGGGTTGGGAGCTGAGATGTTTTAGAAGTCAGGTAATCAACAGGGCACAGGGCTGTTTCCTCCGTTTGGCTCATAAGCCTGATGCTTAGGGCGTGGAAGTTTTTTAAGGGCCTGTGGAAATGGTTTAGACCTAGAAAAATAAATCAATTGGCTCCAAAATACAAAGAAAACTGCAAAATTAAAGCCAATAAATGTATAAATGTTTGTAGAGTATAAATTATACTAACTAGATAACTGGATTTCAAAGTGCCTTGTAGAGTTATTTGCAATTTATATTTAATGTAGGACATTTTAATTTGTTTGACATGATGTGAAATGGGACCCATAGACATCTTTAAAAGACCCTCCATTTGGACAATGTGTCGGGTTGGATTAGGTTTGGCTATGAATAACAGAAAAACCCTAAATAAAAGTGGCTTAAACAAGCTAGCCGTGTATTTCTTCTTCATATTCAAGTGAGCAGTGCCTGCTGGAATGGCGGCTCTCTTCCAAGTCCTCAGGGCCCCAGATTCCATCTTGTATTGCCATTCCATTATCCTTAGCATGTGCCACCTCGTCCACAATGGCATTTCCAGCTGCAGTCATCAACCTGCATTCCAGCCAGCAAGAAGGAGGAAAAGAGGTGCATGGCCTCTTCCTTTAAAGATGCTTATGTTGTCAAATCCCAATGGCCAGAATTTGGTCACCTGGCTACGTTTAGCTAGCCATAAGTCAGGCTGGAAGATACAGTCTTTATTCTGGACGCGTGCTCTGCTAACGCCCAGATATATTATTACTTTGGATGAAAGTGAAAGGATATTGGGAGTACAGACTAGCCATCTGTGATAATACTCCAGAAAGAGAAGAGGATGTCTTTAACTACAGCAGGGCCAGCAGGCAGAAAAGAGCGTATTGAGGAAGGAGATATTTAGTAGAACTGTTTAAAAGGTGGGATCCCCAAAACGTTGAGGTAAGGGGAAAGAAGGAATAGGCCAGCACGACTTCAGCTCCTTTTCCGAGTTGGGAGAGCCTGAGGTAGAGACCAGGAGGTGGAGAGGACCTGGGGAGGTGAGTTCCGTTTGGAGATGCTGAGAGGTCCGTGGGAGGTCTGGAATGGGAAAGAGGCTCACACTTAGGGGTAGGGAAGCAGAAACTCCGGAGCGGAGGCCAGCGGGTAGCTCTAACCCCGCTCCTACCGTCCCCTCCCCAGTGCCGCCCACCATCAGCGTGCCCAAGGGCAGGGCCGTGGTGACTGTGCGCGAGGGCTCGCCCGCCGAGCTGCAGTGCGAGGTACGCGGCAAGCCGCGGCCGCCCGTGCTCTGGTCCCGCGTGGACAAGGAGGCTGCGTTGCTGCCCTCTGGGCTGCCCTTGGAGGAGACCCCGGATGGGAAGCTGCGTCTGGAGCGCGTTAGCCGCGACATGAGTGGGACCTATCGCTGCCAGACGGCTCGCTATAATGGCTTCAATGTGCGCCCCCGAGAGGCCCAGGTGCAGCTGAACGTGCAGTGTGAGTCCTACCTTCCCACTTGGACTACCTCACAAGCTGTCCCTCCCTGCTCTCAGTCAAGCCTGTCCCTTCTTTACCCCTTCACCCACCCCAGTCCAATCAAACCCCCCACTTACTGCTGATACCTCTAAACCCTCCTCGACACCTTGACATATTTTTTTTACAAATAAGGGAAACCGAGTCACAGAGCGGTTAAGCAACTTGTGTAAATTCTTACAGCTAATTGGAGGAAGCGCTGGGATTTGAACCTACAGCCATCTAGCTCCAGGGATCAGGCTCTAAACCCCGACGTTCTGTTGCTTTTCATTACATGGGAGCTGAAGGGGCCATTTGGGGCATGAATAGAGCCCAGTGTAGGAACCATGGCTGGAAAGAATGGCGGGGAAGGGGTAGCAGGTATCTGCAGGTCGGGGAGGTATGAGTGTAGCTATTGCATGGGTGTGTCGTGTGTATCCTCCCTGAGAACTTTGCCAAGGGGGCACGGGAACAAGGGCGAGTGCGTCGCCTCCCCCGTGGGGCGGCTCCTCAGAAACCCCTCAGCCCAGCTGACCGCCGCCCCCGCCCCCAGTCCCGCCGGAAGTGGAGCCCAGCTCCCAGGATGTGCGCCAAGCTCTGGGCAGGCCTGTGCTCCTGCGCTGCTCGCTCCTCCGAGGCAGCCCCCAGCGCATCGCCTCGGCCGTGTGGCGCTTCAAAGGGCAGCTGCTGCCTCCGCCGCCATCCGTCCCCGTCGCCGCCGAGGCCCCCGACCACTCCGAGCTGCGCCTCGACGCCGTCACCCGCGACAGCAGCGGCAGCTACGAGTGCAGCGTCTCCAACGACGTGGGCTCGGCTGTCTGTCTCTTCCAGGTCTCGGGTGAGAATCCAGGGGGTCCCGCCCCACCTAATCACGCCCACTTGGGCCCACGCTCCGCCCCAATTCTTGCCCTGCCCACACCCGGCTTGGGTCCCGCCCCCTTCCCGCCTACACCAGGTTTAGGCCCGTGCCTTTCCAAGACCCGCCCATGCCACCTGGATCCAGCAATGACCTCCTCTTACAGCCCCGCCCATTCCATTCTTGCCCACTCGAGGTCTAGACCTCCTTTCAAGGCCCACCTATACCTGTCCTAAGCCCCGCCCATTTAGCTCCGCCTTCTTCCTCGGACTCAGGCAGCCACGCCCCTTTCAAGCTCCTCCTTCACTACGCCCTCTTTTGCCCTGCGGGCACCATGTCTGGGCCCTTCCCTTTAAAGGCCCAGCCACACAGCGCCTAGGCCCCGCCTACATGAGGTATAGGCTCCACCTCTTCCAATCTTATCCAATCTCAGCTCTCCGCTTCCTGCTGTTTCCACATTTCCCCTCCAACCCCTCCTACACCAGGTTTAGATCCTCCCACTCAAGCCCTAGGCACCACCCCATCTCAGGCGTCAAGTTTCAAGCTCCTCCTTCCTCGTCTTTGGCTCCAGAGGCTGGGGATGGGGAACCTCTTTTCCAGATCGCAGGTCCAGTGTGAGGGGCCTGAGCTTAGGGGAGCGAAGACGCCCCTCAGTAGCATCTCTGGGACCTCGTGGGTGGTCCTGGGACAGCCAGCACACATTTCCTGAGCTGTCTGTCACCTTAGAGTTTCAGGCCCTCCGGTGTCCAGAAATCCCTCTCAGCCTTATCTCCTCATCAGGTCATTCGCAGGTGGGCTGTTTGGGGCTGCAGATGGGAGTATGTGGGTCAGAAAGGGGTGGAGGTCGTGTTGAGGGGCGAGGGAAATGGAGAGGGGCTGACGGGGTTGCCGACCCCTGTCTCTCCTCCTTCCATTGGTAAGAGCCTCTTCCTTGTCAAAGCCGGTGGCAGCGCCCTGCAGAGAATTCCAGGCATGCCTGCCCCCCATGCCACTGCACTCTCAGCTCTCCCAACAGCCCCCGACTGACTGGATGATCCTTTAGCTCGTTTGGATCCCCTCACTCAACAGCAGGGGGCTAGCACCACAGGTCACTGGCCACCTCCCCAGCCCTGACAGCCAGAGGCCCCGGTGACATTTCCCACCTCCTTCCCCTCTCCCCTGTTCTCCCATACTTTCCCTGTCTCCCCACCTTTTTTGCCTCGCTCTATCCTTCTCCTCTCTTCTCTTCCTTATACCTCAATTCCTTGATCCTTCTTCCTGTCTTCCCCAACCCTCTTTCCCTGTGTCTTCTCTAATATCCCTTCTGTCTTCCCAAATTTCTCTTTGCTCTATCTTTTCCTTGGTCTTTCTGCTCCGTTCTCGCTAATACCACCTCTTAAATTCCCAATCTCCCTTATCTCCATCTCCCACCTTCCCTCCTACCCCACCCTCATTCTCCCCAATCTTCTCTGCTATCTCCTCTCCTCACAATATTCCCTTTTCTTTGTCTTCCCCATCCCCTCTGTCTGTTCCTCTCCATCCTCTCTGTCCCCCTCCCACACCTCCTCTCTCTGTGTCTCTCCCCATCCCCCACCCTCCATGGCCCCATGCCCCCCTCCCTGCCCTCTCAGCCAAAGCCTACAGCCCGGAGTTTTACTTCGACACCCCCAACCCCACCCGCAGCCACAAGCTGTCCAAGAACTACTCCTACGTGCTGCAGTGGACCCAGAGGGAGCCGGACGCTGTTGACCCTGTGCTCAACTACAGACTCAGTGTCCGCCAGGTGGGCCAAGGGAGAGACGGGTCTGGGTGCCAGCTGACCGTGGAAGTGCTCAATGAGCCAGGGGAAGGGGTTGGAGATGGGGCTGGAACACACTGACCCTTCTTATAGACAGCTCTTCAGTGTCACAGGGAAAGTGTTCTGGACACAGCAGCAGGAGCTGGGAGGTGCTAGGGACCTGACCCCTCTGGACCCATGTTCTGGGCCCAACCCTGAGAATTGGGCAGGGTCAATGGAGGTGGGGGGGAGCAGAGCCAACTCTGCTCATGAAATGCAGAATCTTCTCTTACCTCAGAAGCTAGCAGCAGAAACTTAAGGCATGAGCTTAAAGTCTCACCCACGAGGTCTCTAGAATGCAAGGCCAGAACCACTATGCTGGTCTTGTGTCCTGTCTATTGACCATGTGGTTCTACCCAGCCCAGGGGGCAGTTTGGTGGCAGGGGTGGGGGGGGGAAATGTGACTCTGGGGCAGACTGCTTAAGCTAGAATCAAGCTCTGTATGAACTTGGACAAGCTATCTCTGTTTGGCCTCAGCTTCCACATCTGTAAAATGGGGGTGAAATTATAATATTCTACCTCTAGGATCATTGTTTTGAGGATTAAATGAGTTAATTGCAAAGCATTTAGAATAGTGCCTAGCACACGTAAAGTATTCAATATGTGTTGCTGTCACTTATTATTAAGACAGCCGTGGGAGGTAGGCATGGAAGGGGTGATTGCTCTATCCCACAGAAACTGAGGACCTGGCTTCCTAGTTCTTTGCTCTTTCTGCTCCTGGACACTGATCCCCAGAGTCATACCAGGGGCTGCAGGGACTGGTGCTCTGGTGGAGGGCATGGCTGCTGAGCTCCTGGGAACTCTCTTTATCTACAGTTGAATCAGCACAATGCCATGGTGAAGGCCATCCCAGTGCGGCGTGTGGAGAAGGGGCAGCTGCTGGAGTACATTCTTACTGACCTCCGTGTGCCCCACAGCTACGAGGTCCGCCTCACACCCTATACCACGTTTGGGGCTGGTGATATGGCCTCCCGCATCATCCACTACACAGAGCGTAAGTGGGGGTGGTGGTGGTGGGAAGGGAGGGCCCATCTTATGCCCAGGGGACCCCCTCTACCTTCCCCACATGGTTGCTGAGCTTGGGGCTCCCCACTATTCAGTGTCCTGCTCTGTCACTGCAGGCCAGGCCCCTCTGGCCCCAGTCTTGGCTCTGGGGACCCTGTCCTCTGGTTCTAAGCTCAGGCACCCTCTGCACAGCTCCACTCGATTCTGACTTGGTTTTCCTGTTTGCTTTCTCAGCCATCAATTCTCCCAGTCTATCAGGTGAGACACCCCCACCCACTTCTCCTTCCCCTTAGGGACACAGAAGCTCTCCTGGTGGGAGGAAAGGACCCCAAGAGAGACCAGAGAGGAAATGCGGTAGAAGCCAGCAGCTGGAAGGAGAAGCAGGGGGGAGCTGGGCTAGGCTCAGAGATGTTTGTATCCAGGATTTATTCTGGGGCTTAAAGGTAGGGGGCAGAAGAGAAGTTGGGGGACGTCTCTAACTCAGGGCCTTTTGTCCTCATGCCGCATCACTCACTATCCCCAAAACAAAGGCCAGGCTAATCGGTTTCCCCTGTTCCCTGGAGCAGGGGGTCCTTCACTTGAGATCCATGGATCCCCAAAGAATCTGTGTATAGAATTCAAGGGCTCCGTGAATCTGGAACCTGGAAGGGTATACACTTACTTAACTTCTCCTAACTTCTAGCAGAAATGTAATATCTCCTTCAATGATGAATGTAGGCAACCACAGTAGTATAATTAGTACTTGTGACTTTGTCATCAGACATCTGATATTTTCACATCACCTTCAAGTTGTTGCAGCTATCTCTAAATGTCACTTACATTCATTAGTATTTCAAACCTATGGCAGTTTATTAGACCTAATACTAGATCTTGTGATTTAATTAGATAATAAAGAAGCCCACTTATATCACAAATTTGTTTAAAAATATTTGATAACTGTATTTCGGTATAATTTATTTCCTCTGTAATCCTTTGTATTTCATTTTATGCATCTAAAATCATTCTGAGATGGGGTCCTTGAACTTCACTAGATGCCAGAAGGGTCTGTGGTGTCACAAAAAGGTTAAGAAGTCCTGCTCTGGAAACAAAGTAGTTCGAGGTCCTGTTACCTAATTTCTCAAGCCCTAGAATCCTGGGCCCACTGCCTGGATGCTTGGGAGCTGCCTCAGGTGGCCAGGGAGGGCACAGCTGGACCAGAGGGCCTGAGAAGGCTGACCCTCTTTGTCTCATCCCCAACCTCCCCACCCCAATGCAGACAACACCTGCCACTTTGAGGATGAGAAGATCTGTGGCTACACCCAGGACCTGACAGACAACTTTGACTGGACACGACAGAACGCCCTCACCCAGAACCCCAAGCGTTCTCCCAACACCGGTCCCCCCACTGATATAAGTGGCACCCCTGAGGGTGAGGGCTTGGCCTGCTGCTAGGAATGGAGGACTACTTCAGGGTTCTGGCCTCAGGCAGTTCCATTCTAATGGAGAGACACAGCCCTGTCCACAGGGAGCCCCAGTTTGAGGGGAGACACAGCCCTGCCCTCAGGGAGCCCCAGTCTGAGGGGAGACACAGCCCTGCCCTCAGGGAGCCCCAGTCTGAGGGGAAACACAGTCCCACCTAAGGGGCCCCAGTCTGAGAGGAGACACAGCTCTGCCCTCAGGGAGACCCAGTCTGAGGGGAGACATAGCCTTGCCCTCAGGGAACCCCAGTCTGAGGGGAGATGCTGCCTTGCCCTCAGAGAGTGTCAGTCTGAAGGGAGACACAGCCCTACCCTCAGGGAGTCCCAGTCTGAGGGGAGACACAGCCCTGCCTCAGGGAGCCCCAGTCTCAGGGGAGACACTCCCTGCCTCAGGGAGCCCCAGTCTGAGTAGAGACACAGGCCTGCCCTCAGGGAGCCCCAGTCTGAGGGGAGGCATAGATCTGTCCTAACAGAGAAACAGGAAGTGCTTCAGTAGAATTAAGAACTGATAAAGGCTGGCCTAGACTCCTGTTCTGTGAGGCAGGGAGGATGGGGTGGGTTGGGGTGAGGCACCTGCCATTCAGACACATAAGACTAAGAAAAGAGTGGTAATGGTGATGGGAAAGACAGAAAGAGGCTTGGGTGGGGTGAGGAGGAAGCTGTTGGTGCATCTCTCCCTTTCCCGCAGGCTACTACATGTTTATTGAGACATCCAGGCCCCGGGAGCTGGGGGACCGTGCACGGTTGGTGAGTCCCCTGTACAACGCCAGCGCCAAGTTCTACTGCGTCTCCTTTTTCTATCACATGTATGGGAAGCACATCGGTGAGTCAGGTTTCCAGGTAGTGTTCCCCAGTGTGTGTTGGGGCTGTGAGGGGCGAGAGGGGTCCACAGGAGGCTAGGGACCGGCCCACATGAGGCCTGGGCTGAATCAGAGATCCTTGGAGGGGGTCTGGGCAGAATCTGGACAAGGGAGGCGGTCCAGAGCCAGCTTCTGTGGAATGATCAAGGCTCCCTGCATCTACCAAAAAAAAAAAAAAAAAAAAGAAGAAGCTCCAGCAGGATGAGACAGGAATCTTGGAGGCAGTGGAGAATTGCATGTATTGAGTGCATGCCAGGTACCAGGTGACATCCTGGGTGCTCTGCATTCTGTGGTCTCATTAGCCCTCATAACCACCAGGTAAGCGAGGTATTACCATGTCATCAGAGACGTTAAGCATTTGCCCAAGACCACACAGCAACCCAAGTCCGCCTGACTCCCTCGAACCCTAACACAGGGTTAGAAGGGTGCTGCTTTGTGAGCTGTGAGAGGAAGTCCTGCTTCGTAAGAGTGAATGTAAACCAAAGGAATGCCCTTTGGAAAGAGATGTCGCTGGTAGGAATGTCACATTAGTAATGAACTCATCAGTGCAGTCATCACTTCGAGAGCCCTTGCTTTGTGCCAGGCGGCAGGTGCTGCGGTGAAAGGAATGCACAAGCTCCCCGTCCTCCTGGCACCTATAGTCGAGTTGGAGAGACAGTCAAGTTAAACAGCTAATTGCACCAGATAGGATTTAGTGGCCCCTGTGACACGTGTCCGCAGCAGAAGGATAGGAGCCACAACAGCTGGTACAGGGACCGACTCTGGGGGCCTGGTTGTGGAAGACTGCGGAGGAATGGACAATTTTAAAATTTTTTATTCATTTGTTTGTTTACTTATTTATGGGAAAGTTATATATTTTGCATGGGTCAAAAGGTACAAAAGGTGCATAATGAGAGACCCCTCCCTTCCCAGTCCTGCTACCTACAGCCCCTCCCCAGAGGCAATCAGTGTACTAGATTGGGGGGAAATTTTCCTGAAATACTTTATGCATATAGAAGCAGTACACATATATTCTATTTATCCCCTTACCCTTCACGCCTCCGCCCCCGCCCCGTTTACACACACAGTTCTGAGCCTTGTTTCACCCTGAACCTGCGTCTTGGTGACCGGGCCTTATCAGGCCACAGGCACGTCATTGTTTTCCTCAGCTGCACAACAGAGGAAATGACTTTAAGTGTAGACCTAAAGGCTCATCATGCAGAAGTGTCCGCAGCTTGTGTGATGGGTCAAGGTGAACCAATGAACTGGAATGGGTGGGATGGAAGGTTCTGTAGCCACTGGGGCCCCCAGACCATTCAGACCGATGAGGTCACCCACGGCTGGGTCTGGACTTTGTGAGAAGCTCCTTTGGGGTGGGTGGGGTGGGTCACCAGGACTGCCCGCTCTGGCCAGTCCACTTATTTCCATCTGGCTTCCCCAGCTGGAGTAACTGATGCAAACCAGTTCTGCTTTGCCCCAGCCTTTCCCATTGTTAACACTGAAAGTTTCACATCCCAGGCAAACCAGGGCAGTTGGTCACTTGATCCCCAGCTCAGGAGGGGCACTGGGGACCAGCTGCCAAGAGGAGCGGGTTGGGTCCAGTAGGGCCCTGGGAATTCAGACCTTATGTGCTGGGGTGCCGGGGTATCTGGGAGCAGTGGGGGCTCCCGAGCTTATTCACTGGTGGAACAAACCAGTCAATGAATGCTTCCTGTGGGCAGATTTGATCCTACCCGAGGAAGACCCTGTAAGCAAAGGAGTGGGCTGCCCTGTCCCCAGACAGGACTGCCCCGCGGGGAGGCTGTGGAGACCCCTGTCCAGGGCGTGCTACTCCCCTCTGCCGTCCCCTTCTGTCACCATCTTCTCCAGGTCTCCCATCCCTGATCCCGACCCTGCCTGCTCCTCTGACCTCATTCCCTGCTGCTTTCCCTGCTGCAGAGAGGTTTGCGCATGATGTTCTGCTGGCCTGGAACGTTCTTCTCGTCTCGTTCAGGTCTCCTCAGCAGGGCCCTGCACCCCATCTGAAATACCTCTCTGTTCCCTGCATTATTTTCTTCATAACGCTTACCATCAGTAGAGCATAAGCTCCAGGAGGGCAGGGGTCTTTGTCTTATTCACTAATGTATCTCTAGTACCTAGAACAGTGCCTGGCACATAGTGGTGTTCAATCAGATGATTGAATGAATGAATGAATGAATGAATGAATGAATGAATGATAGGGAGGTCTGGGCTTGATGAACCCTGAGGTAACTTCTTACCCTGAGAGTCTATGAAAATCCTGATGACAGTTGTGAAAAGTTCATTCACCATTTAATTATTGAGAACTGATGGCAATTTGACGCAAACTTTCCCTCAAGGAGTCAAATAGGGAGAAGCTATGAATCCCCGTAACTGCCACACCCCTGAGCAGAGAGAGGGCTGGGCTTGGGGAGCTGTAGTTTAAGGACTCAGAGGTCCCAGGAAGCATAGAGGACTCCCAGCTCAAGCCTAGGAAGACTTCTTAAAGGAGGTGATGTTTCCGAGAGGCCTTGAAGCACAGGATGGATTTGGCCAGGGGGACATGGTAGGGGAAGGGCATCTCAAGCAGTGGGAATAGCCTGAGCAAAAGCCCAGAGGCTGGAAAGTTGGAGTATGTCCAGGCTCCAGCATACAGTTCCATTTGGCTTTGGAGGAGGTGAAGACAGGGAAGAATTGCAGTGAGTAAGCACATCCTTAAGGGAGACTGGGCCCTGGCTGACCCCTATGAGAGGTTGTCAGAAAGCCTCTGAGCAGGAGGTCTTGGAGCTTATGGGGTACTCAGAGAAGGGGGCAGAGATTCAATTTTAATTTGAGCAGTGAAAATGTGGGGTTTCTCCGTTAGGGTCCTTGGGACAGGGTGGTACAGGAGGAAGAGAAGTCATGGGGATTGAGGCTGGACCCCAGGGAATCGGAACAGGGGTAGATCTCTAGGAGAGGGAAGAGAGAGTGGTCCTTTTGGAGCTGCTGGATAGACTGGAAGGCACTTGGGCTTGGGCTCTGCTGACGCCAGAGTGTTACCTCCTGGCCCACTGGATGCTGGCTGCAGCCTTCTCATGGCACCATCTCCTGGGGAGGGTCCCCCACCCAGGCCTGGGTCTGCTGTCAGGCGAGGGGTTATTTCTTGCTGTCCTGGTCCCTCTTCTCCCCTCCTTTTCCACCCTACCTGGCAGCTCTGGGCACCAGCTGTCCCCAGACCTCCTGTTTTGCCTGCTCTTCTTGGTTGAAGCCAACTCCTTTGATCTCAGGCAGGTAACATTTGGTGGCTCTCCCCCATAGGGGGTCTGTCTATCTGGTGTCACAGATGGTGTGACTTTGTCTGTGGGCAGCGCCATGGAAATGCCAGCCTCTAGGTGCCACCTAAGTTGATTCCTCTTCCCTCCGAGCCAGGCGTTTCATGTCACTGGGGGCTCGAGGTGGGCCAGGAGAGCCAGGGAGGGGGCATGACATTGCCTGGATGTTCTTAGCCAAGCCATGACCCCCTCCCTCTCCTCCCGTGCCCCTTAGCACCTCCAAAACTCCTGGCCCTGTGACTGTGGGCAGATGGGCTCAGCACCCACAGACTAATGCCTCCCAAATTTCACTTGAGCTATTTTTACCCTGGTTATGTCACACATATGCTAATATCTTTCTTTAAATCAACTCATTCTTTTTTTCCTAGCTTTGTCCTAAGCATTAATATTAGTTAGATCGTGGTTTTGAAGGGCTAGCTTTATTCATCTCTTAAAACATACATATAAATATTAAAATTTTTTCAGTCCATTTCTGTACCTCCAGAATTCACCTCCTATGTCATGTACTGCCAGGGGTGTGCTTGTGTGTTTTGGAATCCTCCTGTGTGCTCAGACATAAGCCCCTGCTACACTCCCCTGTCTAGAGGGGAGAGGGCAGTGTGTGTGTGTGTGTGTGTGTGTGTGTGTGTGCTGGCAGTGGGGGCTTAGCTGATCAGGAGGGAAGGAAAAAAATAAAAGAAAATTTGCAAATTGTCCTGATGAACTGAAGGCCTGCTGCTGTCTCTCTCTTTCCCGTGTCACCCCCCCAATCCCCCTGAGATAATGGGACATTGAACCAGTCTGTGATGGGGAGAAAGTCCCATCCAGCAGGAACAGTGCTGTGGGCAGGGGTGAGAGAGGAGGGCTTGGTGAATGGGGAAGGGCCAGGATGCTCTTATACAGATCTCACTGCCCCCTTCTCTTCACACCCACTGCAGGCTCCCTCAACCTCCTGGTGCGGTCCCGGAGCAAGGGGGCTCTGGATACGCACGCCTGGTCCCTCAGTGGCAATAAGGGCAACGTGTGGCAGCAGGCCCATGTGCCCATCAACCCCAGTGGGCCTTTCCAGGTGAGTCTGCCAGGCCCAGAGGCTCCTCACAGGCTCTCCCAGCCCTCAGGCAGTTGCTCTGGCCACGAAGCACTTCAGAAGGAGGAAAGCAGGCGGAATGGGGGTAGGGATGGGGGGCTCCCTGGTACACCGAAGGGAAGGATGGGGGTCTGTCCAGCAGAACCGCCCTAATCCCTGCTTCCTGCTCTCTGATCCCACCCAGATTATTTTCGAGGGGGTTCGAGGCTCAGGCTACCTGGGGGATATCGCCATAGACGATGTCACACTGAAGAAGGGAGAATGTCCTCGGAAGCAGATGGATCCCAATAAAGGTGAGGACAAGAAGCGGCAAATCTGTGGAGGGTTTTTTGGGTGGGCACCTGTGTCGGGAAGGAGGGTGTCTGAATGGGGGTTCAGGCTGTTGGCTGATGGGCTGCACGTGATGACTGTGTGAACACTTGGGGCCCAGCCTGGCTCAGGACAATGAGAAGACCAGACCCTGCCTCCGTGAGCTTGCTAAGCTATTGACGTACCGGAATGCCTGTGTCTGGGTCCGTCTCTGTGTGGGTCCAGGTGTGACTTTTGCCCCCCACCTGGGGGCCAGGTGTTTGCCATAATAACAGCTCAAGTTTACTGAGTGATTACTGTGTACCAGGCAAGATACAAAAAGCCGTATATGTATGCATGAACTCATTCAGTCCTCACGGCAGTGCTCTGGGGTAGCTCTTACTTTCAGACTCATTTTACAGATGAGGAAACAGGCCCACTGAGGTCAAATGAATTGCTCCGTGTCTTAGTGAGCCACAGAGCCAGGATTTGGACCCTGGCAGGCTGAGTTAGCTCCCACACCACACCACCTCACATCTATGCTGAGTGTGCTGTGTGCATTGAAGGCAGCATCCACCACCTTCAGGCCCCCAGAGAGAGGGCCGGAGTAACGGGCCCTACCGCAGCCTGCCTGACTGCGTGCCGCTCCCTGGCCCTGCCCAGCTGACCTTAGCCCTGGCCTGTCTCCCCTCTCTCTCCCATCACAGTGGTGGTGATGCCCGGCAGTGGAGCCCCCCGCCAGCCCCACCCGCAGCTCTGGGGGCCCATGGCCATCTTCCTCTTGGCGTTGCAGAGATGATGAGAGCTGCGTGGCCCCCACCCCGCCCCCGGCACACCAAAGTGTCTGCATCGTACCAAAGACTGACCCCCGCCAGCCGGGGCGCCTGGGGCAGGGCCAGCCCACCAGGGAGGGGGCCTGCGTTGGCTGCGAGGATGAGCAGTGAATAAGGACAGAGACCTGGCCGCTGAGGCCCTGCAGACGGTCGTTCCACACACGCACACACTCACACACCCACACTCACACACACACAGATATATTAAAGCACAAGTTTCTATCTGACCTGCCAGCACCTTCTTTACTGCAGAGACGGGACTCACAGGAATGGTGTCTGCCTCCAGAGACCTCCGTGCCGAGCTGGCCTTGTCCTGGCTGCACCTGTGGGGTGTTTCTGCCCTTCCCCCATCCCTAACTTAAGGCTGAGCTCCTGCCTACCCTGTGGCTTTACCAGAAGGGGAGCAGAAATGGGGGCCCTGCTCTTGGCCGGACTCTGGGACTCCCTGGGATGGGGGAGGCCAGTGTCAGAAGGGGCCAAGCGGGACTTTGTAAGCAACTTTGTTCCCAAGGCCATTCTGTTCCCAGGACAAGGGCTGAAAGGTGGAGACCGCAGGCCACCCAGATCCCCTGACCTGTTCCTGGGATGTCATATTCCCCCCTCACTGTGCCCCCTTTGAAGGGACCCAGCTCGGGGTCTTGAGCCCTGAAGATTGACACCTGCGCCTCCCACCCCTGTACCCCTTCCTGAAGCAGCTGGATTCCTGAGAGCGTGGTCCCCACACTAACAGGCTGGCCTAACCTCAGCCCCCAGCAGCCCCTCTGAGGAGCCAGGGGAGTGAGTGGGAGCCAGGCCATTTTCTGGAGTGAGGCTTGACTCTGAAAGGGGCAGAGGAAAAGGCCTGCTTTCACAATTTTGTGCTCCCATATAGAACACAACTCAGGAGTAGAGTGGAAACTCCATTTCTTATATACTTGGCATGAGAGGGCACCCTGGATGAGAGGGTATGTGTAGGGAGGCTGCCCCTGCCCTCCTCCACTGCGAAGCACCTTCTGGTTGGCTGTACCCTTCCCACCCAGGGTCAGTGAAGGAGGAGGGGTTCACAGAGCTGTGGGTTGGGGGTGGGACAGTTGCTGGTCACCCTGTTCCCTGGGAGCTGAGCTCATGACCCCGGCTGTGACAGGGCTCCCTGTCCTTGGGTCCTGGGTCGGG
This sequence comes from Rhinolophus sinicus, assembly GCF_036562045.2. NCBI lineage: Eukaryota > Metazoa > Chordata > Mammalia > Chiroptera > Rhinolophidae > Rhinolophus > Rhinolophus sinicus. Next base: position 87,510,441 of record NC_133755.1, read on the forward strand.
AGCCGGAGATAGGTATGACAGGATCTAGACTTCTCAACATCACCCCTGAGCCCCCACCCAGCCATCCATGAGAGAGAAGAGGCCCCTTCCAGGATGAGTCTTCATACATGTGTGCGTGTGGCTGCGTGTGTGCATGTGTGTATGTATGTCTGTGGGCCCATTTGTGTCTAGCACTCTGGGTACATCTCTGGGCACGTGTGTGCAACTGTGAGCCTGCGTGTGCAGTGATACATACGTACCCCGTCTCTATGAGTGCCTGTGTATGTCAGCATGCATGTCCATCTTCACGAGTGACAGGAATGCTTGTGGGATGCTGGCCAAATATGCCACTTCCAGCCCTATTGTGTAGTCTGAATTTCTACCTTTCATCCTGTATGGATGACAAAGAGCTATAGATGACCCTGTTGGAATGCAACAACCTTTGGAAAGGCGTGTCACAGGGCTTCTCCTGGCATTCGGTGGAGACAGCTGCAGAGAAGAGACAGCACTGCAATGCCAGGAGGCAGGCAGAGAACCAAAGCAAACGCTGCCCATCTCACCGTTCTGCCAGGCTTGTGTTACCATCATCACCAACAGCTGGTGGGTGGCCAGGCCAAGGCTGGAGCAGGGCCTCCTGATACCCAACCAACCCGGCTGCCTTCCTGGCCCAGCCAAGGCCGCTGTCCGAAATGAATAGCCACAGGTTCCCAGAACATGCTTCCAATGCGCCTGCTGGGTATTATTCCTTAATTGTCCCATCTGTGCAGAGTCTGTTGCCCCAACTAGACTGTGAGCTCCTCCTAGCCTCCCAACCCTCTCCCACCCCTCCCAACCTCGTGCCTGGCACAAGTGGGCCTATTCTGGAATTCACTCAGCAGGCTTTGCCCAGTGGGATGGGATATGTAAATCAGTGCTCCCAGCCCTGGCTGCAGGATAGAACCACCAAAGAGTCTTCGAGAAATCACTGATGCTTGGGTCCCACCCCCGAGGTTCTGATTTAATTGGACTGGCATGCAGCCCAGCATCAGAAATGTTTCAGAGCTCCTCAGGAGAACCCAAGAGTGGGAACCACTGGCCTGTTTCCTGCCAGGTGCTTCCTCTGTGCCCTCACTGGGGTGGGGCTGGAGACCCAGAGATGAAGAGCCCCGAGCAGTCCCTCTTTGGGCTCCCTGGCACCCTAGGCCTATGTCCCTCAATGGCTTTTGAATACACCTGTCTGCTGCGTTGGCTGCTCCAATATGGGGACCCTGTCTCCTCTGCTCACCTCCATATCCATAGAATCTGGTGCACAAAAGGTGTTCGGCATATGTCAGCTGAGCTGAATCGCACGTGTGCGGCCCCTGAGTTTCTGGTCTGGAGAGATGGGACCTGGTGACATGGACAGAGAATGCAAAGCGAGGGAGTGATGGAACACGGCTGGAGGGAGGTTGCAATGAGGCAGGAACAACCCCCTACTTCAGGGTGGCTGGACCTGGGCTCACACTACATGCCTGAGGGAGACGCTGCGGTCCCTGGTCCTCGTGCGTGGATGGTGAGGTGGGCACGTATGTGTCCGTGCGCTCGCAGGACTGCAGGGGGTGTGGCTGTCAGTGTGTGCTAGCACTAACGTGTGATGTGAGCACCGATGGCGTGCCAGGCTGTGTATGTGTGTGTATCCCTGGGTAACATGTGGGTGTGTGTTTGTGTGTCTGTGTGTGCCCGTGAGTCAGCACCTCTGTATCAGTGTCACCTGTGCTGTGTGTGTCTTGTGTGCCTGTGGATGTCAACGTCTGTGTGTTAGTACATGGCCCATGAAGACCCACAGCCCAGGGGAGACCAGGCTGGCTGGATCCAGTACATCTCCCCAGTGGCGGTCTCAGCTCTGGTCACGGGGGCTGAGGCATTTTGTGGCCTTAAAACTGAGAGTCCAGGGTCAGCTCTCAGGGTGTTAGGGTCCCTCCACCCTACCCACTCCAGGTTGGTATTTGGAGGAGAAAGGGACACAGGGGCCAGGCACTGTACAGGTAGGAGAGGGGGCATCTCAGCATGGCTCCTGTCGCTGGGGTACCAAGCTAAGCCTGCAACCCAAGGCCCCTCCTCCTGGGATCCTGCCCCCGCCTTTGCCCTCTCTGGGACAGCCCTGACACCTCTTCCCCTTCATTCTCCTTTCTGCCTGTGCTCTGTGAAAGCCCCTGGCTCAGGTTGTCCATGCTGGGCTGGGCCTCAGGTCCATGATCCTCGTGGTGCACGTGAGGAGGGTGAAGCCCAGTGCGGGGAAGGGACTGGCCCCAGTCACACAGCTAGTTAGGTGGAGCCAGCCTTGGACTCCAGGTACTGAATCCCTGGGTTGGCACACTGCTGGCCACTGCCCCTGGGCTTTCTTGCCCAGTAGCAATGAGGAGCTTGGTCAAACTGCCCAGTCTCCAGCTGCTGGTACAGATGTTACAGATGTTACTGGGCCCTGCATTGGGAGATATAATGCTCTCTGCCCCAAATTCTGGCCACAGCCCCTCCCACCCCAGGTCAGGTCTGGGTGCCACATGGAGGCCAACTCCCTCTGCCCCCATTGGCTGTAGCTGCTGCCCCTCCCCCAGGCTCTCAGAGAGAAGGGACTCTGTCCCCCTCGCCTCTGTCTTCACACAAGTCTGGGCTGGGATTGAAGGTCAGTGTGTCTTGGTGTCCTCATCCTGTTGACTTCCCCGTAAGGACCAGGAGGAGGAGGGCCTGGGGGAACAGGGACAAATCCTGATGTTTTCTTCTCCCTGGACAACTGAAGGGGGTTGGGGGGCATTTCCAGGTCTGTCCCAGGACTAGGGTGAGTGAACCTGCTTTGGAGAGTCCCTGTGGGGCCACTGGTTGAAGTTCTGGGTTCAGGGGAGCCCTTCTTGCTTTCAAAGGCAGGTAGCACAACCCTCCCTAAGTCAGTCCTATGTGTGTGCATGTGTGTGCGTGTGTGTGTGCGTGTGTGTGCGTGCGCGTGTGCATGTGTGTGTGCATGTGCATGCATATGTGTGTGTGTGTGCGTGCATGTATATGCATATGTGTGCGTGTGTGTGTGCGTGCATGCGCAGGCACATGTATGTTTATGAAGTTGTGTGTGTGCTGGGGCAGAAAGACTACTCTTCCTGGGTATCCCGTGACACTTAGAGCTGGAAGAGACCTTAGAGACCATCTAATCCAGTACCCCCACTGTACAGGTGAGAAAGCTGAGGCCCAGAGAGATGGCACATGCCCATCACCACCCCCTCTCCCTCACGTCACCTGCATTCATTTCCCAGGAGCCCTGTGAGAAATGCCCTCCTCCTGGTATCCCCCCCAACCCCACACACACCCAGCTGCTCACACAATCACTATCTTAGCCCAACTCTGCTGGCCCCTCCACCCCATTGGTCCCCAGCATCCTTCCTGCCCCAGGGTGGCCAGCTCACCAAGGCCTTTATCCCCAACCCAGGAGAAACTAGGGGACTGCTCTAGCCCTGCAGCCTCATGAACTTGGGAGAGAAGCTCCCCCGCCCATGCCTGGCCCACCCACCACCAAGGTCAAAGCACAACAGGAGACCCTCACTAACGGGTGAAAGGTACTGGGGTTGTTTTAGTCACATGACCCCGTCCTCACACGTTTGCCTTGCTGTCTGTCTCCACCTCAGCCTCCGTCCTCCCTTGTCTCTCTTTCACCCCCAAGACCCCAGATGTAACCTCTAGTTGCGGACGCGGTTGTTTCAATAAAGCTGCAGTGTTCTAGCGCTCTGGGTCAGGCTGTGCGTGTGGGTGGCACGTGGGCAGGCCAGGAGGGGGTGGGGGTGAGAGGCCGGGGGTTTCCTCTCGGGCTCCTGGGGGAATCCTTTCTTCTCTTTGGCATCTGCTATCATGGATCCTTTTCTGCTGCCCAGAGAGTGAGGACTTGCGTCCTGACCTCCAACCCAGTGAACTTGGACGTCCTCATTCATTTGTTCCTTCAACAAATGCTAGCCAAATACCACCTTCACGGAAGCTCTTGGTTAGTGGGGGAGATGGAGACGAAGCTCATACACCAGGAAATGTATTATTATGAATACAGTTAGGGCTGTGAAGGAAAACTGCTGCCGTGAAAGAAGGTAAGAGGAGGTTCTTATTGGGGTTGAGGCTTCAGGGAAGACATCTCTAAAGAAGAGACATGTGGGAGAGATCTAAAGAAGGATTGGAGTTACACTACTGGAGCAGAGGGGGTCTTCCCTCTGCAGAGGGAACAGAATATGCAAACAGAATATGAAGGGTAAAAAAAAAAATCTTAGAAGCCTTGAGGAAGGAGGGAAGGACAAGAAGAAGGACTAAAATTGGTCAACCACTCATGCCAATTTTGCCTGTTCCCTTCCTGGCACCCAGTCCCACCATTCCTCCTATATAGTTCTACTCCCCTCACAATCTGTGTTCCTGTCCTGGGCCCATAAACCCCACTCCGCACTCTATCTGGGGCTGCCTCCTTCTTCACCACTAGTTAGCTGCCCAGTGGCCCCAAAATCATATGGTGCCAACCTTTCCCCTTCCCCCAGACCTTTTAGAATCCTAGAATTTCAGAGCTGATCTCAACCATCTACCACTATGTTTTCCTTAGGAGAAATAGCTTGCTAAGGTTCTGGGGTTAGGCAGTGATAGGGAAAATCCCCCCCAGATCACAGGCATAGGTGCCATGATATAAACTACAGAGAGATCAGGCAAGTGAGAGAAAGAGTCTTTCGTGTAACTGAGTTACAGGACTCAGGTAGGTAGAGCATATAATTTCATTCTCATGTTCCAAGTGGGGAAACTGAGGCTCAGAAAGGTGACAAGATGAGGGGCTCCATGTCCCAGCTTTACCAGCTCACACCTTGGGTAACTTCTTGATGCCAAACCCGGGATTCCTCTTGTAGAGCTTGGGGCCCACCACTGCGTTGGGTTGGCTCACTGGGTACAAGGAAGAGAGACCCACTTGAGCTCATTCCAGTGCAGGAGCATGATTGTGAGGCTGCATGTAGGGAGGTGGACAGACACTCTCAGAAATCCAAGCACAGGAGGTGTAACAGGGATGGGTTTCTGGAACAATATGGGTATTGTGGATTCAAGGTAACTTTCGGAGTTTATGGTTCCTCACATGTGGCAGAGAAAAGATGGCCGAAAATTCTTTGTTATTCCTCCCATAGAGAGGGAAGTCTAATTCCCTTTCCCTTGAACCTGGATTGGTCATAGTGACTTGTTTGGCCAACAGAATGTGACCTTCTGTGTTGAAGATGGCCTTGCAGTGTCAGCTCAGGCCTCTGAGAACATTCTCTCTGGGAGCCCTGAACCACCACCATGTTGCATGTCCAACTGCCCTAAGACTGACACGCTGTACAGGCCACAGGAGGGGCTCCAGTCGACTGTCCCAGCTGAGCCCAGCCTTCCAGCCATCTCCCTCAAAGCACCAGACATGGGAGTCAATCCTCTTGGATCATCCAGACCAGCCCATCCACCAGCTGAATACCTCTGTTGATGCCGCATGGAACAGAAGAATCTCCAAGCCAAGCTCTGCCCAAATTCCTGACCCACAAAGTCATGGGGTATAATAAAAATAATTGTTTTAAGTCCCTGAGGTTGGAGGACTTAATAGATGACCTCCCAGGCATGATTCAGCCACTTTCTAGCACCCGCTTCTTTTTGCCCACTCAGTCCCTCTCCTGACGCATGGTATTTGCTCCTTCATGACTTCAGCTTTCCAGGCATCATGACCTCTCCAGCTGCAACTTCCCCTCACCACCTTCCAGGGGCAGTTTCTAGCATTTGCTGACTCAGCCTCTCTAAAGGAAGGACCCATTGGACTGGCCCACCATTTTGTCCCAGTCATACATATATCAGTGGCAACCTGTTGATTGGCTACGCTTGGGTCAGGTGTCACCTCGATCCAATCAGCTGGATAGGAGGAAGGGGTCATGGATATAAAACATAGCTGCCTGGAAACTGTTGCTTCTAGAAAGGTTGCAGGTGGGCTCACTTCAGAGGGGCAGGGGATTGGCAGGCACCATAGACGTACCTCTCTGGCTCCTCCCTCTTTCCCTCTCCTCTGTGACCACCTATTTTCAGGAGCACAGTCGTTCAGTATGTGCACCATGAAAATGACCCTGTCCTAGGGCAGGTCCCAATGCAAACCTTACAGGTAGATCAGGTAAATGATAAGAACAGAGTCTTGTGTTACTCACTTACAATGACTCAGATATTTTTATTTTCATGTTTACTGATGAGGAAACTGGTGCTCAGAAAGGAACAGTGGTTACAAGGCTCATTAAATCAGAAAGGGGAAGAACCTGGAGGCAAATGCACATGTTTGACTTCTGTCTGGTGCTGTGTTCTTTCAGCCAGATCGCTTCCTCTCCTTCCTCCCCTTCGGGAGCATTCTGGTTTTCTCACCAGCTTATCCCTAGGGGCTGGGAGAAATAGGGCCCTTTCCTGTGTGGCCCATCCCCTTCGGATGGAAATTGTCCCTGGTCCTGATTTTCTATTTCTAGCTGCCTGACCTTTTTGCATATGTCCTTTGTGGAAAATGACTATAACACCTTTTCAGAAAGAGGCTGGGTATAAATAAATCCAAGAAAAAAAGTCGAAACTCTTCTCCTTAAGGTCACGCTGACCGAGTGGAGGCGTGCCTCCATAATGCTTCTTGAACCCCTGACTCCCTAATTTATCTTTCCTGGGCATGCCGCCCCATCAGGGCCCAGTGTGTCCCCTTGCTCTGAGGTCAACTTGGCAGCCCCCGTGAATGCAAATCCTCCCACAGAACCCATCATCCTGTCTCTTTAGCAGTTTTTGTCTTTAAAAATGTTCTGAGCTTCCCATTTCTCTCAGGCCCCATGAGGCCAGCCAAAGCTCAGCTGAGGGGACTCAACACTTTGCAGGACCTCATTCTGTCTACACGTGCTGCCCTAAGTAGAACCCCGCTCCCAGTGCCTGCATCCCCCCCAAACCACCTACCCATTCACTCTCATCTGCAAGGCGGTGAGCAGTAGAGCGAAACATGAGTGAGAGAGGCGGAGAGTGCCAAGTGTCCACACAGAGGGAGTCTCTGCTGGCATTGAGAGATGGCCATGGCATATTGTGCGGAGAGAAAGGCAGATTAGAAAAGAGCAAGCTTGTTACTATCTCATCGTTTTCTACAGAAATCTCTGTGTGTATATGTGAATGTGTGAAGTTTTTTAAGTCTAGATGAATATTCGCTGGGTTATCTGTAGTTATCGCAGTGGCGAAATTTCAGATGCTTCTGACTCACGTGTATTGTTTTTAATAACCGGGGAAAAAATCTTTTGTCTTAAGAAAAGTCAGAAGTCATCAAGGAGTAGAGATTAGAAATAAAGGTCACTTTTTGTTCTTAGCATTAGTTTTATAACTACACGTCACAGAGATTATGAAAGGGCTTTGAACTTAGGCCTTGAAATCTTTTCCTGCTGATTTATTCCTATAAAACTGCTCAGACAATTGGAAGGAGGAGAAGAATTGGGTTGCGCTGACCAGGGATGAGGAGGTGGGGCTGTCAAGCCAAGTCCTGAATAAGAGAAATCCCAAGGAGGATAATACAACTTCTAGCAAGAAACACTGGCATTGGAGGCGGACCTGGTACCGGTGCGTAAGTGAGTTGTGTGCGAGTGTGCGTGCACTTGGGAGTGTACGTATGTACCTGCTCCCTTTGGGACACCCGTGGCGTGGGCACCCCTGTGCAGCACTGGTGTCTCCCCCCCTCTGCAGACTGTGGGGCCATTTAATGAGGCCTGACTCCAGCTCAGGTGAGGGTGTGGGCAGACACAGCCAAGGTGGGAGCGGGGAGGGCTGGCCGCTGCGGCCTGGGGAGGGCCTGTGGTGGGCAAGAACCGTGGTTGGGCCCTTCCCAGACTCCTCTTCCACCCGGCAGGCAGAAAGCCCCCCTGGAAACTCTCAGGCTGTTGACTAGAAGCATCCAGGCCTCTGCTGGTCTCTGGCCCAAGACTAGGGTCAGAGAAGGGGTCCTGAGGCCATGGGAGAAGGAGAGAGGGGCTGAGGACAGAGTCTGAGCTCCGAGAGTGGAAAGACCACTGTGAGGATGGACAGGAACCCCTGGATCCAATTTCTGACTTGTGATTTTGACTAAGCCAGCGCCATCTCAGCCTCAGTTTCCCTGTATATTGGGCGAGATTTGAACTTGAATGTTCTTCCAACTCTGGGAGTCAATGAAATGAGGGATGGGGTGTTCTTAAGCAATGCAGAGGAAAGGGACCCCCACAAAAGTGTATATGGTAACCCCAGGGACATAGCCCTGTTTCTATTTGTGGGACCGAGTAGCTATCTATCTCTGTCCCCTCCTCAAATTGGGGACCCTTGTTAACCAGGCTTCGGTGGAAGCTAGTCAACCTGTCCCCCCTCCACACCACGATCCTTTAACTGGCCCTTCCCCTGCCAGAAGGCAAGTAGGTGGCAGAAAAGGCAAGATGGCGTCTTGGCGGGGTGCCTGGTGGGGTGAGGGCACGGAGTGGGACTGCGGCGGCTGAACCAGGAGGGTGAGGGGGCTGCGGGCTTCAGGCTCTGGGCTCCATGCCCAGGGGCGGGCAGCCTGCTGTGCACCAGTGGCGCCAGCCCTGGGGATATGAGCAGACCCGCAGAGGTCTGGCTGAATCTTGAGGCAGAGGGAACTTGGCAGGATGGGGTGAATGTCAGATCTGGAGGCAGAGCCAAACACAAAGGAGGAAAGGCCAACAGGCTGCAGGAAGGATGGCTGTAGGGTCGAGGGAGCTTGCAGATAGACTTGGGTGGGTGGTGGCAGCTACTAGGATGGTGGGCAGGGGGTGGGAGAGAAGTGCTGCCATCCATGGCTCCCCCCAGGCATCAGAAGAGCCCTGTCCAATCTGGCCCTTCTCTCCTGGTGGAAGGGGTGGCACAGGAAATCCAGAAGGTACCCGATGATCATCAGCCAGCGCTGGACACCCTGGAGTTCCTGGAGTGAGGGTGGAGGTGGGAGGAGGCGGGTGCTATACTGGGTTTTAGAGATGTTCTTTACCTCCTTCACACTGGGTCCATAGGTAGGGACAACTTGGAGCGCAGTGAGGGTGGGAAGTGCCCATTTCCCCACCTCCTAAGATGGAATATGAGGCTCTTTTCTTTGTCTAAAATTTGAGAAGCAGAGAAGGTTCTGGATGGATCAATCTCCCATTCCCCACTCCCCACAGGACACTATTCCCCTGCTGACTCTGGTGGGAGGCGTGTACAGCATCTTGGCGACTTCTAGCCTGTGGAGTGGTGACGGTAGGGGTCGGGCAGGGGTCCAGGTTTCTTCCCTCAGTCGTGAGCCCCAGCCTCTGGTGAGAGGGCCTGGCTCTGAGGAAGCGGTGCCTCCTTCCAGCCTTGACTGCACCCTGCTCCAGAGCCTGTCTGGCAGAGGGCCACACCTTTAGGAACCCCCATTCACCTCTCTTCTTCCCTCTCTCTTGCCTACTTGTCACCATGGGAACAGCCTCCAGGGTTGGCAGAGGTGCCTGTCATCTGCAGACCTGAGCAGGGCCCAGCCCATCCTGGCTGGTGAGAATTGAGTCAGTCTGGAGATGTTGCCAAGGGTTTCAACGTGGAAGGGAACCTCCGGCCACGCCCTCCAATAGCTGGCCAGAGTCCTCCCGATTTTCTCCCCTCCGCCCTGCTTGAACTGTGCCGGTGACCAGGAGAGCAGCACTTCGCAGACAGGTCATTCCCTATTGGCCAGCTACCATCCCTTCCCAACCCTCTGCATCGTGTGTGATGGTGGGGGGTAAAGCAGTGGCAGAATGGGGGTGAAGCCTCTTTTTGTACCCCAAATATTCCAGAATGGGATTGGTAAACCAAGGCTGTACCCCTTGAGTCATTTCATGGAGGTCATGAGAAATAGTGTAATGCCCAGTGGGAGGGGCAGACACTTGGGTCCCAGAGTCTGGTTCTGGTCCAGGCTCTGCCATGGAATTTCTTTTCTTCTTGTCTGGACCTCCATCTTCCACCTGCAAAATGCAAGGATTGAATGATTTCCTTAGGGCCCCAAAGCTCCGACTTCCAGTGTTCTGTTATTAGGGTAAAGGATCGGGCACAAGGAAGCATCACTAATAACCAAAATCATTTTTTGTTTGTATTTCTGGGTTAGCAGAGGATTGATTCCTGCAAAACATGTTTAATCCGAGATCTGGGACCCAGTACACTTGCCCGTCCCCTCAGGCCCTGCCAGGTTCTTAAGCTTGACTGAGCCCCATTCCCTTTTCCAGGAATGGCATCCTTTACAGGCCGGGGTGGATTTCTCTTTCTCCCCTATTGCCCTGTTTGTCACTCCCAACCAGCTTCTGGGTGCCCTCTCCAACCTGGATCCATCCAGGTGGTTCTAAGCCCGCCTCCCACACCGCCCACCCTGACCCCAGGAAATCTGACCTCCTTCTTGCCTCTA